>NW_026575136.1:4800000-6000000 GCF_905146905.1 Nyctereutes procyonoides | reverse complement strand
GCTGGCCTAGTTGTTCTTTTTCAGAACCTTATTTCATTTTTATTTTTAGACTCTTTCCTTACTGAGTATGCTCTTGGCCTTTGAAATATACTATATTGCTTTTGAAGGTGTGTGTATATGTATCTTACTTTAAAGAAGCTTTTTAGGTTGCAAAGTCTGATGTACTTGTATGGTTTGTAAGCCCAGATCAACTAAGATCATTTTTAGGATGATGCATGGCAGCTAAGCAGATTCGTATTACTAAGTCACTGAAACCAAGATGCCTAACATGTTTCATTATCAAGTCACTCTTCATCCTCCAGGCAGCATACTGGAAAGGACAAGAAGGTCTGAACTGTGACATGTATTAGGACAATCTCAGCATCACCTGTCCACACACTATTTTTTTCTCCCACATCAGCATCTTTAGATCAGGGCAAAGAAATTGGAAGAAAGGAGGCTGAGATATTTAAAGTACTGTATAGCTAAGTTTTCTGAACAAAACAAAGGGCACAAAGCACTGCTGCCTTTACCAACAAACATAGAAAAGTACATTTGTAGTAATGGTTACAAAGCAAATGCAAACTATCTACAGGCACAAAGGCAGAAAATGTTCCTAGAAATCAGGGCAGACCAGTGCTGTATTCATGCCACTACATATGGTGCCTAAGGTTTGCAGCAGAGGTGTATGTAGCAAAACATGACACCTAAAAATAATTGCAAGTGTTATAAGCCCAATTCTGGTGTTCAAATCTCACATCAGAGTCCCCATAGCACTCCATCTACATACAACTGTGAAAGATTTAGAAAGGTCTAGGTGTGGAGATTCCAGTTAGGGACATATTGGAAATTTTCCACTTTATTCATGCTCTTAAGTTTATTGTTTACTGGTCACTTGTGCTCTAATTACATCAGACTTAAGTTATTGTGGCCCAAGAAATACTTTTTTATATATGACTATCCAGATTTACTCAAAACATAAATTTATGAGTTTATTCACCCGAAAATTGTTATATATATTATATATAAATATATACATATATATGGTTCTAAGTAATATACATTGTTATATGAATTGATACACATACACATATATAAAATGTATTATAAATGGTTCTCCTACGTAATGAACTTCCTTTTGGCATCTCACAGAAATCAGCATACTCTGATTCAAACTTTGACAGCAGTTATCTTCCACTCATCTCTTCTTGCTTTGACTGCCATCTGGCCAGACTTCTCCAGATCTTAGGCAATCCTTTTGGCTTGCTTGACTTAAAAAGATCTGTCAGTTTCATCACAACGCAAATCCTCCTGACCCATGCCTGGTGGGCCTTCCCCTCCAGGCTTCCCTTGAAAGACAAAGGAATATAAACTTACAGTGCTGGCTATACATCTTATTAATGTCAAATGAGGCCAAGTAGGATTTTCTTTGTTTTCTGAAAGTGTGACCCAGAGAAAACTATATGATTAAGAACTGAAATGAGACAAGCTCTTGCAGAATGCTGTGAATATTGTTGGAGAAAAGTGTTCCCCTTTCCAAAGCCAAAGGATCACTTCTTAAGAACGGGTACCCAAAAGAAAGGGAGATACTTTTCTTCCTCAATGGCTGTCTGCTTAGGCAGTGAACTCACCATGGTACTCCTGTACTGCACAGGCATAAAGAGAGAATTAGAAAGAAATGGTAAAACTAAGAAAGGGAGAACTGGATGGAGTTCCTTATCCTTCACCAATTGTCAGTGTCTGTTGTGAAGAGAGAGAAGGAACTTCATTGATAAGAGGCTCTGCAGTACCTTGATGCTGGTGGGAAACAAGTGGCATTGAAATAGGTCTAGCCAGAGCCTTATCTCTGATATTAAGAAATTGTGCTATATAGCACCACTTTGGAATGGAATCTTAACCTCTAACATAGATGTCCTTCCAAGAAAGCCAGCATTTACATAACTGCTACATAAAAAGCAAGAGTAACCAGTTTCAGTTATCTAGAGAAACAACCATCGCTGTTTAATCAACCTAGCCAGACTGCCAACAATCCCAGTTAAGTCAAGAACACTCCCATTTCCCCCTCTCTATTTCTCCTTCTAACTAGCCCTAGGAAAGGAAGGAGGGGAGTGTGAAAATGGTGATCCTGTCATATTTTTCCTCTTCCTGCTCCTCTTTCAAAACACTGAAGCCATAAGAGATTTTGCCTGGGATGGTGTGCAAAAGAATAAAAGTTTGAATCTAATTTAATGTGAATGTTTCTTAACATTTAGCATACTAAATACTGAAATGAAACTCTTCTAATCACTGAGAAATGACTGTAAATTTATTGAAAATTCCAAGATATTAACAGACTCACTGCATAGTACTATTTGGATAAATAAAATTGTTACATGTTTATATCATCAAAAGTTGATATTTCTTAATAAACTGGTTTACTAGTTAAATGATCCTGGCTATTCACTTATACTTTTTGAATTTTGAGGTTGAAAGCATGACTTTAAATTTGGACAGCTAAAGTTATGAGCAATGGAAATCCATGAAGTATAGTAAAAAGCTGACAGGGTGGAAATATTTTTCCTTCTGCCTTTAGTCAGTAAGATGAAAAAGGGCTCTACTGCATGGATTTGAAGGTCAACGTTGTATGGTAAAAAGCTTTAATTGAATTTAGGACAGAAAGAGAACACTGAAGGAAGACCTATCTCAGGCATTAAGGAGGTAGGAAATGACATTAAATGGCCAGAGCTAGAATAAGACAGGTCGCAAACAAGGAAAGAGAGGGATATGACAAACCTAAAGCCAAATGTCAAAGCAGAATAAATTTTAGAAGTAAAAACAAATAAAAAAAAACTAAAAAAAATAGTTTTAGAGGCAGAAAGTTTTAGAGGTCCATAGATAATTACATTGAAATATTGTGGAGGCATGTTTTCATTTCACTGAGTAAGTATCAACGAGTATGAAACCCGCTACTTGATGGCACAAGAGTGAACATGATACAGTCATATCTTGCCCCCAAATTGCTTATAATCTAGAGAAACTGTAAGATCCTAATGTTTTCATTCTCACATTTCTTGCCAATTAAAATGTTTTATAAACTTTATTTTACTAAAATATTTCTGATTCTCTCAATATAATTTATTTTTAAAAATTTCATTCCAAATTGAGTTATTAATCTTAAAGGTTAAATTCTACCAAAATTCTTGTCACTGGGACAATGGTTTTTACAGGCAGTCAATCTAGACAGAATTAAGTCTAAGATTCACTTAGAAAGCTATAGCTATATGCAGAGGCTACTGATTTTGTCTCTCTGGACCACAGAATACTGGTCGCCACAAGCAGGCAGAGTTGGCTTAGCAGGGTTGTTAAATAAGAGGATGCTGTAATCATTCATTAAGTTGAGGGTTGTTCAATATGGACTATCTGTTGATAATTATATCTGCCTAGACTCTACAGATGGAAAAGGACTATAATCACTTCTCTTGGATATACCCTTCAGTGAGGTTCTGTTTCAGATTTCTCTTTCAAAGTATATGACAAGAGCTCTAATAGGGGAGGAAGTCTAAGGGTTACATTTCTTTAAAGCTTTGGTTGGGCTACACTTTCTCTCTGAAATGCTCAAGTCTATTATTTCTTTTCTGGCTTCCATACTCTTTTATGTTGTCATGTATGAGGCTTATTATTACTTACAGACAACTTTTGGTTTTTATATTTGCATTTGTTCACAATAACATTCTCTAAGTACAGAAATTTTGCTCTGTGTCACAAACTTCAAAATTTTAGGTTTTTTTTTTCTCGGCTTATTATTGGGAATGGCTGCACTTACTGTCCTCTAACTCTAGTTTAGTTAAACGTGCTATTTGTACTCTAATTGCTACATATTCACCTGCCGTCATCATCATAAGATCTCTTCTGGTGAAGGGATTTTGAGATGGTCATTTGTAACTTAGAGTTCCTTGCTGAAAGCATTCTCCAATAAATATGTATATTACCATTGAACAAACTTCTTTATATACTTAGCAATTGTAGTGCATCTTGCTGTATTCCTCTTAGATCCTCCTTCAAGATGGAGACATTCATACCTCCGACAGTCATGAGCATAGACTGCAGATGGCTTATATTCGGTTCATTTTGGAAATCACCCTCAGCCTGTGGAAGCTGCCTCTCCCAAGGTCATGGTATTCGCTGGTGTAAGTGATGGTACATGCATGTCTCTGAAGTCTTGACCCTGTTACTTTAACTTGGGACAGTTCTGAGGAGCAACTCATTCCATAGATGCCCATGGGGCTGGCTGAGTCTTTTGTTGCATCTGCATTACATTTCAGCTTTTTCCTCTGTCCCATCCTGTACCCTGCACTTTCTTACAGCTGTTATCCCAGTATGTCTTCCCCAGTAGAGCCTCTGCATACAAATTCCTATCTTAGATATTGTTTCTGAAGGCTGTGACCTAAGCCAATTGGTGTCAAGAGTGATTCTAGAGTGGACTATAAAATAGGATATTAGAGCTAGGTGACCCACTGTCTGGCCACCATTGTGGATCCTATTACTGATAGTATAGGGAGTACTGATAAGCCCTGGTATGCTACAGCAATGCAACTATTAAACTTTAACAAGTAGTGAACAAATGAAAATAAATGCACCGAGTAATACAATATCTCAAGCATTTAAGAACAAAAAGAGAAGTAGTCATTATAAGGTATGGAATTAGGTGTTTCTTGAGGGGTACTATCAATGCATTGGAAATGGACAAAGAAAGACTCTGATCACTGTTTTAAGGCAATATTTGAAAATCACAATGCCTCCTTGGAAATACTTTAAAAAAATTTCTTATTTACTGTTGCTAGAGAGCAGAAGTCTGGGCTTTGATAGGAAAGAGTAGAAGCCTGAGATTAAGGGTATTGATATCTGGGTCAATGGTCCCTAGAACCTTGACACTTCAAATAATCTTAAGCTCTCTAGGCTTTTAGAAATGTTTCATTCCACCCTGTTCAAAGACCTTGATTTCATCCATACTTAATGATGATGCAGACACTTCTGCTTGTAGACAATACATTCCTCCCTCAGCCTATGCCTACACTTCTGCTCCTTGCCAGAAGACTCTCAACTAGCGTTAAATTACAGATTAAATTGGCTGGGGAAGTGCTGGGTCTGCTAAAGGGAAAAAAATCACTAAGTGCCAAGGAAACTGCAGGATCTAGCCAAGATTATAGACAGGACCCTGGGAAGAATATGTGGGATTAGATCTGAGGGTGCTAGATCATGGATAACAGACTATACCGTTATAGAAGGGATAGTTTCTTCATAAAAGAACAGTAAGAACAAAGAATTTAATCCTTTGACAAGGACATTGGGAGATGGTGCTAATCACTACTGGGTGGTTTGTGAAAGACTGGAAAAAGTGATAGTCCTCACTAAATAAAGAGAAATGCAGAAACACCCTGGTAAACACTAGAGAAAAGATAAAATGCTCACAAACATGGGCAATTAGAGTTCATATAATACACAAATCTGTGGAACCCTATGGGGATCTTGAGTGCAATTTGTTTAGCAAGTGACAAAGAAAAGTGTTAGTCAGGGGTATACCAGTATTGTGAATATCTGTGATGGCTATCCTCTGTAGGCTAGCTAGGAGTGATTTAAAAAGATGATATTATCTGATTGAAAGAAAGGTGATGGAATGCCACATTAATGGAGGCCAGGTGGCAAGGCTTAATTGTCAGGAGAAAGATGAATGAAATTACTGAAATATGTGTCAAAGTCAGAGTGGAAGCCAGGGACTGAAACAACCATTGCTATGGTAACTGATAATAGAACACAATGCTTCTGGGAAAAAAGCTATATGGTAGCCAACAATGACATTGCTTGATTTATAAAATAAAACAAAGTAAAACTAATGTTATCCATACTGGTTGAAAAGGAAATCAAGAAAAGCAGCCCCGATAAAATCATGATATCATACCCAGTTTCTACATTCCAGTCAATTTATAGACCAAGACCTCAGAGTGAATGGTAGGCTGGGTCTCCAGCATCCTGTAACATCGTAGGAAATATGTAATGATTTTCCCAGTTCTTCCTCAAAAGAATCGGTGAATATATTTTTAAAATATTTTGTGTATTTGAGAGAGAGCAGAGTGAGAGAGTGAGAGAAAGAGAGAAAGAGAGAGAGAGAGAGAGAGCACCAAGTAGGAGGAGGGGCAGTTGGAGAGGGAGAAGCAGGCTCCCCACCGAGCAGGGAGCCAGGGATCATGACCTGAGCTGAAGGCAGACACTTAACTGACTGAGCCACCCAGGAGCCCCGGAATCTGTGAATATTAACTTAAAAATCATTGCCTGGGAATATATGGGAGAGACAATAAATGGATAATACATTAACCTGGCCCAAGTTCACTTCACTCTGGTTTCATTTGTTCCACAGATATACAACAGTTAGTAATTTTCCAACTCTTCAAACATATAATCAAAACATATATCTTATTTGTTAGTAAAATCCATGTTCTGGTTGCTATTGCATATAACAAATTATCCCATGTCCTAGTGGCTTAAAATAAACAATTTATTTCTCTCATGTTTGTGGATCCAGAATTCAGGAAGAATTCAGTTGGACAGTTCTTACTCAGGGTTTCTCGTGCTGGTGTGGTCAGAGGTTGTAGTCATCTGAAGAGTCAAATGGATTAGATATCAAAGAGAACTCACTCACCTGGATATTTATACTGTTGGTTAAGGGCTCAGGTGAGGATGTCATCTGCAGTACTGCATGCTGAGTCTCTAAGGTGTATGGGGTTCTTACATGATAGCTGTTTTTTTCCTAGCAAGCATTTCATGGGAAGTAGGTAGTGCATGGCCTTTTCTGACATAACCCTGAAAGACATATAGCATTACTTTCACTGCATCATCTAGTGATTAAATCAGTCACAGAAAAAATAAATAAACCAGTCACAGATTACCAAGATTTAAAGGATACAGAATAGGGACGCCTGGGTGGCTCAGCAGTTGAACATCTGCCTTTGGCTCAGGCGGTGATCCCGAGGTCCCAAGATCGAGTCCCCATCAGGATCCCTGCAGGGAGCCTGCTTCTCCCTCTGCCTGTGTCTCTGCCTCTGTCTCTCTCATGAATAAATAAACAAAATATTTTAAAAAATAAAGGAGACAGAATAAGAAGAGTTTGAAAGAATTTTGGAGCAATGTCATTAAAATTGCCATGCCCTTCCATTGATTCCTGTGAGGTAAGAATTATAATGGGAAAGGCCACAGCAAGTTCCTGGGACTGTCCCTTAAACAACTTGATCAGGATAATAAATTAAAACCTAAAGGGCATGGCAGAGATTAGTGTCATTCTTGTAGGGGTGCAGGAGTGATAATCTTTATCATGTTCTTGTTTTATTTACTAGGGTAGCCCCTATAAAAGCCAGAGGGATCCTGAAGTTTAATCATAGACTATCAAAAATTCAACTAAAAAGTAGCTCCAATTGCTGTTTTCCTGGTAATAAAGCATATTAACATAATTTTAGATATAAGATGTAGTCATTATCTGAAGAAAATATTTTTTTATCTCTACCAGAAAGATGAATCAGAGGCAGTTAACAATCACACAGAATGAAAAAAAAAGTATGTATTGTGATATTTATGTGAACTCTCCTCCTCTCTATCAGACTATAGTCCAAAGGGACTAGGATATTATGGATATTCTGTAGAACATTTATTTTATTTTATTTATTTATTTATTTATTTATTTATTTATTATTTATTTATTATTATTTATTTATGATAGTCACACAGAGAGAGAGAGAGAGAGAGAAGCAGAGACATAGGCAGAGGGAGAAGCAGGCTCCATGCACCGGGAGCCCAACATGGGATTCGATCCCGGGTCTCCAGGATCGCGCCCTGGGCCAAAGGCAGGCGCCAAACCGCTGCGCCACCCAGGGATCCCCTATTCTGTAGAATATTGTAATATGGTTGGCGTTATGTTACTTGGAGGGTAAAAAGTAGCATGTTGGCAACTTGGGTTTAAAAAAACTCCTCATGTAATCAAGAAATAGGAGTTTAAAGTCTATGAAGATTTAGCGACTATCATATTAGGGTTTATAGTTCCAGTGAACTGGAATGATGCCAAAATATGCCATCCACAACAAAGGATAAATTATTGCAACTAGGATCTCCCATCACTAAGAAGGAAGCACAGCCCTTGTTTGGTTTCTTTGGGTTATGGACACAGCATATTCCACCCTTGGGAATATTGCCCTTACTCATTTAGTTGGTGACACAGAAGCCAGCTTTGGATAAGGGAATATGCAAGAAAGGACTTTGTAGCAGGTTCTAGCTACAGCATAAACTACAGTGCAAGAAAACTTGCTACTTTAGCCCCTGAATACAGCAGAGTCAAACTGTGACACTCAGGAAATATCCTGCCAGCTTTCTTTTTTTTTGCAAATAAAGTTTTGTTGGAACACAGCACTGCCTATATAGTTACATATTATCTATAGCTGCTTTCACACTGCAGTGTCAGGATTGAGTTCAGGCAGTCTTGCTTTCCATGGTTTTGATGTGCACAAATTTCAGCTATCACAGTTTATTTAGATAACACCAATTTCCCAAGAATATGGTTCAAGTTTCAGCTACCATGTTATATTAACTGTAATTCCATAAAGCACAAACTTTGCTGCTAGCTCTTCAGTCCCCAAATACTATGTAAATAACAGATGCATATCATATTCAATGACCAATCAGGAAATGACCCTTGAGCATTACCTATTCAGTTCACATACAGACAGAAAAAGCATGTTGTTGTGTTACATCCTACTTTCCTAGAGATAAACTCATGTGGTATTTTTGAAAAATAATCAAGATAATCAAAACAATTGAGAGAGAGACTTAGCCAAAAATGATGAAAGTGTTTGAAGAAATAGAAACTAATCATGCTTGATGTGAAACTTGAGTATAACGTAAGTAGAGTTAGAGAAGCAATAGCTGACCATGAGAATGTTAACACTACTGGCATTAGAGAGACAGAGATATGCAGCCAGAGAGGAATTTGATGAAGGAGAATTTATCTACATAGTAAGTATAGTGGTTGTGATGAAAAGAATGATGTCTCAGAGGAGGTGATGCTGGCAAAATCTTCACAGTAAAAAAAAAAATTGGAGATATTTAATTGAAATTGAAAGAGCAAAGGATAAAACACTGGAAGCTGATGCAAATTTAGAAAGTAGTATGGCAATTCACCAAGGCACAGAAAAGATGCCCATTCCATGTATTTAGGTACACAATAGGAAGAGAGCAAGTATTGTTCAAACTACTTCTACGTTTTTTTAAATCAATCTTTCTTTTCAGATAATTTTAACTTTACATGCAGTGCTAAGAAATAATCAGATCCCATGTGTCCTTTATCCAATGGTAAACATCATCCAAAATTATAATACATGAACACAACCAGAATAGTAAATTTAAAATTTTTAAAATTCTCCACATTATCAATGTTTGAAGTCACAGTGTACTAGATAAATACTAGTTTTACTGTTTTTAAAATTTTCCTGTACACTTAAAATAATCTGTGACCATTTAATGTTTTGACAGAAATTTTAAAGTCTATGGAGTAATCATAATTTTACACATTAATTATTGAGATTGCCTTGCATGGTTTGAGCATGCATAGTCATTTTTCCTGGACCTTCTCTATCTACCGTGCAAAACAAGGACTTTTGAAGGTCTAATAAGAATCTGTATGACCCATGAAGCCTAAAATATTTACTATCAGGCTCTGTGCAGAAAAAGTTTGTCAACCTCTGGTCTAGGCTATTAGTAGGCCCTTTATGTGCTCTCGAAATATTTCCATTTAGTGAAGTATGTCATCTGATAGAATCTTAAATTTTTTATGAAAAATCATTAGGAACTGCCAAGAAATTCACTTCTTGAATATAAATAAGCAAGAACTTAACGTTAAGGTTATTTGAAGCTATAAAATGTCTAGCATTAGAGAACATTATAGCATTCATTAAAACAGGGTGGATTCTATTGAGTGGTTGAATGAATTGCATTTCGCCCACTCTGCACACCTCAACCAGAATATGTCTGGAATTATTTTGTTTTTGCCCTTCCTGTCATGTCTTTACAAAAAAAAAAAAATGTGGTAAGATAAGAATTGCATGGTGCTGAGATTTCAGGACAGTTCTTTTAAGATTATTTTTTTGTTGATCTGTCTAGTTTAATAAAAGTGATTATATTTTACTTGTACAAATTTTCTAAGATGGAAAGGTTTGTTTTCCCCACTTTGCCTATACAATGTCTTTAAAAAGAAGTTCATCTTATTCACTTATAGTTAGATACTGTGAGTAATTTTAAAAGTAGAAGAAAATTCACTTCACAGAATAGATATTTTTATTAGCTCTTGCTTTTGAGTAGTTAGGGACAATTAATTAAATATGAATTTACATTATTATTTTGGAATTTTGAAGAACACTGCAGGTGATGGATAATATTAAATAGTTTTACAAATTTTAAAAATGGAAATTGGAGCTGTGGGAGGACAGGAGAGATTTGAGTTCTGTCTGTGTTACCATCTGTGAGTTCCCCTCCATCCATGATGACTTACTCTCACCATTAGAATGTCAGTGCTCAGGAAAGCATAGGATATAAATTAATCTCCATAAGAAAGTGTTACTCAGGCAACTCATCTTGAGTAATATCAATATTGAGTTGAATCTGCATGAAAATGATGAAGAAAAAGGGGAGAGACTCCAATATGCTTTTCATACCCCTAAGAGATCTACTGAGACTTTTACTTTCACTTATTTTCACCTTGCTGTGTGACTTTGGCCAATGTACTTAACACCTTTAATCATCAGTTTTCTCATCTGTAAAATAGAGGTAATAATAGTATTTACCTCAAATGTTATCTTGAGAAATAAAAGAAATATTGCTTGTGAAACGCTTAATACGAGGCGTGGAGAAAAGTGTTCTGGTAGTTATTGCAGCCTATGAATGAGCTCTGAGTTCAGCCAGCAGTCACTTAAAAAAAAAAAAAGCTAACTATAATGTAATATGGTAAGTATTACAAAAACCATTTGATGTATTATATATATAGTCAGAAGCCACTTTACCTATTGACCATGATCTGCTTTTGGAGGGAGCCAAGTGAATAACCTCTCATCTTGTGCTTTTTAAAAAATCAAATTGGTGCTCACATATCATAATGATGTGAAAAATATCAGGGTCAAAATAATAGAGGAAAATTATAGATTGGGAAGTCATTAAGAAAAACAGCAAACACAGATAAAAGCCAAGGGAATAGTATACTCTCTGTGTGACAGCTTTCAAGCACAGTGCCTAGCAAAGAAAGACCTAAAAATATATTTTTAAAAATAATTTTTAAAATACAGTTTTAATAAGATTTAACAATTTTAATAAGATTATTTTTTTTAAATATTTATTTATTCATAGAGACACAGAGAGAGAATGAGAGGCAGAGACACAGGCAGAGGGAGAAGCAGGCTCCATGCAGAGAGCCTGATGTGGGACTCGATCCAGGGTCTCCAGGATCACGCCCTGGGCTGCAGGCGGTACTAAGCCACTGGGGCTGCCCTAATAAGATTATTTTTATAAATTTTTAGAATAAGACCCCTTTCCCCATTCTAACAGAATGATCATCATTAGAGCAAAGAAATTTAGTTTGCAGTTGCTTTGCTCAATGTGTCCTTTTGCTTAAAGTCTGAAATATAGGAGATTGAAAAGATTCAATAAAAATTAGCCACACAGGCTTTAAGAGCATTATCAGCCTACAATGAGAAGAAAAGTAAATGGTATTGAAAAAGATTCCACTAAGTAATTTTGGTACAAGGCAAAAAAGACAAGCATGATTTAGAATATTTTGTTATTAAAAAAGTAAGCATTTAAAATCACCATTTTCCCCCTTTTCAATGTATTGAATTATTTTATCAAATAAGAGATGGAGGTGAGATGACACAATAGAATGCAGAAGGAAATTTGACTGAAAGAAAGTGAGCTGGATGAAATAAACTTATTTAAGGAAAATAAAAAGAATTAATATCTGCATTAAAATTAGGAAGGCAATGATAAAACTCTATATAGTCAGACAAGTACTGTAGAGAATAAATCTGATATTCTTTTCCATAAAGGTAAATAATGGGCTAAAGACAATTCAATGATTAAAGGGAGAATAGAGGACTTCTATAAATCAGTAATAAAAATACAGACATCCCAAAATCAAAATGGGCAAAATAAATGAATAGGCACTTTCCAAAAAAGATACATAAGGGTCAATATATATTTGAAAAGATGCTCAATATCATCATTCATCAAGGAAACGCAGATTAAAACCACAAAGAGATATCACTACATACATTTTGAAATGACTCAAAAAAGACTGGCCATACTAAATATTGGCAAGGATGTGAAGCAAGCGTAATTCTTATATATTGCTGGTGAGAATATAAAATAGTACCATTTTGTAAGACTATTTGACATTTTCTAATAAACATAAACAACACATATGACACATGCAAAGTCCATGACATAGCAATTCTACTACTAGGTATTAAGAAAAATATTTTTATACATACACAGAAAGCTTTGTATTAGAATATCATTGTGACTTATTCATAATGGCTAAAGACTGAAACCATCCCAAATGTCTTCCAAGAAAAAAATGGACACCTAAATTGTATTCTTACAATGGAATACCACTTAGTAGTAAAAAAATAATTATCTACACAACACAAATGAGTCTTCCAATTATCATGTCAAATAAAAAAAATATATATATACACACACATATATATATACATTTATACATATATACATGTATATATATACATAAAATCATATATCATTTATTATTTATTATTATATATATCATATATATATGTCAAAAACAGGAAATACTAATCTATGGTGATGAAAAAAATAGTACTAACTTATGTGGGTATGTGTGGGATTGACTGGAAAGGTCATGGGGGAACTTTCAAGTATGATGGAAATATTTTATACTGTGACTTGGGTTTTAACTTGTGCTGAGTATAATGCAATACAATAAAACTTACCAATATAAGCACATAATTTAGTAAGTTTTGAAAAATGTGCTAGATCCTATAACTATCACTACAATCATGACTTAGATCTTTCTGTTCTATGTGGTGGTCAGCAGCTGCATGGGCTAGTGAGCACTTGATACTACAAATTGCTGTTAAGTGTAGAATACACTTTGGGTTTTAAAGATTTAGTACAAAAATGTAAAATACTCAATAACGTTTACATTTGTTACATGTTGAAATGATATTATTTTGTGTATATTGAGTTGCACAAAATATATTATTAAAATTAGTTAAATTCATTTCTTTTTTTTCTAATGTGGCTACTACAAAATTTACAATTCCATATCTGGCTTGCATTACAATTTTTTTATTTTTATTTTTAAAGATTTTATTTATTTTTTTATGAGAGACACAGAGACCCAGGCAGAGGGAGAAGCAGGCTCCATGCAGGGAGCACAATGTGGGATTCGATCCCGGAACTGCAGGATCACACCCTGAGCTCAACCACTGAGCCACGCAGGTGTCCTATGCATTACGATTCTAATGAGAAATGTTATAAGGACATTTAATGAAATTATTAAAATGGTTTGTTTTACCCATTATTTCCTATCTCTTACCCCCTGCATTATATAGGTGCCATGTATTTTACTTCTATATATGTTATAAGCACTGCAATACATTGTTAATGTTTTTTTTAATATAAAGAGGTAGTTCTATTTTATAGTGAATTTAAAAAATAAGCAATGTCTTTTGCAGCTAATTGCATAAGTCCTGGTTGGTTCCCCCAATATTTCTTCTGCCAAAAAAAATTTTAAACATATTTTGTGATACAGGTCTGCTGCTCCACACATTCTATTTGTCTAAAATATCTTTATTTTGCTTTTACGTTTAAAAAATTACTTTTGCTGGCTATCAAATCTGAGTTTAACAGTTACTTATTTTAGCACTTTAAATATATCACTTTGGGCACCTGGGTGGCTCAGTCAGTTAAGTCTCTGCCTTCAGCTCAGGTCATGATCCCAGGGTCCTGTGATGGAGCCCCACAACAGGGCTTCCCACTCAGTAGGAAGCCTGTTTCTCCCTCTCCCTCTGCCTGCTTCTCCCCTGCTTCTGTTCTCTCTCTGTGTCAAATAAATAAATAAACAAATGAATAAATAAATGAATAAATAAATAAATATCACTTCATCATTTTAATTATTTCCTGTTCTCACCTTTTGTTCTCTGACTGCTTTTAGACTCTCTTTATCACTGGATAAAGTTTCATTTCAGTGTGCCTTTATGTGGTTTTATGTTTATTATGCTTTGGGTTCTTAGAGTTTCTAGGATATTTGGTTTTATAGTTTCCATCAACTTCTTTTCATTTTTTTTTTATTTTTTACTTTTCCTACGAGACTTTTCTTCTCTTTCTTTTCTCTCTTCTCCTAAGAATTAAATTATGAATATATAGCACATTTAATATCATTTCTCAGGTCACTGATGGGCTAGTTGCTTTGTTTATATTCCTTTTCTATGTGCTTCATTTTGGGTAGTTTCTAAAGCCTGGTCTTTAAGTCTATTCATTTCTTTTTCAATATCTAACCATTGCTAATTTCATTGGTTTTTTTTTTCCTACTTCCAGCATTGAATTTTATCTTCCTAGAATTTCAATTTGTGTTTTTGTTTGTTTGTTTATTTTTATTCACTTTACTCCTCTTAACAGGTTTGTTTTCTCCTCACTTTTCTGAATATAGGGAACACATTCTATTTTTTTTTTCTGGATCTGTTTTAAATAAGATTATAATCAGAAGTTACAATTTAAAAATTACTTAATCTTTATAATTTTTGCATTTGTTTGCATTGATTGATTTTTATCCTCATTATGGGTCATAATTTTCTACTTCCTACCAAGTCTGGAAATTTGGATGCTGAATAGTATAAATTTACATTTTTGGGTTCTTGGTATTACTGCATTCATATAAATAGTGTTGGCCTTTTTTGGCATGTAAGTTAAGTTACTTGGAATTTGTTTAATACATCTGAGGTTTACTTTTAAGCTTTGCTGGTCCATGCAGAGCAGTCTTTAATCCAGGGCTAACTGAACTCTATTACTAAGGTGAATATTTTCTGAGAATTCTATCCAATGTCTTATTTATTGAGATTTTTCTGTTTTTGGCTGGTGGTAATACGAACCATTCCTAGCCATGTGGAAGATTTGGGGATTGTTCAGTTTTCTCTTCCCTGGAAGGTCTTCCCCTAACCTGTGTAACTTCCTTTAACACATGCATTGAGAAGTACTCAGCTGAAGAATTGAGGGATCTTCTTGAAGTCACTTTATCCTTCCCTCTGTGTATCAACTCCTCTCTATTATTGAGTCTGTCTCTCAAATTAAGGCATCATGGCCTCCATAAATTTTGATCTGTCTCCTCATGTTAATACCACCACATTCTTTGTAGTTTTTCTCTCCCTCCATCGCAACCCCCAAAATGCTACCAGGCAGGAAGCTGAAGTGATCAGAGGGTTTACTTCATCTGTTTTCCGTCACTCAGGCATATGCTGCCTGTTGTCCAATATCTAAAAATATGGTTTCTAATTTTTTTAAGATTTTATTTCTTTATTTGACACAGAGAGAGAGTACAAGCAGGGGGAGTGATGGGCAGAAAGAGAGTGAGAAGTAGGCTCCCCACTGAGCAGGGAGCTGGATGCCATGAGGGGCTCAATCTCAGGACCCTGGGATCATGACCTGAGCCCAAGGCAAATGTTTAATGGACTGAGGTACCTAGGTGCCCCTGAAAAATATGGTTTCTAATATTTTATCCAATTTTCCTGTTGTTTGAGGCAAAGACAGAGGGTTTTTTACTTCATGCAGACCGAAACTTAAAATCAATAATTATCTTTTGATTGATTTGGTTCCATATTTATCAGATTATACATTTAGGTACTATTTTTAAAAATTTTATTCATTTATTCATGAGAGAGAGATAGATTGAGAGAGAGAGAGAGGGGTGAGGGGAAGAGGCAGGCTCCATGCAGGAAGCCAAATGTGGAACTCTATCCCAGGACTCCAGGATCACACCCTGGACCAAAGGTGGCATTAAACTGCTGAACCACCCAGGGATCCCAGGTACTATTTTTAAGAGACTCAGAAATTCTTATTAATTGATGCAGAGAATGCAGAAAAAATATGCCCCCGAAAACTTTGTAAACATTGAATAGAGAACCATGAAAAGAAATAAAAACTTGAAAAATAAGCTGGTAAATATTTAAATATTTGCATGGATAATTTATCAGCTTGTCACTAGGCAAAATTTTGGCTTCAATATTAGGAAGTGCCTTTTGAGAGTAGAGATTGTTAAGAGGTAATGTAGGTTACTAAGAAAAGTTGTTCTAATGTTATTTTTGCCTAGAAATAAGGAAGAAACTTTTCTTCCATAAATCTTTTAAATAAAGTTTTCTGGAAGAATAAGGCTGAACAGGATAAATGAATTTTGTCCAATTTCTCTATTTTTGTAACATGCGTTCTCTCAGTCATCTAAAAATGCTTAATCAGCTAATTTCTATTTTCACTGATTAGCCTTCACTGTGCCTGACTCACTAAATAATCCAGTCACCATCTACACATTGAGAATGATGAATCATGACACATACTCTTTCTACTCCTCTTCTTCTCCAAGATCTTGTTTTCATCAAAGTCTTCTGCATGAAAAAAATAACTTATTTATCAAGGTATGGCATTATATAAAATTCCAGTGAAAATGAATATTCTGTATGATTGAAACTTACGTCTGTGTATCTACACTCTAAAATGTTAAGCAGCTGCATTTTGCATCTTTTTTTCTGTTTGATTCTTAAAGACAATGCTATTTGATATCCGTGGTATCAGAGTTACTCATCTGTGAACACAAAAACCTGTATAATATTCTCACATACAGTGTGTGGGGCTCTTGATTCCTTTCCAGAGGGCTAAGATTATGGGAATTAGGTTTCTGGATGAATGTCTAATTACTGCTGAGGTGAATGCCTATGAAACTATATGCAATGTTTCTATCAAGGAAACTAAGGATGATATTAAAAGTTATATTCATTAATTCATGTGTTCAATAAATATTTATTGCGTACTTAGTATGCTTCAGAGACTGTACATCTGAGTATGTAATGATAAATATAAATACCAATTATAAATAGTGAGGCTTGGTTAACATTAATATCCTTATTCTCTGCATTTAATTTTCCATAATGGGTCAGCTACAGTATATTTAATATGTGGTAGTAAAACTGAATATTTCGTCAAGAACTCTTTACTACTCTAATTTACCATATTTGCTCTTCTAATCCTAGGTATAAATTATCGAAGGGCTTGCAGTACAGTTCTGGGTAATTTTGAAATATAAATTTAAACAGTGATAGTTTACCCAATATGGCTTAAAAAATAAGCATGATTAATCTTAACTGCAGCACAAATGAAGCTTCACTTTTCATTTTCCTAAACCTCTAACTTTGCTTTGGTTCTCTGGATAGTATGATTGAGTCCTAACATCACTACTAGAGTAATACCAATGAGTGAAGATGGTTGTTATGTCTACAATAAAAGGGAAGACTCCGAGAGAAGCTTATTTCAGCAAACCCCCTCCTACAGATGTGATCTGGTTTATGGTGGCTATCTGGCATTGCACATTTTTTACTACAAGTCTCAAGAAAACATCTTGATAGAGTATTTCTGTAAGTAGTTTCAGAGGATTATTTATGACTCTGCAAGGATGCCAGATTGCCTCATTTTCAGACAATTAAAACAGGACTTTAGGCAGCCATTATTTGCATCTCTAGGAGAAAAACCCATTAGCACAAGGCCGGGGGATCATTGGGGCCTGGAGAAGTTACCTTGAATAATAATCCTGGACCCCAGTAAACTCGAACAAGCAGAGCCACTGATGCCTGTTAGAGCAGTCTGCATGTAGATGGGCACAGAAACAGAAGCTGGGAGTCTTTTAGGATAATAACTAATATATTTTTTATGAGGCAGACTGAAATAAGGCTCCAGAGAGAGCGACAGAAGACTGATCAGAAAGAGTAAAACTGGTGACAAGAAGATTGGAAAGTAGAATTCATTGTAAAACATATAAATCATGGGGAAATCTGTGCAGAGAAACAGACTAAACTCCAGAAATCCACATTTTTGCTAGAGGTCAGCTTAATGAATTATCAATGTGAATACTTAAAATCTTTAATATTTTACCACATATGGGAGAAGACCAGTTGTTGACTAGAAAGAAAATATCATCTCTTTGTCAGGAGTTCAGCATCGTATTAGGAAATATCCCCTAGCAGATTTGAAATAAAGAAGATAGGAAGAATTCTTTCAAAAGAATACTTTAAAAAAATCAACAGTTCTTGGTCTCTGTGTTAGCAAATAACATACAAACTGATCCATTCTCACAGTTGATATTGACACCGATATTCCCACTTCTTGAGATAGATTTAACTAATGTTAGATGAAATGCAATCAAAGTTTTTTAAGAGTCAAGGGCTAGGTGTTCTAGTATGGATAGACATGGTGAGGAGGACAGATATAGTGAGGAAACCATTTTTCTTCTTTTTAAAAAATGTCCCTGTTCTTGGCCTAGTCACCTCTTCTCACATGAAGTTCTACAAATAAACTATTCCCAAATCAGCTATGTTCAGGGACTATGCCAGGTACTGGAAAAACAAAAATATTAAAAATTTGGTCTTTTTCCTCAAAGAGCTCATAAATGAGGAAACAGACAAAGAGTGGAAATTGTGTCTGATAAGTACAATGCATGTCTTAGGTTTCTATGCCAGCAATATATAGGTGAAATATGAGATAATTACATTTCATTTCCTTCTTCATGAGTTGGAATACTTGCCTGAAGAAACAGAATGCTAGGAAATTTCATCCGTTCAATCCCCCTAGCCCAAATACAAATGTAAAATTAAGCTTGAACACAAGTGTTGTTTATTTCTAACAAAATTTAGAGAAAATGTGACAACTTACAAAGCTATTTATTCTAAAGACTACATATACTTTTTAATTAGGAATACTCACCTAAATCCCATCTTCTATAACAGGTTCATTTCATGCTGTTCAAACTTCATTAAAAAAAAAAAAAAGCAAAATGAACCAACCAACAAAACACTTGATTACTGCTGCGACATAGATGGAATAGGATTTTATAAATAGTTTTTAGGGTGTTTTCATGGACATTTAAAATTCTAATAACAAGCATCTCACTAGCAAAAGAGTATATATATTAGTTTTTCTATTCTGAAACAATGTAATATAAGCTATATGTATAGTATAGGCACAATATATACTCATATCCAAATATGTGTATCTTTATGCATACACATATATACACAGACATATTTATGAAATAGAAGGCTGACTTAGAAAACTATCAAAACCTATCAAAATTCAAGGGACATACTTCACAGAACTAGAACAAATAATTCTAAAATTTGTATGGAACCACAAAAGATCCTGCAAGGCAGAAGTAATCTTGAGAAAAAACAAACATGGAGATGTCGTGTTCTCTGATTTCTTTTTTTTTTTTTAAGATTGTATTTATTCATGAGAGACATAGGCAGAGACATAGGAAGAAGCAGGCTCCTCAAGGGGAGCCCGATGCGGGACTTGATCCCAGGACCCTGGGATCAGACCCTGAGCCGAAGGCAGATGCTCAACCACTGAACCACACAGGTGTCCCACATTCCCTGATTTCAGACTACACAAGAAGGCTACAGTAATCAAAACAGTATGGTATTGGTACAAAAACAGACACGTAGATAAATAGAACAGAATTGAGAGCTCAGAGATAAACATATACATATAATCGGTTAATCTATGACAAGGGAGCCAAGAATATATAATAGAGAAAAAGCAATCTTTTTAATAAGTGTTGGGGAAAGTGGACAGTTATATGCAAAAGAATAAAATTTGATCACAATCTTACACCCTACACAAAAACTAACTGAAAATAGATAAAAGATTTGAATGTAAATCCTGAAACCATAAAAGTCCATGTCCTTGATATCAGTCTTAGCAACATATTTGTGGATCTGTCTCCAAAGTTAAGGGAAACAAAAGCAAAAGAAAACATATGAGACTACATCAAACTAAAAAAGCTTCTATAAACAAAGGAAACCTTCATCAAAACAAAAAGGTAATCTACTAAATGAGTGAAGATATTTGCAAGGCATAGATTCAATTATGGGTTAATATCTAAAATATATAAGAAATTCGGGCAGCCCTGGTGGCGCAGCAGTTTGGCACCGTCTGCAGCCTGGGGCATGATCCTGGAGTCCCGGGATCGAGTCCCACATCGGGCTCCCTGCAGGGAGCCTGCTTCTCCCTCTGCCTGTGTCTCTGCCTCTCTCTCTCTCTCTGTGTGTGTCTATGAATAAATAAATAAAATCTTAAAAAATAATAAATTCATACAACTCAACACATAGACATTTTTCCACACAGATAGCCAACAGACACAATGAAAAGATGATCAATATCACCAATCTTCAGGGAAATGCAAATCAAAACCACAACATGTCAGAATGCCTCTTATAAAAAAGACAAGAAATAAGTGTTGACAAGGATGTGGAGAAAGAGGAACCCTTGTACTCTATGGGTGGGAATGTAAATTGGTACAGGCACAGTGCGAAACAATATGGAAGTTCCTCAAAAATTTAAGTAGAGGTATCATATGATCCAATAATTCCACTTCTAGGTATTTACCTGAAGAATACAAAAACTTGAATTTGAAAGGATATATGCACCCCTATGTTTATTGCATCATTATTCTCAATAGCCAGGATACTGAGACAACATAGTGTCCATTGATAGATGCATGGGTAAGGAAGATGTGGTATTCATATACTCAGTGGAATACTATGAGGCCATAAAAGAGGATGCGATCTTGCCATTCAAGGTGATGTGGAAGACCTAGAGGGCATTATGCTACGTGAAGTAAGTCAGACTGAGTAAGAGAAACACCATATGATGTCACTCGTATGTGGAATCTAAAAACAAAGCAAATCAATAAGCAAAAAATGAGTAAGAACAGAACAAAACAAATGAATAAACAATCAAACAAAAGGCAGAATCAGGTTATAAATACAGAGAACAAACTGGTGTTTGCCAGAGGGGTGGTAGGTGGGGGAGATGAACAAAATGTTTGAGGTAAGTAGGAGATACAGGCTTCTAGTTATAGAATGAATAAGTAACAGGAATAAAAGACTCAGCACGGGAAACACAGTCAGTGATATTGTAATGGAGTTGCATGGTGACAGGTGGTAACTACACTTGTGGTGAGCATAGCATCAGGTGCATAGAGGGTGAATCACTATGTTGTATGCCTGAAACTGGTGTAACATTACACATCAACTATACTCGAGAAAAAAAAATGAGAACAAAGTATATATAAAATGAGATGGCTTAAGCAGCTGGGTTTTTTTAACTGAACCCATACACTACAATTCTCCATGTTTTCCTATTCCTTTTTCAGTTTCTAAGCTCAAACCCTTTAAAAAAACACACTTCTGCCTTTTTGATGTCAACCACTAAACCAAACCTGTTGAACTCTGTACAGCTTCTAGAAAAAATAGTACATTTTGCTACTTAGAGGTAGTAATATAAATCCAAATATTTTGCCTCCAACATCAAGGCTCAGAAGATTTTATCAAGAGGACTGCTGATATCCTGATCTCCATTCTATACTAAGCAGGACATATTGAATATGAATAGCATTAAGAGAGGGAACAACAAAAGCCAGAGAATTAGATCCTAGTGGGAACTGCAGGCCCAGGGAAGCAAGATCCAGAATCAAAGAAAAAAATAATGGAACAGACCTTAATCAGCTCGCATCATAGAGAAAAGGAAACTTCTCTTTCAGACTTGTTTTATAGTCAAACTGTGCCTGAGTGGCAGGGCCTGTGTGCCTGTGGCTTAAGAGAATTCTAACAGGTGCCCTACAGGTGCTGCTGTTGTAACATAAAAGAGAACAGGTGTAGGTATTAGAGTCAGGTTTCTAATTTTACCACTTATTCGGCATAAATTTAGAAAACTATTAATCACAATCAGCTTATTATTTTTCAACAGGCCAATATCGCACCAGATTGTCATGACAATCAAGGGGAATACTGAAAGTAAAATACGCTATCAGAGTTTAATACATTCTTTGTCTTCTCTTCTAATAATATATAGAAGAGGATTGGGATTTTCAGGTGCCTCCTATATAGCCACTAGTTGCTGACTTATTGATGTGCTTAGAAACATTCAAAATGTCATGTTAGAGAAAGAAAGGATGCCATAGGTACACAGAATCTGGTTACAAAGAAAGAGCATCTGGGATGGATTGCTACATCATCCAGTATGATAATTCCTTCTTATTTGTTCCCCAACTTTTGTGGATTTCACACTTGTGATTAAAGGGATAAGAAAGTGGTTTAGAAACAAGGAGAGCTGCTCAGCACAAGAATACTTGCCTCATCTTGCCACCAACTTGCTTGCACCCCTCATGCTATCTCTGTGGTTCTTGATCCTCCTTATCTAATATACCTCAGTACCTCACCTTCTGCTGCTGTAGGTAAGAAAAATAAATTTTTGTTTAAATGTCATCTTAAGTAAATTAGTGTGTATAAGCATGATCTGTATAATTACAGCAGTTAGTAATTAGTGTAAATAGAGATCATGTCACAACTAACAAACATCATTAAGGCATTCAAGTGTAGAAAAGCCTGTATTTTTTGCAAGAAAAAAAGGTGCCTTAGATGACTTCCCCAGTCACCTTTTAGATCATACTTGACATCAAATATGTTGTATTTCATAGCTGGTAAAAATGATTGAACAAAATTTTTCTTAGGAGTATTTTTCTTCACAAATTTTATTTTATTTATTTTTTTCTTCACAAATTTTAAATAATTTTTAAAATCCAGAAAAATAAAATGGTAAAGACACGAACTTTTCTTCTTTATCTCTTCCTGTTTCCATGTGAAAAAACTGTCTATCACTTATACTGTCTCTTGGAGGGAAGTTTTGTTTATGGTTTCACCCTTTGTAAGGCACTAATGGAAACTGACTTTTTGTGTTTATCATTCACTATCTTATATTGCTATTAAAATGTATGAATATGAAATGTTTCCACCTACCCTACAAGCTCTTTTGGATATGGAAACATTATACTTTTTCATTCCTTATGCTCACAGCCCCAAATCTGATAACTTTCAAGTATCTAGTAGTTGTTGAGTTCAATTAAAAAAGCTGAGTAAAAAGTTTTTATACTAGTAGTAATTATTTAAATAAGTTTAATTTGTTTCAATAGATTAAATCTATATAATCAAAGAATAACAATTACTTATTCAGCATTTTAAAGTATAGAAAAACATTTTACACTAGCCCTTTGTCTTTATAACTGCTTCTTGAGGAAATTATACAACTGAGGGAAAAACTCAGAGAAATTAGAGACGATGTAAAATTATAGCATGTCATTCAGAATGCAACTGATGGAGGTACAAATTAAATTCAAGAACTTCAGCTATTGAATACCTAAAATTCTGATCTATTTAAATACACATTAACTATATTTAAAAAAAACATGTGAAATAGGATTTATTTTTTAAAAAGTAAACCTAAGTAGCTTTGTGAACAATAAATACATCTTTGAAAGAACAGTTTTTCAGGAAAACATATATGTTTGGTTCTCATTATTCATTGTAGTTATGTTCTGTAAAGTTGCTGCCAACACTGAATTAACAAATACTGAATCAATGCTGCTTGAAAAACTGCAGGGTTAGATGCCTACAAGCCATGGCCACAACATTTTTGCACACAGAACTTTGTTTTACTTGTCTTTTGTTTAAAGACAGCTTGTTTAATACATATTGTTGATTCATTAACATCGAACCCACAGTCAACAGCACTATAGGTCATGCCTGAACAAAGCTTGTCATACATACTCTCAGGCACATTACAACCTTTTGTAATTAGGAACAGTAGACAGTAAGCACTTAACACTCTGCTCGGTGGCCATCTCACACTGCAACATCAATAATAAAATATGAAAATATGAAAAATAACATGGCAATAAGCCCACAAAAGGTGCACTTATTTATAGTGTGAGGATCAAAACAAGAAGGCAAACTATCTCCTGATTTGATCTTAGCTGGGAAAGCACATTTCCCAGTGATTCACATTTCTTACCTCTCTGGACATAATCATACCTTAAAATTACTGTGAAAGTATCATAAGCATTTATTTGGGAGGTCACAAATAAATTTTAGTCAGTAGGCAGATTTGTAAACACAGAATCTATGAAATAATGAGAATCAACTGTATTAAATTCCCAAATGAGAAATATTGTGCTATGCATTAAAGAAGGTGAATAAGATATTACTGCTGATTTTGGAAGGTTCAATGTCTGTCTGGAGAGATGGAATACCAACAGGTAATGCCAGTTCAGTGAGATTGTGTTCTTATCGCTGGAGAATCATGAAGGAGGAAACAAGTTGATCTTTAGTTTGCATGTGACTATGTCCTTCAATATTACAAATATGGAATATTACAAGTATTACAAATATGGTCAATTCCCACTGTAATTCTTACCCCCCCCCCCTTTTTTATTTATTCATGAGAGACACAGAGAGAGATAGAGTCATAGGCAGAGGGAGAAGCAGGCTCCCCGCAGGGAACTCCAGGATCATGCCTGGAGCAGAAGGCAGGCGCTCAACCACTGAGCCATCCAGGCTTCCCTCATTACCACTTTTAATTTATGAACTAGCTCTTCATTGTTGATAAGAAAGAAATCTCAAAAAGTACTGCTTTGTTTCTGTATCCCTTGGTGCTCAGTAAAGCAAATAAAGGCTTCATGGAAATTTGAATTTAGAAAAGTAAAACATCTTATATCTCTGAATTACATACCACCCCTATTCATTTGTCCACTGAACTGGTTCTATAAGCATTATTAGAAAAAAAAATGCCAATACCCTCTTTCTCTATGGAAGGCAGTGGTACACTAGTACAATATAATTACTTCTTGCTTCTTCAGGGCGTATCCAAATGAAGTCTATGCTCTTCTATAAAGCCTAAAATTTCTTACCTTCCTCAAGTTTGCACTTGATTATATTTCTTTGGTTAACATAGTGCTTTCTAAAAATAACTGTATTTTAATGATTCATATCTGAAATCTAATCTCATAAATTTTAATAGATTTTGTACTTGTATACATGGAAATCTATAATTCCAATTTTGTTTCCCAATTTTCTGGCCTGGGGCTGTACCCTGAAAAATAAAGTGCAATTATTTTGTTATGCTACATTTTTCCTATGATATACCTATTTTACTCCAGGGCCTCTTTTCTTTCTTTTCTTTTCTTTTCTTTTCTTTTCTTTTCTTTTCTTTTCTTTTCTTTTCTTTTCTTTTCTTTCTTTCTTTCTTTCTTTCTTTCTTTCTTTCTTTCTTTCTTTCTTTCTTTCTTTCTTTCTTTCTTCTTTCCTTCCTCTCTCCTTCCTTCCTTCAATTTTCTCAGAGAATTGTTTTTCCCTCCAATTCATCCTTTATATTCTCTACCCCATCTACAACAAAACAATCAACAACCTTCATAACTATATAAAACTCTGTTGTTTAAGTAAATAAGACTGGATCTTAATTATCTTCAGCGGAGCTCTGTCTTTTGTTAGGAACCTCTCATTCATTTAATCTTGCCCTTATCACCAGTGCCTTAGCACTGGCAAAATATGGTTCAAGCTCATTGCTTCCTATTAATCATGTTGAAGTTTCACAGTTAACCATGGACCCCTTTTGGTCTGTTCCAATTTTAAGTTGCTTCTCATATTACAAATGTGTAGATTTCCTTTTCTTACATTTTTCTATATCTAATAAATTAGCTCTTTATTTCCACTGCTCTGCCATAAAACCTCTCTGAGTTTGCAGCCTTTGAATTTGAAATTAACCTTCAGCTATTATTTGAAAATTATTTATTTAGGTGAATTTGAAATACATCTTTACTTTCTGTACTAGAACACTGAACCTCCAAAGGAAACTATTTTACCCCAAGACTGTATGTTACCTAAAGTACTTTGAACATGACCCCCCTCATTAACCCAACAGTGCTGTCACTTGACCTCATTCACTTGTTGAAATGGGATTTATTTTGGTCAGAACTGAAGTTCTTTTAATTGATATTTACATAAATTTTCAATTCTATTTGATCTCCAGTGATCACTTCTGTGGCACATAAAGAGATTATGTACTTTGGTGAAGTTTGTTCTGTAAAACCTCACAGATTATTTACTAGTGCTCTCTCATTTAGAAAATTGTTCCAGGATGTGTCGGTAGCAAAAATATATTAATATTTTATAGTTTTGTATCATTAGAGGAAATAGAAGCTTTTAAAATATCATCTTATTAATCAGTTGATCTTTCCCCTCAATAATTAGCTCTTTCAATTTACTTCTAAAATTACTGGTTATGGTACTTTCAGGTAGTATAAAGTAAAATTCATTTAATAGAAAAATGACATTTGAAAATAATAGAGTTTTTTCTTATACTGAATTCAATTCTCTCAATACTCTTGGTGGCTAATTCATTGCCACTATCATTTAAAACTTTGATCTTCTCATTTTTAATGTTTAAAATTGAGATAATTAGAAATTACATGATAATGACTAATTAGAATATGAACAGCACTATGCCTGAAGCACAAATAATGAGTAGGAATGTGTTGAATTTTTTTAATATTTGGAATTATATTGGTATTTGAGAAATGCAATTATCATTTTCAATAACAATTTTGTTCATGCAAAGAAGTTTTAAAACAAAATTGCAGCTAGAGACCTCCAAATCTGTACAAATATGTTAAATTCTCACTTATGTCCTTTTAATTTTGATATATATAAACTGTGAATTTGAAGCTGAGATTTTTGTCTATTTATAAAAAGAACATTTGGGGTTACATTAAAATATGTATCACATCTCATTTTTGAAATATATTAGACACCAGGCTAATTCATTATGGGCCAGTTGGTTGGCACTGGTGCGGCTACTCAATGAATATTCTAAATATAACTTTAGCCCAAAGTCATTTGGTGAGAGTCAATTGTCAGAACTTCAGTTTAGTTACCCTCCCACCAAACTTTGAACTAAGGTTGTATTTATAGCAGTTATATTACATATTTATGTGGAGAGGTATTTTGATAAAATTGTAATAGGAATATAGAAAGATTTTTGTATGAATTATTAGTTATTAATAAGGATGGCTTGGGTACTGCAGTTGGGTCATGATGATTTTGCCAATAACTTAAAGTTTAAGTAGGCAGATTTTTTTTAGCTCTGGGTCAAGAGCAAACTCATTGGAAGAACTTTATAAAATTAATTGTACAAACACCTCAGTTATTTCTAATTTAGAATAGCTCAACTTTCTAGTTTTTTCATATGGTATCTTTTTTATCTTTCCCACTTCAGTTAAGGTCATAAAATACAACTGGAATTATCTTAGGAAAAAAAAGTGAGACTTTAAACTCCAGATAATTTGATGTACATAGAAAAGCTAGATAATTTATAAAATATCCATACATTGCAATAATCCATAAAAACATATACTAAGACTTGTGTAAAATATCTATATAAACATTTGCAAATAAACTTTAATTATGCAGAATGAAGTAGCTTTAGTTTGTCTATATATGAATCTCAAAATTAAGAAGAGTATTTTCTGTATTGGCCAGATGACATTGTTTCACAGCCCATTTCAATTGGAAAATTGGCCACATTGCCTAAGTTGTGTGAACATGAAGAATTATCATGAACCTAAAAACAATGAAACACAGAATGTGTGTGATAGAGCAAACTGAGGAAGAAATGATAACACCACCACTTTTGATTTCTCACTAAGTTTTGGCTGTAAGAAAGGAGAAAAAAGATGCCAAATGTAAGAGACTTACTATGCTATAATCATGGTCAGAGCTATTACAAGGCTCACTGGAAGTTACTACATTTTCTTGGAATTGTAAACATTTGGATTTCTATAACATATGCCTACGTAGTGTGAATTTTTGAAGACATGGCATGTCAATGATAACACAATGAACAAATTGTCTATTCAGCTTCACTGCTGTAATGAACAGAGGAAATCAGATTGATAACCTAGATAGCAGGTTTATCTCACACCCCAGACCAAGCCATTAAAACTATGTATCTAAAAAATAGCAATACCTTAGAGAAGTACTGGAAAACAAGGAAGGATCTACAGAAAAAAATATAGATATCAATAGGGTCCCTGAATAAAATTAATAATACCTAATGGAAAAATAGAAATTATCTAAGTTTATTCATGAATCAAGAAAAAAACATCTGTATAGCATAATAACCATGGGGGGAAAATATAGTTCATGTTTTATGCAATATATATACATTATCCCAAAAGGTTATGTGGCTGAGTTTTACAAAACTTTGAAGGGACAGAAAATTCATGTGTTATATAAACTTTTCCAGAAAAACAAGGGAATCTGCTTTATTGTAGGGCATATGAAACTTCAGCATGATGACTCAAAACCAAATTACTGTCTCTCTATATACACTTTCATAATCAGTAAATAAAAATTGTCATTTCATAGTTACCCACCAACACTTGGTATTATACTCATTTATCAGTAGGAAAAAGACAAAAAAAAATCTTGTTATTTAAATTTGTATTTGCCTAAATTCTAGACAGATTGAGAATCTATTCATGTTTATTAGTGATTACTTTTATAAATATGGATAAATCTTGAATACAACAGTATACTATAATATAGTTCATACACACATGTATTATATTGTTGAGTAGTTAAAAAACATGTAGCAATGATAGTCACCAAATTCTGCATCATGACTACCTTCTGGGATGGCTTAAGCTAGAGTGAGCTTAAACTATAATTGAGTAGATTAGATTTTTCTTCCAAAAAATTTATTCCCTTCTTCCCATGACATCTATGAAAAGAGTTAAGTTCAGCCACCCTATTAATTTGGAGCTGATCTATGTGATTTGTTTTGAGCAGTAAAATATGGATTAAAGTGAAAGTATATTACCTCTGAGGAGAAATACCGTATTTCCACTCACCTCTCTGGAAGCTTCCATTTCCTTCATGAAAAGTAACAGGTCCCAGTTTCTGCTGTCACTCAACCAAAGCCCAAAATTGGTACAAATGGAATGGACCCAAACTCAATGAAGCCTTTATGAGAGCTGACCAAACCATCCCTTGGACACATGAGTGAGAAATCCATATTATATAAACTACAAATCAATGGGAAAAAACAACAAAGGATATAAACAAATATATCATGGAAGACAAATATAAATGAGCATCATAAGAAAGATGCTCAAATTTGTTAGGAAAATACAGAGAAAAAAACCAGGGAGGTTATAATTAAAGTGTCAAATAAATCAGCACTTTTCTCTTACTAGGTTGATAAAAATCAATAGGTTGCTCATATATAGTCTTAAGGTATGGAATATTGAGCATCACCCACCTTTCCTAGAAATGTTAATTATTATAGCATTTTTGGAACACAATTTAACAGTATCTATTAACTTAAAAATACATAAATATAGAGCCTCAGAATTTCCACTTCTACAGATCTATTACAGAAATATTTTGTGCACATACAAGGAGAGTCATGCAAAACTCTATTTATTGCAGCAGTGTTGCTGAGAAGTTAAATATACCTTCCTGTTCCCATTGTTTAACAATATCCAGAACTGGTAAAATAACTTAGATCCTTGCTCCAGGAAATAAAACTAATAATTAATTATAATAATAATACTCATCAGGAATAACATTTCTTGTCAAAACTTGCTTCCAGTACTTCACTTCTCTGTTCCCATCAATCCAAAAGTGTTATACTATAAATGCTACTCAGTTCTTCACCATGTAAGTCATCCTGCCCAAACCTTACAATCATGATTCCCTTTTCCTGGACATCCCTAAGACCATGCAAACTTGATATTCTCTCTTATTGCAGTCAATCTAATTAACCTACCATTGCCTAGTTACAGATTTCCCTGGTGGTCTTTTGTGAGCCGAAGACCAACATTTGAAATTGCAGTACCAAACTATACAAAATAGCAGTAAAGAGCACAGTTCTGGAGTCAGATTTCCTGAAGTTGAATCCTAAAACGACATCTTACTAGCAGTGTGACCTTGAGGAAATAATATTCCTGGTCCTTGCCTGTAAAGTAGGGACAATAACAGAAATTATTTATTGAATTCTTGTGGAAAATATATTAATTTACTTAGAGCATTTAGGGTGAGGGCACAGAGTAAAGCCTCAAAAAGTGTTAAGTATATAAAAAAAAGTATCAGATATAAACAACAAGTAAATAAATCACCTAAGTCAAGTAAATAAATGACCTAAATCTCTATCAATAGAATGAATAAAAAAATCTGTAATGCATTTTTATGTACAGTTTTTTTAAAAAAGATTAATATCAAAATCTTGATACTGAGAATTCAAATTGTGACATGAAACATATGTGACTACTTAAGTAAAATTATAGGTACATAGTTTATATTTAATTAGTATATAAATTTGTTTTTGGAGGATGTCATCAAACCAAAACTGTTCATTTCTGCAGATTATTAAAAAGGATTGTAGCCTTTTATTCCCCTCCCCAAAATATTCATGTATTAGTGATTTTTCTTACAAAGGAAATATGTGATGATGATGATTTTTAATGATGATTTTTTAATATTGTGGTGATGAAAAATGATAGGCATAGCATACAGAATTGTAAAAACATATATAAAATGCCTACCTTTTGCATTGAAACTTCAAGTAATTTATAAATGAATATACAAAATGCTTTCAAATACTGCTCTATTTACAATTTTTGAATAGTGACTTCAGGAAAGTGGCTAAGCAGATGTTTTTACTGAAGCATAAGCAACTTTGAATCATGAAGTGAGGAGTAATTCCTTAACCAATGAAAATGTCAAGAAGAGTTTAGGGAGGCAAATATCATCCTGCCCAGATGGTTAGATTGAATATTGCTTCATTTAATTTTTGGCAAATTGATCCATTTTGTTTTAGTGAATACATTTCTAGAAATCATAGGATATTTTACATTAGCTTGGAAGGAAATATTTTCCTCAATAAAACCAAGCAGCATATTTTATCTGATCTTTACTCAGAACAAAAAGAAAGAAATTTCGATCACTGAGATTTAAGGATTAAAACAGAACTCCCTCCTATATAACTTTTACAAGATATCAACCAAATATAGTTTAACACCATGTTGTGAATCACATATATTCTCAAAGTCAGTTTAAATAGATTTCTTTACAATTTTGTTTCTAAAAGTGATAATTTATTGCTTTAGAGTGTACAAATCTCATTCAGAAATTTATCTGACTGGAGTGCCTGGGTGGCTCAGTTGGCTAAGTGCCTCACTCTTGATTTGGATCAAATCACAAACTCCCAGTGATAGGATTGAGCCCCATGTCAGGCTCTGTGTTGAGTAGGGAGTCTGATTGGGATTCACTCTCCCTCTCCCTCTGCCCCTCCCTCCCAAGCTCTCTCTTTCTGAAAATAAATGGATAAATCTTAAGGGGAAAAAAAAAAGGAATGTGTCTGGCTGATAAATATAGGTGGATGGACAGTTCGGGTGACTCAGCGGTTTAGCGCGCCTTCGGCCCCAGGGCCTGATCCTACAGACCTGGGACACAGTCCCACGTCAGGCTCCCTGCAGGGAGCCTGCTTCTCCCTCTGCCTCTGCCCGTGTCTCTGCCTCTCTCTCTCTCTGTGTGTCTCTCATGAATAAATAAAATGTTTAAAATAAATAAATAAATAAATAAATAAATAAATAAATAAATAAATAAATAAATAAATATGTTACCACTAAAACACATTTACAAAGACAATGAATTTCAGAAAAAGAATACCGACCAGGGGACATTAAGTACTATATTTTATTCTGCTAATTATTAGCTCTAATATGTAATTCATGCTCTTTTCAGTAATTGACACATAGGATTATATTAGTTTATGGAGTATAGCATAATGATTTGCTATATGTATATAACGTGAAATGATTAAGACAGTAACTATAGTCACCATGCCGTACATTGCATTTCCAAGACTTATTTATCTTAGAACTGGAAATTTGTACATTTTGACAACCTTTACCCATTTCTCACGCAGGCCACCCTCCCAATTCTGACAACCATTGATCTGTTTTCTGTTTTTATGAGTCGAGGTTCTACAAATAAGTGTGGTCATACAGAATTAGTGTTTCCCTGTCTGATGTATTTCACTTAGCATATGCTCTTGAGGTTCATCCATGTTGTCAAAAATGGCAGTATTTCCTCCTTTTCACAGTGGAATAATAATAGTAATCATATTTTCTTATCCACTCATCCACTGATGAACACTTCAGTTGTTTCTATGTCTTGACTATTATAAATAATGCTTTGATGAACACAGAGGTAGAGATATCTCTTCAAGATATGACTTTGTTTCCTTCAAATATACCCAGAAATGGAATCGCTAGATCATATGGTAGTTCTATTTTTAATTTTTTGAGGAACTTCCATAATGTCTTCCATAGTGGATACACCAACTAACATCCCTACAACATGTTCACAAAAGGTTTCCTTTTCTCAGCTTTCTCCACTTTTCTCCCTATCAACAGTTGTTATCTCTTCTTTTGATAACAGGTACTCACTGTTATCTCACTGTAGTTTTGATTTGCATTTCCGTGATGACTAGTGATATTGGACACCTTTTTATGTCCTTATTGCCTATTTTTATGTCTTCTTTGGGAAAATGAACATTCATATCCTCTATTCATTTTCTAATCAAATATTAGCTTTTTTGTTATTGAATTATATGAGCTTTTTGTACATTTTAGATGTTAACTCCTTATCAGATAGATGATTTGCAAATATCTTCTCTCATTCTGTAGGTTGCCTTTTCATTTTGTTGATGGTTTACTTTATTGCACAGAATCTTTTAAGTTTGATGTGATTCCCCCTCATTTTTATTTTTTGATATTTTTGGTTGTGGTCTCAAATCCAAAAACACCATTGAGAAGATCAATGTCAAGGAGCTTACCACATTTTTTTTCTTTTAGGTGTTTATGGTGTAGGTCTTTTATTCAAATCTTTAATCCATTTTGAGTTAATTTTATGTATGGTGTAAGATAGTGATCCAGTTTCATTCTCTGGCATGTGGCTCTCCATTTTTCCCACCCCCCATTTATTGAAGAGACTATCCTTTCTCCACTGTATAGCCTTGGTTCTTTGTCATAAATTAATCAATCATACATTAATGGGTTAAATAATAGGTTTGTTTCTGAGTTCTCTGTTCTGTTCCATTGACCTACATGCCTTTCTATCCTATACTACTAATCCAATGTCTACTTTCATGACAATGCCATACAGCTTTGATTACATAGCCTTGTAATACAGATTGAAATCAGATAGTTTGATGCCTCTGGTTTGTTCTTCTTTCTTAAGACTGCTTTGGCTATATGAGGTCTTTTGTGGCTCCATACAAATTTTAGAATTGTTTGTCCATTTCTATAAAAAAATGCTATTGGAATTTTGATAGAGATTGACTTGAGTAGTATAGACATTTTAACTCTTCCAAACCCTCAACCTGAAATGTCTTTCCATTTATTTGTGTCTTCCTCAATTCCTGTCATTGATGTGTTAGAGTTTTTAGTGTACAGATCTTTCACCTCCTCAGTTACACTAATTCCTAGGTATTTTATTCTTTTTGATGAAGTATAAATGGGATTACTTTAATTTTTCTTTCTGATAGTTTGCCATTAGTGTATAGAAACACAATGGATTTTTTGTATATCAATTTTGTATCTTACAACCTTACTGAATTCAGTTATTAGTTCTATAGTTTTTGATGGAATTTTTCGGTTTTTTTAATAAATGATAATATTGCCATTCCTTAAACAGAGACAGTTTTACTTCTTTACAGTTTGGATGTCTTTTATTCGTTTTTATGTCTAATTGTTCTGGTTAGGACTTCTTCTTAAGATTTATTTATTTATTATTTGAGAGGAAAAGAAAGAAAGAGAGACAGAAAAATATCAAGCAGACTCCCTGCTGAGCATGGAGCCTGATGCAGGGTTTGATCTCATGACCCTGAGATCATGACCTGAGCTAAAATCAAGAGTCAGGCACTTACCCAGCACCCCCTGGTTAGAACTTCTAATACCGTGTTGAATAAAAGTGGCAAGAGGGGCACCATTGTCTTATTCTTGATCTTAGAGAAAGCTTTCAACTTTTCTCCACTGAGTATGATATTAGCTGTGGGCTTGTCATATATAGCCATTATCATGCTAACATAAGTTTCTTCTGCATACTTAGTTTGCTGAAAGTTAATATAATGAGGGGATGTTTAAATTTTGTCAATTTTTTTTGTATCTATTGAGATAATCATGTAATTTTTAACCTTCATTTAGTTAATGTGGTGTATCACATTGATTTGTGTTTCTTGAACCTTGCTTATATCCCTACAATAGTTCCCAATTCTCGCTTGATCTTTCAATGTGTTATTGAATTCAGTCTGCTAATATTTGGTTTAAGACTTTTGCTTCCATGTTCATCAGGGATGTTGGTCGATACTTTTTTCTTCTTATAATATCCTTATCTGGTTTTGATAAGAGGATAATGATCATCATAAAATCAGCTTAAGAATGTTTTCCCCTCCTCTATTTTTTGGAAGTATTTGAGAATTGGTGTTAATTCTTCTTTAAGTGTTTGAATTTACCAGTAAAACCATCTGTTCCTGGTCTTTTCTTTGTTGGAGGCTTTTGATTATGGAATCAATCTTCTTAGAAGTTAATTGTTCTGTCCAAACTTTATATGTTATGATTCAGATTTAGTGGGTTTATGTTCCTAGGAATTTGTCCTTGGTTGTCCAATTGATGGCATATAATTGTTAACGGTAGACTCTTATGATCATTTTATTTGTATGATAAAGGTTATACTGTCTCCTCTTTCATTTCTAATTTTGAGTCATCTCTATTTTTTTCTTGGTGTGTCTGTCAATTTTATGTTTTCAAAAGTCCAGATGTTAGTTTCATTAATCTCTTTTATTGTCTTTTTAGTCTCTATTTAATTTATTTCTGCTCTAATCTTTGTTATTTCCTTTCTTCTACTAACTTTGGGCTTCACTTGTTCTTCCTTTTCTGTTTCCCTATGGTATAATGTTCTTTATCGAGCTCTTTCTTTTTCCTTTTTTCTATTTTATTTATTTATTTATTTATTTATTTATTTAATTTTTTTTTATTATTATTTATTTTTTTTTTGTGAGAGAGCATGAGAGGGTGGAGGGACAGAGGGAATGGGAGAGAGAGAATCTTAAGCAGGTTCCACATCCTGCACAGAGCCTTATGCAGTGCTTGATCTCACAGCTCTGAGATCATAACCTGAGCCAAAATCAAGAGTTGTATGTATAACTGACTGAGCCACTCAGGTGCTCTGACTTTCCTTAATGTAGGCATTTATCAATATAAACTCCCATCTTGAAACTCCTTTTGCTGCATCCCATAAGTTTTCATATGTTGTGTTTCCATTTTCATTTTTCTCTAGATATTTTTCTGTTTTGATTTTTCTTTGACTCATTTATTGTTTAGTAGCTCGTTGTTTAATCTCCACATTTTTGTGAATTTTCCAATTTTCTTCTTATAATTGATGTCTGGTTCTGTAACTTTGTGGTTGGAAAAGATGCTTGATAAGATTTCAATCTTCTTGAATTTATTAATACTTGTTTTGTAGCCTAATATGTGATCAATCCTGGTAAATGTTCTATGGGCACGTGGAGATGTTCAGTAAGTATCCGTAAAATTCATCTGGTCTAATGTGTAGTTTAAGTACAATGTTTACTCACTGATTTTCCATTTGGATAATCTATCCATTATTGAAAATGGGGTGTTGAAATTCTCTATTATTATTGTATTTCTGTGCATTTCTCCCTTCATATCTGTTAATATTTGCTTTATATATGTAGGTGTTCCTATGTTGGGTAAATAAATATTTATAGTTGTTATATCTTCTTGGATTGACCTCTTTGTCATATAACAACTTTCTTGTCTCTTATTACTCTCTTTGGCTTAAATCTATTTTGTCTGATATAAGTACAGCATTAGGTTGAGAAGGGTGTTGATGGGGAATTTTCTGAGACCAAAATATAGACTAAATGAAGACTAAAACAATGACTTAAGATGAGGCTGAAGAGATATATTATAGCTAGAGTATGTTGGATTTTATGCACTAGGAAAATAGTTTGAACTTGTGAACAAACAAGTCACCAGAAACCTATGAGAAGATCACATGATTTTTTTCCTCTTAGGTAATATCCCAGAAACAGAATGGATGAATGCAAATGAAACCTAATGAAGACAGATAGCAAAGAAACTGAGACGTATGAAATGAGCTCATGGGATACACAGTTAATCATATGCCTAAAATCTGAATTAAAAAGTTGTATTACATGTAGATTTTAGACATTTTGAAAAATACAGAAAAATACAAGAAATAAATATATCTTTAATCTCACAACATAGAAATTGATGGTTAACATTTCAGTATATTCATTTCTAGATTGTTTCCCCTCTACATACATGTACATTTTAAAACAAAACTCATGACATTGATGTGAAATACTTTGTAGGTTCTGAGTCATCAAATAATAGACATTATTTATGTGATACACCATCAGTTCCTCCTATTATTAGAAATGTAGAGATTTTAAGATTTTAAAAAGCATTGTGGTAAATGTGCTTGTGCTTGCATATCTGTGCCCTAGTCTGATTACTTAGAAAAAGCTATTAGATGCAGAAGTTTTGAGTAAAATATGATATACATTTAAAGGTTTTTAAAAATATCTATTCAAAATTCACTTTAAGAAAGCAATTGATATTCCTACCAGCAGCGTCTTTTCCCTGAAGCTTTTAAAACAATGAATATTTTTATTTTTTCCTGACAATAGGCAAATATGATATCTCACTGTTTAATTTGCATTCCTTTGATTACTTATGAAGTTAAATCCTTTCATGTTTATTGTAACTTGCCTGTTCTGTCAATTTTTCTATTGGGGTGTTTGTAGTTTTATGTTTGATTTAAAAAGGCTCAAGGACCTATCTGGTTAGGCAAAATACAGCATAAGAATTGGAATTCATTATTCAGCCATAGAGAAGCTGTAAAAGCATTTCAAAAATTCAAAATGTGTGAAAAATAGGAGCACAGCAAGGCTTCAGGTAAACAAAAATGTGTGTAAATATTTGGTAGGAAAGTCATAGTTATGCAAACTTAACCAAATGCATGCCATAATGAAGTTAAGGAAGAATGAAGCAATGGAATGGAGACCCTTTGTCCATGTGGATGCAAAGAAATCCCCTTGGGTTTTAGAGAAGAAGGCTACATTGAGAAATGATAGCTGCTAGTTAGCAATGCCAGTTTTTTTCTTTTTTTAAGTGTGTGTGAAAGTAAAAAATGCCAAATTACAATAACCTTGAAAACTATCAGAAGGTATCAGCAACTTATTAAAACTTCAAAGGAGATAGAGGAAAACTAGTCAAAGAAAAATTGTACAAGACTAATTCACATAGAATCTGAACATCAGTCCTTTAAATGTAAGCACTCTGCTCCACAGAAAGTGAAGAGCCTATCCTGAAATTTATAGGAACAATTTTCCTGACGTTACTAGGAAAATATAATAAAATATAATGTTACCTGTGTAATCACTATCACTATGAGGATTTAAAATATTTTCATCACACCAAAAGCTCTTTCATTTCTCTCTTTTCTCTGATTATGGGTAAATTAACCTTTTTCTAAAATTTCATATAAAAGGAATTACAAAGGATTACTTTTGGTATCTACTTTTCCTCAATACAGTGCTCTTTGAGATTCATCCATGTTGCTACATACATCAGTGATATGCAGCAGTAATGTTCTTCTTCATTGCCATATGGTATTCTATGTGAAGTGTTATTTCATGTGGCTATACCACATATTATCAATCCATTACTTTGTTAATAAGTATATGAGTTGTTTGCAGCTTGGGGCTATTACGAAAGAATTTGCTATGTATAAGTTGTTATAGTGTGGATATAGGTTTTTTTATTTTTCTTGAGTATTTACCTAGAAGTGTAAGACTAGGTCCTGTGATAGATATAGGTTTCACTGTTCCAAAATATGCTGGCTTTAATGACAACAACAACAACATAAAGAACAACATAGGTAGTCTTTTTAATTACATTCTAATAGATGTATAGTAGTGTTTCATTGTGGCTTCAATTTTTCATTTCCCTGATGATTAATGGTGTTGAAAATCTTTGCTGTGTGAGTTGGTCATCTCTACATCTCTTCACTTAATTGTTTAAAAAGATTTTATTTATTTATTCATGAGAGACACAGAGAGAGATACAGAGACATAGGCAGAGGGAGAAGTAGGCTCCTTGCAGGGAGGCTGATGTGGAACTCGATCCATGACCCCGGGATCATGCCCTGAGCCAAAGGCAGAACACTCAACCACTGAGCCATCCAGGTGTCCTTATATTTCTTCACTTAATATATTTTAAACAATTTGCTCACTTCTTTATTTTTAGTTTGTTTGTTTATTATTCACATGAGTTCTTTATAAAATCTGGAAAGAAGTGTCTCATCAGATATATATATTGCAAATATTTTCTCTAAGTTTGTGGCTTGCTTTTATTTATTTATTTTTTTCATTTTTGTAATGGTGTCTCTCACAGAGGAAAATTTAGTTTTGATAACATCAATTTTATCAATCTTTTATACTTTTTGCTTTTGCGTGAATCTAAGAAAACTTTCACCTATGTAGGAGTTTGATAGTTTTAGAACTTTACTTGTAGATCTATAATCAATTTTTAGTTATTTTCGACATATGGTGGTAGTTGAAGTTCAGTATTTGTTTTTATTTTTATTTTTGGAATATCCAAGGCTTTGAGCACAATTTTTTTCAAAAAGACTATCATTTTTTTGCATTACAGAGCTTAGTGTTTTTTTTTAAATTAAATTGATCACTTATATGTAAGTCTATTTCTGAAACCTCTATTCTATTCCATTGATATATATCCTTATTGCAGCACAATACTGTCTTGAATATTATAGTTTTATAATAGTCACAGAGTTAGGTAGCATAAATCTTCCAACTTTGTTCTTCCATTTTTAATTTGTTGAACTATTTCAGGTCTTTCCTATTTGTATATAAATTTTAGGATCTTGTCAATTTCTAGGGGGTAAAAATGTCACAGTTGGATGTTGAATCAAATTCACTGAATTTATACATAAATTGGATGAATAATCTTAACAATTTAAGTTTTTAATTCAGAAACCTAGCATATTACTCCATTTATTTTGTCTTTAATTACCCTAGACAATACTTTCTTTATACACAGATTTTTTTTAAGTTCATTCCTTAATATTTAGTAATTTTAAAGTGTATTTTCTAGTTGTTATCTAGAAATACAATTGGATCCTTCTTCTTAAACTTCACTACAGTCTAGAAAGTGCTTGTAGGAAGTTAGCCCAGGTGATCCTTCCTGCTTACCTCTTTTGGATTCCTTTACCCAGGGATAGAAACAATGGGCTATTAAACAATGTAAAGACAGCTGTTTTATTATTTATTTTAGTGTTCTACTTGTTCATTGTTTAGACCCAGTTCCTGCATCACTACCAGAAGTAGAATTCTTTAATATATTTATTTTTAATGTGATGTATTTTTCAGAAAAGTAAATGGGCACCCATGCTCTTTGCATTTAAGAATGTGAAGACTATGGTAAGAAAACGCAGAAACTGGCAGATTCAGAAGAGTAGTGTAGTCTGAAGGGGATGTACTTTTTCATATATTTTTCCTGATCATATAAAAACTACAAAACTCTACAAATTACTAAATGATAAATTATCTCCACATAGTTAAGTACAGACTGCTACAGGAGTTCATCTTTTAGCAACTATAAAACTGAGACTTTACTAAAGGTTTTTCTTTTCAACCTCTACATCAGCGTAAGAGCTAAAAGATGTGAGTAAATGAGGGAAAGGGAGCAAAGGAAATATACCAAAGTATCTGGCTTTGCTAGAATTTTCTGTATTTAGTAATTAAAAAACAAAACCAAATCTCTTAGGAAACAATGAATAAATATTACAGTATAGGGAACCTTAGTATTACATCATGGATAGAGGAAAAGATTGAGCATATTTTTATTTGAGAAAACAAAAATAATTTAATATTTTTTTAATTTTTAAAATAAAATTTAAAAATTCTTGACTATAAAACAAAGTGAGATACAACAAAAAATTAAGAAAGTTTTAATAGATGAATGAGATATAATAAAATATAAATTTAAAGAAACAAAGATCCTTGCAAAAATAAAAGCAAGTCCAGGAGAAAATTTTGAGTGGTTTGCACAACATTTAGAAGAAAGAGGCTAAGACATTAAGACAAAGAAAAGATAAACAGTATGGAAGATAGATATGTACTTTATTTATAAGTAGAGTACCTAAAGAAAAAAATAGTTATAACAGGTATATGACAAAAGAGTAGAATTAGTATACTTATGACAACCAAAGAGAAGTAATAATTAGAATTTGGAAAAGACAGCTTACTTAGGTTGAAGAATAATTAGAATTTCTGGGTTTATTAGTTTAAGTATAACAATACCCAGAGAGTCTAGTGAATTTTTTAAAGTGCATGGATTAAACAGAACTCCAAAGGAGGTTCAAGCAGAAACAAATACAGTTTACATACAAAGGAATAATATGTTTGGCCTTAAACTCTTTGTATATAAAGAACTCTAGAAGACATTGAAATATTAAGAGAGTTTTGAGGGGAACTATTACCACCAAGCACTCTGTAACTGTGTTATATTTGAAGGAAAAAATAGAACATTCTCAGATGCGCACAGCATAGCAGTGTAATTTTCACTCTTATAAGATGGGAAAAACCTTAACAGACCTATTCTTGTTTGAAATATGCCATAATTTGAAAGCTGAATCAAAATAAAGAAGTTTAGAATACTTATAAGAAAATTATCTTGGTCAGCATGAAGTCAAGTGAGCACTGTTAACATAACAAATGGTTAAACAAACTGAACACAAATGCCATATTTGGACAAAGAAACACAATTTAAAAATAAAGTAAATCTGAAGTAAAAAAGTATTAAATTATATTAAAACTGGAAAACAACTATGAGTAAAAAATAAACTTGCTAAATTTTTCTGATTTGAGAACTTGCTAATAAACTTTCTTCTTTGAGAAGAATCAATATATAATCAATATATATATATATAGTCAACAAAATCTAGCTTTGTTATTTAAAAAGATTAAAGTAATCTCTAGTAGGGCAAATATTTTTTATAGCTATCAAATAAGTGAGGAAAGAAAAACAGAGAATTACACCTTACAATCAAAAGAGAAAACAATAATAAAAACACTTAACATACTGAAACAATATTTTAAGAGTAAGTATATAAAGTTGATAATGCAAATATACTAAATTCCCTTTATGAACTAAAAAAAAACAAAGATTCTCATTTTTGTGTACCATATTCAAACATATTCTGATGCAGTTTCCTAAGATTTGCAGTTATTTACATTTACTTAAAATTTAAGAATTTTTTGCTATAGACTCAAAGTAAAGGATTTAACAAGAAGCCTACAATACAGTGTCCAGATGTCCTTTGTCACCTATTAGTTATTTACAATAAGCAAGTTAGAATACTTTCTGTGCTATGGTTTCTTTATCTGTAAAATGAAAATAATAGTAGTATCTACCCCACAAGATGTTCTAAGGATCACTTGAGTTAAAGTATATAAAGTGCTCAGAATATTGCCTATTTTTAGGAAGTGTTACATTAATATTTTTACGTACAGAAATTCAGCAAGAGAAAAACTGGAAAGAGGAAAATACTCTCAGGTGTGAAAGTATTATAACTTTGCTTGAGTTGGAGCTGATGGGATGTACAGTTTTGACTTGCTGCTAAGGGTTACAGCTACAGATGCTCACTAGGGAGGAATCTAAGGCTCTGATAAGATTTTCCCAAGCTTGTTGGATATATACCTCAAATATATCCAAAATTCAAGGGTCCAGAAAGGGAAGACATGAAGTTAGGAGGCATCATTTAGTATCATTGTTAAATCTTGATTACACCTGGTACCGCTAGTCCATTCCACTGAAGGGCTTTTAGAGTAGAAGCAGTCAACTTTCAAGGACAAAAATATAGCTGTTCAATTGACTGATGAAGAATCTAATTTTTTTCTAAAGGGGAACAGAGAATGGCTATTTATTATTTTTGAAAGAGCAAATAATTACATTCTTCTTAAGAAAATACAAAGTTTTGTTGAATGATGTTGCAGATGCTGTTTGCAGTGTAAAAGGTATCCCCCATCTGAGAGAGTGGGTGGGGAGAGAAATAAAAGCCATTATGGGAGTGAGGTTAAGCTACCCATTTAACTTCTCTGATTATGGATGGAATGCTCCCTCTCCGGAAAATGCATTCCCCACTGGAAAGCAATATAGTGCAAGATGAAAAAGAGAAAGTAATAAACCAGGTATGTTCATGGTAGAGGCCGCTGTGCTGACAATTCTCTAACTAATTAAGAAAAAGAGAGGAGAAAGTATTTAAAATATGTAAAAAAATCATGCCAGAGAATTTTGAACGAGAGTCAACAGAAGAAAATGCAAAGTCAAATATTTGGTACAGAAACTCGATAGTCATAAGATTATTAAAGTTGGAGACAGAGCAGTAAAAATACTTGTCATACATGTTGATAGGAAAGGTCTACCAGATAAATTTGGAAAAGAAAAGCATGCTGAGCTTTTTAAAATTGTTATACTACCTGTGGTTGATACACACAAGTATTAATCGTCTTGAATATTAGTTACAGATGATGAGTATCAACCCCATGCAGAGTCCTTCAGACTCTCCCTTCTGGAACAGCAGGAGAAATTTAGGTGAGGTGCAGCTTACATGCCTGACACCTAAGGTGCAGTGTGTGCGCCTGATGCTGCTGGTACAGGGAAGTGTGCCTGACACCAAAGGTATGAGGTTAGGCAGAACCAACAGACATGTTACAGTTGATTACTTTTCCCATTTCAACATTTAAAAGGAAGATAATATTGGCTAAAGGGTAAGTATCTCATTCTCCCTAATCATGTCGAGCCTCTGGTGAAGGGAGTAGTCTGCTGAAGGCAAATGCAAGGAAGCACAGATCTTAAAAACAGTTTTGTAAGGATGAAAAAGTACTAGTGAATGGAAGAAGTGGGCACCATTTTCATATTGGTGGCGATTAGGAAAGAATCCTGTGAGGAAGTAGAACTTCAAAACTCATCTAAGAGGAAGAAGGAAATCCAAACTGAAACCAGGCTTCTTAAAATCCTGCTAAAGTTTGGGTTTAAAGAAAATGTATGAACTTGAGAGAAAGATTTCAGGGAGCGGATGAGAGAGGGGATAAGGTGATTGCCTCTGTATGTGGTAGCACGTAAGATGTTAGGCCTAGTTACTTTAATAGAAAAGAACAAATAAACTACACTGAGAAAGGACAAGTATTTAAGAAGGAAAATAAGAATATGCTAATAACTCGAGAATAAATACTCTGAGTAGCATATACATGCAATAAAATGTCTAGAGACAAACGTTCCAGAAATAAATTAATTAATTAACTAATAAAACAGACCAGGAGAATAAAGAAAAGGGAAAGGGAAACAAACTTTTGGCATATAGCTATTCTAGTTTAAGTAATTGGTATTCAATTTCTGTAGAAACTTTGTTGGTCTGGCTCATGGGAATTGGATTGTAAATATGTATAATATGTAAATAACTTTTAATATACTTGAAGGATTTAAAAAGAGGTATAATAGATATGAAAGTGCTCTACAATGAATATCATTACAGACACTGGGAATGTTGAAAGGAATACCCAAAGAACATTTCCAATTCTTGTCTCATATCTGCTTACATGTATTTGATTTCCTGCATAGGGTCACTTACAAAGTATAAGCCCTTCCTTATTGAATTTGTTTTCTTTCAACTTATCTTCTTTCAAGGCACTGCCTCTCAGAGTTTCTATATAGTACAGATTCATTTGTCGGCTTTTCTGTATTTATTGTTTTTGTCATCCATTTTAGGCCCAAAGATTCTCAAAGGCAGGAAACATAGCCATTTACATTGTCTGGTCCGGAAAGAGTAAATATTATATGATAATGCTTTTCAGAGATTAATTCACTAGGCATTATTTAAGACAATTCCATTTTGGAAAATAAATTCAATTTCAACTTTCTTACATAGAGCTTATATCTTCTACTAAAATTCATGGTAAAACTGGGTAAGTCTTTTTAATACACAGTCGACTTTCAATTACTAGGCAAATCTTGTTTGCAAATACTGAATGCTTTTTGAAAAATATAACTTTCATCATATTTCAAGAATCTTAGTTCCGAGTCACATACTATGTATGCAGGCTTTAAAAAATGCCACCCACTATCACCATAGTATAAACATCAAACTCCTTTTTTGGTTCTGCTTTGGTTAAATTTTGCCAGAAGTACTTATCACAAATTTTCTTCAGTCAGTCTGAAGTGCTTCCTCATTTTTGCATGCTAACGTTTTTGTTTGTTTGTTTTTTGTTTTAAGATTTTATTTATTTATTTACTCTCTTTAACAACTTTCATATATATCATTTATACTCTGTATTATATACCATATAGCAGTGGTAACTATAGTCATTATAGCCCTAGTGTTTACTTAACAGAATTTTAAGTGTATAATATAGTATTATTAACTAGTGTATAATATAATATTGTTAACTATAGGTACAGTATTGTACAGCAGGTTTCTAGAATTTATTTATCTTGCATTACTGAAATTTTACACCCTTTGAACAGCATATTCTCATATCTTTCTGCTCCTAGTCCCGCAACAATCATAGTACTCTATGTTTTTTAGATTGACTATTTTTAATACCTCATATAAAGTAGAATCACGTAGTATTTGTTCTTTTTTGATTGGCTTATTTCACTTAGCCTAATGTTCTTGAGGTTCATCTATGGTGTTGCGTATGGCAGGATTTCCTTCTTTTTTAAGACTCAGTAGTATCCGAACATATGTATGTACCACATTTTATCTATTCATCTGTTGATGGAAATTTGGGTTTGTCTTTACATATTTGCTATTGTGAACAATTATGCAATGAACATGGGAATGGAAATATTTCTTTGAGATCTTAATTTCAACTCTTTTGCATAAATAGCTAGAAGTAAGATTCCTGGATCACATGGTAGCTCTAGTTTTAATTTTTTGAGGAAACTTGACAATGTTTTTTATAGCACCTGCATCATTTTACATTTCCACCAACAGTGTACAAGGGTTCCAATACCTCCATGTACACACCAATACTTTTTTTAAATGATAGCTATCCTAAGAGATTGTGAGGTGATACCTCATTGTGATTTTGATTTGCATTTCCTAGTTGATAGTGATGTGGAGCATCTTTTTATATATCTGTTAGCCATTTTTTTAAAAAGATTTATTTCTTTATTCATGAGAGACACAGAAAGACAAGCAGAGACATAGGCAGAACTCTCCTCATAGGAATTATGTTGTGGGACTTGATCCAGATCCTGGGATCATGCCCTGAACCACCCAGGCACCCCATCTGTTAGTCATTTGTATGTCTTTTCTGGAGAGATGTCTGATCAAGTCCCTTTCTCACTTTTTAATAGTTATTCATTGTTTTGTTTGCTATTGAGTTTAGGAGTTCCTTATATACTTTGGATAATAAAACCTTATCAGAAATATGGATTGCAAATATTTTTTCCCATTTTGTGGGTCACTTTTCTACTCAAAAGATTGTTTCTTTTACCGTGCAAAAGTTTTTTTAGTTTGCTGTTGTCCACTTGTTTATTTTTACTTTTGTTTCCTGTCTTTTGTTGTCATATCCAAGAAATCATTACCAAGATCTATGCCATGAAGCTTTCCTTTTAGGTTTTCTTCTAGTAGTTTTATAATTTCAGTTTTTATGTTTAAGTTTCTAATTTTGAGTTGGCTTTTTTGTATGGTGTAATAAATCCAATTTTATTCTTCTGCATGTGGATATCCAGTGTTCCCAACACCACTTGTTTAAGACACAGTCTTCACTAATGCACTGTATCCTTTGTTAAAATCACCTGACAATGTATGTGTGGGTTTATTTCCAGGTTCTTTATCCTGACCCATTCATCTACATGTCTGCCATTATGACAGTTCAAACTTAGATTTTAAAAAATTATTTATTTATTTTAGTGAGGGAGAGACAGAATGAGGGAGAGAATCCTGAAGCAGACTCTGCTGAGTGCTGAAACCAATGCTGGGTTCAATCCCAGGACTCTGAGATCATGACCTGAGCTGAAATAAGAAATCAGTGGCTCAATCCACTGAGCCATCCAGACACCCCAAGACAGATTTTTAAATCTGTTTTTATAGCAATAAACCTGTATAGTAGTAACTTCTTAAGACATAATATTAATATTTTACTTTATAATCTGCAACAACCTAGGCCTTTCAAGTAATGAAATCATAGAAAAAGAGAGTTATACAATATTTGCCCAATGCTATTCAGTTAGTTGATGATAAAGCAGGAATAAGAACCCTGATGTTGTGAGACTTTGCCCAGTGTTCTTATAGCACATGAGGGACGACTCTCATATGATTATGAAAAACTTACTGTGGTTGTAGGATATTGCAAAATTTTCCACTTTTATGTACCTAATTTCATAATTTAAAGTGTAAAAATAAGAGCAGCAGATGGGAGAAAGAATGGAGATAGCGTATTTCAGCAGCATTCCTTGGACAGCTGGACGAGCAGATTGTAAGAACTGGAAAACAGTGATCAAATTGCTAATCCTGAAGTTACCAGTCATAATCAATTGACTGTTAAACCACAGTCTTATTCAAATTTCTCATACACCTCATTCCCTTTCTTATATTTGTGACAGATACACAAAAGTCAAAGTTTTTGAGTAAAACAGACTGTAAGTCAAAGTTTAGAAATTCCTTTTTACCTCAATATTTCCTGGTGTCCTCAATCTCTTGTCTTTACACTTTACATCATTTGTGCCTAAAAAAATCAAATATTTAGTTTGGAGAATATGCACTCCTTACTAACTGTACAGTTTATACAATACAAATAAATTCTAAGTATCCTATTTGAATGTAATTTAAGATTCATACATTACTGTGGTAAAGGAGAAAATTATTTTACTTAAAGAAGTCTACAAAAATTTGGATAATATATAAAAGAATAAAAGGTAACAACGCACAGCAAGTTGCCTGATCCTAAGACTTGTAGAAACAAGTTCTTTTAAATATATATTTTTAAATATGTTCACTTATTATTTACTTACAATTTCTAAAATCCTTAATACACACATTTAGCAAGGTATGCTTCTAGACTCACATATCCAAACCTAAACTAACAAGCAAAAAGCTGAAAGAACCAAAACAATTTACAATATCTTTGAATGAATTGCTAAACTCAAATAGGATTCCTATCGTTAAACTAAGTGTGGCCACGGGCAGGTAAGAACACGGCAACTCCTCGAGACAAGTTGGTGATGAAATGGCAGGAATGGTAGATCTGACAAGAGGCATGCTAGCCTGAGAAGTATGAGAGCAGGGTAAACAGCAAACCAATATATGTACACATTATATGTTAAGGGAAGTTCATGGGAATAGGCATTGTCAAAGAATTCAGGGACACTGGAATAAGTGCACTTCCTACACTAGATACTAACAATGATAATAATAGTAATGATTAAAATATCAGCTACTATGTATTATTTTTTTACTTAAACTTCATAATAACTTGGTGAGTTAGCATGATTCCCCTATTTTATCAGTGAAGAAATGTGTAGTTTTTGTGGTCAAGCCACATGCCCAAAATTGTAGACTGAATAAATCACAGAGTTCAAAACCATCTCAAAGTCTTTTCATTTAATATATATTTCAAGCTTGGAGACATATAGTCATATTTTTGAGATTGCTAAAGAACCAGGTTAAGTTTATGGTGTATGAATAGAAATGCGTCAGATAGATACTAGGGCAGATTAATAAATATCAAAATGGGAGAAAGACAGAGAGTAGAACCAGAAAGCAAGACTCAAGCCATCATGTTTGTGAATTTCTATTTTTTATAGTTGAACAGAAGATTAGATATCTTCTCAAAAAAAAAAGTTTGCTTCCTTGTATGGTAAGATTACTTTTAAAAAAATTATTTATTTATGATAGTCACAGAGAGAGAGAGAGAGAGAGAGGCAGAGACACAGGCAGAGGGAGAAGCAGGCTCCATGCACCGGAGCCTGACGTGGGATTCGATCCCAGGTCTCCAGGATCGCGCCCTGGGCCAAAGGCAGGTGCCAAACGGTTGCGCCACCCAGGGATCCTGGTAAGATTACTTTTAATGAAAAAGCAACACTACTAGGTTTCTTTTTCAAAATTTACAATCCCTGAACTGCCCTTTGGCCTCCTTTCTTGGCAACAAGTTCTTCATTAGTGTTCTCTATAATGCAAAGGTCATGAGAAATAATTTACGTGAGGTATACCATATCAAACATATGCAACTCTATTTTTTTTATTCAGAATACCAAAAGTTCTATTTGCTTACAGTGATCTAGATAATATACAACAAAATAAAAGCTTTCCCTTGGATAATTAAATGTTTTTATTCAATTATCTGATTTAGCTGTCTAATCACTTAGGGAAAAAATCCTTCCCTAAGGAAGGATTCCCTAGAATACATGTGCCAAAAATGGCTAATGAATAAATCAATAGTTGAACAAATGTATTTTAAAAAGGAAGCACTTACTTGTTTAACCTCTCAGAGCAAACCTGAGATAATGCATGCTTTCCTTGATTAATCACAGTCTTTGTATTACAAAACAATTATTACTCCTTTAAAAATTATATTGTTTTATGGCCAATATGTATAAATGAATCAATAAAAAATTATGAATGCCAAAAAAAGAAAAAGGCTATTACAATCATAGGATGAATTAATACAAGCATCATGGAATCTAGAAAAGGAGGATATAATTCCAGTACTTTCTTTGTATCAATCAGACAGAGGGATAGAGGAATAGAGGGATACATAATATGTGGATTAAAATTTGATTATCATTAGAAATTTTTAGCTAGTGTAAAAAAAGGCACAGAGAAAAAGGTAAAAGAGGGGAAGGTTTCTCTTGAAATTACATTACAAAAGATAGAAGGTGGTATTTGCAACAGACATCTTAATGGAAAATCTATTCATTCTGGCTTACACTCTGGAGGAAAGGCAAGAGTTAAGAAGAAAGTAAATTGTAGGAATATTGGAAGCATATTTTACAAATTAAAAAAAAACACTGTTTTCAAATGGAGAAATGCATAAATGCTTTTATTTAGAAGAGCATATTGGTTTACAGCTGCTTTATTTTAAGAAGGGAGCCTTAAAAAGTGGAGTATGTGAACATTGAAACAATCGTGGGTCTTCAAAATCTTTTCATGCAGGGGTACATTTAAAGGACTGCAGGCCCTATGGTGAGGAGAAGAGATGAAATGGGAAGCCACTCCAGTTTCTGCTCATTTTGATTATTGAAATGGGAGAGATACTTGATTGAGCTATATCAATTCCTTGAAAGCATGAATTATTCTGAGTTTTACATTGATATCTTTCATCAAATCAATTTTAAATATTAATAGCTCAATAATCACTGGATGGATAGATAGAAGAATGTGTTTAGAGTAGATGGATTCTAAGTAAACAATGAGTAAAAGCCTATTCTCTACCTCTAAATGTAGAAACTAGTTTGTGAACAAATTTCTACTGAGCTAAAAAAGTTTTTAAGGCTGGTTCTCAAGTATATTTTGATAGGTAAACAATTGTGGTCATTGAATTGTAGGCAGAATTATATGACTAAAATTAATTTGCAAGGTAGCAGTTTTGTGTTGTTTAGTTTTGTTTCAAAACATAACTTCTGTTGCTGAAATTTACTCAGAGGATTAAAGTGAGAAAACTTTATAGAGTCCAAAGTAGCTTCATAAGATGTGAAAAAGGTGTCACCAGAGTTTTCCTAAATGTTGAGTATTATTCATTTATTTACTTAGTCAACAAAGTTTATATGAACTTATTTACACTAGCCTCTATTCATACAACAATTTTTAAAAACCTATTGTCTTCTAGGTACATTTCATTTTAAAGTGATTTTGTAACTGAATAATTATGGGAAACTGGGATTTGCTGGGATAAAATTTGGAATGAAGGACACATCAAAGTTTGCTAGGACAGGTCAGCCAATGTTTCCCCGAGGAAAGACAACATTTAAATGAAGACCTTGACCACAAGGAGTTGGTGTTCACCAGACAGACAATTGAAAATAAGAATTCCAGCCAGGAGTGGTGTTAAGGAGTAATTGTTACTTTCTCACTGTGATGGAAATGCCATGATTCCTGGGAACTGACAAGAAATTTGAGCTTTCAGGAACACAAGACCAATGGAGAAGAGGAAAACAAGGGTCCAAATGCAGTAAAAAGCTAAATGAACAGATTGTGGAAGGCTTTGCTCAGTTTTATTTATGCTAGTAAAAAGGCAATGAATGATTTTATTTATGAGAGTAAATAAGAACATGGTCAGATCTCTGTTTCGGAAAGATAAAACAGTGCAAGAGTAGTGTCAGATCACATGAGCAAAGAATCTTTTCAGAAAGCTCTTAAAACAGTACACGTGAAGAATGCTGAGGCTGAATCAAGGCAGGATAAACATGTTTATTTCAATTGCTCTTGTTCTCAATAAAAATGAGAAGTTAGGGGAGATATGAAAGCTTTTGCATTGTGTCTCTCCTAAGTAGGCAAAGTATGACATTCACACTAAAGAATAATTAAACCAGGGATCCCTGGGTGGCTCAGCGGTTTAGCACCTGCCTTCAGCTCAAGGCGTGATCCTGGAGTCCTCAGATTGAGTCCCACGTTGGGCTCCCTGCATGGAGCCTGCTTCTCCCTCTGCCTGTGTCTCTGCCTTTCTCTCTCTCTCTCTCTGTCTCTCTCTCTCTGTGTGTGTTTGTGTCTCTCATGAGTGAATAAATAAAATCTTTAAAAAAAAAGAATAATTAAGCTACAGTCTTCCATTTTAATTATGCCGATGTGGAAGCCAGGTTCTTCTACTACATTAGTGATATTGGGCCCCAGATATATCTCTATTTTACAAAAGAATGAAAATCAGCAATTCAACTTTTCTAAAGCTGATGTGCTCAATGCCCTTATTATGGAAGAGTGGGGCACCTAATTACATTGATCAAAACAGATACAGTTTCTCTCCTCAGAGATCAGTCAGTACACCTTGACGAGGTAATAACACCTTTTTGTTCCTATTGCCTTTTTCCTCACTAGGTTGGGTTCCTTTGTTTCTGCCAATTCCAGGTGCTCATTCCATGTAGCTCAGCATTGGTCTTATTTCTCAAAGTGTTTCCAAAGTTTCTGAACAATCTTTAAAGTTTTTGTAATTCTTAATCTTCCCTATCCATCCCCAAATATTCTAATTTTCATGATTATCAGTAATTCAGGATATATCTTTCTTTGCACAGATTTTACAAGACATAAAAGAGTTCTTAGTAAGAACTCTTGGCTTAGTCAACGAGTATTTGTGCTGCCCCTCATTCTTTGGTAAAATATCATTTTTGATGTTTAGCATTTATGGACTGCCCATAAAACTTATCAGGAAGGGAAGAATCTCTGAATTTATTGCCCATTCTTACTTTAAAATTGCTATCAATGAAATGAAGTCTTAACTACTAGATTCAGTGCTACCTAATTACCCATTTCTTCATTTTATAACTTTACTACATGTAATTTTATTAATGGAAATTGAAGATATCTTAATTATAATACAACATTTAGAAATGACTATTTTTATATGAAGTAAGCTGAGAATTATAAAAGCATATCAATATATATATTAGTTAACACCCTGCTTATTGTGAATACCATAGTAGATGATGGGCATTTATAGATTTATATATATTTTTTATACTTTTTTTTATTCTATGGAGATAATCCACAAATTCCTCCATAATTAACATTTTCCAAAAATTCTTTGTTTGCTCAATATTTACTTCTATAATCACACTGAGTCAGCGACCCTCAGCATGGAAATATGGTTTCAAATATATGATATCATCTTATTACTTTCTCATTATTATTATTTTTTAACTAAAAGATAGTTGACACAATGTTACATTAGTTTCAGGTATACAACACAGTAAAGTCTAAAAAATTTGGAACACTTCACAAATTTGCATGTCATCCTTGGGCACCATGCTAATCTCTGTATCATTCCAATTTTAGAACATGTACTGCCAAACTGAGCACTACTTTCTCATTATTTACTATAAATATGGTGATAGATTTTCTACATGGAAAGTATTCCAAGAAAAGAGAACATGTTATATGATGTTGAAAGACCCTTAAATAACAAAGACATAAAATGATATACCACAATGAATTGGACAATCAAAATGGGAAATGGCAGAAAAGGAAACAAGTGTACAAGTAGAAGAGAAGACAGGACTAGAACAATTATCAGGTAATATATATTTTCTGAGGCCCTGGCAACAGCATTTTCTATCACTTTATAAGCTAGTTTTTCATTATAGCAAAGATTTTCTGAAAAACCTCATTGCTTCTTTAGAAAAGCATTAAAATATTTAAATAATAGATATTTCATTGGTTAATGTCCAATATTTCCATATAAATACAAAAATATATATGTATATTTTAAAGATTTATTTATTCATGAGAGACAAAGACTGAGAGAAAGAGACAGAGACAAAGGCAGAGAGGGAGAAGCAGGTGCCTCGCAGGGAGCCTGATGCGGGACTCCATCCCAGATCCCAGGATCACGACCTGAGCCCAAGACAGGCACCCAACCGCTGAGCCACCCAGGCGTCCCCCAAAAATATTTTTAAACTTAATTGCTTCATCTATAAATATTTTGCTTCTAACAGTTGTAGCAACCCAAATACCTACTATTTGAATGTTAATAGATCAAATAAGAATTAACATTTTATTTATTTTCCTGGGTATTTAAATATAGTCTAAATAATTTAAGTTAAAAGACATATACTTCCCTTTATTGTGTAAATGTTTTCTTTATTAAAATTTTAAATTTTTGTATAAACTAGATCTTTTCTGAAATATACATTTTTCGTCCATTGTTTTATTTTATCTTTGTACCATTTCCATATTGTTTAAACTAATGTATGAGCTGAATTCCCAGAAAGACAAGCCACTCCTTCTTAAATACTTTTTTTTAAATATTCTTATTATTGTCAACATTTAACAAAATTCCTTCTACAAACCCCTCATCACTGCAAATGCTGTCGGCGTTTGAATTGGCCTAGAGTTTTATGTGATATATATCATATATATAAATATATAATTTTGCAATTTTAAAGACTATGAATATCTGTGAAAAATGTGGTACACATTAGTTTTAAACATATTTTCCTATATAAAGTGATTGTAATTGCCCTTTGACTTCTTTCTATCTCTGATTGTACCAGTGTCACAATGAACTTAACTTCAAGAGTATGTGTAACAGGAACTGTTATTTCTTAAACCTAATTTCCTACATTACATAAGTGATTTCAAAAAATACAAGCATATTTCTTCAATTTTTCAAATACTTAGCTATTATAATTATGAATTTTAAGTGTAGGACATATATATTTTCTGAGATAAACTTTTTCTATTCTGAATCAATGACTATGCTAGAATGTCTCTTAAGTGGTAACTCCCCAAACTTGGCATCTTTATTATTTTGCATATTTCTAAGCTAAGCTAGCAACTACTTTTTTTTTTTTTTTTTTTTTGCGTTGCTTTGGCACTTTCCAATATGTGGTTTAGAGCATATTTTTTACAGAATTTTTTTTAAAAAAGATTTTATTTGTTTATTTGAGAAAGAGAGTGCACGGCAGGTGGAGATAGAGTGGGAAAGAGAGATGGAGGGAGAATGGGGAGAGAAAGAGGGAAAAGAATCCCAAGACGACTCTGTGATAAGCATGGAGCCCAGCATGCGGCTCAATCTTGAGTCTAAGATCATGACCTAAGCCAAAACCAGTCAGCGGCTTAACCAATTGAGCCACCCTGGTGCCCTTATTTGTATAGCATTTTTGTTTCACGAATCACTCTTAGACATGCTTTCTACAAACAGACTCAGTTCTCTGAAAGAACATTTTTGTGGTTTGGTGGGAGGGGAGTTGTTCTGGATGGCAGTCTAATCCAGGGTGGGCTTTTTTGCTGGAATGTGTTTTGTGTGTGAATATCTACTTATTTTTGAAAAAGCCTCAGACTGAAGTCTGTTTACTTGCTCATTTATTTGTTTTTTAAAAAAGGTTTGGGGGATCATAACTTCCTCACAGCAAAGTCATGGTTCACCACAAAACAGTATCAATACATTGTATTAACCATTTAAAAGGAGTAATCAGGGATGCCTGTGGCTCAGCGGTTGTGTCTGTCTTTGTCTCAGATCGCGATGCCAGGGTCCTAGAGTCCTGCATCCAGCTCCCTGCTTGGAGCCTGCTTCTCCCTCTGCCTGTGTCTCTGCCTCTCTCTCTATGTTTCTCATTAATAAATAAAATATTTTTTAAAAATAAAAAAATAAAAGAAGTAATCAGTAAATTAGTCTTTTTATTTGGAAGTTTGATTGAAACATTTGTCATATCCCAAGCCAGAAATTTACACATGAGCCCTCAAATGCTAGTTAATTAATAACAATTCAATAAACTCAAACATCTGAGGTTGAGTTTAGCATAGTTAAGACCATAGATTCTGGAGTCAAACAGACCTGCCTTTCAGTTGTAATCTTGCCATTTACATGCCTGTAACTGTGAAGGACTTACTACAAATCTGTTATTCTTAATTCTGTTATCTTTAAAATGTGGGTAACAACAGCATCTACTGAACTAAATTATTGGAGTAATAAATGACATAGTTTGTGTGAAGCAGTTTGAACAATGCCTGATGTAGAGTAGTAGTTAAAAACAAGATGAAATAAAGTTGTATAATTTCCCATAGTTAAAATTTCAACACAAAAAAACATAAATTTGTGTTAAGTATTCTATATTTAAACTAAGTACAAAATAGTTTAAGTAGAAAATGTCCGCACAATGCTATCACATTCACCAAAATAATTTTTTCAACAATCAAAAACAGTAACAAATCAAAAACCAAAACAAATAAAAAACACATACCATAAGTTAAACATGTTCTTGCAATTTAAATTTCAATAAGCATTTTAGAGTTATATGGTACTGTTCATCTGATTGAAGGAAAAGGTAGTTTAATTTTTCTACGCTTTAACTCAATTTCTAAGAGTGGCTGTTCTTATGCTTTAGTGAGTTGAAGGAGCTTTGAAAGTTAAGGATAAAGCACAAATATTTAAGACAAAGAAAAAATTTGCAGGTAATTGCAGACTCTATTAAAGCCTTAATTAAAGGACACTAGGAAAACAAAGTAGCACATCTGAGATTTTAATCAAACTGCTATTTCAACCAATTTATTAATTGACTCCAGGATTAGACTGTAATGTGCACTGTTAAGATTATGTTCGTGATCTGAAAACCTTACGACTGTATCTCACTATTTTTATCTAAGGAATAACCAAGTTGAAATGTGCATTTAAAAGAGATCTCCTAGTTTTATGGAGATACTAGTAAATGTTGTAAAGGGTATTGATCATTCTATGCCTACAATAGCTAAACCTAAAACAAAAGTAATGTTAATGTGGAATTCAGCAAACACTTGTTGAGTGGCCGAATGCTTATAGATATTTTGATTCACCTAAAGACAAAAACCACATTCTTGATTAAAATATAGTTCAAACAAGAGTTACAGCAAATTGTCTATTGTATAACATAGGGCTTATAGTTAACAATACAATATGGTAAACTTAAAAATTTGTTAAGAGATAAGATTTCATGTTAACTTTTCTTACCAGAAAAAAAAAAAATAGCAAAGTGACACAAGGAAACTTCTGGAAGGGATGGATATGTTTATTACCTTAACTGTGATTATGGTATCATGGGTGTATTCATATGTCCAAACTCATCAAATTGTATCCATTAAATATGTGCAGATTTTTTTGTGTGTATATCAATCATACCACAACAATACTATAAAAAAATTAAAAAGACTGTCTTTTTGCATTCTTGGTGGAATAAAAAAATTATTAGATAAAAATAAAATTCATTTTTTAAAAAAGATTATTTATTTATTTATTTATTTATTTATTTATTTATTTATTTGAGAGAGAGCTCTCTAGTGAGCATGGGGGATGGGCAGAAGGAGAGAGAGAAGCGGACTCCCTGCTACGCAGGGAATCAGACTTGGGGCTCAACCCCAGGACCCTGAGATCATGAATGAGCCTAAAGCAGATGCTTAACCAACTGAGGCACCCCAGGCACCCCCTTAAAAATAAAATTCACTTTAAAAATCTTAAAGATAATTGTAGTAAAACCAAAAGGCATTTTCAAACTATATAGAACATTTCTATAAATTCCAAACTCAGTATTGTGTATAAGACCTTGTCGTAGTCTGTTTGGGCTACTATGACAAAATACAATAGATTGTATGGTTGATAAACAGTAAACATTTATTTCTCAGTGTTCTGTAGCCTGCAAAGTCCAAGATCAAGGCACTGACAGATTCAGTGTCTGGTGAGGGCTCCTTCCTCTCTGTCCCTCTTTTAGTGATGACCTCATGTGGCAGAAGGGTGAAGAATCTTGCTGGGACCTCTTTTATAAAGGCTTAATCCCATTCATCATCGTGAAGACTCTGCCCTCAGGACCTAATCACCTTTCAAAAGTGCCATCTCAGGGTACCATTACTTTGATGATCAGGTCTCAACACAGAATTTTGAGAGGACACAAACATTCCACCTATAGTGGGCTTATCCTGAAGTCTTTAGTCAATAGGCTACCCTTCCGTATTTTTGGTCATAAAGTAGAGAAATACCATCTCACATAGTCTTCTATATGTATGTGTATTATAATAAAGTTATTACCTGCTTCAGAGTAAAATGGATTCCCTCCTGCTGTAAAGAGTTATATGTTATTCTGCTTGTAGAAATGTAGCAAACGGAATTCCTTATAAATTTCTTTCTCCCATGTGATTTTTAACACCAGCTTATGTTCTTATCTCAGTAGGTAAATAAGAAAAGAAATGCTCCTATACCTTAAATATAGTTTTTGTTTGTTTTTCTTTTCTTTGAATTCATGACATGTTTTCAAGTCTTTGGAAACCACAAGCAAAAGGCAATTATAAGTTTTCTAGTGGCTAGGCTTTTTTAGCTTTAACAATAAGAGTAGTGCCAGCTCAGAAGTCTAGTTGTCTGGGTACATGGGTGGCTCAGTACTTGAGCATCTGCCTTTGGCTCAGGTTTGTTCCCAGGGTCCTGGGATGGAGTCCCACAATGGGCTCCCCACAGGGAGCCTGTTTGTCCCTTTGCCTGTGTCTCTGCCTCTCACTCGGTGTCTCTCATGAATAAATCAAATCTTAAAAAAAAAAAAAAAAAGGCTAGTTGTCAATGAGATTAACCAAGGGGGCCTGTTGTAAGAACAAATTTAGGTGTTTTTTTTTTCTTTTTTTCCATTTTGGGGTGAGTAAATATAAAGACTTTAACATTGACAAGCATATTAATCATGCTTCTTTATTTTATTTTTGTGTGTATTTCTGAGGCTTTGCCATCTGGGACCCAGAGAGACTATTCCCAGAGCTAGCCAAAGTCTAGAGATAATAAAGGACTCAAGGGTATCTTTCTTTCTTTTTTTTTTTTCCAAGGGTATCTTTCATATGCAAACCAACCAATCCTGAGCCCACACTCCAACACCTCTTTTATCACTTTCTAGTGCTCTTAAGCTCCAGGCTACTATATTCCCTACTATTCACTCAGGACCAGGTACTGAACAATTAGAGAGAGCTGTTATACTCTAGAGCCCACTGAAGTTATTCAAACTAGCTAATCGTAAACCTGTTTAACTGCCTTGTCCTTTCCTTCACATGGAAGCCACAGTAAAGGTTCTTGTCCATGCTTTGCTCCTGCTCCCTGTGCCTCCTTACTAACCCTGGGGCTTCTTCATATGACACCTGTATGAGTGCTATGCCTCCTCCCCTTAGAAACTGGGAGTAAAAAACTATCTTTTCAATGGCATTGTCTCCTGATCTGTTGCCTTCACCACACCTGATTAATACAAACATCTAAATTTTAAAACGATGAGCACAAAATACTTGTACTATTAAGAAAACATATATATCTTCCCATTTCCAGGCATGGTGTGACTTTCTAGTCATGCTTAAGAGTGAAGTAAAAAAAAAAATGTCGGTTTAAGTAAATATTTTAATAGCTTCATGCTTTCCATCAATCCATCAAACAGCTGGAAGGCCTGCTACCAATATAGTTAGTTTACGCATGCAGCAACAGTTCAAGTCACACCTGGCTAGAAGCAGTCTACCTCAATATCCCATAATAACCAATCTTTTTCAGGCTCTTATCTTAAGAATTAAAGGTTCAGGTGCCTGGGTAGATTAGCTGGTTGGACTTCTGCCTTCTGCTTAGGTCAGGATCCTGGAGCCCCAGGATGGAGCCCCATATCAGGCTTCCAGCTCAGTGGGGAGTCTGCTTCTCTGCCCCTCGCCCTACTCATGTTCTTTCTCTCTATTGCTTTTTCTCTCTCTCTCTCTCTCTCAAATAAATAAATAAAATCTTTGAAAAAAATTAAAACTATATTCAGGTACAGATTTCTAATAGAACGTATAAGCAAAAACGATTTTCTCACCTTTCATTGTGCCATAACACAGCAGCATGACAAAACAGATAATTAGACTTAATATAGGAGACATTATGGGGTAGACTATTTTATTTATTATCTTTTCAATAGGTTTAAGCTCAAGACGGGATTGACACTGGACAGTGGCTGACATCAACGGATATAAAAACTACCTATGGATTATTTTAAGTACTTTTGCAGCCACCATTTCTCTTCATCATTAACTACTCTCTACATGGCCATCCACTTCTATATAGTCAGTTAAATAAAGAAAACTGCATGTGGTTGAGTAGATCAATATTATTGATTTATCAAATAAGATTGATATGTCCATAATGAGTTTAAAAATGTTTTAAGACTAATGTATTATGAAAATAATTGCCTATAATCATTACTTCGGCTAAATAGCACAATAATCATCAAACAACCACCTATTGATAGTGATGTGATAATTGCTCCTTCACTTTGACCGTTTTTATCTTAAAGATTAATCAATTGTCTTAATTCAACTTTCTCAATTTCTCTTGTTCTAATCCTTCCCTTTCTATCTTTGTGTTCCTCTGAACTGCTGCAATGGCTTTCTAGCTAGTCACTCTACCTGCATTCTCGTCTCTTAATAAAACATTCTTCAGGGATCCCTGGGTGGCGCAGCGGTTTAGCGCCTGCCTTTGGCCCAGGGCCCGATCCTGGAGACCCGGGATCAAATCCCACATCAGGCTCCCGGTGCATGGAGCCTGCTTCTCCCTCTGCCTACTGCCTATGTCTCTGCCTCTCTCTCTCTCTCTCTCTCTCTCTCTCTCTCTCTCTGTGTGTGTGTGTGACTATCATAAATAAATAAAAATTTTTAAAAAAATTAAAAAAATAAAAAAAAAAACATTCTTCAAAGTGCTGCCAGAGAAATAGGGCTAACATGTTGTGAGGAACAACTTTTTCCCATGCTCAATATTCTTCAGTGATTGCCGTTATTTAAAGGGTACAGTAGCAACTTCCTAACATGGCATAAGTGGCCTTTCAGAATCTACTATTTTCACACATTTTATACAATATGATCCAACAATACTAGACTGTTGCAATTTGCAAACATGGCATGCTCACTTACATCTCTTGCATATTCGGTCGATCCTTGAACAAGTCTGAACTGCAAGGGTCCATTAATACATAGATTCTTTTTTTTTTTTAACGAATACAGTAAAGTACTCCAAATGTGTTTTCTCTTCCTTATGATTTTCTAAACATTTTCTTTTCTCAAATTTACTTTATTGTAAGAAAATAGCATGTAATACATATTAGATACGAAGTGTGTGTTAATCAACTCTTTATGTTATCTGTAAGACTTCCAGTAGTAGAGTTTTGGGAGGGTCAAAAGTTATAAGTGAATTTTCAGTTGTGTTGGGGGTGTTAGTGTCCCTAATCCCTGCAATATTCAAGGATCAACTGTATTATTTTTTTTTCCTTTTCAAATGCCTTTTTACTAACATCACTGACGCAACAAAGCCTTCAATATTTTTCATGGTTTGTCTAGGCACACATAGGCATGCTCTATACCTTCCTTGCTACCTGTGCATACTGAATTTCAAGTATTAGTGTCATTTTTTCTTATAATTGTGTGCATGTTTGCCTCTCCAGTGGGCTACAATTTCTTTGAGTACAGAAAATATAAATTATCATATATATGTCTTAGATAGACCTCTATATATACAATTTACATAGTCATCTATTTCAAGTAGTTGAATGAATGAGTGGATATGGAGTCCCTGAGAGTCATAGTAGAAGTACAATATTGGAAAAAATTTTCCATCACTTTAAATCTGATAAACTGCCATCTAGACAATGTTAAGATACCACATGTTTTTAACATCCAAGTTCCTTAAAGGCAGAAACAATGGGTGAACAGTTTACTCCCCTGAAACACCACCAGACAAACCAATTGTTTCAGGAAAGCTATGTTTAGATTTGTGATACTTAATGCAGTAAGGGAAAACACCACCTTGACTGGGTCTTATACTATCTTAGAACAGAAGGTCAGGGAAGGATATTTATCATATTTTAGCTCCTCTGCTGGCTGGTTGACTTTAGGTGTGTCTTGCAAGATGTGGAACTCATTGGAATTGGGCAGAGATTATGGCACAATAGCTTTGTACGGATAGGCACACAGAAACGAGGGTCTTCAAGTACTTCTTGATGAGGAACTTGTTTGTTTATAAGTAATTTGGTGAGTTGTTTTACAGTCTTAATCTCCTGGAAGCAATTTTATGGTGGAGAAAGAACTAGGTTATTTTTGCTTAGGCACAATGTTACTTCATATACATATAGCAGTTTATGTTCAGCCTCACAACACTGTTTAACTGATGACATTGGTTTCAGGTTTTAATTACTTCCTATAATTTGTATCCTTAGTGTCTATCACAGTACCTGGCTCTTGGAAAGATTTAAATATTCTACATGCTTAAACTTCTTCTAACTTGAAGAGTACAAGGCATAGGAATTTTCACTGAATCACAAAGTTCCTTTTATGGAAGCAGGATTGGCTAATTCAGAGGTTAAAAATAAAAGGACATCGTCCATAAAACCCATCAATTTCCCTGTTTAGTGTGCTCCTACACCTCTTACTTACCCCAATAACAACTTTCCCATTTATCTTTTTCCTCACTATGTACTATGCTCCAAACTCACCTATCACTTGTGTCCGCACACTACTCACCTTATAATAAGATCAGTCTCTACTCTAGTTGAATATTTTCATTGTAAAAACTCCAGAAATTTAGAAAAGTATAATATGAAGTTGCTAGAACTTTCTTTTCACTGTTCACCTACTAATGTGCACCTTCCTAGAATTTGTTTTATGCATGTAACAAAGACAGGTCCTTGACTGCTTGGACCAATATGAAATATCCATATGTCAGCTTTCACAAGAAATCTTAGAGATTTTGTAATGTTCATTTTGATTACCTAACTGTCACTTTGTGTAATACATTTTCAAACATGAAAACAGAATCCAATTAAACTGAACAAGAATTATTGTGCATCATCCATGTGAAAGACAATTTGTTATATTCCAGGGGGTTAACATAAATAAAATATTTATTTCTTTCAAAGATTAATAAAATATGCAAGGCCTTACCATCTAGCAGAGATGGCATCTATTTATATAATTAAAAGAAATGTTAAATAGAATAAAATAAATACTGAATTGTTGTATGAGATATTTGTTGTAAGAGATTAGAGGAGAGAGAATGTACTTCTGGGTGGAGTCTACTTCAGAATATAATGTGAACACCATTTCTAACTTCAACCTCATTTTCCTTCACCTTTTCATTTCTTCTTATAAATTGATATGCATAAATATCTATGTGTAGATGAGGTTTTCCTTTCTGAATGTACTTTAAAGCTCTTATATTCTATCTCTTTCCTTTTGACAGGGGACCAAAACTAGAGAAATATTTCTAAATTTTAGCTCTAAAAGACACTTGGGAAGTAGATCTCAGAAAATAAAGAATTGTCATTCATATCCAAAGCTGGCATGTAATTTTTCCTTATGGCTCCTCCTTAGCCAGCTGGATAACTTTTAAGTCTAACCAGTGACGACTTTGAATTGGTCATTCCAGTTGAGTCTGGCCAGTCATCCTTTTTGCTGCCATGGCACCCGGATCAAGCTCTCTTTTCCCTAAATGAAAATCAGCCAAGTATCTAGCTTACTACTTGTTCCCCCAAGTGCTTACTGGTAACTGCAGCCAGTATGTCATACATACCAAATAGCTAATTAAAGATGGGGCTAAGTTTGTGTTTATGTTGAGGTAGAGGTTTGAAGTTATACACATTTTGAATGGCAACCATTTAGTTTTACAAGACTTAGAAAATGACACCAAAGATATCGATGACTTGTCAAGGTTAACAAGAGTAAGGCAAGATCCATTTGCGTTGAACTTAGTAGAATACAAGCCTCTGAATGCTTTTTTCCTAGGTGTATCCAGAGGTGGGATTACATAACTGTGATTACTGCATAGCAGTGACTTAAAAAATGTCAATTCACTAAAATCAAAGTTTGTAGAAGGAGAAATAAAAAAACAAAACAAAACACCAAACCATCAAAAATAATAAAGGCACCAAAGATAATAAAATACCTAGTAATAAAACTAACCAAAGAGGTGAAAGACCTATATTCCAAAAACTATAAAACACTGTTGAAAGAAATGGAACGAAGATGACACATGCAAATGGAAGCATATCTCATGCTCATGGATTAGAAGAATTAATATTGTTAAAATATTCATATTACCCAAAGCAATCTACAGATTCGGTGTAATCCCTTTCAAAATACCAATGACATTTTTCACAAAACTAGAACAGGTAATACTAAAATTTGTATGGAACCACAGAAGACCGTGAATACCCATGGCAATTCTGAGAACCAAAAACAAACCTGGAGGTATCATAACACCAGATTTGAAGATATATCCTAAAGCTGCAATAATCAAAACAGTATGATACTGGCACAAAAAAAAGACACACAGATCTAGAATAGAGACTCCAGAAATAAACCACAACTATATGATCAATTAACCTGTGATAAAGGAGGAACGAATATAAGACGGGAAAAAAGACTGAAATCTTGCCATTTGCAGCAATATGGATAGATCTAAAGAGTATAATGCTTAGTGAAATAAGTCAGAGAAAAACAAGTGCCATATGATTTCACTCATGTGAAATCTAAGAAACAAAACAAAGGAAAAAAAGAGACAAAGAAAAAACCAGACACTTCACTACGGAAAACAAACATCATATCATAAGGGAGGTGGATAAGGGGATGGGTGAAGTAGGTGAAAAGGAATTAAGAGTATACTTATCATCCATAATAAGCATTGAGTAATGTATAGAATTGTTGAATCTCTATATTGTACACCTGGGACTGATATAACACTGTATGGTAAGTATATTGAATTAAAATTAATAAAAAGAGAATATATAATGGGGAAAAGACATCCTTGTCAATAAACAGTACTGGGAAAATTGGACAGCTACATGTAAAAGAATGGATTATTTTTTAACACCATACAAAAAAATAAACTCCAAATGAATTAAAGATTGAAACATGAGACCTGAAACCATAGAAAATCCTAGAAATCCTAGAAGAGAAAACAGGCAGTAATTTCTCTGATGTCAGCCGTAGCAACATTTTTCTAGATACGTCTCCTAAGGCAAGGGAAATAACAGCAAAAATAAACTATTGGGACTATATCAAAATAAAAAGCATTCACATACCAAAAGAAAACAACAAAATAAAAGGACAACCTACTGACTAGGAGAAGATATTTGCAAATGATAATAAGAGATTAATATCTAAAATATATAAATGTAGGCAACTCAACACCAAAAAACATAGAATTCTATTAAAGAAATGGGCAGAGGACCTGAATGGACATTTTTTTCCCAAAGAAGACACACAAATAGCCAACAGACATAGAGAAAGATGTTCAACACCATTAATCATAAGGGAAATGCAAATCAAAACGGAGTTATTACCTTACACCTGTTAGAATGGCTAAAATAAAAAAGACAAGAAAGGACAAGTGTTGGTGAGGATGTAGTAAAAAAGGAACCCTTATACACTATTGGTAGGAATGTGGAAAACAGTATGGAGGTTCCTAAAAAAGTTAAAAGTAGGAATACCATATAATCCAATAATTCCACTATTGGGTATTTACCCAGAGAAAACAAAAACACTAATTTAAAAATATATATACACTTCTATGTTTATTGCAGCATTATTTACAATAGCCAATACAGGGAAACAATCTAACTGTCCTTCAACAGAAGAACAAAGGAAAAAATACTCACACACACACACACACTCACACACACACAGGAATATTACACAGCCATAAAAAGGATAGATAGTGCCATTTGAGACAACTTGGATGGACCTAGATGCTACTATGCCAAGTGAAATGAGTCAGACTGAGAAAGACAAATAACCATATGATTCCACTTATAAATAGAATCTTAAAAAAAGAGAATAAACAAACAAAAAGTAGAATCAGACCTATAAATACAGAGAACAAACTGATGATTGCCAGAAGGGAGGTCAGTAAGGGGTTAGGCAAAACTGGTGAAGGGGATAGGGGCTCTGCTGTTATAGAATGAGCAAGACTTGTCAATAAAAGGCAGAGCATAAAGGAACACAGTCAATGATATTGTAAATAGCCATGTAATAGGACAAATGGTAGCTACACTCATGAACATAGCATAATGTATAAATTTGTCAAAGTACTAAGTTGTACACCTGAAACTAATGTAACATTGTGTGTCAATTACAGTCTGATAAAAAAAAAGGAAAGAAAGAAAAAGAAGCCAAAAGGGAAAAATTCACAGTCAAATAAATAAATAAATAAATAAATAAATAAATAATAAATGAGATGTCTGTTGATAGAACAAACAGAACTGAATTATCTTCTCATGCTGTACATGGCATTCATATTATGAGTGTTAAATTTTCTCTTGTTTAGTTATAGTAGATAGAGGTAGCTAAATATTTATAACCCAAGACAGTTCAATTTGTCTCATATATTTATCATTTCTGTATATTTATAAAAAATCATTGAACTTTTCATGTCTTATTTTTATGGCCTAGGAAAAGGAATTGTTACCTGCCTCGTGGTGTTATTATAAGAACTAAAGAAAGGGTATATTGCATGTAGTAAAGGTTTACTGAATGTGATCCAGTATCACAGTTCAAACTGAAGAGTTTGTGATTTGGTAATTTGGAAAGCTGCTACTTTTTTATTTTATTTTATTTTATTTTAATAATTTTACTTATTTGTAAAGCAGCCAAGAGTTAAGCAGCCAACTCTTGATTTTGGCTCAGGTCATGATCTCGGGGCCCTGGGATTGTGTGGGGCTCCCCACTCAGTGAGGAGTCAGCTTGAGGATTCTCTCTCTCCCTTTGTTCCTCCCTGTGTCCATGATCTCCCTCTCTCAAATAAATGATTTTTATAAAAATCATGTAACCTATGCCTGCATCTTTTGGACTGTCATTTTCTAGACACTCTCTAATCCCAGCTGCTATGTTATGAGAAGCCCAAGTCCATGAGAAAATGACAAGTATAGGTGTTCCATTTGAAAGTTTCAGCTAAACCCAGGCTTTGAGTTATGACAGGCACCAGTCATGTGGGGGTGGGGTGGGGGGATAGCCTTCCAAATAATTCCAGCCCTAGAGCTTCAAGCTACCTTCAGGTATTAGGGATTCCTTGCTGAGGCCCTTGACATCCTTAAGCAGAAAGTCATGCCTGCTGTGTCCCACCTAATTCCTGGCTCATGAAGTCTAAGAGCAGAATAATATGGTTGTTGTTTAGGTCACTAATTTTGGAATAATACTGTTTAATAAGTAGCAGTAGATAACTAGAAACAAATTTATTAAGTCATGAAGGAAATTTGAGTTTGTTAATCAGGGAGACAAAAACAAACAAAAAAATGAAATATTTATATGGAAATAATTAACATACCAGGAAAGGAAAATAGTAAGGCTACCAGATAGTAAGGCTAGCGTCTACCAGAATAGTGGGAAAGAATGAGAAGAGAAAAAGTTGGCAGTCAGGTCTCTCAAATTCTACAGATGGCTGCCAGAAGAAATTCAGGACAAATCTGTGACCACCAAGAATGGAAAAATTATGCACAGCAAGTACTTCCTGAGTACCTAGTATGTTCCACATACAAATTACATCACACACACAATTTCAAATTTGTCACCCACCTCGATATTCTTTATTGTCATATTCTAACACTTTCTTGACAATCCTGTGCACATTTGAAAAATCTTTTCAAAAGAGAGCTTTTATAATATTTTGTAATTGCTATTCAAGACATTGCTACATTTGATTTTTTTTTAATTATAGCTAATGATACCTGATTGTGTCATCTACTCATTGCTTCTTTCTCATAGAATTAAATCTGGCTGCTGGTAGTTTACAAAGAATATTTGATAAATGTGGCAAAATCATGCAGTCAACCATCTATTTGGGGAACTGTGTCTTTCCATAGAAAACATAGAACTTATGAACAATTGACACTTGTGATTTCTTACCAGGGGAAACTTAGAAGTGTTCAGCAAGATACAACCATTTGCACATGCATTCTCAAAGTCAATGAATAAAACACAGTTGAGGTGACACTTTAAAATATCTTCTAAAAATTAAATCAAATTCATATTCTACTTTTCCTTGTATGTGCTTCAATAAAGCCATGAACATAAACTTTTCTGTGTACCTAATAATATAAATGAACAATTAAATCTTCTAGGTCTTTGTTTTCATATTGTCTTCTTGTAGCAGATAGTAACATAAGAAATTGCAATAAATATCTTCAGGTGTTGAGATGAAAAATTATATATATTGAGCACTATATTCAATACAAGAAGCACGTTTAGCAACAATACAGATTTTTGAGATCATAAAATGAAAAAAATGTACATTACACAAAGAAAAGTGCAAGATAATTTATACCCTTCCTCTTTTATGTTATCATCTCAGTTATCATGTCTTTTATTGCATAAAATTTAAATCCCTCCCCTTGGTGGATACTAAGGCTCTTTTTGTTCCTTTACCATTTCATTCCCTCTGAGTAATCATCTTCTTCTTCTTCTTCTTCTTCTTCTTCTTCTTCTTCTTTCTTTTTTTTTTTTTTCATTCCTGGCAACCTCACTATATGAGATCAGTTTTCTTTTATTTGACTTTTTAAATATAAAAGTTATTTGAGGATCCTTTCTTAGACTTCTCTCTTTAAAATTATTCTTTTGAAAATCTCTATCCTTTACCACAATTTTGATTGTGGTTATCTTCAACTAATGCTTGAAAAGGTTGGTACAGTATTCCAGACTTACACCCAGCAGTCTGTATACTGATGTGGGTGACAGTCATAGTTAAGAATTGTTACTTAATTTTATTTAGTTTCTTTATCAACAATTTAAAAAGGTAAACCATCTACATTTCTAGCCTCTCTTAGGAAAGCAGAGTCTACAATTGCAAGGGCAGTGATCTCCTGTAATATAAGGGCAGCTACTTCCTTTGGAAGGGCATATTTTTCCAGTGTGCTCTATTCCCCACATCTTTATTGTTTTGAAAATAGCTTGTCACTTCAGTAGTCCCTGTAAGCATCTGAGTTTGCAAGCCCTCTTGTAATCCAAATCTTAAAAGCAAAAGATCTAAGCCTGCATTTCCAGCTGGCAATTGCACAGCTTCATTCCAAACAGCTGCATTGATCCTTATACATAAAACTTTCCTAACTTGGTCTGGTAAAAATCCTTTCAGATACCAAGACTGGAAGCTATGTACTTTTTTCTTTTCATTTCTTTGTTCTTTCCCATTAGCACTGATTAATAGTGAGGACAGGTCTTATGGATTCAGCTTTTATAATATATTCCCTCTGCCAGTCCCTCATTACCTCTTACCTAGGAACATTACAGACTCTACATAATCTTCCCACAAAAAAAAGTATCCTCACTAGGTTAATCATCCAAATGTATAACTTTAATCATACTACTATGTTGCTCAGAAAACTTTGAGAAATTTTAAGTTGCCAACAAATTTTTTTAAAAATCCTCAACTTAGAATTCTAGGCCACTCAAAATGGGAACCAATGTATTCTTAGATCAGAGCATTTTAGAATAGGCATGACCTTAATGATTTCTAGTTCAATTCCCTGTGTGTGTGTGTGTGTGTGTGTGTGTGTGTGTAGCTGAGAAAACTAGGTCTCAAAGGGCTAAGTGACTCATCCATAATTCAATAGATAGTTAGCTGAGCAAAGATCAAAACTTAACTCTCCAGAATAAGTTCTTAGGGCTACTTCTACACTCATCAGCCAAACTACTTGTTCTAGCCAAGGATTGGTTCCCATTCATCACTACCAACATCTGACCCAGTGCTGTTGGGACTATCTTAAAGGTAATTCTGTCTTTGAAGGTTTTGCTCATCTCTTCCCCTTGCTCACAGAGTGAGACCTCTCTATATTTTTAAAGTACATTATAAATTGTAATTTTGTGCAAGCATTTACCATGTTCTCCTTTACATTCCAGCACCCTGCCCCATCTACTCTCTTGCAAGCACACTGAAGGGAGAGACCATGTTCTTGTAGAAGCCGGCACAATGTCTTGAACCTAACAATTTGAGATGTCATTGAATTCCCAACCCAGTCTCCTTTCTCCCTTTCAACTTTATCTTCCTGAGAGAATGTCTGCTATGATCTACTAATTAGAGATTTCTTCCCCAACTCAGGATGCTTCTCCTCTGAATGATTCTCATGGATTTGTTTCTTACACATTTGCAAACGGTAGAGGTTATACTGTTGTTTTTGTTTATTTTTAGCATATAACTGATTTTTTTTTTTAATTTTAGAGAGAGTGAGAAAGAGACAGAGGGAGCATGCAGGGAGGGGCATTGGAAGAGGGAGAGAAGCAGGGTGCCCATTGAGTGCAGAAACCCAACTCAAGGCTCCATCTCAGAAACTTGAGATCATAACCTGAGATGAAACCAAAAGCCAGGCTTAACTTGACTGAGCCACCCAGGCACCCCCACAGAACTGAATAACTGATTTAAGTACAACTTTCCTCCCTTTAGCCTTTACAAATGGAGATCAGGAACATTTACTGTTTGTGTTTTCAATATCATCAGTGATCAGCAGAGTATCATCACATGTCTATAGCCAAAATAAATTGAGACCAAGAATTGTTCACCCACATGGCCCCAGACCTCTGAAAGTCTACCGGGGTTGTGTTTGTGGAAAATCTATACTGACTCTGGCATCTGCTATTATACCTTAAGAAATAAGAAATTTAATAGTTATTTAGCTTAATAACTATTACTAAGTAATTTTAATTTCATCAAACTGTTCATTCCAGTTATAACTCCATGCTGTGTTGTGAAATTTAATCAAATATTAATTTGAATTCAGGTCATAACACTTCTAGTTATCTCCTCATAATTAAAAAAAATTAATTAATTGAAGAAAGAAAGAATGTACTTATGTCTAGAATTGCCTGTCTGCTACTTCTTTGTTTTGCTGAAAAATAAAATAGTTAATGCTAAATACAATAATGATCTGTCGTATTTTTAGATATACAAATACAGCGGAGGGTATTTTATTTGAGATGATGGAGGCTGATACAAATTAATCTTCTTTTAACTTTAACCTATTCTATCTTCTTGCTCTATGTATATGTGAAGCCTTATTTTTAATCATTATATTTAAAATTAAAATTGTCACAACTACCCATTCACTTAACATTTCGAAATACTTAACTGCGGACTCATATCATAAGTCAAGGTAAATATTGTAAAATATTTAAACGATTGCTTATTTTCTTCTTGGTTTCTGTACCATTTTTTGTATTGCCTGCCATATTAGGCCTTTTTAAATATACTTTCTTATATTTGAGAAGCGGAGTTTCACTCCCTATCAGCTTTATTACAAGTACACTGAAGACAAAGACAAGGACTAGGTTCTCTTAGCAATGAGTACAATGCTTTGAAGCTAACAGGTGCTCAAGGAATATTTATTGAATCTCTATTGAACCGTAAGCTCTATCTTTCCTTTATTTCAATTTCATCTTCCTCTGCATTTTTCTATTATCTTAGAAATATATTCTTTCCCAAGCACATATGAAATTGATTTTTTAAATTAAAAACAATAATAAATGTATAATTTTAGATTTTAGGAATGTCATAATTGTGATATATAGACTAATCAAAATGTATTGGATCACGTTAGTATCTACATGGCATTAATTCAGTAGACACCTATAGTGTGTTTACATGGTGACAATAGCTATAGACCTAAAGGATCCAAAGATGGGTCAGACATGGTCCTAATCCATGATCTACAAGACAGATTTTTAAAGAATGCTACACTAACCCATGTGGAAGGTGAGAAAACTGGGAAGATGTGTAGTGTTTCTGTGCTTTAGATTAGGAACAACAATAACAAAAATAGACATGTATGAAAACATTCAAAAACAACTCAGATTATTCTTTTTCTATCCAGAGGTTTCTCTATTTATCTGTATATAAAAACTTTCTCCAAATAATCGCTAATATTTTCAATAGGTAGTACACATCCAATAACCATATGCTGGTAAGAGAATGGACTCTGAGTGATAAGTAAATGAGTTAAGTGTTACTATAGGGAATATATTTACACCTACCTCCATATGGAGATATTTGTTTTGATACTTCCCAATTATGCTAATAAGCACACTGTAGTACAGTCCATTTAATCCCGCTGTCTGCCAATAGTCAGTATGTAATGCCCAGCATCCCTCTTTCTCTTTGTGATTATATTAAGAATTGATACTGTGGTTTCTTAATTCTACGATTCTTACTTCTTAAAATGACCAGTGGTTCATGTTCTTCTGTCTAATGTGATTAAGCTAGAGAAAATGGAGTCCACTTTTGGTATGAAACCGTCGTATTGTCCATTTAGTGTAGACATCAAAAAAAGCATATTCGCTCGGTGTCTACATGGCACTTCCTATTTAACACCATTATCCATCTCCAGCCAATAGTAACTCCAGATGGCAAATAAAAGAATCACTGCTTTGGCAGAGAATATGATATCAAACAAAACGTGTAAGAATGATCCACATTTTAAATATGTGCATGTGGACTTTAATAGCTTTAAAAATCATTGTTAGTTTCTTAATGTTCACTGCATAATTGAAAAGAAATATATCAAGCTTTTAATGTTCAATATTTAGATAGTGATTCAACAATAGTGCTTCTTGCAAAGACAGTGGTAAGAGATAGAAGGCAGGTTTTCTCTCTTTCTCTCTTGAAGTTACTTACAGTAACTTTTAAGTAATCTCTGCACCCAGTGCGGAGCTCAAACTTACAACCCAAGATCAAGAGTCTCATGCTGTACCAACTGAGCCAAGCATGTGACCCTCAAATGGCCCTTTCATAAAAAAACATGCTATCTACAAGAGTCAGCTTATTTTATAGGAATTTTAAAATAATAAGCTAAGTATCATAATTTAAAGCACTTATACTCTCCATGTGTGGTCCCAGACCAGTAGTATCAGCATCAGCTGATAACTTGCTGGTGCAAATTCTCAGGCCCCACCCTAGACCTCAGAGACTCTCCTGAGGAGCCCAGCAATCTGTATTTGACTAAGATGTTAAGTGATTCTGAAGCTCGCTAATGTTTGGGAACCAACATTTTTTATTACTTTATTTTGTTGTATTTTATTTTAATCAATTAATTTATATTTTTAAATGATTTTTAAGATTTTATTTATTTATTCATGAGAGACAGACAGAGAGAGGCAGAGAAATAGGCAGAGGGAGAAGCAGGCTCCCTGCTAGGAGCCTGATGCAGAACTCAATCCCAGGACCCCGGGATCATGCCCTGAGGTAAAGGCAGATGCTCAACCACTCAGCCACCCAGAGAATCCCTTATTTTATTTATTTTTATTAAGTAAGCTCTATGCCCAACATGGGGTTTAAGCTTACAACCCCACGATAAAGAATCTCATGCTTTACCACCTGAGCCAGCCAGATTGCCCCAGGAACCAATCTTTTAAAAAATAACAACAAAAGAAGTTTTGAGAGTAGTAATTTAGTTGCAATTTTTCTCTATTGAAGGCAACACTAATTTGGATTAATTTCATCCTATATCAATGCAGTATATAACTAGGTTCTTAAAGGAAATTAGATAAAATACAAAATTGAATCACTTAATAAAATACTCAAGCTTTAAAGGTACTTTGCGAAATATTTAATGAACTATAAATTTAGAAAGCAAACAAAGAGCAAATCAAACCAAACAATCCTCCTTCATTTGCTGATATCATCCTAACCCAATTTTTATTATCATAAGGCTCTTCCCACTTCTGTAATACAAGTAGATATAAAAAAATATATTACTCTATGCCTATTATTCTGAGATAGATACTTTTAAAATACTATCACTATTGAGCTAACCAGTGTATTTAGACTGAATTTACAAGGCATGGGTTCCTTGACTTCAATTACAGGGTCTGGATTAAGCTTGGTCCAACTTGATCAGTATTTAGAAATAACAATTTTGTGGTATGGATGACCAAAGATTAAGCCTTCCAAATGTATTTTGTGACTTTTATTTTTTGGTAAGTCTTTTTTTTTTTTAATTTATTTTTATTTTTTTATTTTTTATTTATTTATTTTTATTTACGATAGTCATACAGAGAGAGAGAGAGAGAGGCAGAGACACAGGCAGAGGGAGAAGCAGGCTCCATGCACCGGGAGCCTGACGTGGGATTCGATCCCGGGTCTCCAGGATCGCGCCCTGGGCCAAAGGCAGGCGCCAAACCACTGCGCCACCCAGGGATCCCTTTTTTGGTAAGTCTTAATTCAAATGATTGAGGAAAGTAAAAAACTCTGCTATATTAGATTTATTGCCTATTTTATTAAATACTGTGGCATTTGTGGTTATAAGGAATCCAGTATGGTACAGATTATAGAGTGTCCCAAGCATTCTGTGTGATTCCATGTATATCCTACTTTCCGTTATAGTTAAATCAGTACTATGGATTAGTTCTAGATAATGGCCTGTGGGAGGAAGCCAAGTGTATCTCTTAGGTCTTAGGTACCAGAATGAATCTTCCTCATTGTTTATTCCCTTTCCCCAGCAAATCTTTAATGCCCAATAATGATGGCATCAAAACATTGAAGGCATCTGAATTCTTGAGTAGCCACATGGATATTTAACCTAGATTGTTACCTAACTCACAAAAGATTACAAGTGAGAACCACATCTTTGCTAGGTTAAGCCACTGAGCTTTAGAGTCCCTTTGTTTCTACAACACAGCCAAAATACCCTATTTATCCTGAGTATCTTTTGGTAGCCATTTTCTCAATAATAACTAATAGGAAATAGAGCTTGCTCTCCCTTCCAACGCTTTTATACAGTTTTGTTTTGTTTTTTAACTTTTTGAATAGGTAACGTATTCATACGGTTCACAAACTAAAAATAGATTTTCCTTAAAAGTCTGGTCATTTGGGCTATATTAAACATGAGTGCATTCTCCTCTGTACCTGCGCTGGGGCTTGCTATAAGGATACCTTATTGGGTCTCATACTGGGAAAAGCCCTCATGTCAGAGTTTTTAGGTTGTCTAAATACCATAGAAGAGACTACTATAGTCGCCTGTACAAACAGTGGGAGCTAGATTAGGGAAATAGATAAACATTTATTTTAACTCTTGTTTTCACCAATGAATATATTATGGACTGAATTGAGTACTCCCAAAATTCATAGGTTGAAGCCCTAACCTTCAATGTGACAGGATTTAGACATAGAGCCTATAAAGCAATAATAAGGGTTGAGTCATAAGGGTAAGGCCTTAAGATGATAAGATTGATATCCTCATAAGAAAAGAAAGAGACATCAGAGATCTCGCTCCCTATCACTGTGCACAGAGGAATTTTGTCTGATAATCATTTTGTTACAGAGATCTGCTTTAGGTCATATATATATAGTATCTGTACATATTTTTTTCAATATGTTGGCTTTGAGGGTGGTAAAATATGATAACAACTCACCTATAGTTCTTTTTTCACAGATTACTTCAATCCCTTTAGGCAATTTGAAAACCATTGTTTGAAATAGATACTAACCTAGAATCTTTGTATTCCCAGTACCTGAAGCAGGGCTCTGATTGTGCAGTGGATTTCTGATGCACTTTGAGAATACATGGAACACTCTGAGACATTTTGAGGTCCCAATACAATCAGTATATTTTTTTCCTGAAATGATCCATCTTGAAAATGCAATTTGGAGACTTATCTGAGGCACCTACACATTTTTCATAGACAAGAAAGTTCTTGTGTAGTTTTGTTTATATATATATTTTAAAGATGTTATTTATTTTTTTGACAGAAAGAGAGAGTGTGCACAAGCAGGGGGAGCAGCAGAGGGAGAAGGAGAAGCAGGCTCCCTGCTAAACAGGGAGCCTAAAAAAAAAACCCTCTCCCCTGTTTAGCATCCCTGCTAAACAGGGAGCCTGATGTGGAGGACACTGAGATCATGGCCTGAGTTGAAGGCAGACACTTAACCTAATGAGCAACCCAGGTCCCCTCGTGTAGTTTGGTTTTCATGCAAAAGAACTCTTGCATGCAATACTTGTACTATGATCATGATATTATGATTACTATTTGTTACATCAAAAAAAATTATTGGGATGCCTGGGTTGAGCGTCTGCATTTGGCTCAGGGCGTGATCCCAGGGACCCCAGATGGAGTCTCATATCGGGCTTCTTGCATGGAACCTGCTTCTCCTTCTGTCTATGTCTCTGCCTCTCTCTCTCTCTCTGTTTCTCATGGATAAATAAATAAAATCTTAAAATAATATTCATTGAACACCTATAATATATCTGAGAAAGACAGCAGTAAAAGAAATAGGCAAACATTCTGATTCTAAGGACTTAGACTTTAGTTGAGAGAGATCAGCAGCAAAAAACCCCACAAAATATGTACACATCAGGTAGTGGTCAAATCTATAAATAAGATGACATATCATCCCCTCCATAAAAATATAATGCTACCTGCAATTATTTAAAGGCAAAATACCAAAGAAATTAATCGATTCCTAATATTTAGCAGGATAAATAAAATGGCCAATGTAATTCTAAATCATTAACAGTCTTCTAAAAGAGACTTTTTGGAGTGGGTTAACTTGTAAATACATTACCCAATATACGTTCCCCTGCTGAGTTTATGAGATCTCATCTCCTGTACTGAGGCTCATGATGTCTCCTCTTCCTTAGCTAAGGATCATGAGGGCCCTTCATTCTGGGAAATCACCAATCAATTCTTGGAAGCTTTAATTGCTGTTAACTGTGTTAGGAGGAAAAAAAAAAGTTCCTTACCTCCTTTTGTGTGTTCTCTCCTTCCTACATTTAATGCAGTTTTTATAAAGGGTAAAGACTTGCTTCTAAGTTTGAAATCTATGTTTCTTGTTTTTGCTTTTCCTAATACAAGTGAAAGCGACATAGCAAAGTAATTCCTCCACATAATGATCCTTTCTGACCAGATAACTCAACTGACAGCTTTTGGGAATGCTGTGAAATTATCAGGTGGTATCTTTATTGGCCATTTCTCCCTTAACCATATAAAGGTCCACATGAAGAAACTCTTATCCCATATACTTAAAGGCAAGATTTAAACAGCATGAGGAGGTATGCCACAGGAGACTTTGACCATCAACACCTGCAGCAAAGGGCCAAAATATAAGGTGTAAAGGGACCAAACAAATATGATGTAGCATCATTATTTTCCCTCTTTCCTTCTATGCCCCCCACCCAATGTGCACCTGCACGTGTGTGTGTGCATGCAAACACACATGCACACACACATTTTCTTTTTCTTTCCACTATCTCTCCTCCCTACCTCAGGAACCTTCACTACCTCACAAACTGCAGGCCAGCAAAAGTAATACCATGCCAATACTGTTCTGATGGTTATTGTAACCCCAAGCAAAAGGCATGACCCCCAAACATGAGTTCCCTTAAAGTCAAAAATTGCTGCCTAATCAAAACCATGAGGGCAGCTACTCAACTGTCCCCTGTCCTATCAAAATGTTGACTCTGTTTCGATTAGGAAGCTACTTCATCTTCAGATGCTCAATTTCACATCAGCTGAATAAATCCTTTAACCTCTATTTGAGTCACTTACATTTCTTTTGAAAATTTAAGATCAGAGAGTTCAGGGCATAGGCACTAAAATTTTCACTTGGGCTTAAGGGAAAATGATAGATAAAGCATAAGACTTCACTGAATTATGTTATGCAATAATGTAATTTAATATGTATTTGTATTCTTAGAAAAATTCCCTAAATTGGCTTAGGATGAAGACAAATTACAAAGGCATAGCTCTGATATAGAAGTATTTGTGGAATTCAGATTCCTGATTGGAGTAGGAATCTTCTATTGTTTTATGCATGCCTTTATAGTAGATATTATGGTAACTGATTTCCTCAAAGACATAATATGCCTTGTTGATCAGTACTGACAGCTCCAACACTCCAGGAAAATGTATCAATGTTATGAAATAAAGGTCTATCTTTATTGCAGAAAAATGATATAACCATTGTGATGATAAACCAGGAAGAGTTTTTCACTGCTTTTAAGTCCATATTATTGGAAGATCTTTTTCTAGAAGGTGATGTAATGGATCAACTGTGAAACAAATTTATTCATTTATTTAAGTTTTAAATATTTTATTTATTTATCAAGAGCGAGAGAGATAACAAGCAGAGAGGGAGAGGGAGAAGCAGCCTCCCTGCTGAGTAGGGAGCCCAATGTGGGGCTCAATCCCAGGACCCCAAGATCATGACCTGAGCCGAAAGGCAGACACTTAACCAACTGAGCCACCCAGACACCCTGGAACAAATTTGTGACAGATAATGAATATTTCAGGAAGATTTAGACATTATAAATATCTTCATTTCAGTTACAATTATCTTAGAAACAATGTTGGAATGTCCAATTGAACATTTCCTGGTGTGTATGGTTGTATGTGCTGAAACATTTGTCCGATGTACTGAACTGACTCTAAATCCATCTCTGGCTTAAAATATCCGATTTTGAATGTGTGAACAGGTCACCAGAACATAATGAATAGTGACATCTCTACGTACTTAAAAGAGGCAATTCTATGCCGTTTAGAACTACAAATGTTTTTTTTTGTAGTTTATTTTCTATAGAGAAAGATACATGGAAAAGAGGAGGGAAAGGAGGCACAAGGAAAGAAGGAAGAACTGAAAGGAAAAAAGAAGAAAAGAACAGGAAAAACTTCTGAAGAGAGAGAGAGCGAATCTAACCAAATAAAGGTCTGAAGATCCAATGATATATTTCAGGTGGGCTGAACTTTTCACTTCTAAATCCTAATAGTAATGAGACCACTCTGTAAGAGCTACAAACTGTAGACTACTAGAGTTTTATAGCCCTGCAATGTACTTTATTTGGCCATTTTGTGATGTCTTCACAGAGTTTTAAAATCAATGAGATTAGGTATGTACTCAGCTTGCCATGACACAAGCATCTTAGGAAATGCATACATATGTACAGCACATTTAAGATTCAGCACTAAACAGAGTCCATAACCAGTGGCTATCAGACATTCATTGATTTTAACATTACATCAATTTGAAAATCCTAGAATCCCAAAAGCCAGTGTCTTCTTAAAGAATTGCACAGAAAGTGAGAAAAAGTCTGTACTGGGCCTAAATTGGTCCAAATTGAAGACATTAACCTAGCAGAAATAGTCTGTGCTTAGACTCAAGCTATGTTAATTTAGAATAGGGTTAAAAGAAAAAAAAAAGACAGAATATTTGTAAATTTTTTTAAAAAACTATTACAAAATCTTTTATTACAAGAGTGTAATGATTGTACAAACATTTCCAAATTGTCTTAAGATTAATTTAAAAAATAGGAGCGACTTCATGCAAAATGAATTAGATGAGACTGTTCAAGCTTGACTTAGAGTTACACTCTCAGTGTGAAGTACTGCAAACGACAGCTAAATATATTCAGGTTAGAGAAAAAAATCAGCAGCTAGTATTATTTCTTTGGGGGGAGTAGGTGATGGAGATAGAATGGCCATCTGGGAGCCAAATCTCTGTAAAGGGACATTTATCAGTGGAACAGAAGGACTTTAGCTCTGCAATCTGCTTGCTATGTTTGTAGGAAAAAGCACCATTTAAAAATTTAGAAAGCTTTTCTATTTCATGGGTCTTTTTTACATAAGAAAAATAACTCTGGTTAATATCTTACTCTAAAAAATTGTTGTTTCCTATGTGTCTTATGTTCATCTACACTATGAACTTGCTAGGTAAGACGTTAATAGATTAGCCCTGGAGAGACAAGATGTCAGGGGAATAAAATATTTTACCACGGTACTATTTCTCTTTTTGTCCATATTGCACACACTAAATTACACCCACTTTCTTTTCTCACAACGCCCCACAATGGCTACTTTCCTCCTCTTCCCTTCCCCCTACCATATGGTCCTAGCATTGCTTGCAAATGTTTTCAATATGTTCCTGCTCATCTTCTGAAGTAAAGGATGGGTCGTCTTGGTCCAGCTTTACTCAGTACATTTTGGGAACACAGGTTAACCTTAACAACTAATTTTCACATAAGGAAATCAGGCATAGGGAAACTAAATCAGCAAACATTATTCAGGAAAGCTTCAATAAGTTAAACTTTTGGGGTTTTAATCCAAATTAAAAAGGTTAAAAGTGTGTATTTTGTTTACTATAAATATACACTAATCAAGGCAGTGTTGTATTGATGAGAAAATATAGACAATGGATCAACAGAATAGAGGCCAGAAACAGACCCACATAAATGTCATCACTTGATGTTCTTTTTTTTTTCCCCCAAAGGTCAAAGGCAATTCAACAGTGAAAGGAATAGGTTTTTCAACCAATGATGCTGTAACAACGGAATGTGCATTTGCAAAATAAAAATCAAACAAATCTGGGTCTGTTAGGTCATCTTCATTATTTCCTTCCCATATAAACTTTTGCATATGAAGTTCCTAATAACATAAACTAACTGATACAAATCTGGGAATATTTGATTATATATTTCTAGATCTACTCTGCATTAATCTATAAGTTTCTATCTTATGTAGCTTTAAAGGTATTTTAAAAAGATATATTTATTTGAGAGAGAGAGTGAGAGCATATGCAAGCAGGGAGAGGGGTAGAGGAAGAGCAAGAGAGAATCTCAAGCAGACTCCCTGCAGGGCTCAATCTCACAACTCTGAGCTCATGACCTGAACCAAAATCAAGAATCAGACACTAAGATTCAGGCAACCTCCCCAACCTGCTACTTTTTATTTTAAAGATTTTTTTTTCATAAACTTTAAGAGACAATTTATCTTTGTGAATTCTGGAGGAGTGTAGACAAAATGCATAGAGGGGCATTTAATGGCGTAGAAGCAAGAGTGGTGTAAAAGTTGTTAGCTTAAAGTAACCATGTAGAAGAATCTAAGGGCAAGTTTTTAAATTTTGCAGATTTAATTCATTTTGTGCAAGGGAAATTTTAAATATGCAATGTTATCTGAAATTATTTTAGAAGCTTCTTCATACAAATGGATAAAAACGGACATCACTAGAGGTTTGTTCCCTTTTTGTTTTAAATGAACAATTTATATTGAAAGTTTCCTGAAGTGGCTACAGATAATTTTTAATTGTCTTTGGTAAAATTTTGTCATTAAAAAAAAAAAACAACAGAAATTAAAGTTAAAATGTGAATATATATATATATATATATATATATATATATATATATATTTTTTTTTTTTTAACAGCTGGAATCTGACCTGGAAGAGAAACAAACTTTAAGAGGAAATATGAAAGGATCACAATGGTTGATTAAATACATTGTTGCTGCACCTCATGACTCAGGCTCTCCCTCTAATGGTGGGCTGTCTGCAACAAATCTAGTGGATGGAAGCTTTGCAAATAGGATCCACCCCAGAATCACATTCAGGGACCAGCACCACCCTTTCCCCTAAAAAATAAAAAAATAAAAAAATAAATAAAAATAATCTAAAAAATCCAGAGGAAAATTATCATACATTTTAAATGGAAGACCTATTCTAAAGTTTGTCCTATAGGGACTGCCTACTGGGGCAAGGGAGCCTGACATGGGACTCGATCCTGGGTCTCCAGGATCACGCCCTGGGCTGCAGGCGGCGCTAAACCATTGAGCCACCCGGGCTGCCCTAGTTCTTCTACATTCTTAACAATACCTAGTATTGTTATTAGTTCTGATTTTAGATAATGAGTTTGTAGTGTTAATTCAGTGGAGTTTTATTTCACATTTTCCGAATGACCAGTAGTGCTGAACATCTTTTCATAAACTTATTGCTCACTTTCATAACCTATTTTGTGAAATGTCTGTTCAACTCCTTTGTCCATCTTTAAGTGGATTGTCTTCTCTTTATTCCATTGAGTGCTTAAAATATTGTAAATCCAAATCTGTTCAACTTTGTTATACAATTAATTTTACTCAATATGTGGTCTATTTGTATTCTAAATGTTTCTTTCAAACAACAAAAGTTCTAAATTTGACATTGTCCAATTTGTTTATTTTTTAAATAGTTTAAGTTTTTTGTGTTCTATGTAAGAAATCTTTGTATAACACAAACTTACATATATTTTCTCCAGTTTCCTCCAGAAGTTTTATACTTAAACTCTTCCTTTTAGGTCTGTGATACATTTTGAGGTAAATTCTCTGTGTAAGAGGAGGAGATAGTGAAGATTCATTATTTTCTATGCCAGTTAGTTAATCTATCACCATTTACAGGCATGCTTTGCTTTATTACACTTCATTTTATTGTGCTTCACAGGTACTACATTTTTATAAATTGAAAGTTTGTGGAAACCCTGCATTGAGTAAGACTATTGGTGTCATTTTTCCAACAGCATTTGCTCAGTTCATGTCTCTGTGTCACATTTTGGCAATTCTTGCAATATTTTAAACTTTTAAATTATTAGTTTATTTGTTATTCTGATCTGTCTTTAGTAATCTTTAATGTTATTATTGTAATTGTTTTTGAGGTGCCTAGAACTGCATCCATATAAGGTGGCAAACTTAACGGGTAAATGTTATGTGTGTTCCGACCTTTTCACCAACTGGCCATTACCCCATTTCTCTCCTTCTCTTTAGGACTCCCTATTTCCTATGATATAACAATATTGAAATTAGGCCAATTAGTATTCTATAATGGCCTCTAAGTATTCAGTGAAAATAAGAGTCACACATCTCTCACTTTGAATCAAAAGCTAAAAATGGCTAAGCATAGTGAGGAAGGCATGTTGAAAGCTGAGTTAGTCCAAAAACTAGGTCTTAGGTTGTGGATGTAAGGAAATATTTTTTTTTTAAGGAAATAAAGAATGTTCCTCCAGTGCTCCTCCTCCTCTTATCAAATGATAAGAAATCAAAACAGCCTAATTGCCAATATGGAGAAAGTTTGGTGATCTGGATAGAAGATCAAACCAGCCATAGTATTTTCTTAAGCCAAAGACTAATCCAGAGCAAGGCCCTCGTTCTCTTCAATTCTATGATGGCTGAGAGAGGTAAGGAAGCTGCAGAAGAAAAGTTTTAAGCTAGCATAGGTTGGTTCATGAGGTTTAAGGAAAAATGCCTTCTCCATAACACAAAAGTAAAAGGTGAAGCTGCAGATGCTGATGTAGAAGCTGCAGCAAATGATCCAAAGATCTAGCTAAGATAATGAGTGAAGGTGGTGACCATAAAACAACAAATTGTCAATATAGATGAAATAGCTTTCTATTAGAAGATGTCATCTAGGATGTTCATAGCCAAAGAGGGAAAGTCAGTGCCTGGATTCAAAGGTTCAAAGAACAGACCTGACTCTCTTGTTAGGGCTAATGTGGTTGGGGACTTAATGATGAGTTTAAGTCAATGTCATTTACCATTCCCAAAATCCTAGGGCCCTTACGAATTATGTTAAATCTACTCTATAAAGAGACTCTGCTCTATAAATGGAACTGCAAAGGCTAGATGACAGCACACCTGTTTACAACATGGTTTATAGAATATATTAGGCTCACAGGTGTGACCTAATTTTCAGAAAAATTAATTCCTTTCAAAATATTACTGTTCACAGATAATGCAATTGATCACACTAGGCCTCTGATGTAGATTTACAATGAGATTAATGTCATTTTCATGCCTGCTAATACAGCATTCATTCTGCAGCCCATGGATCAAGGAGTAATTTTGGCTTTCAAGTCTTATTATTAACTAAATACATTTCATAAGGCTATAGCTACCATAGATAGTGATTCCTCTGATTTGAACCAGGGAAAAGTAAATTGAAAATCTTCTGGGAAGAATTCAACATTCTAGATGCTATTAAGAATGTTTGTGATCCAAAATATCAATGGGAACTAGAGTTTGAAAGAAGCTGATTCCAACTCTCCTGGATAACTTTGAGGGGTTCAAGACTTTAGTGGAGGAAGTAACTGTGGATGTGGTGGAAACAGCACGAGAACTAGAATTAGAAGTGAAACCTGAAGATATGACTGAATTGTTGTGACCTGTGATAAAACTGGAACAGATAAGGAGTTGATTCTTATGGATGAGCAAAGAAAGTGGTTTCTTGAGATGAAATCTACTGATGAAGATGCTATAAAGATTGTTGAAATGGACAAGTGATTTAGAATATTACACTTAGTTAACAAAGCAGAGGCAGAAGAGAGCATTGATTGCAATTTTGAAAAAAAAAAATCTACTCTGGGTGAAATGCTATCAAACAGCATCACATACTACAGAGAAATGGTTCATGAAAGGAAGATTCAATCAAAGTAGCAAACTTCACTGTTATCTTAAGAAATTGCCACAACTGCCCCAAATTTCAGTCTGATCAGTCAGCAACCATCAACATTGAGACAAGACGCTCCATCAGCAAAAAAAGATTACAACTCACTGAAAGCTCAAATGATGATTAGGGTTTTTTTAGCAATATTTTTAAATTAAGGTATTTACACTGTTTTCCTTGCACATAATGCTATTGCACACTTAATGGGCTGTAGTATAAACATAACTTTTATATGCACTGGGAAACCAAAATATTCATTTGACTCAGTTTATTGTGATATTCACTTGATTGCACATCTTCATTTCCAAAGTAGTTTTTACCTTTTGTAATAAATAATACATGGAATGCTACTTTGAAATCTTGTGAATAATCTCCTCCACAACTACCTGTATCCAATGATTTAGCATCCATTGTTGGTCTTTGCCTGAATGAGATATATTAATGTCTTTAGTGATTTTCTAGGTATGTCAGTCTTTCTTTTTTTCTACTTCCCTTCCTTCTTTGTTCCAAATTTCCTTCTTTCCTTTCTCCCTTTCATTCTTTCTTCACTCATTCCTTTCTCTCTGCCTTCTTCTCTCCCCACCCATCTTCCCTCTTTCCTCACTTTCATTCTTTTGAAATGACATTATGATTCATGGAGTTTCATTTTTCTTTATGAATTTATCTAGTGGAAAGCCCTTAAGTCTAGATCTAAATGTGCCTATTTTTCTTGGTGGTTTATGGTTCTAGTCCCTTTCAGTGAACAAAACTAGAAAGTATATATATCCGTGTGTGAATACATGATATTACATACATTACAACTATACTGTTGTATGTAAAAATACTGTATGTATATGAATACATAACTTTGCTGAGTATCACTTAATGAATTCTATAAAAGGTGTTCTATTATGAATTCCATAAGCAAAAAATAAAATATAATATTGCCTCAAAGACTTTCCAACAGTGTTCAGATGCTTTTTTAAATACATGAGAGATAAAATAATATTTGGGATAGTTTTAATTTTATTTATCTCATTATATGTGAAATTGAATATTTTTTAATGTTTAAGCACCATTTATGTAGGTACACTTAAAAAAATAGCTGTTCATAGTTTTTCTTTCCCCATTTTTCTATCAGATGTTTGGTCATCTGCAATTTTAGAGTTCTTTCAAACTTTAAGGAGATTAGCCTTTTACCTTTTATACATAATACACATATTTTCTTCTAACTTGTGATTTGTCTTTTATTTTTTTCCATGTTGTCATTGTATATATAAGGAAATAGTCATTTCCCTTTCAAAATGTATTTATTATTTTGTTGTTGTTTGAGTAAATAGTTTTTTTTCTTTTAGTACAAATGGATTTAAGTCACAATTAGAAGTTTTCTTCTGCTTTCTTAAGGTCCTTGTATGGGTGTTTTTGTTTTGGTACATCTTGATCTCTGATTCCTTTGGAACTTTTGCAGGTGAGTGATTTGAAGTATGGGTCCCTGCTTATGTTTTTCCAAACTGCTGTCCAATTGTCCCAACCCTTGTCTTTAGTGCTTCTCCCCTCACCCCTAGTGATGTAAGATATGACCTAAATTTTATGTCACTAAATTTTATTATATACTGGAATCTATTTCTGAATTTTCTTGTATTTCTTACTTGTCTGACTATTCATGTTCAGTTTCATATTATGATTTTTGAGGCTCTAAACTATGTTGTATATTCAGCAGGCTTCGTTTCCCCTAACTGATAACCTCTTTAGGTTCTTTCTAACTTTTCCTGTATGTTCATCTCATACATATTTTGGTATCATTTATGTATCTCCAAAAATCACTACTTTTATTGAATTTTTATATTAACTTTGAGATAATTACCATTTTATAATGTGCTGTTGTCATGTAAGAACATGAGATATTTAAATTGCCTTTGTATCTTTTTCTGGTGTTTTCATATATTTTCTTTTGTAAATTGCTATAGTATCTTACTAAGTTTATTTACAAGTATTTAGTCTTTATTTTGTCCTATGACAGAGTTTTCTTTTCCATTACACTGTACATTCTACTAAATTTTATTGCAGGTATAGATTTAAGTAACCATCATCACATTCAACATACAGAATCATTCCATCATTACATAGACACTTCATTGTGTTACTCCTTGATAGTTACAGCCTTCCCTTTAATCTTGGCCTGACAGCAGTTTATCTGTTCTCATTACTATAATCTTGTTCTAGAAATGGGATCATATAACATGTAACCTTTTGTTTTGCATGCCTCCCTCAACTCAGTTTGTTCAGTGCTTCTTCATGATTAGACTCCTGCATTTTTAGCGAGATACTAAAGATTTGATATTTTTTCCCTGTCAATTATTCTTTTAAGGAGCCACATGATGTTGGGTTTGGCTGATTGTTTGTAATGTTACCCCTATTTATTTGTTTAATGTAACTTTTTCCAGGTTTCTCTACTTTACAGGTATTATTTTTCCCTATTAATTAAAAAAAAGTCTTGAATTTAAAAAAAATTAATAGCATTAATTCAATTCCAAAAAATGAAACTAAAATACATACCTTATATATATTATATACTTTAACTATATATCTTATACCTCATCAAATTTTCACTCATTAATTTTGCATTCACAAATTTCTAATATGTGAATTAAGCACATTTATGCTTACTATTTAATTGGAATTTTTATCCTTAATTCTGTCTTATTATCTTTCATATTTTTCTGTTTATTGTTATTATTTCTCTTTGTGTTTTTTTTTAATTACATTTTTTTTATATTTTCAAGGACTTGTACCTATGTTTGGGTAATTATCATTCTAATACTGTCTTTTATAATGCAGTTAATACCCTTAGGTATCTATCATTTGACTGAATAGCTTTAAATAATAGTCTTCGATGTCACCCTATTGTGTTGTACATACTTTTAAAAAATTAGGTTATTCTATGTAATTTTCTCTAGTATTTGAAGCCATTTGTTTGGTTTTATTATTTCTTCTTGTCCGGAGCACGTAAGATTTACATCCTATTCTGTCTTCTACCCCACCTTTGCTATCATCTTATCTCACTCTTAACTCATCTCACTTAACTCATTGCAGTGAATTTTCCTATCATCCTTGGTTAGATGATGTGTTTCCTCTAGAAGTGCAGTGCGTGAGTACAGCGTTCCCTGAATTCCTACATGTTTAAATTGCTTTACTATAAGCTGTATCCTTAAATAGCAGTTAAAATGGATATATTTTGGCTTTTAAGACAAATTTTTGTTGCATCTGAAAATGGGAGTCAAAATTTAAGTCTTGAGACTTTAGCTTGTGGAATTGATTTCAAAGACCTGACCTTTACATAGATAAAAGGAGCTTCCTAGTTATAGAATTAGGGAGAAATTTTATTTAAAAAGGGGAAAAGATACACATTTTAAAGATTATTTATTTATTTATTTATTTACTTTATTTACTTATTTATTCATGAGAGACACAGACAGAGAGAGAGGCAGAGACACAGACAGGGAGAAGCAGGCTCCATGCAGGGAGCCCGATGTGGAACTTGATCTCAGGACTCCAGGATCATGCCCTGAGCCAAAGGCAGACACTAAACCACTGAGCCACCCAGGCGTCCCAAGATACCTATTTAAAAAAAAAAAAAGACTTTGATATAGGATGAAAAGGTACTCAGGGATCAGATGTTATTAACATATATTAATGAAAGAGAATGTTTTTAAAATTAATTTTCAGTGTTTTTATTTCCATATAGAGGAAAATAGCAGAAAAGATGCAGGTAAACATCTGATCTCTTGGATGGGATTTAAACTCAGCTGATCCAGAGAATATAGAAGATGAGAAATGAGAGGAGGTCTGCTTACACACCAGGATCCATCACAATCATTCAGTAATCTAGCTTAGATTTTCCTTTAGCAGGGGGCTGAATTCCAAGAAATAGAAGTAGAAGCTGCCAATCCTCTTAAAGACTGGGCTGCATAGCCCCAGAATTTTCATTTCTGTTGCTTTCTCTTTATGAAAACCAGGCAAGAATAAAAGGCAAAAGAAATAAAGTCCGTCTGTTGATGGTGAGAAATGGCATGGGTTTAAAGGAGTGAAGTGACAGCTGTTTTGGGAAATAATTACACAGATATTTTCATTGTCCCTGGAAAACTGAGTTTAATTTTCTTGAAGGATGATATTTTGCTTTATTGTTCTTTATAGTCTTCACAGTACCTCACATAATATTAATAAATAATATTTGATTGTTGCTTGGACTCTAATCTAAACGTGTTTAATTAAACTTTTTGTCTGAATATCATGATGAATTCTGGCAGTAACTACAGAACTCCAATAGATGACGCACAATTTACTGATATATCTAGCCACTGTGACTTAATATAGATTCTGCTGTTTCAACATGGAGAGATATATGTCATTAGAAAGACAATGTCAACAGTATTGGATTTATTAACTTCCATTACAATAAGAGTCTTTAGTTAAGGTGAAGGTACTGGAATTTCTTTTTCACCCTATGCCCATATTGAATTTTATATGAAAAGTTTAAAAGAAAAGAAGAGGCCAAGAAAGAGAATTGAGAAGGTCAGACAATATGTTCTTTGCTTTAATAACCATTTTAATTCAATCATGAGAAAAAGGTACAATCAGAGAAAGCTATGCCCACGGTTAAAGATAAGGTCACCTACTTCTTTCTAAAAAATAATGTTTAAAATGTACTGCTCTCTGATAATAATTCTTTGCATACCAAATTGGCCTCCTAAGAAATTTTACTTCTACTAATGAATTTCATACAATGCCATAACAATACAACTAAGAATACCTGAGATTTGTTCAATTGTGCAAACAGTATTGATTGTGGCACAACTGAATGCTTCTTTAAGTTAAAGTTTCTATTATATTTATCACCTTGTACCGTGCGTAAGAGATGTCACAGGTCTTAGACATAACAGATACTCAATAAAATTCAATATTTGTTGAATATTAACTTTATTTATTTATTTTTATTTTTAAATGTTTTTTTTTTTTTTTTTTTTGGTTATTCATGAGAGACACACGCAGTGAGGGAGGCAGAGACATAGGCAGAGGGAGAAGCAGGCTTCCTGCAAGGAGCCCGATGTGGGACTCAATTTTGGACCCTGATCATACTCTGAGCCAAAGGCAGATGCTCAACCACTGAACCACCCAGGCTATCCTATTAACATTATTTAGTAAATTTGATTCCTTAAATAAAATCCTGGTAAACTAAAGCCACATTTAATTAAACAGATATTATAAATCCTTAGTTCATTATGGATGAATTAATCCTTCTCAATCTTTTATAAAATTAATTCTTAATTTTGGTTCCTCCCTTTTTATAGAAGGGCTAAAATGTCATTTCATTTGTTGCATTTTCTTTAAAAGAAGTTTATATATAAAATCAATATATTCTATAAATACCTGTAGTATCAACTATCTAAGGGAAGTGAATTATATAGTAGAAAGCATATTTATCCATAAAAAGACAGACATTCAAATTATGATTCTTGATTTAACAGTTAAAAGATAGTAGATAATTTCTTTATCTTCCCTGAGTCTTAGTGTTCTCATTTTTTCAAGGAACACAGTGTGTTGTTGGTAGAATAAAATCAAACATATGTAGAAATAATATGAACTTAGGTTTTAGTTTTAGCTTCTTGGCTGACTAATGATAATTTGTTCATCTTTATAACCACAAGACCCTACAGTATGACCTTATCAACAGCACACGATTCTTAAGGGTTTGATTATTGAGTAAAATGATGTAAACTGAATAAAGCATTATTTCTTAGTTTTGGAATTAGGGAGCACAACTGCAAACAGATTTCAGCATGACAACACATGTAGAACTTTTAGAAGACTTTTTCATGAGGATGTGTAATATGCTCCTATTCCTCCTCTTCCAAAGTGAAACAACTCAGTGATAGCTCTAACAAGTTGTGTTTTGCCAAGTCTCATATATTCTTAGATTCAATTTCTTCATTTTAAATAGGTTTAATATATCACCTACTGTTTCAAAGGTCAAAATAAATACAACAAAGAGAAACCTATTCTGTAACATGAATTTAAAATATCAACCAAGTAATGATTTTAAGAAAGTAAAAGGTTTAGTCTGATTTCCTTTAATAGAGGAAAAGATTTTCATGCAATGATTGAGACAATAGTGGTTACCTAAGATTCAATTTCTTACCCCCTTTTTTTTGTAGCAATTAACCTTTTAGAAAACTATTATCTATTTGGATACAAAGTAGATTTCAAGTATACCATACCCTCCTCATGAAATAAAAAGATTCATACCCACAGTAATATCACAGAATATGCTTGGAATCTATTTAGAAAGGCCCACTTCTTGCCTTGCCATGGTAGCATGTATATCTTAAAAGACTACTGAGATTGTGTTTGCCTTTGTCATATTTAGTTTGTCAACTTCATCTTATCTTCTGCTAGCTAAATGTAATGGTATAACTTCCTGTAAAAGCCTGGAAACAAAACATCTAGGTCATTCTTTCTTATGGTCAGTTTTTAAAGATATCTTACTCATTTACCCATTTAAAAGTTCCTCTGAAAATCAGGCCATGCAATGAAATATTATTTTGCCAAGTTGCCTCAATGGCTAGAAAGGATGTGAGGCCATGTGTCTCTGTAGGTATTAGTGAGAGATGACCTCATTTAGTTTTAATAGCATACATAGGTGATTATTTGATTGATGGAATTTATATTACTACTTTCAGAGAGTCATTAATAATAGAAGACACATATGGCTGGAACACGTAAGCAGGTATGAGTAGCATTTGTATCAGTTTGGTCAAAATTATTGTGCAGATCCACACAAAGTGTAAGGCAAGAAGCTACATAAAGTTATTATTTTTCAAACACAGTGGCAATATGCTACTATATGTGATATACTTTATGCAAAATTACAGGTCCAAAAACTTTATTATAAAGCAGATGGCTAAAAAAATTTAAAAAAAAATAAAGCAGATGGACATAAAACCAATTGTATTTCCATGGGACACCAGGGTGGTTCAGTCAGTCAAGCATCCAACTCAGGTCATGATCTCAAGGTCCTTCGATGGAGCCTTTCATTGGGCTCAGCACTGACACTCAACACGGTGTCTGCTAGAGAATTTTTCCCCCTCTTTCTCCTTGACCCTCTGCAACACTTCCCACCCACACCCTCTCTCTTTAAAATAAATAAAGTTCAAAAAAAACCTCAGAAGCAGTGTTATATGTATATGCTATGCTCTTTATCAAAAATTTGTTCTCATAGTAGCTATAAACAAATAATATGCTATAAAATCATAACACTACAATCTTAGAAATATATAATTATTTGAACAGAAGGCACATGCTCTCATAATAATAGTGTTTCAAAGCTACAGATATCCTAAAGATCAGAATCCAATCTTCTACTTTTAACATTAAGGAATTTAAATAGTTTAATTATTTGGCCAATATTAACTATTTAGTTGGTGATAAATATATGACTATAGTTATAAATTATATTCCAGTTATTTTAGACCAACCTCCATTATAAAAATAAAAAAAATTTGAAGTTATTTCTAAGTGATTTAGTTTATCTGAAGAGAAATCCTATCTGGCAGCTGTTCTATTGCGTCTTGTACCTCCACAGTCGTGATACTTTAGACGAATTTTATCTACAACTAGATTATGAGACTTGTTTTGTAGGAAATATGTACCAATTACGAGATATAAGCAAGATTCCTCAGAGTGGAAATTTACCACTTTTATTCCAGATAGGAGGGGAGGACTAAGAGTTACATGTTCAATTCTCACTAGAGTAGATGTGATTAGGAATTTGCAAAACTGCTTTTCTCTTTTTTTTTTTTAGCTCGCTTATTCAATCAACATTTATAGAACACACATATATGGCAGGACTTGTAATACTAGGGATAAATAACTAAAAATTCATAATGACTTCTTGAATGTTACTATGTTACTGTTTTCAGAAAGTAATCATTTGAAAAAAAATATAGTGAGTCCAACAGGAGCTACTTTTCACTCTTCAGTGTGGAAAATTTCTAGCTACTGTGGCCTTATACCTGCATCTTACTATGTAGTCCTATAACATTCAAAAAGAGACATACAAAGAAAGGATGTGCATTTCATGATAGTGGGAAATAGTTCTTCAAATACCATGATCTTCAAAAATTGGATCCTTTTACCAAAGACCCTGAAGAGATATGAAATTATATATATTATTTGGTTATTAGTCTCTATGGAAGTACTCAGTTACTTCTATCTGGTCCCTGGAGTGGAAACCTCTCAGGGTTAGTTGGTTGGTTAAAATGGGGTTTTGTTATCATCTCATAAGGTTAAAATGTTAAGGTTAATACTCTGAATACTATGATAGTTGGCTTCTCATGGCTAGAGACATCTTGAACCCAAAGTTTGAACATTAACAGTACTAGAGGAGACAGGGTAGTTTACTACAATTTTAAAGACTCAAGACATTAGACTTACTATTTATAAAAAATTAAATATTATAACACTGTATAAATGTACAGTATTATTATTTTTATTTTTGATAAAATATACTGTATGTAACCAACTAGTTATTCCCAGATTTATGCTACTAAATTAAATTCACAGGCTCTCCTAATTTGGTAACATTTGGATTTGTAGTAGTAGTAGGTTTTGCCTGTAAGATTAGATTATACAATGGTAAATATACTAGGTAAGAACATCCTAAAGCAAAAGAGACTATGTGAGTTGACTTCTAGATACAAGTGTTTTAAGAGTGATAGATTTTAAGAATGAAAGTATAGCAAGTGTAACTTACAGTACAATGTTTTCAGACATATATGTAAACTCGACTTCTTCATGTGAAAAAGAGGATGAATATTTTCATGGAGTTTTGAGGACACAACTAAAAGGCGTTTCTAAATGCATTTATCATCACTCCCACAACAGATTAGCACTTAATACATGGTGGTTATTTTCTTTCCTTTCCCTCTAAAAAGGCTGCATGTGATTATTTGGTTATATGTATACACTGAGATCCATTGATAGCCATTTTTTTCTCACAAGTGATCTTTGGAGTACATGTCTTTTTTTTTTTTTTAATCAAGTAGGCTTACATAAAAGACCTTATTTCTAAGCCTTAAAGTGGTTACGTATTCACATGAGGTAATATTAATCATCAAAATAGCCAGATACAGAAAATTATATACACGGATCAATCTATGAGAGATTTTAGAGGGCCAGAAGCTATTGGATTGTTTTGCAACTTGACAGAGCTGGAGGTGATGGGAAGTTTGCATTTTTAATCTGAACTCTAGTAAGTCTTTCCAAAATGAAAGTCATAAAACTAATCCAGGTAATGCAGAATAAATCTCTGATAATGATTAGCTTGACTCTTTAAAAAGGCTTTCCTGAGTATTGGTCCAAGAAAAACAAATGGGTCAAGTTACCATTAAGAATATTTTTAAAAAAGATAATTTGGGAAAGTTCTGCCCTCAACTTTTTGAATAGTTAACAGTGTATGCAGCAAACTGGTATCTAAGGAAATGGTGAGTAGAGCCAGAATTCCAGAAACCATTTCCCACGGCTAACACTTTCTTATGGTATTACCTTCCTGTTCTTGTGTGTCCCATCTGCAAGATGGAGGTAATAAGAGTATCTGTTTATTATAGCAATTGTAAGGATTGAATATGCTAATATTCAATGAAATTCCTAGAATAACATCTCAATATATATTAGTCATTTTAATATTTAATATTACTTTATTTTATTATTATTATTATACAACTCTTTTTTGGTGTCTGATATTTTATAAATAACTGAAGTCTAGAAATGGAGGTGATTATATTTCTCTTAAAAGTAGTGCAGTTTGGGAGGGTTGAGGATATAGTTACATAAAACTACATTTTAGCAAATTAAACTTAGGAGGCTAATCTTTTTTTCTTTAAAAAATATAAATTTAAAAAAAAATAAAAGTCTATAGTAATACAGAATTACTGAAATAATTTCATTAACAAAAACCAGAATTTTCTGCCCATCACCACTGTCATGCTTTATTTTAGATAATAGCCAAAATTTAAAATATATATATGAGAGAGATAAGCATTCAGAAAGAAAATAAATGATATTAGCAAATATTTTTTTAAAATGTCAATAGAATAATTATTATATGAAAATTTAAGAATTTTCTTCAAGAAAATTCAAAAGAATCAGTTAAAACATGATTAAAACAACTGGAGAGTTAATTAGGAAGTTAGGTACAAAATTAATAAAATACTCAAACATTTATGTATATGTATCAGCCAGAGCAAGTAAAAGAATATAATGGAGAAAAAAATACCACTTAAAAGGATAAGAAAACTTGTTACAGATTCAATATAATACTAAACAGAAAATGTGTAAGTCTTTAGAGGAAAAAAAATACTGTGAAATTTATCAAAGACGTGAGAAGAGTTATAGAAGCCAAGTGCCAGAGAAATGTAACCGTATTTTAAATAACTAATAAATTTAATACAAACTTTATTTTAAAAGTTTAATAGTGTCATTATAGAGCTTGAAAGTTTATCTTCATATCTACCTAAGTGCAATTTCATAACAATATTCAAGAAATTATGAAAAATTGATGACAAAATATAGATGACTCTTTTTTTAAGGTTTATTTATTTTATTTTAGAGAAAGAGAGAGAAAAAGCATGCACAAACATGGGGAGGGCCACAGGGAATGGAAGAGAGAATCCTAAGCAGATTCCCCACTGCTGTGAAGACCCCGACGCAGGGCTGGATCTCATGACACTGCGATCATGACCCAAGTCAAAATCAAGAGTCAGACACTTAGCCAATTGAACTACCCAGGCACCCCTAGATAATTATTTTATGTAACATGAATGTAAGAATACATTCTATAAAGATGTGGTAACCAAACTTTTAACATGGGCTTAGAAACGGACAAATAGAACAGTGAAAACAAAATAAGTGGCCAGAAATAGATTTATAAAAAAGTGGCTTTTCAAATATATGTGGAAATTATACATTATATTGACATACATTAACTAATCATCCATTAGGGGAAGCCATTAGTTGTCCATTTTACATTATACATAAAAAACAAAAATTAACTCATAAGAACTAGAGAGCTAAACTTAAAAATTATTTATAAATTTCCAAATATGAAAGATTAGTTCTATAAAATTTTTGGAGGAGAAAAAATTTTCTAAGCAACACAACAAATCAAATAAAAATGACAGACAGATTTGACCACATGAAAATTAATGTTTCTGTTGCACACATGAACCTAATACAATGGTATGTGTCAATTATATCTCAATAAAAAATAAGATTTCTGAAAAAAGTTTCATGAGGAAGTAAGAATAAACAGTAAAAACCACAAAATAAGACATTGGGGATAAATATATATAACATAAAGATAATATATATGACATAAAAAAAACAAATCCTGTAAAATTTACTCAGAAGATATAAGCGACAATACATTAAGTAAAATGATCAGAAGTAGCCAAATGAAAAAATGGTGAACCTTCATATAAAAAATATGAAAAAAAAAATCAATCTTGATTGTAATGTAAATAAAACCAAACAATGTACATAATGTTTTACTCATCCATTTGGGAATAATCTTTAACCTCATCTTGACAAGATTTAAAAATGGAGGGAATGTAAATTGGTTTACCAAAATGACAATTTGGCAATATCTAGCAGTATTTGAAATTTGCCTACTCTTTATTTCGGAAAGTCCACTACTGAAGAAATACTCATATGTATCTTAAAAAATGTAGCTGCTACAATTTAATAATACTAAAGAATTGAATATATTTTTGAATAAATTGTACATAAATACTATAGCAAGATGCTGTTTAGGACACACACTAAGTTATATGTGAGCATTTACTGTAATTATAATAATTACCAGTACTGATATCTGTGTTGAATATCTTCCATTTTCCTTCTAGATCCCCTCTCCACCCATCTCCAGGCTGCTCTGGACCTGGGAGGATAAATACTGCGGGCTACAACCACAGCCCTTCTGGCCTTTTGCTTTTGTTTGGGTCCCATCGGTAAATAATCAGAAAATGAAGACGGTTGGAATATTTGACTTCCTCCATGGCAAGTTGCTGGGGGTTAGATGCTTCTAATAAAAGCCACAGTTTCAGTAAGATACCACCCCCCGGTTTCTAATAACCATTCCAACTGTTCACTTCTTCAGACCGAGACGGCGCAGCTCCCTGCTACCATGGGACACAAGGTTCCGCAGTACGCCTTGTTTGTTTTCTTAAGCCTCATCACACCTTTGTAAGTAGTGCCTATAGTTAACTCTTCAAATCGCCCAGTTGAGTGAACCATGTATTCTTGCCAGTACCCTTTCTCACAGTATTCTTGACAGCATTTCGTTTTTCTTCATTACTGGCAGAGCTCTATTTTTTTTTGTTCCAGCCCTCCACATTCTTCCTACAGCCTTTTGGTCAATCCCTTTCCTCAACATAATGATCAATCCTGATGACTCTGAGTTAAACACAGTAATTCTATTCACTGTACCAGCAATCAGTTTAGTAGTAGCTGGGAAATGAAGAGAGAAGTCTAATGAGGGGGTTCTAGGGAGGTTCTCATGAACTTAAAAAAAGAAGACACACAAGAAGAGGCACCCACAAGAAGTCTTCTGGTAGGCATTGTGAAGTTTGGAGTGATGCCTGGACCTGACTTGGGTGCTACACCATTGCACCACTGTGCTAAAATGGCACAATAGGCAGACAAAAAGGGTGTGAGTGAGCTGACAAATCTATCAGTCTTAGGACTGCCTTCCCTGTGGATCCTCTACTGTGACATAATATATTTTCTTCTTATTGTTTAATGAATTCTGAGTTGGTTTACTCTTACTTTCAGTTGAAGGCAGGCCCTCTGACCTGAATACCATTGAATGCTGGAAAGCACTTAAAAAATAAATAAAAAGAGGAAAATTGGCTTTTACTGAGTTGCAACTATTTCCAAAAATAATTATAATCATCCACAAAAGAAAATAAAGTGAAGATATATATGTATATAAGTAATGTTACATATGTATTTAATCTTATACACATTAGATTTAATAAAATATATTAGATAAATATTAGATTTATAAGTATCATATGATTAGATATTACTATATAAAATATTATTAGATTATACTATACTTTAATGTTATATCTATAATATTATATATGTATATAATATTATATAGTAGCTAATGATCTTCTGCCTCAAATACCCAAAGTAAAGGTATATGCATATTATTTATGTAAGTCGTTTACTGAATGCTCTGCAATTAATAGAACACACAAAAACATTGTAATTATACTTGACCCTACCTCTTTAAACCCACTTATCATCTTACAATCCTTCCCTTTGTAATTCTTGACAACCCAATAATCCTTCTGAATGACTCTAAGGAGTCATAAATAATCCGTATCTCTTATTTTTTTAAAGATTCTATTTTTTTATTCATAGACACAGAGAGAGAGGGGCAGAGACACAGACAGAGGGAGAAGCAGGCTCCACGCAGGGAGCCCGACGTGGGACTCGATCCGGGGTCTCCAGGATCACACCCCAGGCTGCAGGCGGCGCCAAACCACTGCGCCACCGGGTCTGCCCAATCCGTATCTCTTATTAAGATACCTAGTCTTACCTAATGGCAAAGCTTCTATCTTTCATTAAATTTAAATATTTTTTTCAACCCAATTTGAGCATGCCTCAATTTTATAAGCCTACAATAAGAATGTTAAACCTTCAGGTCTTCACCTTTTCACTGCCTTGTACTTCTACTACCCTTAGTCATGCTGCCTCTGTCTTCCTGTAGAAACTGAAAAGGGAGAAGAAGGGAAAGAAATTGTCTGAATTAATTTTAAGAGTACAGTCTGGCATGGGGGCTGTTTATGCATTATATTGACAAATGCTCACTTATTTTCTCAAGGGCTTTATTTATGTGTTTTGGGAGGTTTGCTCTAGTGAGAGACTCAGTCTGAACATCTCTAAAGGCAATGCGTCCTCTATCTAACCATTAATCTATTTCCTCAGCCACGAAATTCCTGAGTTCCATCCCTCTGTATGGGGTATATGTAGAAGGATTTTGTTTAGGTATCCATATCTTCCTTCCTGCAGGGAGACACACATCTGGCAAATACATATCTTTGCCATGTCCTTGTGTATAGTAAACATACATATCTTTGGAGTCTCTCTCTCTCTCTCAAGAAATTCTAACCATGATTTATATTTTGAAATTTCAAATTCCTAATCAATCCATATTCTCAAGTTCTAGAAGACAAAGTCCAAGTTCTGCAAGTGCTTATCTCAAGTTCTGCCAGAATTCGCCTGTCATTTACCCATTAAAGATAACAGAACGCCAAGAATCCATTAGGTTGCTAAAGAAATAGAAAAATAAGAATTTCTTTACAGGAGGATTTGGTGTGCTGTGAAATGTTTCCTGTTCTCTTCTCTTGAGGAAAGGAGAAGAGACATAACCTATCACTTAACTGAAAACTAGTCAACAGTTTAGCTTGATATAGCTTCGGTGATTCCACACTGGTACACTGCAAAAGCTGGGTCCTAAGGATGGCATTATAGTTTTGTAATGTCCTGTGTAAATGTTTTTACTGATTTTTGAAAATAATAAACCAAAAACCTTGGTTCATTTATACATGCCTTTTGATACATGCTTGTACGTATCTAAAGATGATCCCCTTGGAATGGTCTAAGAGTTTAACTTGCAGTGTGTTTGTTAATTGGTACCTTGTTGTCTTAGCTTTGAAACAACTGACACTGAGTCCTCAGTTAAAACTTTAAGACCCAGAAAAGTCCATTTTAACATTTTATCTCTAATAGTAGATATGTAAACACGTAGGGGAAAAAAAAACCTGGTAGGATATACCAAAATATTAATAGAGGTTGACTTTGGAGAAAGGAAGGATATGATATTGAAAGTAGTTCAGGGATGCCTGGGTGGCTCAGCAGTTGAGCATCTGCCTTCAGCTCAGGGTGTGATCCTGGAGTCCCGGGATCAAGTCCCACATCAGGCTCCTTGCATGGAGCCTGCTTCTCCCCCGCCTCTCTCTCTGTGTCTCTCATGAATAAATAAATAAAATCTTAAAAAATTAAAAAAAGAAAGTAACTCAAATTAGGAGGGAAAATTTAGTGTTTACAACTTACACTTCTCTTTGGTTTAGATTTTAAAAATTAGCACTCATGTATCACTTATGTACCTGTAAATAACAGCAAACCTTTAAAAAGTGAGAAGAACTACACCCTAGAAACCAAAACTATTAGAAAATTCATTAGATCATGAAATGCTCAACAATGAGAATTAGCATTTTTTATCATTAAATCCTTGGATTTGATATCTTGATCTTGCTGCATGGGAAATATGTGCTGAAATAAATACGTGCTGAATGCAGAAACAGAAGTAAAAATGACATACTCCTAATCAAGGAGTTAGGGTATATCATGTTTTTTAAACTTTGAGAGCTACTGTAATACTCTATATCTCTGAGGTACTAGTATAGGGGAGGGGAACATTTTTTCCCCTAACTTTATGAGATTTATGTGGAATTAAGGTTTATTCTCTTGAAAAATGAAGATGAACATCTGGCCTTGTGCCTTTTGGTCACATTGAATACAATATTGTGAAAGCCTACGTATGTAATGAAACCGGTTCTCTGACAACGCATTTCTATAGTAAAAGGAAAAATCTGCTAAATCTCAGGGGCTGTGAAGGTGGATTAGCCTATAGTAGTATTAACAAAGACTTTTCCAGATCTGTTTGAAATCAACACAAAATACACTAAACAAAACCTTAATTATACAAGAAGACTCCATTTGTGAAAACATTAATATATTAAAAAATATATAACCTGAAATAAATTTAAACCATATAAAACTAACCTACTAATCACCAAAAATGTTAAGCACAATATTGAATATATTTTTTGTTTGTTCTCTTAGAATACAGAAACACTTTCAGGAATATCCCAAAATTTGTTATTAAATAAAAGACTGGAGGGGATCCCTGGGTGGCTCAGCGGTTTAGCACCTGCCTTTGGTCCAAGGCGCAATCCTTGGAGTCCCGGGATCGAGTCCTGCGTCGGGCTCCTGGCATGGAGCCTGCTTCTCCCTCTGCCTGTGTCTCTGCCTCTCTCTCTCTTTCTCTATGTCTATCATAAATAGATAAATCTTTAAAAAATTAAAAAATAAAAATAAAACTAATCATGGAAAGTTCTTTTAAAAACTTAATTAATTAATTAATTAATTAATTAATTATAAAAAGACTGGAGGGGCGTCTGAGTGGCTCAGTTAGTTAAAAATTTGACTCTTGATTTCCACTAAGGTCATGACCTCAGGGTTGTGAGATGGAGCTGAGCATGCTGGGCATGAGTCTGCTTAAGATTTTCCCCTCCCTCCCTCTGCCCACTGCCCCACCCCCACTTTCACACTGGCTATTTCTCTCATCTCTCTCTCAAAAAAAAAAAAAAAAAGACTGGAAAAGATTGTGTTATTCTACAGCAAGCTGAGATATTCAAAATCAATCTTCTGCAAACTTATTTGAATAATAATCGTGGTAGCAATCTAAATGTTTAAAGGCAATGCTAAAGGTTATAATTGCTATGTATTTGAGACAGCAGCTATCTCTTACCTTCTGTATCTTTTGATCATAACCTTTCCCTTCCCTTTCTCAAATATCCCCTTCCCAAGTTCAAGGGCCGAATGGGAAGGGAATAGTAGTTTGTGTTTCCTAAAAGACCACAAGCATGACCGGGACTGTCAAGTAAAGGCTGGAGAGGGGTCTTCATCCTGTGCTGTGGTGGAGAGTGGGGGAAAGATGGAGAGTGAGCTAATTGGCCTCAGGATTTTCACACCAGCTCTTGGAACCTTTCTCTTGATCATTGCTACAGGGTTGCTGACTGTGTGGGGCTGTGCTATAGAATCCAACATACAGTAAGAAAAGGCCTGAAAAGTGAAGAATGGCTGTTAATTAGATGGTGGTGAATGAGCTGAGCTGGGTAACACGGGACTGCCTTATCTTGAAGAGAAATTTAGCCCATGTAATAGCCTGCACGTTAGTGACAGCAAAAGATATCGACAAAGGATGGCTTTCTAAAGGTTGAAACTTTATTCTAGCCTCAAAATTCCTTACATAGCAGAGGTTTATCATTCACATATCATTGTCAAAAAATAGCAGGAGCTTCCAGACTTTCTACTGAACTTTACAGATGTTTGCAAAGCATTTATGTGGGTCTTAAAGGTAAATGTGTTCCACCAGACTTACATAAATGCTATTAGGATGAATACACTGTCTAAGCCCTTTTTCTCTTTTCCCTGTCTTTAAGTTTGCAAATATTACCTTTGAAATGTAAATGGAACTTCCTTGTTCTCTTACTATGGCATATACTCTCAACTCTAATATTGAAACAAAAATAGAATTATCATGCAATGAAGTTGAGGTCCCTAATTTGAGATCATATAATAAAGAATCCTTTGTGTGTTATAAACCTGACATCGAAGTCTGAGAGGTATAAGGAACAATGCAGATTCATTTAATGTATACAATCCCCAGGCATATTTAATAGGATTTTTAAGCATAATGTCTTACATAACTACAAAGAAACAGTAGTGCTTCAATTCTAGTCTTTTATCATCAGCAGGAAACTAGAAAATAGTGCTTCCTATGCTAAAGAAAAATTTGCTGGTGATTACACTTTTTATAGTTGAGCTCCTTATAAATGATTTTCTCCACTTGTAAAGAAAGTGGTAGTAACTATCTCATATTTTAACAGAAGTAGAAGGAAATAGATCCATTTGCATCACATTGCACTGTATTGGGTGTCAGAGAGAGACTCCTCAATCTCCAGAGCTCTTGTTTACAAAGATAGTTTCTATATACTTGGCAATAACTTCAGTAGCTCTATAGTTTATAAGCCTTCAAAAAATATGAGATTGATATTCAATGATGCAAGTACTCTAGAGAAAACCTTTCTTTTCTCCCTGCTCCTAATTTAAATGGATTGCTGGCCAATGGATATTTTTAAATGAATGAAGCTCTGATTATATATTAAAAGTTTAATAAAGTTTAATGGTAAGAGGAATAAGATTTTGCTAATGAAGTTTGGGCAGCCACAAAGCAATGCATTGCTTTCTTGGAAAATAAAGACATCCAAGAATTTCTAAACATCCTGCAAGAAATAGAGACTGAATCTATAAAACTTAATTTAGTTCTGTGACTTCCAAGTGTAGAAAAATTATATTATTTGAAAATCTTGTCTTTGACTGGAATGGGATCTAACCTAAATTGGGGAAATAAGATAATTGGAAATATTCCTTTGATTAATAAAGGGAAGTGTTAACAGAAATGCACACATAAATTATTTTGAGGATGAATTCCACGTTTTATAGTAATGTTAGTAATAACAATATTGACCACTATTATAAAATATTAAGGGTTTATTATTCTCCAGATCTTGTAAGGGATTTATATATATATATATATATATATATATATATAATTTATACTCAGACCAGTTTTATGAAGTACTTTTATTCTCAATTTACAGATAATTAAGTAATAATTCTAAAATCATATATGGCTAGTAAGTGATAAAGTTGAAATGCAAATACCCCTCTGACTCCATAACCTCTGCTCTTGGCAATTGTTGTAACTGTATGATGCTGCATAGTACTCTCCACAAACATAATGGTGTAAGCATTAATTGATCGTTCATGGATCCAGAGGTTGACTGGTCAAAAGAGAATGGTCTCTATGGGTCTCTCATATGACTGCACTCACACAGTGGCTAAGGCTGATGTTATCATAGAAGATTGCTTACAGGCCCAACTGTTGTCCAGGACATTTACACATGAGCACTATTTGCAGCTTGGGCTTTCTCAGAGCATGGCAGTAGAGTTCAAGGGTGAGTGTCTCCAAATGTAGAACCCGAAGAAAGCTTTATTCTTGTTTCTAAATCAGCCTTTAAACTCTTGCAGCATCATTTCTATAGCATGCTATATATTAGAAGTCACTCAGTAATAATAGCATATTTTCAAATGGAGAAGGACTATGCTCCATTTCTTAAGAGGATTAATGTCAAAAATTTGTGAACATCTTTTAATTAATAGTGATTTTTAAAAATTGTGGTAAAACACATGTAATGTAAATTTGTCTTCTTAGCCATTTTTTTAGTATAAAATTCAGTGGCATTAATCACTTTCACATTTTTGTGCAACTACTGTCACTATCCATCCACAGAAATCTTTTCTTCTTACAAAATGTAAATTCTTACTCCTTAAAAATAATTCCCCATCCCCTGTTCCCCTAGCTCCTAGCAACTACCATCCTACTTTCTGTCTCTATGATTTTGATGTAAGCAGATTCATATAGCATTTGTCCTTTTAGGACTGGCTTATTTCACTAGCATAATATCCTCAAGTTTCATCTATGTCGTATATAGCATGTGTCAGCATTTCCTTCCTTTTTAAGACTAAATAATATTCCATTGTATGTATACACCACATTTTGTTTATGCATTCATCTGTCAACAGACACATAAATTCTTCCACCTTTTGGCTATTGTGAATAATGGTACTCTAAACATGTAAGTATAAATTCCCTTTAAGGAATGGAATTGTTAGGTCATATGGTCATTTTTCTACCTTTTTTTTTAAACTGACATACTGTTTTCTAAAGCATACACACCCCTTTATATTTGCAACAGGCACAAGTCTTCTAGTTTCTACTTATCCTCATCAGCACCCGTTATTTTCTGTTGTTTTTTGTTTTGTTGTTTTGTTTTGCTTTGTTTGTGAACAGGTACCTCATTGTAATTTGATTTGCATTTTCCAAAGAATTAGTGATATTGAGAATCTTTTTTTTTTATATTGAGAATCTTTTCATACTTTTTGGTTACTTTTATGTCTTCTTTGGAGAAGTATCTATTCAGGTTCCTTGTCCATTTTCAAATCAGGTTGTTTGTCTTTTGTTATTCCATTTTAGGAGTTTTTCTATATTCTGGATGTTTTCCATATCGGATATATGATTTGCAAATATTTTCTCCCATTTTATAGGCTGCCTTTTCATTCTTTTGATTGTGGCATTTGATTCATAGACATGTTAGATTTCAAAGTTGTTTATTTTTTTCTTTTTTTGCCTGTGCTTTTAGTGTCATATCCAAGAAATCAGTGCAAATCCAATGTCATGAAGATTTTCCCCTATATTTTCTTGCAAGGGTTTCAGAGTTATAGGTATCAGGTTATGTAAAGTTTTTGATCAAATTTGAGTTAATTTTTGCATCTGATGTAAGATCAGATTCCAATTAATTATTTTGCTTGTGAATAGCCAGTTTTCCCAGCATCACTTGATGAAAAGATTATCCTTTCCCCATTGAGAGGTCTTAGCACTGTATCAAAGATCATTTGCCCATTTATGCAAAGGTTTATTTCTGGGCTGTGCGTTCTGTCTTATTGGTATATATGTATGTGTCTATACCAGTATGACATTATTTTTGATTACTCTAGCTTTGCAGTAAGTTTTGAAAGCAGGACATGTGAAACCTCTAGCTTTGTCCTTCTTTCTCAAAATTGGTTGGCTATATGGGGTCCCTTGAAATTCTATAAGAATTTTAGGATGTATATTTTATTTCTGCATGATATATCACTGGCCTTTTGACAGGGTTTGCATTGAGTCTGTAGATTCAATTAGAACTTCTTTTTCTTATTTTTTACAATGTAAATGAGATAGTTTTAAACTTCCTTTTCAAATTGCTCACTTTTTAATGTAAAGAAACACAACTGATTTTTGTGTGTTGATTTTGTACCCTGCAACTTTGCTGAATTCATTTATTAGTTCCAACTTTTTTTTTTTTTTGCTTATTTGTTTGTTTTCTTTGGAATCTTTAGGATTTCCTGCAAATAAGAAAGATTATATCGCTGTGAACAGGAATAATTTTTCTTCTTCTTTTCCAATTTGGATGCCTTTTATTTCATTTTGTCTAATTCTGGCTAAGACATCCAGTACTACATTGAATAGAAGTGGTGAAAGTTAGCATCCTGTCTTAGCCTTGATCTTGCAGGAAAGCTTTCAGTCTTTCACCATGAAGTATGTCAGCTGTTGTGAACTTCCTTTAAATCACCATAATAATTTTTAATATTTCGTTTAATTAATATGTAATCTTCATACTCAAACCCTGATTGTATTTATATTTAAGTGATAAGGCATCACTAACTATACCTCTTGTCCAATTATGCAAGAATGAAAAGATAGGGCAGCCCCGGTGGCGCAGCGGTTTGGCGCCGCCTGCAGCCTGGGGTATGATTCTGGAGACCCTGGATCGAGTCCCACATCGGCCTCCCTGCGTGGAGCCTGCTTCTCCCTCTGCCTGCGTCTCTGCCTCTCTGTGTGTCTCTCATGAATGAATAAATAAAATCTTAGGAAAAAAAGAATGAAAAGATAAAGAAACAGTTCAAAGCAATCCAGGGCTAATGAGAAAAGTGCTTGCCAGTTTATCCAAAATGGAAATATGAAGCTAAAGTCAACATTATTAGATTCAAGACTTATGGGCTTATTTGGCATTATTTTTAATACTGTAAAAATCAAAGCTACTACCTTTACAAATGAAGGCAGTTAGCAGTCCAAAATTATTATTTAAAATATAATTTAAGTGCACCAGTGGTAATATTTCAAATAGGTGAAGAAAGGATAATGTTTAATAAACAGTATTGAGAAAATTAGATATTGATTTGGAAAAACCTGATTTCAATCTTTAGCTGCCACTGTTCCCAAATCCATCCCAGAAGGAATAAGGAATTAAGCAGGAACAATGAAGCCATCAAAGTACAAAAAGAATGTATCAAGACAGTTTTTATAACATTGGGGTGCAGAAGACCTTTCAAAGAATGACATAATAGCAAAGATTGACATACATGACAAAATAAAAGTTAAAACTTCTGAATGGAAATGACACAAAGTTGAAAGGCAAAATGGGGAAATTTGTCACATATAAGTGACAAAGAGTTATTAAAAAGTGGATAGAGTGCATAAAGAAAATCTACCAAAAATTTTTAAAAGATTCCACAAACAACACCCCCTCTCAAATTCACAAACAATATAAGCAGACAATTCAGAAAAAAAGACCAATACTTGACCAATAAACATTTAAAATTGCTTGACCCAACTATGAATTAAAGGAAAACTATTCATTTTCCTGCTGGAGTGGTAATATTCCAAGGCTTGCTGATATCTAGTATCTGAACTATACTGGCCAATAAAAGTCTATTTTTTCTTAAGTCCATTCTCTGCTCTTTCTCTGCTTTGTTCTTCACTATAGGAGGGCTGACTCCTATAGGCTGCATTCCCCCAGATATTCATGTCAGCAGTCTTCCAGCTGAATTTGCCAAAGGAAAGCACTGATAGGAAAATAAAAATTGGATAGAAGAAATAAGTCAGGCTTACTTCCTTTCCAACTCTTTTTTTCTTTTTTCTTTTTTCTTTTTTTTTTAGGGCAGTTCCTTTGGCTGAATGACGCTGTCTCCATAGCTGTACTTCCAGCTGATAACTCCAGCTTCCTGATTCTGGTAACACCTCCTACTCTCATTATCCTTCTGCCAATGACACACCCAGCAGGCAAAGTAGTGGTAACAGTCCCCTGGATGTAAGCAATTAGGGGGCATATTGTGTGCAGAGAATTTCTAAACTATATTGATACCAACCAAAAGTCTGTCTTTCTTGATAGATAGATAGATGATAGATGATAGATAGATAGATAGATAGATAGATAGATAGATATAGATAGATAGATAGATGAACATAAACCATGTGCTAGCAATTCCAAAGGATGTCAGTGACATTGAAGAAACACTCCTCCCATTAAGACCACTACTCCCAGTATATCCCTCCCCCTGCCTCCTACTTGGTATTCTAACAATCCAGTCTGAGGAGCAATAGCATCAGCTTCCTGCTGTTACTAATCTCAGGGTTGTCTCACCATCCCATCTGGTTTCTCAATTCTTCCATTATCTGTGTCAGAAATTTTCTGTTTTAGCCCTAGAGGTTCATTTTTCTCTTTGAGTTCTGACTGATAGAAAAATTATGGAATCTGGCACTCATTTTTTTGTGGATGTTAATGAAATAGGATAAACTTTTAGATGGAAATTTAGTCTTATTTCTCCAGCTTTCAATGTGCATTTATTTATTGTGGAAGTGAGAATGAGAGATTAGAAGGGCTTTTATTTTCTAGCTTAAATTTGTTTGTATCAGTTACTTGGATTACTTTTACAAGTAAAAACTAATGCATTTCCAATTTGAAAAGGAAAAAGTAGTCCCATACTAGAAGCACATACTGTGTACTGTCAGCATGAGAGAGTAAATTTGTATCTCTGATTGTCAGGGTGTGTCTAGAGAAGAGAAATGTTAAAAACAAATACAAAAATCTTAGTTAAAGACAAGCATGACTGGAATAAATCACAATGTAGAGGGAGGAAAGTAATCAATGGTGAGGGATGGGCCTGCTGCTCGGTTGCAATTAATTTCTAAGCAAAAGACTTAATGAACTGGGGAATTACAATATATGTTATGAAACCTGCTGTGATGAAACAGAAAATAGGAAGCATACTAGCTCAGAGGGACATATTCTGATTTTCTCAAGGGTTTAAGAAGTAAGCAGGCTGTCAAGGGATCACTTTTACCAGGTTACAGGAAGCCAGTGAAGCGAGAGCCATGTACATTATTGTAAAGCTGGGATGGATAATTTATAGTCAGATAAAGCATGCAGTCCTCAGTGGTGAAAAACACCAGTGTTCAAACTATGTGACACAGGTAGGTACCTAGGGAATGCAGTCATTGTAAGATACTGCACAGGCAAAGTGTTTTAATCACAGATTTACTAAGTAATATGTCACATTACTACGAGACACAACATATTAATGCATTTGGAATCAGGCAGATCTGAGTTTGAATCCTTTTTCTCACTAGCAATGAAGCCCTGGACATATTACTCATACTCTAGTACTTTCTATTTTTTTATGTCCAAAATGTAGAAAAAAAACCCTTTAATATCATATATTTACTGTGTAAGGTGAATAAAAACTTCATACAATTGCTCAATACTCTGGCGTTATCTAAAAACCCATATTTTGATGAATAAAATGAAGCTTTATTTATGTTTCTGTATTTGACATTGGTCTGTTGCCATTATGAAATCTTAATCAATTGCTGTAGAAAGTATGACTATAGGATGTTGGGCTCCACAAAATGTTGCAACTCAGACAGATCGCAACCAACTAAATGTAAATATTATGAGTATATAAAGTGGTGACACTAAAGTTTTATTTAAAATATCCTCATAGTATAATAAATAAAAGTTGTCATTTTAAATGTAATCAGTATGAGGAGAGAAAAATCCAAAATAATAGTTTGGAGACATTAAAATGTCACCAATCTAAGAGATAATATGTGGGAATCTTATCCAAGTTCTATAAAAAGTAATTAAAGTTTCATATAATAATTATTATAAATTTTTAAAAGATTTTATTTATTTATTTTGAGAGAGAGAGAGAGAGAGAGAATGAGACCACACAAGGGGGAGGGGCAGAGGGAGAGGAGAAAGGGAATCTTTTTTTTTTTTTTTAATTTATTCATGACAGACACAGAGAGAGAGGCAGAGACACAGGCAGAGGGAGAAGCAGGCTCCTTGTGAAGAGCCAGATATGGGAGACGATGCCAGGAGCCCAGGATCATGACCTGAACAAAGGCAGACACTCAACCACTGAGCCACCCAGGTGCCTCAAGAAAAAAGAATCTTGAAGAGACTCCAGCTGAGCACGGAGCCTGACTTGGTGTTCCATCTCCCGTCTGTGAGCTCACTACCTGAGAGGAAATCGAGTCTGATGCTTAACTGGCTGAGCCACCCAGGAAACCCTAATTATTCTATTTTTTAATAATAAATAACACACAAAGCACCTTGCTATATGCCAGGAATTAATTCAATTTATCCTACAAAAATTCCATGAAATGACAATAATGATGATGATGACAATAATGATTGATGATTGTCATTTTAGAGATGAGAAAAAGGAAGTAGAGTATAGAGTATAGTAGAGTTTTCTTTCTGAAGTCAAGAAAACTAGTGGTATAAGTGTTTGTTAGTTGAATGGTTAGCTTAAGACTAAACTAACATAGTACACAAAGCAAAGCCATGAGACACAGTGAATGTATTTCAAGTTTTCTATCTCTACCATTAGTATTTGAATTCAAAATGATGTTACTATAGCAACTACTATGATGGTATTTCTATTCCTGTGTTTTCTTAGACTCCTTTTATCAGAATGAGGAAGTTCCTATTAATTATTACTTTTCTGAGAGTTATTTTAATGCATTTTTCAAAAGGTTTTACTGCATCTATTAAATTGACTATAAGACTTTTATCTTTTATTCTATTATTATGATAAATTAAATTGATTGATTTTCAAAATTGGCTTAATATTTGCATTCCCTGGATAGATTTCACTTGGTTATTGCATATTAGCCTTTTTTATATGCATATTCATTGCTGTATTTGATTTGTGACCACATTATCGTGAATAGTTGTGTCTATGTTTATGAGGGATATTATTGGTCTGTAGATTTATTTACTTGCAAGGTCTTTGGTTTTAGTATTGTTCTTATAAAGTTAATTGAAAGAAAAATCTTTAGAAAAAATATTTCTTGGCCTTTTTACTTTTTGTAATAGTTTCTGTAGAATTAATATTATTTCTTCCTTAAATATTTAGTAGAATTCGCCAGTAAAATCAGCTGAGTTTAGAGGCTTTGTTTGTTTGGGGGTGGTGTTATGTGTGGGGGTTAATTTGAATTACATTTCTTTAGTAGACAGAGATATTCAGGGTATCTGTGAAGGAATTTGTGTCATATAGGTTGTTAATTTGTTGACATAAAGTTGACATTCTCTTATGATCCTTTAGGGTCTTTGGTGATCTATAGGATCTTTTAGTGGCAACCTCTATTCATTTCTGACATCAGTGATTTGTGCTCTCTGATTTTTATTGATTGGTCCAGCTAGTTGTTTACCAATTGTAGTGATTGTTTTCAAAGAACCAGCTTTTTAATTAGTGAATTTTCTTTATTGCTTGTTTTTATTTTAGTTGGTTTGTTTCTACTCTTTTTTTATTATTATTATTTTCTTTCTTCTATTTGTCTCAGACTTACTTTGCTTTTCTTTTTCTAACTGGTTGAGGTCCAATATTAGGTTGCTGTTTTTTAGACTTTTCTTAAAGAGAAAACAATCTAAAATATTCCTTCTAAGTACTATTTTATCTGTATCCCACAAACTTTGATATACTATGTTTTTATTATCACTTATTTTGAAATATTTTCTACTTTCCTAAGTGATATCTTCTTTGACCAATAGATTATTTAGAATTGTATGGTTCAATTATCAAAAGTTTAATGATTTCCCATTTTATTGTTATGCATTTCTAAGATAGTAATATTGTGATCTGAGAACACACTTTGTATGATTTCAATTATTTTAAATTAATTGAAACTTGTTATATGGGACAGCAATATGGTCTTAGTAAACTTTAAAGAAATGTGTATTCTATTGTTTTTGTATATGATATTTTATAAATATCAAGGTCAAGTGTTTAAGAGTGTTATTCAAATGCTCTATGTCTTCATTTTTGGGGCTAATTGTACTATCAACTACAGAGAGAGGCATTAAAATATTCTGTGATTTAGGAGTTGTTTATGTCTGTCTTTGATTTTGTCAAATTTAATTCATGTATTTTGAGGCTATTTGGGGAATAAAAACATTATTATATTATTATTTTTTAGATTTTTTTTAAGATTTTATTTATTTATTCATGAGGCAGAGAGAAAGAGAGAGGCAGAGATACAGGTAGAGGGAGAAGCAGGCTCCATGCAGGGAGCCCAACATGGGACTCGATCCCGGGGCCCCAGGATCACGCCCTGGGCTGAGGGTGGTGCTAAATTGCTGAGCCATCTGGGCTCCCCCAAAACATTATTGTTATGTCTTCCTGTTGAACTGTCCCACCTTTGTGATTATGAAAGGTTCCTCTTTATCTCTGATAATACTCTTTATCCTAAATTCTATTTTATCTTCTGCTATTACAGTCATTCCAGCCTTCTTCTCTTTACTATATGCATGGCAATGTTTTTTCTATCCATTTACTTTGAGTCTATCTGTTTTCTATATTTAAAGTGTGTCTCCCATAGACGACAGAACAGGTAAGGTCTTATAGTTACTTTCTTCTGATAATCTCTGACTTTGGTTGAAGGCTTTAGCAATATAATTATTGTTATGAGTCAAGTCTAAAAATTTGTTTTATGTGTGAGTTCTTTAGTCAAAGCTGAAGTTTTCACAATTCCAGATTTCAAGTTATATTATAAAGCTGTATTAATCAAAATAGTATGGTACTGACACAAAAGCAGACACAGTTTAATAGAATAGAATAGAAAGTCCAGGGAGGTGAGTGGGGGATTGGGGTGACTGGGTGATGGGCACTGAGGGGGGCACTTGGAGGGATGAGCACTGGGTGTTATGCTAAATGCTGGCAAATTGAACTCCGATAAAAATTTTTTTTTAAAAATCTAGGAATAAGTTCATGGTAATATGATCAATTAATCTTTGACAATGGAGGAAAGATTATGCAATGGGAAAAAGAAAGCTTCTTCAACAAATGGTGTTTTGAGAACTGGACAGTATATGCAAAAGAATGAAACCGGACTACTGGCTTACACCATATACAAAGATAATTCAAAATGGATTAAGAACCTAAATGTGAGAACTGAAACTATAAATATCCTAGAAGACAGCACAGGTGGTAATTTCTCTGACATTGAAGTAGCAACTTTTTCTAGATATTTTCTGAAGCAAGGGAAACAAAAGAAAAAAATACACTATTAGGACTACATCAAAATAAAAAAGCAAAATAAATAAATAAATAAATAAATAAATAAATAAATAAATAAATAAATAAATAAATAAATAAATAAATAAATAGAAGAGCTTCCGCATAGTAAAGGAAACTACAAATAATCCAACAAAAAAAATGGGCAGAAAACATGAACAAACATTTCTACAAAGAAGACATTCAGATGGCCAACAGACACATGAAAAGATGCTCAACCTAATTCTTCATCAGGGAAACGTAAATCAAAACCACAAGGAGAAATCACCTCACATCTGTCAGAATGGCTAAAATAAAAAAAAAAAAAAACAAGAAACAAGTGTTGAAGAGGAGATGGAGAAAACGGAATCCTTGTGCACTACTATGGGAGTGCAAATTGGTGTAGCCACCGTGGAAAACAGTATGGAGGTTGCTCAAAAAGTTAAAAATAGAACTACACTATGATCTAGTAATCATACTACTGGGTATTTACCCCCAAAATATGTGATATATGCACCCCTATATTTACTGCAGCATTATTTACAATGACCAAGTTATGGAAGCAGCCCGTGTCCATTGATAGATGAATGGATAGAGATGTGATATGTATATAAAATACAATATTACTCAGCCATAACAAAAAGAATGAAATCTTGCCATTCGTGACATCATGGATGGAGCTAGAGTATAATGCTAAGTGAAATAAGATAGAGAAAAATAGCACATGATTGCACGCATATGTGCAATTTAAAAAAATAAAACAAACAAGAAAAGAAAAAAGAAAAGGAGAGACAAACCAAGAAACAGACTTTTAACTGTAGAGAACAAACTGATGTTTACCAGAAGAGAGGCAGGTGGGGGATGGGTGAAATAAGTGATGGGGAGTAAGGAGTGCACTTGTAAGGTGATGAGCACTGAGTAAGGTGTGGAGTGGTTGAGTCACTACATTGTACACCTGAAGCTAGTGTAACACTGCATGTTAACTATACTGGAATTAAAAGGAACAACTTAATACAAAATTTAATTTTATAGAAACAGTAATTTTAGGAGCTAGGAGCAAATATGATTTTATTTTCCTACAAATTCACTATTTCTAATACTCTTCATTCATTCTTGAATATCCAAGTGTCCTCTGCTATCATTTTCCTTCAATGTAAAGAATTTCTTTTAGCATTTATTTCAGGATGGGCCTGGTGCTGGCAAATTCCCTTACTTTATATTAAAAATATTTTTATTTTTGCCCTCATTCTTAGAGAATATTTCACCAGATATAAAATTTTTGTTGACCTTTGTTGTTTTAAAGAACCTTTCAGTTTTTTAAAGAGGTTTTTCAATGTATTCTAAGCTTCGTGCTTTTTGTTTATTACTGTCTAATGTTTTGAATTTCCTCCCCAAAATTAATATGCAGTTTTTCTTTAGGTACTTTAAGGACTTTGCTAAAATTTTGCCTTACCTTAGTTTTTAGCATTTGACTTTTATGTCTATAAGTATGAACTTCTTAAAATTTATCCCATTTGGGTTTCACTAAATTTAAGTCTGTAAATTTATGTGTTGCAGCAAATGTGTATAGTTTTTTTTGCCAGTGTTTCTTCAAATATCTTGTCATCTCTATTGTCTCTCTCTTCTACCTTTTGATGGAGGAAAATTTTTTTATATTAACATATAGGTCCTTGAAGCTTTGTGCATTTTTCGGTGTACTCTCTTATTTTCTCATTAGATGATTTGTATATGTCTGTCTCCAGTTTCAGGTTTCTTCTATTATATTCCTTCCACTATAAAATGCAGCTAGTGAGTGTCTTATGTTATAAGTGTTTTTCAGTTCCAAAATTTACTTTAGATTTTGCATTTTGTCCTTTTTAAAATATTTTCTACTTCTTTTCTAATATTTCTTTTTTTTTCAGTCTGAGCACTAACATAATTATATCAGCTTCTCTGATAATTCCAAACCCAGGTCATCCCAATTTTGGCATCTGTTTACTCCCTATTCATGAGACTATTCATATGTTCCTGTTTCTCATATGTTAAAGATGACAATTTTATCCTGGATATTTTATGAATTATGTTGTATAGACTATGAATTCTCCAATATTTCCCCACAAATATGAATGTTTTATTGTACTGGGCAATTAACTCCCTTAGATTCAAACTTTAAAATGTTATACAGTGACATTTCTTAAACTGCAATCACAGCCCAAACTATGGCCACCCTAGGGAAACAAAAATAAAACTGTGGAATTCACTTCATGTCATTTTGCTTGCTCCAAGTTTTGACTTACTTTCAATATCTGATTACCATTTTATAAAAAAAAAAATTCCAGAGTCTTTAGATAGTTGTTTCATGTATTTTGCTTCAGAGTTTATAATTCTTACTATCATGAGGATTGGTCCAGAGTTTGTAACGGATATTTGTAGGAAGATCTGGTATTCACTCCATCATATTGGAAGCAGAATTCTCTCTTCTACCTATTTTAACTAAAATTTGTAGTGAAAGAAAAAATAGTAAAAGCTCATGTGGCATTTACCTACTCACAGGCTATATCTTGTGATTCCACAGTAGGGGCTGAGATGTGATGATCTACAATGCATGGATAGGCAATGCATTCCACTGGTATATAAGAAAGGATCAATTGATAAACATGTTAACATCTGATTTTATTGCTTGCATTTTAATTTTCATCATTTTGGTTTTTCTAATTATTACTCATTAAATAATGTATTACTTAACGAAACTATTTTTCCAGTTTTGTGATTTTATTTTTTTTTTCTGACTTTAAAAGGATTGCTGATTTCATATGTTTATGTTAGCAGTTCCAGAATTGTATTACAATGTAAAAATAAGGTTTGACAATTTTATTTTCTTTCTTACTACGTACAGTTGGTTTGTACTTAGTAAGGTGTACATGGTAAGGTACATAGTAAGGTCCATTTTAAAATTCTCAAACATGATCCAGAACATTCTAAAGCTGGAAATATTTCTTATTTTAACATGGTTTAGGGGAAAAAATCTATCATATTTCAATACCCCTAAGACACCATCAATTATAAGATGCCCCAGCATTTTAAGCAACATCAAGAAAGAAAAAATATAGCTAATTCACATACAACACAATGCTGTTTTTAAAAATCACTTGAAATTTAGTTACCATGCCTATTGCAAAGAAACTCTTATTCTACCTTGCAATGGATTTCTTTTTTAATCATACATTAATCTGCTGTGTTGGTATACTTTTCTGCTCACACACATTTTTGTTTCCAAGCTGAATCACAGTGTCATTTTTTAAAGACATTTAAGCAGCAATTAAGCATTATACATGCACATAACTCAGCTGATGTGAGGACAATATGAACAACTATAATTAATTTCAGGCTTGCTGAGTAATGAGAATTACATCATAATTGTTGCCTGGTAGGCCATCACTGATTTTAGGAATCCTCCTGATTTTAGAGATCTCAGAATGTGAAAATATGTGCTTCTTAGGGTAAATAAAACACTACTAATATTTGTTTATTTATTTTTCTTTTTAACCATGAAGGAAGCATACCAATTGCTTGATGGAAGAGCCACTCCTCTCGATAAATATCTTTGTGTGAGTTATTTTTGTTTATTCATTACTTAGCACAACATTTTGGTCTTTTAAAATAGTTCAATCATTAGAAATTATTGTCCCAGACTATTTTTAAGAAATGTTATTCAAGATCGGGGTTTTGGTTAAATTTCTAGCTAAAGACTAAATTAAACTGAGCTTAAAATTATACTGCTGTGTGTGCCTCTCTCTCCTTGCACTCCTTCCTGTATGTCATATGTTTTAATCTGTGAAGAGTTTTTGATGTCTGCTGAAACAACTACACAGAAAGTCTGAACTTTACCTTTTTTGTGTGAAGGCTTGTCTGTCTCATAAAACGAATAGAAAAAAAATGAAGCAAAGGTCAACTCGGGATACCCTTCTAATAGTATAAACAGTATGATAATATTTCCTGATGAGCACTCTTAGTTTCAAATAAGCAATCATGATGAGAGTACACACAAAGAGCAAACACCCACAGATCTAAAAATTTCAAAGGATTTTTCATGAGATATGTATGTTGCAAATTTTCAAATAATTTTTAGGCATTGATCTGCATGCTAATGATCTTATCTCTCATCCCTCTTTGTTTCAATTTTTTTTTCTTTTACAAACTCTGCATTTCTGCACCGTTATGATGGTTTTCACCCCTTTGTCTTCCTCATGTGACCCTAATTCATGAAATGACTTTCCTTTAATTCTTGCTTTACTAAACTCTTTTTCATTCTTTGAAGCTCAGTGAGGGCATCACCTTCTCTAGGGAAGTTCCCCTGATCTGAGTATATTTGGTTTCTGTCCAAATTCTAGTTAAGGGTTTGGGATTTTTTTCTTTCTTTCTTAACTTTTCCTTTCTAGTAAACTAGTCAAGAATATAGGACAATACAGAAATGGAGTTTTTTGAGGTCTATATTAGTCAGCTCAGGCTGCATAATAAAATATCAAAAATGGGGTGGCTTAAACTACAAAAAAAATATTTTTATCACAGTTCTGGAGATTGGGAAGTCCAAGAACAAGGTAAGAGCTGATTATTTTCTAGTGAGAGCACTCTTCCTCTGTTCTCACTGGGTGCTCACATGGTGGAGAGAGAAAGGGAGAGGAGGGGGGAGAAGGAGAGAGACAGAGAAGGACAACACACAGGTTTCTCTTCTGAAAAGGGAGCTAATGCTATTGAATGAGGGTCCTACTCTTATGATCCACTTAACCTTCCTACTTCCGTAAAGGCCTATCTCTAAGTACAGTCACATTGCGGGTTAGAGCTGCAACATATTGATTTGAGAAGGATGCAACATTTAGTCCATATCAGGTTATTTAAATAATCCCTTTAGAATCAAAGAACCAAAGAGGCAAACTACAAATTCTTTAAAAATCACTCCCAGTGTTTAGCATTGTCGAAAGCAGTATCCCCACCTCCCACCACCCCCCTACCCCCCACTCTGCGGCAAAAGAAGAGGCTTACATAGAGAGAAACAAACAATAGGGGATCTGTAAGATAGAAGCAGTGTGAGAAGCTGTTCTGGCTACACTTCTAGGTATATTTATTATAAAAGAAAAAGTAAATCACTACTCTATATATTCTAAAAACTACAAATACCTTACTGCTCTATCATTTTTACATAAACCAACTCACAAACATGAACAGTATTGCCACTTCACTCCTAAACTGGAAGTGGAATCACTACAAAGTATTATGGAAAGTAGAAGAGCTTATCACATTAAAAAAAAAAAGAATGAAATTGTTCCCATCTATTTCCATCCACTCTTCAGTCCCCAACCACCAACCCTCTGGGCTTCCAAAACTCCCTGGGCATTCCCTTATTTCACTTATTATATAATTTTCTGATGTCCTGGGTATTTTCATTTTGACCCTTCAGGCCCATCCTCTAGTCTTCCTCTCCATGGCTATTAGGTGTTTCGTGCTACTGGTGGCACCTGCTCTTCTCTCTTCTGCTCATTTCCTTTTAAATAGTTCTTTCATTAAACTCCCATCATTTATCCCTTTGGTTGGGACATTTATTTCCAGCAGGACTCTAACAAATATATCTGTTTATGTGTCTTTCAGCTAGAGAACTGACTTCCTTGAGGATGACCTACCTAATTAAATGTGTATTTCATAGCTTAGCACAGTGCCTGACACAGTGAATGGTTGGATGAATAATTATACTTCCCCATGTATTAAATTTTCAGTTTTCATTATTTTTTTTTGTTATTGTTATAGACTCAGTCCATAATGACTAGAAACATTTCAGTCTGTCATTTGGAGTGTGCAGAAATTTTGTTTGAAATGTAAGAGCGGAGAACAGGATTTTCCTTTGTGCAGAAGGAATATATTATACAGTGAGAACAATAAACCAAATCTCCAGACAATTACCATGCCATTGCTTTGTGTTCTACCTCATACAGTCTCCTAAGACCACTTGGTGTTAAATAAAAAGTTGATAGAAGTTTGCTGAGGAGTGAGAAGCATGTTTTATTCTTACACAACTAGATCATAGGAAATGCATCATATTACGGTTTAATAGAGGAAGCCAAAGAGGGAGCAACTGAATATTACAGTGAGAAGGAGGGGAGGAAAAGAAACCTAATAACCATAGTACACAAACAGAGAGGATAAACTGAAGATAAAAATGGGCATGGACAGTTGCCCATGTTTTAAATTGAAACAAACTGTTTTGTCCACTCTTCTTTGGCTCTTTGACATGAAGGCCTAGATTGCTGAAGTAGATCAAATATTGTGCTCATATAAATGCTTAGGTCGATGATTTTTGCTGATTATGCCTTCTTTCAAGAGGTCTCACTGAGGAAAATATATAATGTCCAAAATCTTTTAAAACGATTATAATGGCCCTTTGAACTGAAACACAGATGGGAAAATATAATTCTCAGTAATTCTGAAAATTTCCTCCCACCCCCAAACCACCAACAGTGATAACTATAGATAACTTATAATTGTGATAGTAACCATTAGGTTTATTTTATTTATTTATTTATTTGATTTATTAACGATAGTCACACACCACAGAGAGAGAGAGAGGCAGAGACATAAGCAGGCTCCATGCACCGTAGCCCAACTGGGATTCGATTCCCGGTCCTCCAGGATCGCACCCTGAGCCAAAGGCAGGCGCTTAAACCACTGCGCCACCCAAGGAACCCCTCACCATTAGTTTAAATGCACGATCCAACTACAGCGCACCTGGAATGTTCTCTAAAAACAAGAAAGATAAATGCTACAACAGAGCTTAATCGAAGGTTAGAGGCACATTTAGCATTATAGGATATCATTCTTTGTGTTTGGTTTGAGGAAAACCAAGGAGAACAATAAAGTAATCCAATAAGCATAGTCTTTTTTGCCTTCTCCTAGTATAGTGGAGGCAGGGATAGAAGGATGGGAGATAGATCAGAGCTCAGGCCCTTAGGTGTCACTACCTTGAAAACACAGAGCCTTTGGCATAGGAAGTCCTTCTCTCAATAACATAACTCTGTTATGAATGAGAGAGTCTAGAACATTCTGCATACAAAATGAAGAAAGGACTAGTTAATCCATTATCTCAGAGACTGGTTTCATGGTATATGGGAACTTATAAATAACAGAAAACAGCTTGGAGTTGAACCATGTAACCTTTCTCTCTCTCTCTCTCTCTCTCTCTCTCTCTCTCTCTTCTATCTCTTTTTTCCTCTAGCTTTTTATTGTTATTTTAAAAATGCTATACTTCATAGGTGCTCAGCTTTCAGGAACTGGAGAATATTTTCTGTAGCTATTTTAACACCTGTATATTTGCCCAGGCTATCGCCAGGTCTGGTAGCCTCATGTATTGTGTTTGCCTTTCCTGGAATAAAAGAATCCACAGTTCTTTGTTGAGAGATCTGTTGATCAAAATATCTCACCACAACACCGTAACTTGTAAATGGAAAACTGTTGATCTCAAATATTCAGTATTCCTTTTGTTCCCTACAAAATAAAAGAATTTCTGATTCCAATATTCTGAAAAGCATAGATTTCCAACTTTTTCCAACATAACAGTTTCTATAGATACCACCTGCTTATGATCAAAATTGCTTTTTCACCTCTACTTGATTGTATTTTACATCTTCTTTCTGGCTGTAAGTTACAATTAAACATAAGGAAAAATGGTGCAAGGCAAAATATACTCTACATCTGTTATACTGTTCAAATAAATACACAAAATGCACAAAACAGATTTCCTAGTGGGCAAATTGCAAATAACTGCCAAGATAGATTCAAGACTCCTTCTTCTTCTTCTTCTTCTTCTTCTTCTTCTTCTTCTTCTTCTTCTTCTTCTTCTTCTTCTTCTTCTTCTTCTTCCTCCTCCTCCTCCTCCTTCTTCTTCCTCCTCCTTCTTCTTCCTCCTCCTTCTTCCTCCTCCTCCTTCTTCCTCCTCCTCCTTCTTCCTCCTCCTTCCTCCTCCTTCCTCCTCCTTCCTCCTCCTTCCTCCTCCTCCTCCTCCTCCTCCTCCTCCTCCTCCTCCTCCTCCTTCTTCTTCTTCTTCTTCTTCTTCTTTTTTAACGGCATTAGGGATCTACCAAGTGTTGCTGGAGGAGTTTTCCATGTACTCTAGCTACTTACCAAACAGCATAAATGCTCTGTCAAAAACATTTAAATTAAGCTGTTGTAATAATGAGTACTACACAAGATGGATTCTAGTTAATAAGTAGCTTTTTATCTCTCATGTATATTTCCCTATACAATATCGGTTTTAAAACATACACATAACTTTGGAAATGGAATCTTTGAAACTGAAGGAAATTTTCTTTAAGTATAGTTGACACACAATGTTACATTAGTTTCAGGTGTACAGCATAGGGACTCAACAAGTTTATAAATTATGTTATGTTCACCACAAGTGTAGCTACCATCTGTCACCATACAGTGCTATTAACTTTTTTTTTAAATTTATTTATTTATGATAGTCACAGAGAGAGAGAGAGAGGCAGAGACATAGGCAGAGGGAGAAGCAGGCTCCATGCACCGGGAGCCCGATATGGGATTCGATCCCGGGTCTCCAGGATCGCGCCCTGAGCCAAAGGCAGGCGCCAAACCGCTGCACCACCCAGGGATCCCCATACAGTGCTATTATAATACCACTGACTATATTCCTGATGCTGTACCTTTTATTCCATAACTGAAAGCCTGTATTTCCCACTCCCCTTCACCCATTTTGCTCATCTCCCAACTCTTCCCCTCTGGCCACTGTCAATCTGGTTTTTGCATTGATAGGCTTGGTTCTGCTTTTTTGTTTGTTTATTCATTTGTAAGGAAACTTTTAAAAAAAATCAGCAGAAATGGTTGATATGTCATAATCTTCTCTATAGCAGTCAGCAAATCTCATTGTGGCTTTTTGCATTTTCTTCTGTATATTAAACTAAAAATAAATCCTACCTCTAATGAGTAATTTTAAAAATTATGCTATCCTCCATGAGATCAGTTTTATGTTTAAAAATTCATAGTAATTTATTTTACTTTATTTTAGGTCATTTCTACTAAAACTATGATGAAAGCCATGGCAAAGAGCCAACACTTTGATCAGCCATATTGGACCCTAAGGCAAAAGGAATTTTTAGTAATATTGTAATATTAGGTCTATATTTATTTATAATTTTGATATTATGTTCATCACAGACTTTTGAATTAATTTTTACTCTTTTTAAAATGTTGCCTTAAAATGATTCCTCTTTATTGCTGAGGTTTTGACATTCCCTTACATTTTGCACCTAAGCCAAGTGCCTCACTCACCTCACTTTCACTATTAGCCACAGCCTGCCAAGAATGATATAATTATTAAAATTTTTAAATCATAAATTATATATGATATTAAACACTATTTTAATTATTAACAACTGTAAAAAGTATGGAATTTCACAATTCTGGTTTGGTTTGTCTTGAGCATTATGATTTTGTTAGCCATCTTAGGCCAAATCTCCATTAAGTAGACTGTGCCTGCGGAGCAGTTCTCTTATGATACTGACATTTTACATAGTTTAATAAACTACTTTGTATTATATGAAATGCAAGACTATCATTTTCATTAATCTTAAATGCAGAATGTCTTCCACACTGATCTGTGCTTCAGTTTGGTTTGTTTTGTTTTTTTTTTCATAACTGTGACCCAAGATAGACTGCAATCCCCTATGATATCAAAAGTTCTTATAAAAACATTTTCTGGGATCCCTGGGTGGCGCAGCGGTTTAGCGCCTGCCTTTGGCGCAGGGCGCGATCCTGGAGACCCGGGATCGAATTCCACGTCGGGCTCCCGGTGCATGGAGCCTGCTTCTCCCTCTGCCTGTGTCTCTGCCTCTCTCTCTCTCTCTGTGACTATCATGAATAAATAAATAAAATCTTTAAAAAAATCTTTTTTTCCATGCTCAAATGATATTTCCAAAGGCTGCATATTCCCACGGACAGTCACAATCCATATTTGTATGTAAAATACTCTAAATTAAGTTATGTGATAAATGCACTGGTTTATTTGTTTAATTCAGTTTTTCCCCAAACTATTGATTGAAATATTTTAGTGCATTTGGGACATAAAATCTGTTAACTTATTGTTGTTTAATTGCACATAAGGTGTTTTCCCAGCCTTGATATTATTAGAATGCAAATGGTTACACATGTAGTAATATTTGACATATATATGATCTTACCTTAAGGCCTAGATAAGGTAAAAAGACATCAAAGATAAAATGAATGCTTTTCTATCCCTAAATTGTATACTATTTCAACAGGAAATGATCTTTTGAAAAGCATAAGACCTATCCTATTTCTAAGTATAAATGTTTGATTAAAATATTTATAATACCCACAATACTTTTTAATTCTACTTTCTTTGCATATTTTCCAATATTATCAAATATCTAGACTTTCCAATAGCTATCCTGTATTTTATCAAGTGCTCTGATAATTTTTCCTTGCTTTCCAAACAGTTTTCCAATTTTTCTTGTCTTAGTGTGTGTAAATATTTCTCAAAGAAGTGTTAAAGGGATTATCTGAGCTATTCTTTAGATGATTCAACATTATAAAATTTTCTTCTTTCAAATTGTGAGCACTTCAAAAACAATGGCTGTGTTTTATTTTCATTTATTATTTTTAAATAATTTATTTGAGAGAGAGAGAGAGAGAGTGAGTGGAAGGAGAAAGAGAGAGAATCTGAAGCAAACTCCACTCTGAGTGCTGAGTGCAGAGCCCAATGTAGAGCTCAATCCCACAACCTGACCAAAACTAAGAGTTGGACACTTAGGTGACTGAGCCACTCAGGCACTCCTTGTTTTATTCTTTAAGTAAACTGTAGTGGGTGGCACATTGCTGAATAAGCAGACATGCATATAAGTATTTCTGAGTTAAGAGAGCCAAAGTTGGCAGCCCGGGTGGCTCAGCTGTTTAGGGCCGCCTTCAGCCTGGGACCTGCTTCTCCCTCTGCCTGTGTCTCTGCCTCTCTCTCTCTTTCTCTCTCTCTCTGTGTCTCTCATGAATAAATAAATAAAATCTTAAAAAAAAAAAGAGAGAGAGCCAAAGCATTGATTATTTTAAAGTTTTGTTTGACAAATATCTTTAATTCAGAAGGAACTTTAAAAAAAAAAGAAGGAACTTTACATCAATTTTCTTTTTAAAACTACTTAATAAGAAATTACCAAGTGGTAGAGGGGAATAAAATCAGGCCTAGCTGAACATGTCTGGACTTTAATAACAGACATATAGTGGTTCAAATTCCAGGCTCTTCCAGATGTAGGGAATTGAGAAGTCATTTGGACTGTATCCAACAAAAATGGAGATTTGCAGGGTTTCTAAGAGGATTAAATGGCATAATGCATTTTACAGGGCCTACTAGCTCCTGCTAGTTTGATTCTCAAGAACTCCCCAAGTACTTTCTAAGAGCAATGTGTTATGCTTGGAATTGACTTTCATTGAAGTACATAGTTAACATAATCCTAACATTGCATAAACAGAACTCCATAGAGGATAAACAGAACGCATCTTAATTTTCCATCCATTTCTTTGTACCTGGATAACATCTCACTCTGGTTCTATTACTTTTCAAGTTACTTCTATATAACAACAGACTTTTTTTTTAAGATTTGTTTATTTATTTATTCATGAGAGACACAGAGAGAGAGAGAGGCAGAGACACAGGCAGAGGGAGAAGCAGGCCCCATGCAGGGAGCCCGAAGTGGGACTCCATCCTGGGACTCCAGGATCACACCCTGGGCTGAAGGCAGTGCTGAACTGCTGAGCCACCCGGGCTGCCCTAACAACAGACTTTTGGTCATCAACAAGCGGTTCAGTGGTAAAATATCCAATCTAAATAACCTATTCTTCTAACTTTAAAGTTGAAGCTCTTTCCCACTCAGTACTGCTTTTGGGTCAAACAGATTGGTAGGAGAAGTGAGCTTTTTCTATCCTCTTCTCCACTAATGTGCTAACAACTATGGCTCTGACTTCTTCCATGTTTGAAGATGCATTGGAAAAAGGAGGCAAAGTAAAGGGTAAGAACTGTTCTACTTGATGTACTACTGCCATCTTGCATTGGCTTCTTTAAATTTGGTGGATTTTTAAAGCTCTTTCTCTCAGGGAAATAGATTCAAAGTAGGATTAATTTCATCCTTTAGGCCCCAGACATGTCTCAGTCTATGTCGTTTGTTGGGTTACAGTGACCTTTCAGGTATGTTTCATTGATCATGTTGAGCAAGCCTACTCTCTTCTGTGAGGCCCCTATTGGTCTTTGAAAAATATTATCATTCTCTCGTACCTGGAGTAGAAATTTAGTCAATTCCCAATTGTATTAGTTAGGTGGGATTGCCATGACAACATACCACATCTTGGGTGGCTTAAAACATAGAAATTTAGTACTTCATAGTTTTAGAGATGGAAGTCCAAGATCAAAGTGCTGCCAGTGTTGGTTTCCTCTGAGACCCTTCTGTATGGCTTATAAATGGTCATCTTCTTTCAATATCCTCTTAATTCTCTCTATATCTGTGTCTTAATCTCCTTTCCCCTAATCTTCTCTGCTGATAAGCACATTACTCATTTTGAATTAAGGGCCATCCTAATAACCTCTTAGCTTTAATGACCTCTTTAAAGAGCCTATCTCTAAATATATTTTCTGAGGAATCGGGGGTTAGAACTTCAACAAATGAGTGGGACATATCAGAAAGGGAGACAGAACATGAGAGACTCCTAACTCCGGGAAACAAACAAGGGTGGTAGAAAGGGAGGTGGGTGTGACTGGGTGATGGGCACTGAGGGGGGCACTTGATGGGATGAGCACTGGGTGTTATGCTATATGTTGGCAAATTGAACACCAATAAAAAATAAATTTAAAAAGAACAACTATATTATCCAAAAAAAAAAAAGAACTTCAACTTATGAATTTTAAGGGACGAAATAATTCACACCATAATACCAAGAGAGTATAGGTTAATCTTCTCCCCTCTCCCACCCAGCCCCCTTCTCTCTCTCCCATTCTTTAATGTTATCTCAATGGTTAGCCACAATCTATACATTGTACATGTAAGCTCCTCGGGGCACTGTAGAAACCAGGAGTGTGTGTCCTGAAGCACCAGGAGACATGCACCAATCTTTCTGCATCATACCCAGGTAGTTTCTCCCAATTCATTTGAGGAGAAGGGGAAAATTCCACAAGACAACAAATTTATCCAAAGGAATATTCTTTTTGGTCTTGTCTTTTTAATTGTCACCTTTTTCACACCCTTGAGGTGAATATTAGGCCAATATTTGAAAACCTTTTTTTTTCCCTCAAGTCCTCTGTAAATTGTCTAACACCTCATATTAGAATATTCCATGAATTATTTTGTTCTCAGACTTTTAGAGACTAAGCCTCATTGAGGAAAAACAAAAGTTAGATTTTAATAGATACATTTTCTCACTTTTTGGTATTGACTTTCCACACCCTTTTCTTTCTACAAACTATTTAAACAGAAAGAGAGAAAGATAGAAGGACTGAGAAAAGCTGTTAGGTTCACAGAGGTCTCGAGATGCTTAGATAAATTTTTTTCTGCACTGCCTGAGTTTTATTATTGGTTCCTGCAGTTTACTAAAATTACAGGATATTCTTCATCTCTTTTTCTAAATGTTATAGGAGACAGATAATTAGTTTTTTTAAAAAAGATTTTATTTAGTATTCATTCATGAGACACACACAGAGAGGCAGAGCGTAGAGGGAGATGCAGACTCCTTGCCAGGATCCTGATGTGGGACTCGATCCCAGGACCCTGGGATCACAACTCGAGCCAAAGGCAGACATGCAACCACTGAGACACTCAGGCGTCCCAGGCAATCAGTTCTTTAAGGTGATTTTGTATTGCTGCTGCATATACTCTATAGAAGTCAGAGGGAATGCAACAGACCTGAAAGACAGCAAGCCTACCACCTACAACACACACATACACCAAACAAAACTTTGGCAGTCTGCAAATGATGCTTAACATTTTTTTGGAGACTTGGAAGAGAAAAACAAGATCAATGACAGCAAAAACTGATCAGTACTATTTTGGCACTATCTCTATATATACTGTGTATAAAAACTGCCTCAATGGTATTAACATAATTCTTTTTTTAACATAATTCTTTGATTTGGGACACAATTAGCTAGAAGATCCATATACAACAATATATTCTTCATATTTTGTATATCTTCAGGATACCTTCCATCATCATTAATATAAATAGACTTTTACAATAACATATTAGCTAATTTTGTCTTTTGGATTCTTTAAATCTAGGAAATCAATATTTCCTAACATCCCAACATAGAATATGCTACATTCAAAACACACCTGTAAGAAACAGTAAACTAAATTATGCTCCCAAACTGCTCCTACACATAAAACTACAAAACAGAATTCAGACTTCATTTCCCTTATATAATTTAATTTTTCCTTATTTAAATGAAAGATACAATGATTTGGCTATGAATATATATTTGGTGTTCAAAACTTGAACTTTCTTGTAGTCTGAGATCCATTTTCACTAATCAACACACCGTTAATAAAGTTCCTTTATCTTTGTCACTGTTTTTCCATTGTGTTTTTAAAAAAATTCTTTTTAAAATTATTAATTTTGTGTAAATATTCCATTACATATCAATGCTTTTAAAATAGTATTTAAAATAAATTACCTTTTCCAGTAACCAACCATGTCACAAAGGCCGGTTGAGTCACTTCTACTCCTGTTATTGTGTCATATCCAATTTGAAATAAAGCAGTTTTACAGCATATATTGTGTTAGAGTGAACACAAGGACTTGGCAAACATGGTTAAATCTATGGAGAAAAAAAATAAAAGAATAAACAGTTTTACTGTGGTGAAACTATAGGGATTAATATATTTATTTCAAAATAACATTTAATAAGTATATGATACTAAGAACTCAAATGTTTCCTTTTCAAAGACAGAGACAAAGATACAACAGAGCTGATGGATTTATACGGTACTGCCAAGCATGTTCTTCATTAATTATATTGGGAAAACAGTACACCCATCATCTGGGCTGTTCAGTGGATGCCTTTTAGTAATATGTCGAGTAGATCTGCCTCCTACAGTTTAAGTACCTAAACATAGATTCTGATATGCTTGCCTGAGATAAAAGGAATATATTCACCAATGAATTAAGTGAATTTCAGAAAGTCACCAAGCATTGCCTTATCATTCATTTTCTTCTTTTCATCCCTGGCTTCTCAATAAAAAAAACATGACCAAGAATTTTTCAATGAGGATTAGCTTCAAAGTTATGATAAAGTTAATATAGCTGATTTCTCTTCAAGGGGTGCCATCCCAATTTCTATTTCTATTATATTCCTCTATAGAGCACAGAAAATATGAAAACTGTAGAGCCCTATTGTCCCTCCCTTCTTCCCTCACCCCCAAAAATAGTAAGTATAGAAGTATTGTGAATTACCACATCCCAAATAAGGTAATAACACATTAGTTTACAAACTCACTTATAGAAATGAGTGTTTAGGGATAGCCCGGCTGGCTGGGCTTTTTTATAGAATTTTCATGTTATCCAAACTTTAAGTTTACGATGGATGATAACAGAAATCATATCCGTATATCCCAAGATTAAGCAATCTTTTTTTTTAACTTTACTGAGGAATAAGTGACAACTCTAATGGTATAAATTTAAAGTATACAACACAATGACTTGATATGCATACATATTGTAGAATGATTATCAAGATCACCTCACATAGTTAACAGAGGTAACATCTTTTTTGAGGGAGGCAAGTGTGTAAGATCTACTTTCAACAACTTTCAAGTATGCAATATTGTACTATTAACTATAGTTATTGTACTATTAACTATAGTCACCATACATTTAATCCTCATATTTTATTATTCTGAAATCAATAACTTAAAGTTTATGCCCTTTAATCTCTATTAATCCATTGCCTCCTCCCTCTAGCCCATGGCAACCATCATTCTATTGTTTCTATGCAAATTTTTTGTTTGGTTTTTGTTTTTAGAGTCTACATATAAGTGACATCAAACAGCCTTTGTCTTTCTCTTTCTGTCTTATTTTACTTAGCATAATGTCCTGCAGGTTTATCCATATTAAGATTCACCAATCTGGACCAGAAAACAAGGTCAATTTGATTGCAAATAAGTGAATTATGGGAACATGAGTGATATCAGCCTAATTTTAGGAAATCACAACCCATCAAAATATCCCCATGCTGTTACTGGGACTGCCATATATGAGCTCTCAAAGGCTTAGCATCTAGTCAGAGGCAGATGGGAAAAACAACCAAAGCTCTGCTGAAAGGGAAATTTAGAAGTGAAAAACATTTTAAAACAGTGATTTTCAACAGATTGTTCAAAGTTGAAAATCGCTTTCTTCTACTGCAAATATCTCTTCTCATAGCTCCTCTCTGGCTGAAGTGGTACCCTAGGCCTGGACCAGCCCTTTGGCTGCTGCTACAGTCAGCAGGAAACCCAAGATCAAGGGCAGTAATCCCAAAGAGGCTGAAAGGACCTTGCCCTTTATTTTCTCCCATCTCCTCTCAACTACCCATCTCTCCATACTTTTAATGAAGTTAATTTGGAGTCACAGCTTTCCTGCTGCCCCTGTATGGTAGTATCGCTTGTAGAAGTCAGTCACCAGGGGCAGCTGGGAGGCTCAGTGGTTGAGCATCTGCCTTTGGCTCATCTTGTTAACCTCAAGGTCCTGGGATCAAGCCCCTGTGAGGAGCCTGCTTCTCCCTCTGCCTATGTTTCTGCCTTTCTCACTGTGTCTCCCATGAATAAATAAATAAATAATCTTTAATTAAAAAAAAAAAAGAAAAAGAAGTCAGTCACCAAGTATTATTTGCCTTTTTCCTTATACCATGCTCTAAAACACCCTTGGCTAAGTTGCTGGTGAAGCCTCACTGCTGACTCTCTTTGCCATGAAAAGCTCCCCATCCATGTTGACTATGATAGTCTCTAATCTGGACTCCAAGAAAGGAGGTTGAGAATGTCACAGTCCCCAACTTTTAGCCACGTTTTGTCACACGGGCCTTAAAGTTACTCTGCTTGTGTTTAGAATCTCACCAAGTCTCTATTAAGAAGTTCCCATCGGTTTCTGACTCACCTCTAACCAGAAAGATCTAATCTCCCTTCAGGATTCTTGAAATAGATGAAATATCAGCTACTTTTTACCCTCTTGTAAGACTTTTGCCATGTGGTGCATTCTGATGAGAGACGAAATGGTGACTCAGAGTCCAGTATCTTGGAGCAAAGAAAGGCCTGAAGGGGTTACACCATCAGGCACCGTCAAGATGTTCAGGTGCCAAGGTGAAGGCCTCACTCCGGGTTGGCTCTCGGTTTTATTATCGTGCAATGTAAAGTATGTGTAAACGTGTAAACAAAGAAGGAAAAACAGTTCAAGAAACCAATCATGAGAAGGGCAGCAGAGAATTGCATATCTGCAAGGGTATCAGAGGCACATTAATGTGGGGGCTGCGGGGATGGGAGAGCCGACCTCAGCAGGCCTGGCTATGTCCCACCATCTTTTGTACTGTTTTCAGTATGGACCGGTGGCAGGAATAATTGGCTTCTGCCACATGCATAAAGGTGTTGCCATTCATGTGTGTCCCTGTTCTTATTCTTTCTTTTACCCACTGAGGTCCTGCTCTCCCACAGACTTCTATTATTCCTTGCTCACAGTTAAAATACTCAATTTTTATTAATATCTATAGTTGTAACCTAGACCCAGGAAAGAGAGTGAGGATTAAATTTAAAAGATGTCATCACTAAATATATCTTTAGGCTGAATAATTTGTGTTTTTCAGATCTTCTCTGTATCTTGTTCTGTGACCTTGAAACTAACCTTTATGATTTTATCAATAGAGTCTCTCTTGAACTTGGATTTAGTCAATGAGAGGCAAGGAGGACAGCAATATCAGATTATCCATCATGCTGGCTGCTTTCTGGACACCTCACAGCAGTTGACAATGTTCCTCCCACCCGGGGCACAGCTTCTATCTCCTAGCAGGTGGCTCTTTCCCTCTGTCAGTTTTCTCTGATTCCCAAGAAATTGGTCCTCCTTGGCTTCAAGATTAGAAGTCAGAGTAGTTTCCCACTGTTGCTAATGTTAGGGTTCTTTTCTTTTAAATTTATTTATTTATTTGAGAGAGACAGTGCATATAAGCAGGAGGAGAGGGAGAGCAAGGGAGAGAATTCTGCAGACTCCCCGCTGAGCAGAGCTCTGTCCCCAGGACCCAGGGATCATGGCCTGAGCTGATGGCAGACGCTTAACCAACTGAGCCAACCAGGTGCCCCTAATGTTAGGATTCTTTACCAACTCTTATTGGTTTCCTTGTGACCTCTTCTCAATTTCCTTGTTTGGCTGTGGAATCTATTATCAGTAAGAATGCTAATGCAATCTGTTCTCCATCATAGAGATTCAAATGTGGCAGCACTTTAGAAAGAAAAATATAAAACAGTCTAAATTAATTGGTGATGTCCCTCTGCCACCACAGCTAAGGAGCTCAGTCTGGCCCCTCTGTAAATCCTGGCTTCTCATTTTTTCCCATTCACATACATCCTCTTTTTCTATCCTAAACCTTTCTGACTTCGCTGATTAAGGCAAATATTAACTAGCTCAGTTTGGTGAGTCTTTTGGTTGTTTGTGAGTCATTTAACAATGTGAAATGATTCAGTTGAAGTATCAGAGATTTTTTCTATATGGTAAGAGATTCATGTTCAAAAGCCTAAACGATAGTTTTTTGAGAAAATATTGCAAAGAAAACCAGTCAACCTAATTCTTTCCTGCATTGTGAAGAGCGCTTAGTCCCTGAATATCCCCATCAAGAATATTCTTCAGAGATAATCACTGTTTAGTAAGTAAGGGCATAGTCACAAATTTTGATACATTTGTGATTTCTGAAAAAGACATGATATGAAAGAAAGGGCCACTAAGAACTATTGCTCCTTTTTGTGAGAGAATCCTCTGCTAATAAGTACAATTCCTGAAGCATCTTAGAGGATTTAAAGCAATATTTCAGAGGTCTACTTACTTAATATATGTTAGAATGACTCATCTTTACTCTCACTGCTTCACTGTTCCTAAGTGTAACTCTCCAAGGATTTCTTTACATGAAAACCCATTTCTCCAGACAACTTTATTTTACAAATTAAGTTATTGGAAAAGCTTTAAGAGTAAAGTTGAACATAATGGCTTTCAAAAGTCATTTGTTATTCCATTTCCACAAATATAAATTATTAAAATATTGTATTTGAATTCATATTATTCATGCAATCTTATTTTCAATAGTTTTGTAAATACTTATATTAAAAGCATTTGGTCATATTATTAGAAGTTTCAAAAAGATATTTTCATACTATATAATATTTAATTAGGTATAATTATATCTATAATTATGTTATGAGCTATATGTGTATATAGTATATATGTAATATAAAGTGCCGAGTGATTGATTCCCTGTTGTCAGATACTTAGAAGGCTTTCACTTAATTATATTTTGGATTATTTTATTATTAGTTTCTTGAAAGCATGATTCCTGGTGTCAGACTATAGTCATGTTTTTAACTCTCAATATTTATTGTTAAATTCCAATCCAGTATCATTATTTACACTTTCACAAAGAATTGGAAGAAAGATGTTTCCCTGCCCCATTTCTTAATTTGACATCGTGGAGAGTTTACATAGCAGGCATCCAATGTAGAGATAGCATATACATTTGCTCCCAATTTCTGATTTCATGGCATTTTTATTGAGAGACTCTGAAAAAATACTGTCTTGCATATTCTGTTTTTAAGGCCATTTCTATGCCATTTATGTTTTGAAAATATTAAATATCTCATCTATTTTGTACCCTGGCGTTGAATATGTATCTACTCTGAATCTTGTAATTTTCTGCCACCCAACACAAACTAACAATACTTCAGTTGTCTTGACAAAATAATTAACTTATTGCGGAATCTAAGTTTTATATCTTCACGTATATCACTAATTTTAAGAAAAAAGAGAAAAAAAAAAAGAAAAAAGAGAACTTTGAAAATGTTTTATTTCACTTGAAATGCTATAAAATGTTTGTCAGTTTTGAAATTTCAGAGGAGCCCTTAAAATACTACAGTGCAAAGAGCAAGTCATACTCTAACTGCTATCTCTACTTTCGTTCCCATTATAGTTTCACTTCTAAAGGTTGAAATATACTATATATATATATATATATATATATATATATATATATATATATAGCATTTTACCTTTATAACCTTAAGGCAGTCACTCAAACTATTCTGCAAAACAATTTTCAGTTTCTGACCTTCTGGTTGGTCTCCTGACATCCAGGACATCCAAGCATGTTGCCATATGTTACGGCAACCTGCTTCCTGGAAATGTGATACATGATGCCTGCCTTTATTCATCCTAATGGCAAATGAAGGTCCAAGAAACCACTTTCCTTAGAAAGGCAAGAGTAATAAGAAAATTGACAAACTGTATCCCTCAATACAGAATCATTTCTAAACCCATATTATTCATTTATCTGTGTTTCTTAATCAGATTGATTATCTGACATATTAAATCTAAGTCTGGACTGTTGATAAGAAAAAGTTGTTTCTCTGCTCACATGTAAGAAGAATAAATTGCTGGAGGATATGAATTGCCATTGCCTGGGACAGAAATATGGTGTCAGGAAGTTCCTGTTTAACTTCCCTGTTCAATATTTAGTGGCACACCGGGAAGTCAAAGCCAGAAATTCAAGGAGCCAGCTGGCAGTATGGAGAACAATTTGGCCTTGGAACTTCACCCCTTGTGAGGATGAAATGAGACAAGCATGATAACTCCTTAAAAAGATTAAAATGTTATAGACAAATGAAAGGTATTAAGAGTTGGGTCAAATTAATTTGGGGACAAAAGAGCCTCTTTTCCTTGCATTCTCAAGACAGTGCTAGGAGTACAGCTGAGCTGCAAAATGATCCTTTCATAGGTTGTAACATAACTGCTGGAGAAAAACCAGTGCCTCTTGAAGATGTACAAGAGACATAAAGTAAATGGTGGGATACAAAACAGCAAGACAAAACAAAGTGTAAACTTCATAGGTCACAAATAATATACTCTTTGTATTTTAGACAAAAGTTCACTTTTTAGAAGTATAGTTGTAGTGATTGCTTTATGAGGCGACCTACTATATGTGTCATTCTTTAATGTGTCTTCAGGACCTCAAGAATGGCCTGGCACACACACAAAAATATTCTTTTGAGTTAATAAATATAAATTTAGCAAGTATTTTGTCCAAAAGTCCTCTAAGTAACCAGATCTCTTAACAGATTACCCTTGAGATCATTACTCCTACCACTATTGTCTTAAAGCAGAACCACAGAATACAGGAAAAGTAGGTTGATAGTCTGGATAAGCAAAGTATACCCCTGCCACTGACCTTGAAATGATGTTCCTATCCATCTAAAGATATTTTTTCTCTTTGCCATTCCTGAGTTCATATAGCCAAGGTCCAGTCCATCTGTCTTGTTATAATAACTCAAAGGATCAATACTTTTCAGGTTTATATAATACTTTCTCTGCTAAGTTGAGTTTTTTAGTAGCTATTCATATCACATAGTGCCTTCTTATGCATATTCTTTTAATTTTTATCTCTTAAGCTATGCTTTATTTTGTTCTAACAAGTACTAAAGTAGCTCAGTGAAGCTGGCTTATTATGTGATCATTACAGACAGGACATTTTGAGCTTATACACCTACTGAAATATCCCTACACTGGTGATAGAGAGCAAAAGAGCAAAGCTCAAAATAAGGAATAAGCTCATGTCCCCTTGGGATTCCTCATGGAAGCCACTTAATGCAAGTCAGAGCTCCCACATACTTGACACCTGCATAGTTAACAGTCATATTACTCAGTTTTTCCAACTAGCTCTTTGATCCTTAGAGGGATAAGGGACAGTTTTACTGTCTCTCAACAACTGCTTAAAAATTGGAGATGGTCTGCTTTTAACATATTGTTCCTAACTACATCACTATCATTCAAATAAAATAAACATTATTGTATATATAAATTAATGTGAGAGAATTTTGTTTTATGCTTAGTCTACACACTTATAAAGTATATAGTTATAGTTCTGCAGTATCTAGAGTAGTCAAGTAGAGAAAACTTAGGTCTCAATTATCTGACATGTCATTGTGTTATGGATTAAACTGTATCTCTCCAAAATTCATATTTTGAAGTCCAACCCCCAATGTGATTGTATTTCAAATACAACCCTATAGGGGTATTTAGGGTTCAAAGAAATCATAAATTTGGGGGCCTTATTTAGATAGAACAAAAGTCCTTATAAGAAGAGAAAAAGACCCCAGAGCTCTGTCTCTACATGATCATAGAGAAAAGGCCATGTGAGGATACAGCAATAAAGTAACCGTCTAGAATTAGGGAAGAGAGCTCTCATCAGAAACTGAATTTACTGGCACCTTGATCACGGATTTCTATCTAGCCTCTAGAACTGTGAGAGGATAAAGGTCTGTTGTTTAAACCACCTAGTCCGCGGTATTTTGTTATGGTAGCCCAAGCTGACTGATACGCAGAGCAAAGTTTGATCGGTACGTATTATCCTATATGATTACCCTACTTTGTCCTACACTGTCCACCTCTAGTTATAGCTATAATGTCAACGTCTGATGGAAATGATTTCATCTGTGACTTTCCTGAGACATAGTTAAAGCATTTCATTTTGCAGAGTGTGGGAAATGATTTTGAGTTTAATCCATTTCTTAAAAGACAAAAGTTGGCATCACAAAAACTCCCATCATAACTGGCACTAATTATTAGTCTCCTTCCTGACAGCTGAAGTAGGTATGGCTAAGGCTGAATATTAATCCAAGATGGAAAAAAAAATGCTCCTTCCCTCTGAGTTGATCTTTCTCATGGTTGAGATATATTTCTTCAGAAGCCAAGGGAATCTTAATCTTTGCTCTCCTAGTTTTCTGACCAATTAGAGTATTTTACACTTCTGCCATTATGACATATTCCACCACAAGATAATATTACAGCAGAGTTATTAAAAAAAAACTTGTAATGTCTATATAAAAAGTGATGCAGAACTGTAGTATATATTGAAAACTAAAACACCTGAGCAATATGAAACATTTTTTCACATTAGAAATGATGCATGCAATGTTCATTCCTTATACCTTCAAAATAAGTTTTAAAAAAATAAAATGACTTGACTTTATTGCAGAGAATAGAAGAAATTATTCATGAAATCCATTAATCACTGAAAATTCAAATCATTTGACCATCAGGTGGGTTTTTTCTTTCTATTTAGCTTACTTAGCACTTCTACTTTGTGCTTTGAATTTGCAAAGTGCTTATCAGCCTTATTAGTTAACCCTTGTAATGTGTCCATGAAATAGATGGATGGCAAGCATTAGTGTGACATACATTAGTGTACTCCTTTGAGAGATGCTAGCAATGAAGCACATGGAGGTTAAATGATTGCTACATGATTGCCCATCAAGTCTGAAGAAAAAAGTGTTGGTTTCAATTCCCTACCTCCTAATCCTTTCCAATAACAAGGCTAAAACTAAACATAAGATCATCCACAAGGATCTAATGTGTAGTCTCCTTTAAAAATGAAAGCTCTCAAAAGCATTTTCTTAGGTTACCGAAAATCTATCCATTGAACAAGTATATTAGATATATATTTCTTTGTCACTTCCCCATTTAAGATGGGATCATCTCAAGAGGCTATGACATAAATTGTTGTGGAAAAGATCGATTACTTTAAAAGCTTTTTCCTTTTAACAGATCAGATAGTCATTATATTTCACCCTTTTGCATGTGATTTTCATTGAGCCATTTTAATCATTTACTCATTTGAAAAAATTTCACCAAAACCAAGAGGTTCTACAAACCTATTTATCACATCTGGCTCTCCTTGCTAATCACTGGGTTTGAACTTCTGGGAACTGGGGACAACTGTCTGACTATAGAATCCATTTCTTTAGAAGTATATATATATTTTAAAGAGCTCTTCATTTCTTTTCATGAGTCAGACTTTCTACCTCATTTATAATCCTTTCTCTCATTTGAGAACATCATTAGGGAATGTTTATGAGAAATGAAAAAAGAGCATGTTTTGAACCTGAGGGTAAAAAGAAAGATATCGTAGTCAGTTCAATGGGAAGAAGACTAAATGGTTCATTTTTCTGACAGGTAAGTCATTTAATTTCACATTCTTTCCCAGTATTTTACCCCTTTTGTTACTTTACACTTTTGTTATTTGGAAATGGATCCAGAGGAAAAAATTATTCAGGGTAAAATTCATGGTATTTCATTGCCTCTTTCACAACATAAATGACAAATGGTGGGAAATAAAGTAAAAAGGGATTTGATACAATGAAATTCACAGACATGAATTGTTCACCTTTCTTAACCCTGATCATGGGAATTCTAGCATATTGAAATAGTTGGAGAGTATAATAAACTAATGATTGATATTTTATAAGTTTTTGCAATATACAAAATACTCCTGCATTCAGTATTTGATTTGATCCTTATATTAAGTTTGAGAAGTTGTTATAATCACAATTTCTAGTTAAAGAAAATATAGCCCAAAAATTCTAAGAGTTGTCCAAGTCATGTGGATGATAATTTAAAAGTCCTACAGCCAGGACATGAACCTTTTGACACCAAGTCCAGAGGAATTCTTCTTAGTATTTCATATCACTATTTTACACTGTGGATCTATGGAAAATATTCACAAATAAATCTTGGAGTATGTGCAATAATTCCTGTTGCACCTAAAACAATAAATATGAAAGTCATGACTGAGACAATGCCAATAAAATCTTGATAAATACTTCTCATATTAACCCACAAGGATATAGACCAAAATAGCTTATATTTTCAATAAGTTGTTGAGAATTTTCACCCTCCTACCTGCAATTAACCAAGTGGGTGGTTTCCAAATGAAAATTGATCCAGAAATGTTTCATGTGATTATTGCACAGGAGTTAAAATTACTTTTAAAAGCTCCAAAGAATAACATTCCAAATGTGTTTGAGTGTAAATTAAGTACCTGTCCACATATCTAGGAATCCTGTAATACAGCCTAAATTTTTTGTGGTATTTCACATATCTTCCTAATGGGCCATTAACGAGAGTTAATGTGCTTCCAAAAGGACCCATCCTATGACCAATAAATTCTGTCTACTTCATGAAACCATACTTTTGTGGAACCAAATCTTCAATGGCCTAAAGAATTGTCTAATTTTACTCTGATAATGAAGGTCCATCACAACTATTCCAGTTTCCTTCTTTAGCCTCCCCTAACTATTCACATTCATTAAATCCATTGTTATTGTTAAACCCATCTCCTCCTCCTTCTTCAGATTTATTTTGTGCTCTTTTAAATGGGCATCTAAAACATTTAACCCTTTTTCTTGTGTATCCCAATCCAAAACTTTGTCTCTATTTTGAACTCCAGCTTTTAGAACATATAATGTTAATTTGACATTTAAAATACACTGCCATTCTTGCATCATATTAAATATTTTTAAATCTCTGGGTTTATTTCACCTTAACACATCTATTTTTTAAGTAAATTAATATAATCAAACATTATATTTGCCAACAGTCATTAAATGTTAGATCCAAACACCAGTTAAGCACTTTAAATATGCTTCCTTACTTAAAATGACATCCCAGAAGTTGGTACTATTATTATTCCCATTTCATTAATGAGCACATTGCGACTAAAAAGGTTAAGTTTCATGGCTAGTGTTAACAGTTGTAAGATAATTAGCAAAAGAAGAGCTGAAACCAGGCATTTTTTACTCTAGAACTCAATCTTACCTTACCACAGAACCTCTATCAAAGATTATAATTGAGGATGGAAGTTATGACTTAAAATTATTTATATCCTAAATAGAGTGTTGTATTCTGGATCAAATTCTAAAACAGAAAAAGGACATTGGTAGAAACCAATGAAATCCAAATAAAGTTTCTAGTTTAGTTAAAAGTAATGCACCAAGGTTAATGTCTTAGTTTTTGTGCTTTTTTTTAAAGAATGAATTTATTTATTTATTTATTTATTTATTTATTTATTTATTTATGAGAGAGAGAGAGAGAGAGAGAGAGAGAGAGAGAGAGAGAGGCAGAGACACAGGCAGAGGGAAAAGCAGGCTCCATGCAGGGAGCCCGACGTGGGTGGGACTCGATCCAGGGACTCCAGGATCACGTCCCAGCGGAAGGCAGGTGCTAAACCGCTGAGCCACCCAGGGATCCCCAATTTCTTAGTTTTGACAAATATATCATTGTTACTAAAGATGTTGACATTAGCACAAGTTGACCATACAAGAAGTCTCTGTATGTTGTGGCAAGTTTTATATCTACTCATAATTGATATTCTAGTTATATTTCCTCGGCTATATAACTTTATGCTCTTCCATACCCTCATGATTACCTCTTTGAATTTCTTACTTATATTTGTGTGTATGTGACTACTTATTTTTGTTTCCTTCAACTTTGTCGACTTTATGATGGTAGGCATCATGCCACATAAATTGTCTGATTCCTTCCTCAATTTTGCTAGACTCTCTTATACATAGTGACAGTGTAAATAAAATGAGTTATATTAATTTAAGTTTTATATTGATAATTTGAAGATAATTTCTGGAGTTGTGAAAGATTTTCACATAGTCCACCATCCTCTTTCCTTTCACTTTCTTTTTCACCAATGGTGGGTAGCAAGATTGCCATCATGATTTATACCTATAGTCTGTGGCTATTAAATAAAATGGCTAAGTGAATTATATGATCCCAAAACCATGGCATCATCCATCCCTGGATGATGAAGTTAGACATTGTGGTGAATAATATCTACTATTAGAATATATGTGGACTCAGACAATGATGACCAACCAGTTGGTCTGGTTTTTTAGTGCCCTGGAAAAAGACACATCAGGAACAAACATCATTGACCTATCTGAGAGTGCCTATCAGAGAAAAGACACCAAACAACCAGGAAGACAGGATGACTTGGTCAGTTGACATCCGTCTGTCTCTGTCATTGGCTGCCAAAGTGCTGGTACAATAGGCACTTGAATGGAGTAGTCATTGAGGAATAGTCTTTGTGGCAGAGATGGAAACTGTGCACAAGCACAACAGCATAGCTGCTGACAAAAGCAGACAGTGCTGCCTCTTGAGATCAATCAGCCTCTTGATGTCAAGTAGTCTAATTGGATCCCTTCTACTCTGGAAAGATCAGCGACTTATCTTAATTGGACCTAATACATAAATTAGTCATAAGTTTGCCTTTCTTGTTTGCAGAGCTTCAGTCAACATAATATTTGGGTATTTAATCTACTGACAAGCAATCCTACATGCTATGACATTGGACCAACAGACCTACTCTACAGGAAAGGAGGTGCAGTAACCAGTGATGATTAGTGGTACAGGAATAGGCATGAAGCCACAAGAATTTAGTGGTCAGAATCTAGTGGCTGAAAGGTTGCTGGTGGAGCAATGTAAAAACCTATTGAAGATGTCTTTGAGAGGCCAGCTTGAATGTGATAACCAGTGAGGACAGTGTGCCATCCTCTAGGATGTAGCTAGCATATGCTCTACATAAGTGACTCATTGTATGGTGTGATATCTCATAAGCAGAACCCATGGGTCCAATAAAACAAAGGTGGAAGTAGTTCTCACCTTTAATTTTTTTTAATTTTAATTTTTTTTATTTATGATAGTCACAGAGAGAGAGAGAGGCAGAGACACAGGCAGAGGGAGAAGCAGGCTCCATGCACTAGGAACCCGACGTGGGATTCGATCCCGGGTCTCCAGGATCGTGCTCCGGGCCAAAGGCAGGCGCCAAACCACTGCGCCACCCAGGGATCCCAGTTCTCACCTTTAAAAAATGGAATCCACTATTATGCAATATGCATTACCTCAGAAATTTAGATTTTTGAATTGAGAAAATGGAATATTTTTTCCCAAATACAAAACCACAGGCTGAGGCTTTTGTTTTTGTTTTTTCAAAATGTACTGGATCATAGTCTACAAGCTTTTTAAGAGTGAGCAATTTCATTTTTCTTGGCCTGCATAAGGGGCAGATTTGTGAAAAATAATTTTAAAAACTCCATTCCCTTCTTTCGGTTATCAAAGTTTCCCTGATAACCAAATAATCAGATCATGTAAGACATTAAGACATATGTTATATAACTCCATAAAGGCAAAAATCTTCCTCAGTGCCAGACTTTCCCAGTTTTAATAGCAGAAATCTTGTCAGCACATGCCTCAGCTATAATGGGTAAAGAAAGTGGCAAGGGATGCTCACAAATCCATCCCTCCTACTACATGTGCTCATCTCTCCCTGAACTTGAAGGTAGTTTTTAAAATTAACCCCCCAGCATTAGTATGCCTTGCTTCATAGGTGGATGTAACAAATCGGTGGCAGTTGAATTAGAATTCTTTGCCCTTGACACTTCAAAGTACTACTCAGTCCAGTGAGTTAATGGGATACTGCAATGGCAAATTATAGCATCCTGATTTCCAAATATGTTCAGACTTAAGAACAGAGTGACAGGACACGTTAAGTCATCAACCAGGAAAGATTTCTCCACTCGTGCCTTGAAAATGGGAATAAATGTGCAAATCTATACAATTGTGCTTCCTTTGCCATCTATCTTGTCAAAATGAAAATCGACATGGGAATCAAGTCAAATGTGCTTCAGCAGATTAGAAAGAAATAATGTATATTTTCCCTCTTGAGTCACACAGAGCAACTATCACTTCTTGCTGTGCCAATTTGTCTTGGGCTAGTGGTTCTGAAGGTGAAACTTTGAAGGTCCTTTGAATGAGAAGCCAGTACTATATAGAGTGAAATAAATACAGAAAGAACAATGTGTGGATTGAGCAAGGTACCCTAGAATAAATGATAGATTGCATTATCTTTTTTGTTCCTATCAAGAGAATATTGTGTTCTCTTTCTCTTTTTTAAAAGATTTTATTTATTTGAGAGAGAGAGAGCAAAAGCAGGGGGAGGAGCAGAGGGAGAGGGAAAAGCAGACTCCCCACTGAGCAGGAAAGCCAGAGGCAGGGCTCAATCCTAGGACCCAGGGATCATGACCTAAGCTGAAGGCAGACACTTAATCAACTGAGCCACCCAGGCACCCCATCATGTTCTCTTAAATACTGTTAAATAGTTAAAAGAGAGGCTGTTAAATCACGTGTAAAATTTTTTTTCTAATAAAATCAAGAAATCAGTTTAGTTATTTTTGAGTCCTTCGCTCTAGTTGGTTTTATTTGATCTCAAGTCATCCTATAGCTGCCTTGTGTATGAGTGTGTATGTGGTGGGGGAGGTTGCACAGGAGGGATGGGGAAGGTCTGTTAAGAAGAAAAGGAAGAGGTAAACTGATGAAGAAAGCTTGAACTTTTTGAAGAATTAATTTTGGTCAGTGTCAAAAGCCAAATGTGATTCAATGTATAAAGCACTCATTCATCACCCTGCCTACATGTTTGCTTTCTCCACTAACACTATTATATTCCTTTTAGTACACCCCTACCACCATAATAATTTATTCACTCTGTACAGATCCTTATTCTTTTTCAAGGAAATGACATGCTGCTCTCATTTCTAAGCCCAGATGTAATTTTTTAAAGAAGAAGACATTGGCATATTCAAAGTGAAGGGCAGATAATTTTAAATTATGTTTTCCTTTTGTGAGATCACTTTTTAAAATCCATCACTGTGACCTACATTGAAGCCCCAAAATATTATAATCTCCTCGCCCCTGCCCTTGAGACTTGCCAGCAAGTCAGGTTGTCTAGGAAAATCTCATTAGGGCAGGACTCACTGTCCAAGCAACTATTAGCAGAGAGAACGCAGGGAGAAAAGCAACCCACTGACTGTCTGCAAATTGACACAGATTAACTGTCCTTTGTCCAGAATCCTGGTGGAATACTAGAGAGCTGCAGAAAGTTATTCTTAGATACAACATTGAGAATAAGCTGAAGAATGATATGTAGGCATCCATGAATTACAAGGAGTACCGCACAACTGGAAGAACCATAAGTAAAATTAATTTGGCCCAAAAGTATATCCCTAGAAACAGTTTTAAACAAGTCTCAAAATGTTCCTGCAGCTGACAATTTATTTAATTGGAAAGGCTATTAAACCATTTGATTGCAATGGGCAAAATTCTATTTGATTGTGGAGCCATATCCATAACCACAGGTTTATCTTTTCTCCTTGTATTCAGTTGGGGACACTAATTGAATTCATCCACAAAGCACTGGATTTTATCGTGGATGGAGTTGGTTTCTTTCCAGGAATCAATTCCCATTTTAAACATAGGCCTAAAGTATCTGGGCTTCAGCCAGATGTTTCTGAGAGGAGGGTGATTAAAATGGTTGCTAGTTCCATGGCGAATATTCTCCTCACCATGCTCTCATTCCACCTTGAAGAGTCAAGATGAACCACAGTTCTGGATTACAGATTCCTGAGAGTTTTTTTAATTTAAATTAGTTTAAAATGTGTATAAAAAGAATTCTGAGAGTTTGACATGAACATATATATAATACTTAAGCTAATAAAATAATATTTATCTATGGAAAGATAACAAGTGTATGCTCTGGAATTACGACTATTTCAGTTAAATTTTTAAGAAATTAAACTTGTAATCACTAAGAATCACTTTGGAATTTTTCTTGTGCAGTTAAACATACTGGTAAATTCTTCGTTCTAACAATATATATCAATGTGCAAATTTGTGATACCAATTCAGATTATTTGCATTTTTGAAAATAGTAGTAGAAAGGTAATGACAATTTTCCCCACAACTCTGATGAGTAACAAATATACATCTCAACACCAAAACCACACATCTTCAAACTTATGGGTGAAATGAAACTTTTTATTAGGATTTGGTCCAAGTTTGCTCATCTACTCACTTTTATTTCCTTAGTTGTGTAATATTTAAGAAGAGTTCTGGTCTTTTTATTGGTGTCTGCTCAACATCCATCTACTCATTAAAATGCAAGCATCTACTACAAGTCTTTGGCATTTGTATTTCCATTACATTTATTACTTAAATTTCACTCTCTAAATATTATTGTATAAATCTATCCATGCATGGCAGGTGACTTAGCAGGTGTGATTGTCCTTCACAATGATCTCTTTCCATTGAAAAGCACTAATTTCATTACGATGTATACTGCTATAGAAGACATCTGAAAATCAATTTAGCCTCAAGTAGGAGAAATTTAAATATCAAGACCAACTTGTAAGAAGAATATTATTTCCATATTACAGGTAAGGAAATTGAGGATCAGAAAAAAGCTCATACTCAATGAAACCTAACCATTAAGGTAACGAAGGCAGGGAGGCTATGTTGTAACTGCAGTGTTTCAGGGAGTCCTTGGATAACAGCTAGAGATGATGGGGTCGGAGTGGTTGGGCAAAACCTTACCAGCTCTCCTCACTTAGAGTAAAGCAATTGGACTGCAACTGATTCATGGTGGAATTTCAAGTAAAAACTTGTGTAAGAGAAATAGCTTAGAAAATTTACTACACATTCAGTGACCATCATTTGAGTTTGCCTAGAATTGAGGGGGTTGTCAGGACATGAGAGTTTTGGTGCTAAAATGGGGAAAGTCCCAGAAAAATGAGGATGAATTAATTGGTCATCCTACCACTCTGTCTTCCATCAGTATATTTATTTGTTGAAGCCTGAAGATTTAGCAGATGGGAAATGCACTGAGGTTTCTAATTTATGTGGAACATGACTTTGATCCACAGCTTCATATGATTCAGCACTGCAACAGTATGTACACCTTCTCCAGGTCTTGACTTAGTGCAAAAGAGATGCAGCTATGTACTGCCCCAAATTTTGCTGTGCTCACTTTTTATTTTATTTTTTTAAAGATTATTTATTTATTTATTTGATAGAGAGAGCATGCACATGAGCAAGAGGAGGGGCAGAGGGAGAGGGAAAGGGAGAGAAGCAGACTCTCCGCTGAGCTGGGAGCCCAAAGGGGCCCAAGACCAAGGCTGGGCTCTATCTTGACGCCCAGAGATTATGACCTCATCCTGAAATCATGAGTCTATGTCTTAACCAACTGAACCACCCAACCCTGCTCCCCCCGCCCAGACCCAGTTTTAAAGATTTGTGCTCACCCTCTTTAAAAGCATGCACAAATATCCACATATAGATTTCAAAATTATATTGTTTCATATTACATATTTCACTACAACAAGGACTTTTGAATATTTTTTACCATAACCATAGTAAGAAATAAAATTTACAATGCAACTCAGTACACAGACCATATATAACTATTACAAATGTTTCATAGAGCATTTTTGCGTTTGTTACTAGCCTTCAGAATAGTTCATGCATGGCCCTATGACGTAAGGCCTTCAGGAGCTACTAAGTTCAACATCATAGAATTCCATTCTTGCAATATGCACTTCACACTCATTACTCATCTTACAGCCTAAGGCTGTGGTTCTCAAGCTACAGCAACCATAAGCATCATTAGAGAAAGTGTTAACTTGGCAATTTATGTTACTGCACAGAGACCTGGATTCGGGGCTCAGAACTTGAAACTTGATTTTAACACATAATGTGAACAAGGATAATTCTCTGGCCATGCTGAAGAACACTGCCTTTCAGGACTTTGTCCTGAGCTGTTCCACAGCTTCTGTATTGTCATTGATTTACTTTCCTATTTAGTTATTAATCCAACTAATATGTGCCAAAAACCTTGAGAGATACTAGGGATACAGGCCTCATATTACTAAAACACAGTTAAATGCAAAAATTAGAATATGGTCGCTCTTATTAACAAAGTTTATATAAGAGTTCATGCAGATTTGATTCTGTTTTTCCTGCACAATAGGTAACCATTATAGAAATGTGTGCAAAAAAAAAAAAGACACCATATTTTTGCTGATTATAAAGATCATTTTTGTGTGAAGGAGAGCAAGATAAAAGGTGAGGCAACCTTTCTGAGACTGATTCAACAATCCAGGGAAGGAGTGGTTAGTTAATGTACTAAAGAGTAATACCGAAGGTGGTCATGGGCACTCAGGATACAACAAGCAGTAAGAAGTATCATTTCTCATTGTTTAATAGACAGAGTAGACAAAGCAGATGGTCATCCTGATGCAGTGCAACATGTTCTGTGCTAATGGTGTTTATAAGTTAAAATGATTGCAAAAGGCAGGGACTCACTCAGAAATACTCTGGTATGCACTGCAATTCTGTCTCATAACCAAGAATTGGAGGAACCCTGGATAAGAATTTCACCCTCAAATCAAGGCAGCTGGAATATAAGATGAGCTCAGAATCTTGAATTACCTTTAAATAAATGTAAGGATATACCATTTAACATTGCAATAGATAAAAGTCAAAGAAAGCAAAATTTCTTTCACAGTATTAAATAGTACCATTTTATCTTCAATGTAAAACCCATATGACCTAAACCTAGATTTACAAAAGGCAAAGATACTACTACTTTTTTTTCAATTTTATATAATCTTGTTACATAGTCTCTATATAACAGAACCATTTGTTGAAAATCCTCAGGACCTTCTAGACAATCAAGAGATTGATGATTTTCCTCCCCCTGGCATTCCTGTTCAATTAGGTAGAGGTCAGGGAGACATCTGCTTCATATTTCACCAATGAGGACTTCAATGGAAATGAAGTTCCCTAATTTTAGGTCTTGGCACATGCAAAGCAAATTCACCTTTCACGTATTTAAAAAAAAAAGGTAACAATTAGTTGACTTTCTCCACCAATTTCTTATTTTAAATTAAAAAAAATATACCTCTTATTATTTATTGCCGTATTTTGTTAGTTTTAGCTTCCCTCTCCAACCTTCCTGTTTACCCTCTTTATATACAGCTTGACTCTGGATCAAATGCAGTGGAGGGTCTCATTAAATGCTGAGCAGCCAGTTTTGACAAACTCTACTTTCACACAAGTTACACAAGAGAAATACATAATATAATTTTTATGGTTGACTGCCTTGAGAAAATTTAGCACACCAGAAGCATAATTCATTCAAGGGAAAAAAAAATCTCTTTAGCTGAGTTATTACCTGAGTGCAGCTCTGCTGCTGGAAATAAAGTGTGAAAGCTTCTGCGTACATAAGGAGTACAAATGGATTTGGGTCATCAGTAACGTGACTAAGTTCAGAATCAGGGTGTTAAGGGATTTCCCTCTAACAAGCAATAATAGTATTCATTGTGTTTGTGTCTCTGATGTGACGGAGTCCTTGTCCTACACTTTACATCTGTTACTTCATTATAATCCTAATAGCACTCCCATATGAACAATATTGCCCCCAGTTACAGATGAGAAAGGTGAGGATTAGAAGGTTGAGTAACTCCCACGGGGTCACATTGCTGGTAAGTATGGAATCTAAGTCTGTTAAATTCCATAGCCAAGCCTTTTCCTATGACTTCTGTGAAATTTTTACTCCTCATTCTACTAGAAGGTTTATTCATTGCTGAGTGCCTGTAACCATATATTTGAGTTTTTGCACATCATTTGTCACTTCGAGCAGGAGAGAGCACTAAAAGTGCAGCAAGGGGTAATCTTATCCATAGAAAAGCAATCAAAATATTTTAGTCACAAAACTCCATGCAGTTGAAGTACTAATAGAGTAGTAGATGAGGAAGAGGTTGGGATCTCGAGTTGATTCTGATGTTAACACTTAAGTGCATGAGCATGTGCATCCCTTGCCAAATCTTTTGCTGTTGTTTGCAAAGTCTAATTGTATCACACGACAGCCTGTGAAATGCTAAGTAAAATGTTTCTTTGCCATATCTATGTATATATGGAGAGAGCTTTGATTTCCTCAATCTAATATTTGTAGATAATATAGTTATAAAGACAGAACCACACTGCAGTGGCATTTTAAGTAAGTGCTACTTAGAAAGTAAATGAGAAATAAATATGGTGCCTAGAGCTTGGACTATATTATGACCATATGCCCCTTTCTTTACACATTCCTTGCCCACTCCCTTTAACCATCATATGCATTTACTTCATCTGTATTGGGACTCTTTGTTGTAAGACATCAACTAAGTTACTTTTCTTCAGAAACAAAAAGGAAGGAATGTGGTAAGATGGCAGAAGAATGAAATCTCGAAATGTAAACAGGTCAGGCACTTGCAGTAATACTAATCTCTCATCTCCACAGTTCTCTATACTCCCAGCTCACTCCAAAATTTCTCTAGAATTTGGTGTGCCTGTCAGGCAGAAGATGGTACTTCAATGGTCCCAAGTTTATGTTACTAAGCAACAACATGAAGGGACAGATATATTCTTAGTATTAAGTTCAGTTTTCTGGAAAAGGAATATTAAATTCCCCATTTTATTCAAATCTCTACTCTTGGCCCAATTAATGTCATTAGGTCCTTATAAAATGCAAACATAGGTTTGTGTTCCTCTGTTGGAAAATCTGAGGTCAACTGAGAGCCACCCTGAATAGAGTACTAAAACAAAACAAAAACAAACCAGGGTACCTTCTTTTGTTATTTATGCAAGTTATGACCTCCATGCCCAAAATATCTTGTTTTCAAAGTTCTCTCAAAATATCTTTATGATAAACCTTATCTGATTATATTTCTCTATCCACAGGAGGAGTCTGTGTTGATGGGATCACTTTGGCTTTCTCACTTATCTGACCCATGTGGATCACAGCATGACCATTTAGATCAGAGCAACTGATGTCAATTAGAAAAGATTAAGTTTGTCATACATCTTGTTGCAGTTAGAGAAATTTTGCTTCTGTCACTTATTACCTAGTTTATATCCTATTTCCAATTTATATAACCCCTGCATAAGAACCCTAGTATTTACCATTCCATTTGTAATACTGTTATCATGTTGTGTGATTATCTTGTTTGCTGTTAACTGTAGAAATTAATACCCTCTGTTTTTTAATACTATAAACCTCTTGAGAATAAGAGTGACATTCAAATAGTTTTGCCTAAATACTTATAAACTTCCAAATGGAAACCCTTAATAATTACCATTTAATGGCAACCATCATAATGTAGATAGCACAGAATAAAACTAAAAACTATATTAACTATTAAAATGATATAATCAGTAACTAAGAATAATCATAAGCATCCACATTTCAATAACATTATGCCTAGAGACAAAGCGACTGTTTCCTGTGGCTTAAAGTCCCCAAATCACTTTAAATAAAGTTGAAATATTTAGTGAATTATCATGCCAGAGCAAAAGCCCCATGGTATAGCAAAGACAGTAAAATAATGTAAGATAAAACATTGTTTAGCTCTTTTCATAGTAAGAAAAACTCTTTCCATGAAACGTAGTTTTATGCTAAGTCTCAGTCTATCAAAGTACACAGATCTTGGACTAGAAAAATATTTTACAAAAAGCTGATCCCAAATAAGTGAACTTGTACAAAGGTGACAAGAAATTCATTGAATAACATCACACAGGAATAGGCTGAAGATATTTTCACTGAAAAAAAATAAAAATAAAACCAAGTATGCACAACAGCTTACTAGAAAAAACATGTCATCGTGGAGAACAGTTATCCAATATTGTGGATTATGTAGACATATATCAATCTTAGAGAGGTAAATATACACACGTCTGGGTGGTGTAGTCAGTTAAGCATCTGATTCTTGGTTTCAGCTTAGGTTGTGATCTGAGTGTTCAGGCTCAGTGTTCAGCATGGAGTCTGCTTAAGATTCCTTTTCCCTCTCCCTCTGCACCCACCCAGCACACACTCCCTCTCTCTCTCTCAAATAAATAAATAAATCTTGTTTTAAAATAAGAAAGATAAAGATACAGAAATAGAGTTAGACGTGTATATATATCTCCAGGCATATGAATAAATTTTTATTTTTACGCCGATTTTATTTTTATACTGATAATTTTTATTTTTGTGTACTTAACTAGAATAGTGAGAAGGTGGATTGCATGGGATTTGAACAATATGTTGGTCAAAGTCAATGCACCACAGAGGAACCATTCACAGTCATAAATAAGAGAGAAGAAATAAAAGAAGCCTGAAAACATAGATAAAAGAGTGAACTATGCCAGGAATAATCCTAGGAGAGTAGATTTCGCATAGGAACATTCAGCACCTAGAGTGTTTCTTATTTGCTTTATGTATCCCAAGTCAGCTAGGCTAATCTTAACCTCTATGCAATTAGTTATATACTTATCCTACCAGGACTTAATATCTTAAGCAAAGATATTTCCTCTGGACTGAACAGATGCTCCTTGGGGGCCTTGCATCTGTACTGGTCTCAGCAGAGTCTACTTTCTCTTTATTTTATTTTATTTTATTTATTTATTTATTTATTTATTTATTTATTTATTTATTTATTTTTACTTTCTCTTGATCATATTTACCAGCTCATTCTTTCCCCAGGTGTCAGCTGCCTTCCTGCCACCATCACCTTAGGATCAGAGCACGGAAGCTTATAACAAACCCTCATAAGTATATGTATCATCTCTTTCATGAAATATCCATAACAATTCACTTTTGTCTCTCCCCCGCAGTCCATCGACCAAAAAAGACATTTCCTTTTTCTACTTAGCCTTCTACTTGCACATCGTTTCCCTCTGCAATAATTTCAACTAGAGTTTTACATGTAAACTAGACAAGAGTAAATGAATGACAGTAAGAAGAAGGCAGGACAGTTATGGACAGAAATCCAAGAGCAACTCTGATAAGACTCAAGCCTTAAAGTGTCTTCTTTTGTGTAGTAAAAGGGAAAATATAAATTAGCTTGAACTTTGATCTTTGTCCTGTTTATATTACAGTTCTCTTGTCAGAGTGGCCTACACTTCCAATAAAAATTTCAGCAGAAGTATCACCCAATATGCTATGCTGCTCTAATAATCACCATGTGTACAAAGAATGATTTTTGCCAGCCTCATTTAATATTGTGCTCTGAAAGAGAACACACAGAGCTACCATTTTGGGTGAAGGCAACATAGATTTTCAAGGGTATAAACAGTAGCTATGGAGATCATCAAACCTAAAGGAGATACAGAAGATATTTTCTGTAGGGTACCTGGTGATACCGTCAGTTAAGCCATTAGGCATCTGACTCTTGGTTTCAGCTCAGGCCATCATCTCAGAGCCATGAGATTAAACCCTGCGTGGGGCCACAAGACTCAGCATGGTGCGGAGTCTGCTTAAGATTCTCTCTCTCTCCCTCCTCCTCTGCCCTCCACCTACTCCTGCTCTCTCAAATAAATAAATAAATAAATAAATAAATAAATAAATAAATAAAATCTTAAAAAAAGATATTTGCTGCAGACACATTATGATCAAACTTTATGAATGCTCTATAAATTAAGGCCAACTTTGGAATGGGAGGAAAGGGGGTTCAGAGACGACAGCTTTTATTTTGTGGACTACTGTACACATGAAAATGAGTTAATATCAAAAGGAGAAATAAAAGTTCTCTATTTAACAGTGAGAGCTATAAGCAAGACAGTGATTATACTGTGACAAGAGCCCCTCCCAGAAATGTCCAGCTTTAACATTCAACTCTGAGTCACAGTGCATCCAATTCTTGTTTTCCATGTGACATCAGTGGATTACCTTGAACTATTCTATGTTACTTGTTAGGTTTTATTCTTACAGGATAATTATAATACTGTAACAGTTTTCCTAATTTCCTGACTTTGTTTGTGGGGGGAAGGGTAGGATTTAGGATTTGAAGAAATATTTAAATTTCCAGAAAAATGCCATAAGGAATTTTTGCATAGATACAGGAGGCACAGGAAAATATCTTGGCTCCTATTACTATTCAAACTAGGCTATAGGATTATGTTTTATTCAGCCTTACTTTCCATTGGTATATTTCCCAGAATGCATTATGGTCATCTACCTTATGATGTTACCAACATGATGGATAATCCCTGCAGATGGCAATTACTTTTTGGGGGAATGCATTAAATCACCATGGAAAATTTAAATATATTTTGTATTATTTTTTATTTTAAAGATTTGTTATGCTTTCACTTAAATTCATTATGCAGAAATATCACAGGATGGAGCCAGTAGACTTGTGACAAATTTTAAATAAGTTTTACTATCAATGCTCAGTATAATTTTGAATAAATTACAGTATCTCTAATTTTTTTCATCTAAAAATTAAATACAATAATATTGTCATGGGTACCTCCAGCATATTGGTGTAACAAAACAAAACAAAAAGTGAGTGTGTTAATTATTACATTTATTGGTATGACTCATATTTTTGGAACATTTTTCTTCATTATCACTTTTATGTACAAAGACATAATCACTGTTTATTTTCTTAAAGCAAAATTTTAAAGAATTCTGATTATTATGGACTGAATGTCCATATATGGACTGAATGTCCATAATGTGTCTCCCCCTAAAATTCATATGTTGAAGCCTTAATCCCAATGTGACTTTATTTAGAGTTAGGGATCATAAAGAAGTAATTATGGCTAAGCTTATAAGAGTGTGGGACTAATCAATAAAATTACTGTTTTATTTTTTAAGATTTTATTTATTTATTTATGAGAGAGAGAGAGAAAGAGAGAGAGAGCAGGAGCAGGGGGAGGGGCAAAGGAAGAGGGATGGAAAGAATTTCAGGCCTACTCCCTGCTGAGCATGGAGTTCAATGGGACATAGGGCTGTAACTCAGAACCCTGAGATCATGACCTGAGCCAAAATAGTTGGATGCTTAACCAACTGATCCATCCAGGCATCCCAGAATTAGTATTTTTATAACAATAGCCATAAGAGAGCTTTCTCTATCTCCACATGTACCCAAAGAAGTCATGTGAGCACAGTGACAAGGCAGCTATCTCTAATTTAGGAAGAGAGCTCTTACCAGAAACCAAACCCTGCTGGACCTTTATCTGGGACTTCCAAGCCTCCAGATTTGAGAGACATAAATTTATGCTATTTAAGCCAACTAGCCTCAGTGTTTTGCTACAGCAGCTCAAAGTGATTAATACACTAATTAGTTACATATAAAATGACCTGTCTCTGTGGTTCCAAATTTCTTGTAATATTATTATTATATTTACACTATACTAATATTGGGCTTAGATTATATTTCTTATCATTTAAATGTAACATTTGAGAGCTGGAGTTATATTATATTCAAGTTTTTATCCTCATTATAAAGTGTATTATTTAGTGCAGTAGGTGCTAGTTACATAAGTAATATGGTATATACATTCTAGGTCTATTACCATGAAAGAGTTTTGGTCTGGTGTTTTGTTTTCTTTTGGGTTTTGTTTCTGTATGATAATGTTAGCTCTAGGTCCATTTTAAAAGGATAATTTGTTTATTTGGTTTTTGCTGGCTTATTTACATAATTCTGCTGACAGTGCTTTAACATGATCCACATTTCATGGTGAGTAGGATTTGTTGCTATAAAAGTCGTATCTCAGTCATTATTCTTCAATAATCTTTTGTCCAATACATAAAGTAGGTGGTATGAAAAGCACTGATATCTGAATAGATAACTAAAACATCTAAGATACAAAGTCAAGAATCTAATTTGATAGAAAAGGAGAAGCATGAAGAGCCAGTACTTAGGAATGCATGACTAAACCACAAAGGACCAGAACTGGGCAAAACTATTCTACACGCAACAGTGACAAGAGAAGAATAAGGAACCAGTACTGCTGAATACAACAGTCAGGATGAGAACACACTAGACTATGAGAGAGGTCATTCTTGCTTTTATTTTTTTAATGATTGGTTTCAGAAATAGTGTTTTGCTAATATTGGAAAACTGCAGTTTTTCAGCCATTGTTATAAGCATCAGAAAAAAAATGCCAATATGTTTTATCTAAACCAGAAGATAGGATGGATGGATAGATGGATGGATGGATGGACTGGGAAGGAAGGAAGGCAGGTAAGCAGGCACGCAGGGAGGGAGGGAGGTGTATGCATGTGTGTTATGTTGTGGCTTTTGGGGGAATGCATAAGTAAACAAGAAGACAATATGCACAATCCACTGTCAGTTTTCAGGGGCTTAAGGGAAGGTAGCCTTGATCATTTGCTAGGTTATTAACATGGAGAGTCAAAGCAAAGTAACTGAAATGCTGTTACTTGTTATCTAGTGGCAACATTTAGAAGAGGGAATTTTTAGTTAAAATGGTATTTCCTAATCTGGTGTTCAACTGATCCTGACTCTTCTAGTATATGTTGGTGGATGTATTGTGGGAAAACAAACAATCAATCAAAAACAAAAACAAAAAAGTATTTCAAAGTCAGATAACTTTGGAAGTCAACAAAAGATACCAAAAGCAAACAAGCTTTTTAAACATACCAAAATCTTGGCAAAATTCAATAATCAATCTCTGAGGCAGAGTATGTAATTAGAAATTGTGAACCTTAACCAAAAGCATAGCATCCATCAACAACAGATTAGAAAGTGTTCTTGACACCTCAGAATTTTTGCCAAAAATTCTAGATTTTTAGGAATGATTTTTAACCAGCATAATTTTCATTAAAACTCTTTCATGGAGTGATTGACTCAGTAGTAATAAACATACCTATTACCTGGCTATTGTTTTCTAAATATCATTTTTAAAGGAACCTTTTAAAAGGAACCAGTGTTCTTTGAAGAACTGGATGATTCCAGGTCTGAGGCAGGAAAAACTACAAGAAAAGCCCAGAGGATCTTGCTGTGCCACAAAGTAAGAAAAGAGAAAAAAATGAACTAACAAAATGATGAAGATAGGGACAGCATAGGGACAAACCTGAGTACTCTCAATGGCCAAAGTTAGAACAACTAGATCAACAAAGCAAATAATGATAGCATTGATTATAACCCAAATAATAAATTAATATTCAAAGTAATAAAATTAATGGACAAAGAAAGAGAGAAAAGAACAAAGGAATGAAAAAAGGAAGATACAAAGGAAAAGCAACAGCTGTTCTTTACTGAAGCATTTCAATTATTACATGTAGAAGAAATGAACAAAATACAAAATCACCATTAGAACACCCTAATGAGAACTGCAGCAGGTAAGTTCCTCCAATGGATACTAAAATTAATGAGTGAAAGTTTAAGCAGGATAGGATATTTGAATAGTCTCAATATATCTCTCCCCCAAATTTTATTAATTACGATGACTTCAGAAGTCAGACAAATGATCATGGTTAACATCATCGGCATTACATAAGAATACCACTAACACTTAATACAATGTCCTCAGTAGGGCACACCACCTCCTTAGTATCCTTACAAATTACCTAAAGTTCATGCAGAACCTAAATTTAAGCATGAGAAAACACCAGGAAAACCGAGATTGAAGGACATTCTACAAAATAACCAATACTCTTGAAAAGCATCAAGATCATAAAATATGAGAAGAGACTGATAATTGCTTCAGATTGAAGAGACAAAAGAACTAAATAGAATGTGAAATTCTGAATTGAATCTGAATTCTGAATTGTGAAGGGGAATATGGAGGGACATTATTGGAAAAACAAAAACTGGTGAAATTTGAATAAGTTTTGGGTTTTAGTTTATAAAATTGAGCCAAGATTAATTTCTTAGTTCCAACACATACTCTGTTTGTTTTTTTTTTTAATATTAAACGGGAGAAACTGGGTGAAAGATACATAAAAATTCTCTCTGTACTACTTTTGCAATTCCCTTGTAAGTCTAAAAGTTTTCTAAAAAATTATGTTAAAATACAATAAAATTAAAAATATATTAAGTAAACAGATAACTAAATGAAAACTCTGGTACAGTGGTATATAGACATGTCTAACATGACTACTCCTAAAAGTGAGTTTGTCACTTACATTGAACCTTGTATCATCACTATTGTAATTGCATAACAGGAGTGTTTCTATTTTACTTCAGACTGGTACAAAACAACTGTTTTCTCTTTTTACCAGTCTGACTTCCATTTCTTTGCCTTGCAAATGCACAACGTTCATCTTAGAGTAATTGTTAAAATAGATCTCCCTAAACTCCTCATTCTACTGATTCCAACAAGATGAGAATGAAAAATCCATAGGATATTATATATGACTCTGCTTGGTTGTAATTTCCCCAGTTAAAAGTTAATATATCAAGGTAATAAAATGTTATAGCTTTCAGTTCAAGCAAAAACTATAAAAAATAGAAGATATCAGAGTACACGTTATCATACTATGCTTGAAATTGCCTATTTGGAAAGAGAAATAGTAAAGTGGTAATTGTTATGATGTTAAAATCTCTGAATAGAAATTGCCACATTGTCAGCAAAACCAAAATTTCCGGTTGGTTTATCAATAAGATTATAATTTTCTTTGAGCCTACACTGTACTTCATGCTGTCTTCTGCAGGTTTCTTCTCTTCCACCAATGAGGAAGCTGATTTTCAGTAGGAAGTTTCAGTAGCTGGACAGCTACAATGCTCATGCCCATTCCCTACCCCCACCCCCCAATGGATTAAATGATCAAGACTGTGAGGAAGAAGAGAGTAACTGAAGATGAGGTGACAGTTCTGCCTCAAAACTGATAGAGAATTACCCCTGCTCTGGGGATGAGCCTATCTTGCAGGGCACTTGGAATCCAAGAGAGCTTCTGAACAGATCACATGCACATATTTCAGTCTCTGCTGCTGCTACTATCTGTTCCTACATTTCACTGACTAAAATCTAGGAATTAGGGTTCCTATATCCTATATCTCAGAACCTAGAGTACAATCCCTGAGTCATGAGAACCCTGAAATACTGTTGGAAGGAATGTTTAAATATTGTTTGAGAGGTGGAACACTTGAACTTTTTAGGTGTATCTGGGCTTTCTGTGAAGCCCTCATACTCATTCAGTTTATTTTCAGCCTTCCAGGAGCACACATCATTTGATCTGAAAATGATAAAGAATTTCAGTTTCCCTTCTATCATTCTAGATCTAAGTAATCTCTTAGTTTCATAGGAGAAGTAATACAGTAGGGGATATTTCAGGCTTGAACTCATGTATTTCTCTTTTCTATAGTTACCTGAAACCAGAGATATTAATTACTTCTAATTTTGCTAATTCATAATGGTAATCCTAAGGGTTCTGTGGTTGAGATAAAATAAAGGTGCATTTTATGAATACACTAAGCTCGTTAATCAGTATTTCCATCTAAACATGAGATTGTCACTTTTATTCATTCTCCCAAATGCATATAATGAAGAGGAGGTCAGATAGTGAGGAAGGTTAATAAGCTTCTACAGAGTTTAACTACTAATTTTAACTGATTAGAAAAATCTTCAAAGCAATCTAAATAAATTTATTGTGATTATTACACTTCATTGGGAAGAATCCACCTACTGAATGGATGGATTCTTCCTTCTATGAATATTTCCTTCTATGAATACTTACATGGGTCCTTAGTGTTCGAACTATTATTTCTTCATGTTCTTCTAGAGAACATAAGAAGGGAAGATGTGTATAATCACCTAATAGGAGCTTAAAAAAATCAGCTTCTCCTTCTACTCCCAAATGTCTTTCTCAATTTTCACTCCTATAATCATCATAGGAACTTAGCGCCAGATGTATAATCACTTGATTAAGGTAAAAAGGGCTTCAGCTGGAGTCAGATGTCATGTTCTGCTGCCATTTTCCTGGAGTCAGGCTTGTCCTAGAACATGTTTGTGTTTTAATGGTGTTTGACCAGTGCTTGCTTTATATTCCAGATGCATCAATCCTTAGTCTTCTCTCTTCTCTTTGGTACTTGTGTGTGAAAGCCTCAGCAGGACTGTAGTTCCCTGTTTCATTTCTACTTGCTCCACTCTCTGCCCATCTAACTTTTATCAGCCTTGCCATATTGCATGCATCCTTCAAATGACTGCATTAGCTTTTTTTTTTTTTTTAACTTTGATTAATCTACATCTCAGTTTCTGTTGGTTGGTCTATAAATTTAAATTCTTATGTTCCTTTCCCTTCAGTTAATAAAGGAAAATCAATTTAACTGTCACACAGTACAACATTTCCTATTCTTCATGCTGTAAAAATTATCTTCTTCTAGGAAACCAAGATTATTTCTACTAGTGGCCATCTAGTAATATCTGGAGTATATTTCTGTGGGAAGAGTTTGGGTCTATGAATGCCAAGTCCTAGCCTTTGTTTTCAGCCGGTAGCTAATAAAAAAATCATATTCTTTTTTTAAGATTTTCTTTATTTATTCATGAGAGACACAGAGAAAGAGAGGCAGAGACATAGGTAGAGGGAGAAGCAGACTCTTTGCAGGGAGCCCGATATGGGACTCGATCCCAGGACTCCCAGATCACATCCTGAGCCGAAGGCAGACACTTAACCACTGAGCCACACAGGCGTCTCAAACATATTCATATTTTAATAAATATTGATATTCATTAATAAATAGGCATCTTAAGAATCATGTTTCAAGTAAAAGAAAATATTTTTGACTACCTATCCAAACAAAATAAAACAGTTTATTCAATGGATAGTGAGTTGTCTTAGAAAACTTAAGGAGAAGAAATGAAACAGGTATTAGAAGTTATTAGTAACAGACATAGCAATCTCCCAGTCTCTCTTCCTTTCCCTTCTCCATATCCCACACCACTCGGCAGTCAGATACTCAGGTATCTGTGTATTTACTTCTCTCTCTCTCTAAAAGTCCTTTTCTACTTTTGAGTTCCAATGGCCACCTCAACCTCAATTTACAGAGCCTCTTAATTCTTCTACAAACACATACTGAGTGTCTTGGTGCCAATTCCAAAGTTTCTGCAGAAAGACTCTAATTGAGCTATCTTGGTTTAGGTGTTTACTCCTGGTCCAATTAGCAATGGCCATGAGTCTGCCAGTGGCCCATGATCAACAAGGATATGTAAGAAGACTCCTAGAGAAGAGGCAAATGCCCAAGTGTCACTACAGGTACTACTGCTTCATCTGTAACTGTTAGAGATAGACTTCAGGTTTTCTTTGCAGTAAAATAAGTAACTTCTATGTTCTTCATGTAAGTTTTGCCTGTAGCTATCTCCCTCCAACAAAAAAGGTAACAAAGCATTTGAATGTGATTGGTAGAATTAAGTCTTTGCAGACAAAACTCCCTTTCCAGCTATATGAACTCCTTTCTAAGCACAATTTTCTTTCTCTAAGCATTCACTGTCATTTATTAGGCTAAGATCATATTCAAGATTATTTTCACTGGAATTAATAGTACAGGCCTAATTTTCCAGTAGAACTCATTATTATTTGTGTTATATATAGGCCTCCCTAATTCGATGGTTCTCAAACTCTGGCAGGCAAGATAATCACCAAAAGGGTCAGGGTAGGGCCTGAGAATTTGCACTTTTGATAAGCATCTACCCAAGTGATGCTAATGCTATTGGTTCTAAAGTCACACTTTAAGAACCACTGACCTAATTCATCATTATTCTCATCACAAGAGAAAATAGCCAGACAAGGTCTTATCTATTACTATCAGGGATCTAGGTGTGGTGTCAATGCTTCACTGTTCCCACCTATATAATGTTCCCATTTAAAAATCATTGGGCTATTAAAATGCAAAGGACTTTTCAGATTGGCTCATCCTCTTTCCTATGCATGATCATACTGTACTAATGAGTTTAACCACTTCCATGCACTACCTTCATTATTAAGTCCTTTATATCTTTACTGTATTTACAAAGAAAAATTTATGTCATTTTTATAGATGGAAAAGAATGTTTTAAATTGAAAGTAGCTATAAAAATAAATTTTAAATGTTAATTTTGAAAAGTAATAAGTGATACGAAATCAAATAGTTTTAAAAATACATATGCAAAAATAAATTATTCAGTAAGAATTTAAGAACACTTATGATTCATTCTTAATAAAGGAACAATCAGCTCAATATTATTTTGCTCAAGATAGAGAGTTGACATCATCAATTCTATTTTTTTTTAGCTGTGATATTTGCTTCCTTTGAGAGTCCCAAAGCATGTGTGTATGTAGTTAGAATGGACAGAACAGATCTAAGAATTTTCTTTGGCATTGCTGGATATTAATATTCATTCCTACTGTTATGGTACAAGCTATTTTGTTCAACTGAGTTTTAAGATATCCAGAAGTCATTTCCAGAAGTTGATCTTCTGAATTTGCTAATGTCTGCAATGTAAAGGGAAACTGGGTTTCTTCTCTCTCACACTGCCATATTCTTTCAGGAGAAACTTAACAGAAATAATTATAATTTTTTACATTTTTTTCATAATAATCATGCCTTCAGTGAGTTAGTCAAGTTCTTCTGAGAAAAAAAAAATTAGAATAATTTAACAAATGAGTAAATATAAGGACCTACCCTCAAGTTACTCTATGTGCTGTGACAGTCATGGTAAAGAGAACAGACACAATGCACTCTGTGGCCTATATAAAATATCTTTCAGATCTCACTAACTTTATGAGGTTCACATTATAAAATTATAAAATTCACATTCCAATTAATGTGGAAAAAGATTCATAGTAGTTGAAATGACCTGCCCAAGTATGAACAGCAAGCAATGCTTGAGCCAAGACCATAGTTCACTTTGGAACATTCTTTAAACACTGACTTGGACTGTCTCAGGAAATTGAGTCAGAAAAGAGGGTAAAGGTATGATTTTGTTTCTCCATGAATGTTTTGCTATCTCTTCCTGCTCTAGTTATGAGTAAAGGTCAGGCAGGACTCAGTACAGGGGCATGGAATCAGGCTCCCCAAAATCCCCAAAATGTGGAAATGACAGGAAACCAGAGATAAACAAACCAGACCATCCTGCCCCAGGTGTCAGAGGTGGGGTCTGTTATAATAGCTACTTGTAACCAACAAACAATTAACAGACCCTAAAAAAGAAGGAAAGGCATTGAAAGTATTATCACTCACTGGTCCTCACTCAATGGTGATGTCAATAGTTATGTTAAAAGTTTAGGTTCCCTGGTTGGCTTTCAATAAAAGACGACCCTGCAAATTCCCAGTGGCAACCCTGTTGGGATGGACCCTTCTCACTCCTGAGAGCTTTTTCCATATCCTTGCTTAATAAACTTCTATTGCTTTACTCTCTTCCTTTGCGAGATTCATCCTTCGACTCCATGACACAAGAACTGAGCTCTCCTGCTTCAGTGATGCATCCAGCTTTAATCAGACACTTCCTAAAAGGCCAATTTATTGGAATCTCTAAACTCCTGGTCTAGAAAAAGATCAAAATGGTGCCCTGGCCTGCAGTGTTACATCTCTATTGTGGGTAGGTGTGAGTGACTGTGCTTGGGTTGCACTGACAAGATTCAGACCTAGAAATACAAACAACACTGATAACCTTGCCTTACTTCATTTCCTTCCCCTTCCATCCCATCTCCCACTCTGTCAATTGGTAGATCAACACTATCTCTGGGGGGAAAATTTTTTTTTTCTTTTTTTTTTCTTTTTTATTTATTTATGAGAGAGAGAGAGAGAGAGAGAGAGAGAGGCAGAGACATAGGCAGAGGGAGAAGCAGGCTCCATGCACCGGGAGCCCGATGTGGGATTCGATCCCGGGTCTCCAGGATCGCGCCCTGGGCCAAAGGCAGGCGCCAAACCGCTGCGCCACCCAGGGATCCCCATCACACCGGAAAAAAGTTTTAAATCACCTCTGTTATTTTATAGATGAGGAAAGTATTTTCTTCCTCTCACTGGAGCAACCAATCCTAAAACAAAACAAAACAAAAATACTAGATCTCTAAATACCTTTAAAATGTAGATTAGTATTAAATTTACAAAATTAACACACTCCAAAAATGTACTAATTTATGTAAACACTCATCTGAAAGTCTTTTTTTAAGATTGTACTATGATTTGAAGAGAGCTTTAAGGCCCTAAATGTCCAAAAACTTTTACTTTAAGCCTCCCATTATGCCTGAATAATGGCAAGAAGAATCATTGTAATCATGTCAACAGGATCCACCCATCTGCTTGTGGCTTCATTTACTAGCTGTCTGATATATGGGAAGTTATTTGACCCATGTCTCAGTTTCCCTCCTGTAAAATCATCATAACTCCAGCACGTGCTTCTGTTGCACAGGTGCACAGTGGCCCATCCTACTGCATTATAAAATTTTTTGAGAGCATTTTAGGAGCAGAGGGGAAAAACAGGAAGCCCTCTAACCATCCACGGTATTCTTCCAAGGTCTACAGGACCATAATGCTGAGGAGCCTGAGAGCCCTCTAAATGAAAGGAATCTCATTATGCACATTGAATATTTGTAGGTTGGTTATACTAAAAGTGAGTAAAGTACAGCTAGTGTTTGCAACAAAAGGCCTTCCTGGCCTAAGATTCTTGAGATGCCTCAGAGCTCACCTACCTCACCTGAAACTGTCTCAGTTTGAGAATCTTGTTCTCCCTCAACGACATGGTTTGGTCCAACTGACCCAGCTCCCTGTCAAGCCACTGGAAGTAGCAAGGAAATAGAGGCCCATCATCATAGGAGACCAAGTATATTTCCTTAACCTCACAGGGATTTCATGAAGATTGAACCATAATACATACAAAAAGTACTCAATGTGGATTATTCATTTTATTATGTACTGTGAATAAAGCACTTTGTGAAGCACTTTACTTATTTTGTATGTGTTCCTTAATTTTCTCAATGCTATTAGGTAAGTGTTATTATTACTTCCCTTTTAGGACATAAAGTAACAAAATAATTGAATCTCAGAAGAGTTCATTCATATGTCCAAGGTCATACATCTCATGATGTAAGACCTCAAAGTAGTTTCAGTCCCTAAAATATAGAATGTTATAGATCCTTCGCACATTTATTTGTTAGAGATCCTGTTAAGAATACAAACTGTAGTCTCATACTATTGTTTATTCAGTAGCACTAGAGAGGATCTGCACATTAGTAACTAAAAAATAAAATAAAATACCACCCCCCCCAAAAAAAACCCTAAAAAAACCCACAAAACTTTGCAAGTAACATTGACTGATAATTTGGAAATTTTCGAGAAACATAGCCTATAGGTAAGAGAGGGGTGATCATTAAAATTATCACCTGAAACAAATGATTTCAGGGCAACACAATAGGAAAACAGAAGACTGGGACATCTGTAATAATTTATCTACAGGAGATTAAAAAAAACAATGATCAGATTTTGCAATGATTAACGATTTACTGGGTCAGAATTTAAGGCCATTCTCCTACTCTCGTAAGGATGTTAGTAGAGAAAAAGTTTAAAAACTGGGAGTGCTTTCAGGGTGTGTAGGATCAGATCAGCAAGATAGTACAAATAGTGAGTGTTATGAGCAAAGGAAGGAGGGAGAAAATGCCTCAAGTGCTAGTACATTAGTCTTTGCATTTCTTCAGCATGACAGGCATATATTCTAATATTTCACCGGATCACCATAGGAGCTAATATAGCTAATAAATTTTATAATCAATTGTTGAAACCTGCCCTGCTGACTTGAAATGTAGAATTATTGCTATTCAGCCAGAGATGCAACAGAGTGTAAAAACAAAAACAACAACAACAAAAAAAAAAACAGAGAAGGAGAAAGTAAGAGAGGAGATGAAGACAAACTTTGGTTTGAAATGATGCCTAGGACTAACCCTTTCCATATAGCTCATGATTAAGAATCAGAAAAGGACAAATATGGAAGTGGGTATGTTTTGCCTCTAATTTCTTTTACCATCTATTTTTTTCTTATTCCAACACAAAGTAACTGCCCTCTAATAAAAAAGCAATTTTCATAAAGGAGGACACTGTGACAACCCATGAAAATAATGGTGATATTTTTGCCCTTTTGTGAAATTGGTAACATTTTTCTTGCAAAATTGTTTTTACAAGTTGATATTGTATTTATTCTATGTGAGATTTTACAAATAATAATAATCTCTGATGGTTTAAGTACCTTCTCCATTACATAAATCATATGAATTTTAATTTATCTCAGTGATTTGAGATTTGATGGGCCTCTGTAAACAACTTCTGAAAGTTTCTCAATTTTGTAATGTTTCTGAGGTAGATATTCAACAGAAACCACTATCATGGGGATACTGATATATGATAGAGCAAAAGGTCCAACTTATGCCCCACCACAAACTGGTTTATTTTAGAGAACAAGGGATTACTACTTTCAATTTATTTTCTTTCAGAAAGAAGGTGTTGCCATGGTTTCTTGTATCCGTAGTTACACATCTGCATAAAAAAGAAAAAAACTTCACAGAACGAATATCCAAAGAAACAGGACACTATGATAAAAACAATGGGTACTCAGAATATGTGAAATACCCTTGAATTTTTTTTTCTACTACCCCTTCCCTCCACCAAACTCTCCAAAATAATCCAAACACTTAGAACATTCTGCAGAACAATTACTGAGCTTAATTCCAAATTGATTAATCAGAAATTAAGAGACTATATTATCTTAAACAACAAGATATAGTTCATATATTGTTACATGAGAGAAATAAGAATAAATAAATAAGCTTGTTACAGGAATTTTCTTAAAGGAAACTAATGGAAAAATAACATGTAATAGAGCCAATACTGATTGACTCCAAATTTTGGTGAGAACCATTCCTGAAATAAATAAAATGTGCTTCAGGTTTTAATGGTAAAACATACCCACCATTTAGTCTATTTTATGTCACAGTTATATTAAAGAAGGAACAAGTTTACAGTGTTTATTCTGTAGGTTTGGAATAAAGGAATCATCAACATTGAATCCCCTTCTTTGGCTTCATTATGCTGGAGAAGTGAGAAAGCTTCCCAGAGATGGAGACAAAGATTTACTGTGTAAATCAGAGATAAAGGCAACGTAATCTGATAGAAATCTTTATTGAAAGAATTAGTGATAGGTCAGCTAACTATAGAATTAAAAAATTAGACCTCAAAAAGATGAGCAGAGAGGCTACAGGGTTTTTTTTCTTGCATTTTTAATTTTTCTTTTGGGAATAGTTTAATACTTTATGTAAACTATTTTGTTATTAGCATCATTAATTATTTTAGATAAGCCATGCCTTTCTAATTAAAAACTGAAGTCCTGGTTCTGTGTTAAAGATATTTTTAAAGTGCATTTTCTTATTCCCTTACCTGAAAAATAATGGCATTTGAAATTTCAATGACCTCTCAGGAATTAAAGAAACAAACAGAACTGTTCCTTAGCTATAACCTAGGAAGAGACTAATAATATGATGGGGGAAATGTGATAGGCTGTGGAGACTTACAGAACATTTGAATTGGAATGTGATTTTGCTTCAGTGCTTTTAAAAGAGAAATAAAAGCAATTCAGATGATCTGGCTCGGAAGTTGTTTTATTGTCAGTTCTAATTGACTTGTATAATGCTCTTATATGTGCAATAATGCATAATTAGTTCTTTGACTTAACTCTGGAAATATATTCCTTAAGGTAAGGACACATTCAAATAAGAAAATTACTTTGTCCTCAAATCACCAGATTTATTTTTTGGTTTCTTTGTTGATAGCTGAAAAGTATTCTTCCAAGGATTACAAGTATACATACAGTTTGTAGTAATATCAGCTATAGTAGAACAGTGGACCACACTAAGAATTGTTCAAAAGCAAAACAAAACAAACAGCCCCAAATCATATCACTTACAAAGAATTTCCAAACTGGTGCTTAATCTACAATCTAATTGCAGTTTCATGCAGTTTTATTAACGGGTCAGTCAGGAATGTTTTAATTAGTGTCAATGAATCTGTCACCTTGGCCCTCTCCATTCCCCAAAGAAAGATGAAGTCATCTATATAATAAGACCACTCGCTTTTTCCCCCTAAAGAGGGGTCTCGCCTGAAACAATCCTTTTCTTTTACTAATAACTTTCTTGCCCACACCTTCCTTCTTAACCTTTCATTTTATACAACTCTGGACTGCTTCTCTACTAGTTGGATGGGATATTGCCCAATTCGTGCATCATTTAATAAAGCCAATTAGATCTTCAAATTTACTTGGCTGAATTTTGTTATTTAACAAAATCGAGAAACCTGATTTTATTTCCAGTGTGGACACTAACCAGCTGTGTGACCCTAAGCAAATCATTTCATCTCTTGGTTTTTGTTTTTTCATTGGTTAAATGAGAAATACAGACTAGATGATCTCACAGGATTCAAAATGTTAGAGATGAAATAAATTATAGTTACAAATAGAAAGACTTATTTTACAGATGAAAGGACCGAGCTCCAAAGGGATAAAGTGTTTTGCCTGATGTTCAGTTGAATTAGTGGAAAAGAGAAAAATAAAGACAGTTTTTTAATGCCAAATTTCTTAGAAATTCAGACAAAAGCTCCAAATATACCAGAAATCATCTTTGTATGTTATTGATGATTTGGACAAGAGATGAATATATGTGCACATATAAATATTAACATATAATAAGTACATACTTTTATATTAATATATGATTTATGTTCATAAATATATGTTCATAAATAGTAAAAATCTATCAATGCAATGCGAAGAAGTCAACATTTGTTCATGATTATTTGACAACAAATTTTTAATCACTGAATTTAGTTTAGATGTTGCTTAAAGACATTACTTTAGGAAGTTCTTTGCAATATACAAACTCATCATGTTAAGTTTCCAAGAGGAAGTTCCAAAAGGAACAAAGGATTAAACCTGTGTAATATCACAGATAGTTTCCTAGGATGACTAATTACTTATTGTGAATACTTAATGTTGCTAAGTGAGGCAGCCAGCCAGCCATTTCCTTAGTGATCATACCCTCTGCTCAGAGAATATATTACTTATTCATATATTGATTTAATCTCTGACATTTTTGTCTTTCCAAATATCATATACATTAAGGTGAAGAAATTATCTTTAGTAAATATTTGCATCAGCAGAAATAATATATTACATATTTAGCAATAGAATGGGAACCAGAAGAGATAGTACCCAAAGTCTTGGACCAGTAAGTACTTCAGCCACCAATTCAGCCAGCCATCATTCCTATGAGCAGTTGCTGAACTGTGGTGCAGTCTGGCGTCACCTGTGGGAGGGAGGATCGTGTAGCTCAGCTACATCAAAACCAATATGAAAGAATTTCAGTATTTTTAGCAACTGGTTCAACTGTCATGATGCATACTGACTGAATATTTTCCCTGAATGTTGAAAATCTTTTTAAGGATCTTAACATATTCTCTTTTTTTTTGCCTGTTCATTTAAATAAATTACAACTAAAATCTCTTTTAATGTTTAAGGTGGATGTTTAGAACATGAATTACTGCAGCAAGTTATACTAGTGATGCCTTTCTGGTTTCCAAACTGCACCAAATGATGCCAGACTACTATGAGTTTTAGAATTCCTATATCTGCTCTGGAAAATCTTTTTTTCTGTCTCTTCCTATCAGGGCTGTCACTTCTCATTTTTATCTTCACACTTTCCTCTAGCAACAACCCTCAAATTTCTCAGAAACTGAATCTAATTTAAGTCTACTCTGAGCAGGAAAACCTGGTCAATTTCTTAGATATGTGTATAAAATAATTATGAATAAATTCCAAATCATGGCTCGGGGAACTATTTTATGAGTAAAGGAACATATATTTTAATTTCAGAACTTGTGACACATATGTTGTCACTCTGCACACCTTCTGGATTACTTGAAGTCCTTTCATATGTTAAAAAAATTCTAGTTTAACTCATAGTAACCACTGGATAAGTGATCAATTATGCTTCACATTATTGCAGCAGTTGAAAATAAGTAGTCAACAAACAAAATCTAGCCAGCAGTTGTGTTTCGACTGGCCAAGAAACTATTGGCTGTGGCAATATATATATTTTCTTTTTAGGTTTTGGGAGTCAACATTTAAAATCAGAATATTTCACATGTAAAACAGAAAATATGACAACACTGGGCATATATATATTAATGTGAAAATGATAGGTGAGAACTAAATATAAACAGCTTTCTTTAGATGGTGTTGTGGGGTTTCAGTTTGTCCCTCAAAATGATGTGCTGAAATCCTAACCCTCATTACCTCACAATGTGACCTTATTTGGAAATAGGGTTGTTGCAGATGTAATTAGTTAAGATGATGTTATAATGGAGTAAAATGGACCCCTGGCCTGATATAATTGCTGTCCTTATAAAAGAATGTCATGTGAAGGCCTTGAGAAGAAACACAGGGAGAAGAAAACCATGTAAAGATAGAGACAGAGATTGGAGTTCAACTGCCAGAAGCCAAGGAACTCATGGAGCTACCAGAAGCTGAAAATTGTAAGGAAGGATCATCCATCCCCCTAGAGGCTTTGGAGAGAGCATGGCCCTACCAACACATTGACTTTGGACTGTCATCCTTTAGAGATATGAAAAGATACAATTTCTGATGCCTTAAACCACTCAGTCTGTGGTACTTTATTGTGGCAGCCCCAGGAAACTAATATAGGTGGAATTTTCAGATATTTCTGACAATATGGTTAAATACATGATTAAAATTTCTCCACAAAAATCAATTATATGTTGAATAAAGTACCTACAAAATCTTATTCACATGTAGATAAAAGATAAGCCCTTGAACATGCAAGACACATAAAAAATGACCCCTATCAAAAGGTGACCCTTGACCATCAGTCAGAGTGCAGTAGGATCAGTCTTTCCACTGGCAAAGATTACAGGGATGGAGATAGTTTCTGCCAACATTTTCAGGAAAAACAGAACGAAACAAAACTGACCTGAGAATTCCAAACCACATGCTTATAACTCCCCTGAATCTGGGCTTGGAATTTAAATTCCAGTAATTTCCTAGCAAGCTAAGAAATTAGTGATTTCTTAGTGATCACAGGTGGATGACATTTTGGAATTGATAGCAAAATTCCTCTTTTTTTTTTTTTTTTTAGATTTTATTTATTAGTCATGAGAGACACACAGAGAGAGAGAGAGAGAGAGAGAGAGAGAGAGGCAGAGACACAGGCAGAGGGAGATGCAGACTCCATGCAGGGAGCCCGACATGGGACTCGATCCTAGGTCTCCAGGATCATGCCTTGGGCTGAAGGCAGTGCTAAACCACTGAGCCACCCAGGCTGCCTGCAAAATTCCTCTTGAAGAGGTCTTCAACCTAGGCCTTGAAAGATTCAGGTAAAGAAGACATCTCAGCCACAGTAAATATAGCTGTTCAAATGTAATTTTAAATGAAAGGTAATCACAAGACTGCCAAAAATCCTACAATACATAGTTACAATCCACCAAATATAAGACTTTCAAAAATTTCATCTAGTAATCCGACAAGATTATAAACTATGTTTAAAGGATTAAACAAATAAAAGGGAGGGATATTCACTCAACAACACACATTTATTTCACTTAACACTTACTGAAGATCAATTATGTCAGGTGTTTTTCTAATTACTGGAAATATAAAAATTAACCAACATCACCATCACTAGCTTTGTTACTGTATTATAAAATTTATGTTCTACTTTGTGAGAGATTAAGTAAAATAAGATGTTTCATGATGAAATGTGCTATGAATTAAAATAAGGAAAGGAAGATAGATCAAGAATCCAAGTAAGGGTGTGATTTGAATTTTACATTGAAGATTGGGGAAGGTGCTTCCTTTGGCAGCATATATGCTGAAGACTGGGGAAGGCTTCACTGAGAAAGGGATACTAGAACATTACAGGAGTAAGGGAGCAAGTCAGATGGATATGTGGAGGAAGAATGTTCCAAGCAAAGGGAATAAAAAATGCAGAGGCCCTGAGATGGTAACTGCGAAAACAATAAAGAAGATTGGAGTGGTGGTAATAGTGGTGGTAATAGACGATGAGGTTCAAGAGGAATGGCAGGCCAAACAATTAAGAACTATAGTATTGCAAAGTACCAGAAAAGTATATAAAAAAAAATTATAATGTCTGACAAGAAAACTTAACTCTTTTTTTTTGAAAACTTAACTCTTAAATGTGAAACTCAAATGCATAATTAAACATAATTAAATTGCAGTAAGATAAAGCTAAAGAGAGAATTAAGGAAATGAAAGGAAGCACTGAAGAAATAAAAAGCACCACTCAGAAGCAAAGAGATGAAAACATAAAAACTAAAGTAAAAAGATTAAAAAACATAAGATAAAATGTCTCACATATGTCTAATCAGCATTCCAGAAGTAGAGAGTAAGATTAGAGATAGACCACATTTGAAATGATACTAAATTAGAATTTTTCAGAAATTTTGAATACCATGACTCTTCAGGGTCAAGAAGTACAATGAATCCTAAGCAGAATAAATGGGATCAAGTACATACCCAGACATAAACTGCAAGTTCCACTTGCATTAGTCCTCTGTCTTACCTGCTTTATTAATTTAGCTTACCAGCGAGTTTCCTGAAAGCATTGGAATTTGTGGACTAAGTTACACATCTATAGTCATAATTAAAGTTTATTAACTTTTCTCATTAAAAGAAATCCTTATCATGAAGTACTTGCTAAAAGAACTGAAAACAAATGTTGACATTTCTTTCTCATTATCTCCATCTGTTGCCTCTAACCTTTTTGACTTTGAGAAAGGAGATGGAAATGGGTGGAGACAGAGAAGCCAGGCTGCCTCTGGATACTTGGAAATGAATGGCTGCTCTTGTAGGTTAAAGAGTCTCTAGACTTCAGCATCTTTGTTTAGATGGCTATAGTTGATTACAGAAAATCATGATTGTTCTTGATTGTGTGATGTTGGAAGGATTTATTTGAAGGTTTTATTTACTCAAATCTGTGTGACTGTGATATAAATACCAGAAACTACGACACTCAGTTCTAAATTTCAGCATCTACTTAAAGTAGGATTTCTTTCCTGTGGTATGTCAAGCCACCTGTCTTCTCTGTACATCTGGTTAATCCTTACTTATTACCAGAAATTATTTTTTCCAACATACACTTGTAATTTTTACTAATCCAGTTTTTCTTAATCTGAGGTGATTTAGACAGATGACATTTTACATCTTGACTTCTAACTAAAATACAATATTTCTGACTTATGAAATTAGAAATTACATGCATAGTAATCTATTCTAAAAATAATATTTTTAAAGTACACTTTTTCTGGAGGTAGAGACAATACAAAATATTGTGACTGGTAGATTAGGAGGACTCTGGCAAGTGAGAATTTTCACAATTTTCTCACCCTGATGCAAGCAATTTAACTTAAGAAATTAAAGCACAGATTCACTTAGGAGAAAAAACAAAGGCCAATAAATATTTAGGGTTTTATTTCTTTAAAAGTTAAGAGGCATTTAAAATTTTTAAAACAAATGATAAATGCTCATTGTTAGTATTGCTCTAAAATGTATTCTTTAGCTGAATTTTCCTTTCCACTGACCTGATTCTGACCATAGCACTTACAATGTAGAGTTTAATGTGCTGTGTCAGTTAGAGTTCAAGCAGAGAAGGAGATTTAGTAGAAGCTATATATTAAGAGAGATACATTACAAGATTGTGGGAGCTGGCAAGGCAAGTCTGAAATCTGCAGGGCAGACCATTACGAAGGACAAGCTGGGAATTCTGGAGCACATGATAAGATTTCTGTCCACAGACAGAATTTCTTCTTCAGTGAAGGCTTGATTCTCTTCTCTAAGGAGCTGGGGAACAAGTACTTATGGCCAAGTACTTGTACCATAAAAGTATGGAGACAGTAGTGTGCAAAACTACATATGAACTGAGGCTTCAAGCTCCCTGACATGTGTTACATTGTCCAATCAGATTTCCTTTACAAAACTCAAATTCAGGGATGCCTGGGTGGCTCAGTGGTTGAGCGTCTGCTTCAGGTGTGATCACAGAACTCCAGGATCAAGTCCCATATCCGGCTCCCCACAGGGAGCCTGCTTCTCCCTCTGCCTATGTCCCTACCTCTCTCTGTGTGTTTCTCATGAATAAATCAATAAAATATTTTTTAAAAATTCAAAGATGATTTTTTAAAGAATATCATGACAATGGCCACAAAGCATTAAAGCCAAGTACAGGTTCCCCTTCTGAGCACAGAACCTGGTAAGGACTACACTGTTCACAGGCCCATGCAGCTACCCCTGGGCTTGAGACTGTGATGACACATGCCTCCCACAGGACAGAGCCTCCCAAGAAGAAGGGGAAATATTTACTTACAGGGGAGAACACCTAACCCAAACTTGTACCACCATGGTGGATTAGCTCTGCAGGAATGAAGTGCCACTAATGACCCATTATAACAATTTCAGTCTGAAGACAGGTACAAGTAAGGGATGAATATGAGACTTGATCGTCCTTTTTCTCAAAAATATGTATTTATTAAAATACTTCAATGCACTATCTTCCTGCTGGCTTAGGGGGACACAACTTGAAAAAATATATGGTTTCCTCCTTGGAGAATTTTGTTCTCTAATATAAAATATTATATACCCTATAGTTCTTGGCAAATTTAGCTAAACAACCCAATGTATATTTAACATAAAATAAAAATTCAATTTGATTAACCAAATGTGGGGATGTGAAATAAAAACTATAGGTACCATGTAAATGAACCTTAACCTTAACATAAACTCTATCTTTCTGAATTTATTTCAGCACTTCTGAAACCTCCTGATTCAAGGCATCCACTTTTTTTTCCTATACAGAAGCATTAAACTCATATTGATGTGATTGTTTGCAAAGAGTCTAATGAAAGAGAGATTATATTTGAGATTTTTTAAGTCTTTCTGCATATTTTGTTGTGGAAATATTCAAGATGTGGTTGAAAAAATCAGCTGTTTTTAAAAGTTCACTTAACAATAAACGACATTCTCAATATTGGAAAAAGTCATATGCCTGGTATTGCATGTAATACTAGTAATATATTCAATTATGAGTAATAGAAAACCCTAATTAGTGCCTCAAATAAGTTAGGGTTTCTCTTTCTCACATAATAAAAACTTCAGAGATGGAAAAGATTGTGTCATTGGTTCAGTTGTAGAACATTTTTGGCCAATCGTCTCTAAGAGTCTAGAGGCCCTTCCCTTGTATATTGCTTCATTCTGATGCAGCTGCAGATATTACATCATAAAGGTAGTGGGAACTCAGTCAACATGCATTCCCATCCTTATACTAAACAATTCTGAGAATAAATATGTTTTGCTTTATTTGTGGTAGTTCAATTCTAAGGTAAAGCAAATATTCTCATTTCTGTGCTAAATATTACTGAGACTAAGCAAAAACAAATTGTTTCAGGAAATACTTGTTCCTTGATAAGAGAACTTGTGGAGATGGTCTCTTGGTTATCAGGCTTGCTTCAAGACTCTGACTTCTTTGTGATCATCAATCCAGAACTACCGTGTCATAAAGTCTGCGATTTCAGACCCTGAAGCCCTAAAACTATCCCTCTCTAACCTCCCCTTTCTCAAACATTGCTAAGAATCTCTCAAAGAAGTATTCTCTGTCACTGTAGGATAATCAACAAGTTCTTCTGAAAATTGTTTTGTTGACTGGACACACCAGAATTTGAAGGGAATCAACCATATATGTTCCATTTATTAGGAAATCAAGTGTTCCCAGAAATAATTACAATAGACTTTTGTTTTAACTGGTCAGAACTGCCTCTAACTAAAATCAAAGGTGGATGAATGGATAATCAATTAAGATGTCTCACCTGCAGATTTCCATATGGTAACTATAAAGGAAACAGGGTTTATATTAGCAAGAGGGAAAGTGAGGAACAAATGGATACCTGATAGACAACTAAACTATGAATGTCTTTTCCAGAATAATCAGAAAAAACTTCACTCAAAAGCTCATAGGATAAATTTTCAGAAAAAAGTCCTCAACTTAGGACCTTAATCAGAAAAAGTACTGAAATATAAAGCTGAATATTCTTGTAAATGGAAACAAAGATCTCACCCATCCCTTGCTCAAATATAAATAGCCAAATTAGAAAAGAGAAGATCAAAGAGAACTAAAGTGTGAATGTTTACCATAAAAATAATAACTTCTCTGTGAAGGATAAATGCCTAGCAAACTAACAGACGAAAAATGTGTGTTCCTTCTTCTGAATGGAGACTGCAGTATTTTTTAGAATTAGTGTTTTTCTTTAGGAGAGTACATTTGTGTGTATGTGTGCAAACACACATTTGGTTGAAAAGTTCTACAATATTGAAAAAAAAAAGCAAATGTCACTTGATATTCCCACAATTCAGAATGATAGAGAGATTGGAATAGACCCTAACTTGGTGACTAAGTGGTCAACAGACATTATTGAATAAAGCTCTTACCTCGTTTTTCCCCCATAGTTCTTTCCCCATCACATCAGTCTGCCTTCCCTATCTCACATTTAAAAATACATATTGGGGAATTACTCCAGACTAAAATTCAAGTCTATCATGTGGATAACTTCTCTCAGTTGTTCAAAGATGGGTGGCAAATCTCATGGGGGAGCCTGAGAAAGAGAATAAGGAATCCAACAACATGGTAATCAGGGGACCAGATAGCTGAATGTCTTAGTTAAGTTTCAATGGACACAGAGAGTCATATTTATCACAAAAAATTTACTGAAAATTTGGAGAAATTGTATGGAATTTTATCATAGGAAATGAATGTGAAATTCAAGAAATTCAAATATACATGTAAAACCTTTGGAAATAGTATGGAAAAAATACCAATGTATAGACCTATAAAGAGAAAGGGTGGTCCGCTTCACATGTTCCACAGAGAAGGCACAGGTAGGATACAGATGGTTATGATCAGCTATTGTAGGAAAGTGAGCAGGGATACATGGTTGAGATGAGATGAAATGGAGAAATAAAAAAGTCTAAGTTCAAATTGTCTTCCTGTCAAACACAGAAAGGTCTGTATAGGTGGGATGATGAAATACAGACTCAGTAGAAGTGGATGCTTATTTGGTTTACATTCCATCATAGTCATATGATGCAGAACTCCAAGCATTTCCCAAAAACACATGTGCTCTAAATGATTAACCTGATTCTATTCACAAATGGTTAACCATATTGCCTATGATTGCTCCCATCAATGAGTTTTGATGGTCCCTATCTCCTCTTCTTTGAAAACTATAACATATTAAGCTTCTCCTTTTCTGAATCCCTCTTCTCATCTACATGTTTTATGTACTATGCATTTGTTTTATGGGCTTTCCTAACATTAAGTGTTACCTTGTTAAGAGCAAAACTATATGCATTCTTTGAATCCCCTCCAGAAGTCAACACAGCATTGAAGATTGAATTTTTGCTCAATGAATACCTATTGAGTTAAATATTAATTCTGAAGACATACTAAGTGTATTTAGACCAAATGTATTTAGAATACCTACAACAAAGCTTAGACTTTTTTCCATAAAAGAAAAGTTGGCAATACAGGTTATGGTGAGAATGGGTAACATGATAACACAAATGTGTATTATTTCTAAATCCTCTTTCATAGCCATTGAATCTGAAAATAATAGACTTGTGTATCCATGGGAAAATATGGGACACTTGTCAATTTTTAAGAATCTTTCTCTAAATTTTCATATTAACAAATACTCAGTTATTTCACTGGGAAAAACTTTATTAATTCAAGACCATTGTCATTACCTCAATATACACTTAATTAGAAACAGGATTAGCAATTTTAATAATACACTTACAGGAAAGATATTGGTTAAGAACTATGGTATCTTCCTATCTTCCTCTCAAACAGTGTACACTAAATCCAACTCATCAGAGCCAGTAAGTATCTTTCTTCACCTTCATAAAGTGACCTTAGATGCTGTTTTTCACAATATTAAGAGCTATATAATGTCCTTAGAAATTCATTATAAAGAGAATATTAATCTTTTGGGGGAAATTCCACCATTGTATTTCTATAAAAAGATGCCATTTATAGGATTTTTTTTCCTTTTTTCTTCTTTTTTTTTATAAATTAATTTTTATTGGTGTTCAATTTACCAACATACAGAATAACACCCAGTGCTCATCCCGTCAAGTGTCCCCCTCCGTGCCCGTTACCCATTCACCCCCACCCCCCGCCCTCCTCCCCCTCCACCACCCCTAGTTCATTTCCCAGAGTTAGGAGTCTTTATGTTCTGTCTCCCTTTCTGATATTTCTCACACATTTCTTCTCCCTTCCCTTATATTCCCCTTTACTATTATTCATATTCCCCAAATGAATGAGAACATACACTGTTTGTCCTTCTCCGATTGACTTACTTCACTCAGCATAATACCCTCCAGTTCCATCCACGTTGAAGCAAATGGTGGGTATTTGTCGTTTCTAATGGCTGAGTAATATTCCATTGTATACATAGACCACATCTTCTTTATCCATTCATCTTTCGATGGGCACCGAGGCTCCTTCCACAGTTTGGCTATTGTGGACATGGCTGCTAGAAACATCGGGGTGCAGGTGTCCCAGCATTTCATTGCATCTGAATCTTTGGGGTAAATCCCTAACAGTGCAATTGCTGGGTCATAGGGCAGGTCTATTTTTAATTCTTTGAGGAACCTCCACACAGTTTTCCAGAGTGGCTGCACCAGTTCACATTCCCACCAACAGTGTAAGAGGGTTCCCTTTTCTCCGCATCCTCTCCAACATTTGTTGTTTCCTGCCTTGTTAATTTTCCCCATTCTCACTGGTGTGAGGTGGTATCTCATTGTGGTTTTGATTTGTATTTCCCTGATGGCAAGTGATGCAGAGCATTTTCTCATGTGCATGTTGGCCATGTCTATGTCTTCCTCTGTGAGATTTCTCTTCATGTCTTTTGCCCATTTCATGATTGGATTGTTTGTTTCTTTGGTGTTGAGTTTAATAAGTTCTTTATAGATTTTGGAAACTAGCCCTTTATCTGATATGTTATTTGCAAATATCTTCTCCCATTCTGTAGGTTGTCTTTGAGTTTTGTTGACTGTATCCTTTGCTGTGCAAAAGCTTCTTATCTTGATGAAGTCCCAATAGTTCATTTTTGCTTTTGTTTCTTTTGCTTTCGTGGATGTATCTTGCAAGAAGTTACTGTGGCCAAGTTCAAAAAGGGTGTTGCCTGTGTTCTCCTCTAGGATTTTGATGGAGTCTTGTCTCACATTTAAATCTTTCATCCATTTTGAGTTTATCTTTGTGTATGGTGCAAGAGAGTGGTCTAGTTTCATTCTTCTGCATGTGGATGACCAATTTTCCCAGCACCATTTATTGAAGAGACTGTCTTTCTTCCAGTGGATCGTCTTTCCTCCTTTGTCGAATATTAGTTGACCATAAAGTTCAGGGTCCACTTCTGGGTTCTCTATTCTGTTCCATTGGTCTATGTGTCTGTTTTTGTGCCAGTACCACACTGTCTTGATGACCACAGCTTTGTAGTACAACCTGAAATCTGGCATTGTGATGCCCCCAGATATGGTTTTCTTTTTTAAAATTCCCCTGGCTATTCGGGGTCTTTTCTGATTCCACACAAATCTTAAAATAATTTGCTCTAACTCTCTGAAGAAAGTCCATGGTATTTTGATAGGGATTGCATTGAACGTGTAAATTGCCCTGGGTAACATTGACATTTTCACAATATTAATTCTGCCAATCCATGAGCATGGAATATTTTTCCCATCTCTTTGTGTCTTCCTCAATTTCTTGCAGAAGTGTTCTATAGTTTTTAGGGTATAGATCCTTTACCTCTTTGGTTAGGTTTATTCCTAGGTATCTTATGCTTTTGGGTGCAATTGTAAATGGGATTGACTCCTTAATTTCTCTTTCTTCAGTCTCATTGTTAGTGTATAGGAATGCCATTGATTTCTGGGCATTGATTTTGTATCCTGCCACGCCACCAAATTGCTGTATGAGTTCTAGCAATCTTGAGGTGGAGGCTTTTGGGTTTTCTATGTAGAGTATCATGTCATCGGTGAAGAGGGAGAGTTTGACTTCTTCTTTGCCAATTTGAATGCCTTTAATGTCTTTTTGTTGTCTGATTGCTGAGGCTAGGACTTCCAATACTATGTTGAATAGCAGTGGTGAGAGTGGACATCCCTGTCTTGTTCCTGATCTTAGGGGAAAGGCTCCCATTGCTTCCCCATTGAGAATGATATTTGCTGTGGGCTTTTCGTAGATGGCTTTTAAGATGTCGAGGAAAGTTCCCTCTATCCCTACACTCTGAAGAGTTTTGATCAGGAATGGATGCTGTATTTTGTCAAATGCTTTCTTTGCATCTAATGAGAGGATCATATGGTTCTTGGTTTTTCTCTTGCTGATATGATGAATCACATTGATTGTTTTACGAGTGTTAAACCAGCCTTGTGTCCCGGGGATAAATCCTACTTGGTCATGGTGAATAATTTTCTTATTGTGTTGTTGGATCCTATTGGCTAGTATCTTGTTGAGAATTTTTGCATCCATGTTCATCAGGGATATTGGTCTGTAATTCTCCTTTTTGGTGGGGTCTTTGTCTGGTTTTGGAATTAAGGTGATGCTGGCCTCATAGAATGAATTTGGAAGTACTCCATCTCTTTCTATCTTTCCAAACAGCTTTAGTAGAATAGGTATGATTTCTTCCTTAAACGTTTGATAGAATTCCCCTGGGAAGCTGTCTGGCCCTGGACTCTTGTGTCTTGGGAGGTTTTTGATGACTTCTTCAATTTCCTCCCTGGTTATTGGCCTGTTCAGGTTTCCTATTTCTTCCTGCTCCAGTTTTGGTAGTTTGTGGCTTTCCAGGAATGCGTCCATTTCTTCTAGATTGCCTAATTTATTGGCTTAGAGCTGTTCATAATATGTTTTTAAAATCGTTTGTATTTCCTTGGTGTTGGTAGTGATCTCTCCTTTCTCATTCATGATTTTATTAATTTGAGTCTTCTCTCTCTTCTTTTTAATAAGGTTGGCTAATGGTTTATCTATCTTATTAATTCTTTCAAAGAAGCAACTCCTGGTTCTATTGATCTGTTCCACAGTTCTTCTGGTCTCAATTTCGTTGATTTCTGCTCGAATTTTAATTAACTCTCTTCTTCTGCTGGGCGTCGGGTCGATTTGCTGCTTCTTCTCTAGCTCCTTTATGTGTAAGGTTAGCTTTTGTATTTGAGTTCTTTCCAGTTTTTGAATGGATGCTTGTATTGCGATGTATTTCCCCCTCAGGACTGCTTTTGCTGCATCCCAAAGATTTTGAACAGTTGTATCTTCATTCTCATTAGTTTCCATGAATCTTTTTAATTCTTCCTTAATTTCCTGGTTGACCCTTTTATCTTTTAGCAGGATGGTCCTTAACCTCCACGTGTTTGAGGTCCTTCCAAACTTCTTCTTGTGATTGAGTTCTAATTTCAAGGCGTTATGGTCTGAGAATATGCAGGGGACGATCCCAATCTTTTGGTATCAGTTCAGACCCGATTTGTGACCCAGTATGTGGTCTATTCTGGAGAAAGTTCCATGTGCACTTGAGAAGAATGTGTATTCAGTTGAGTTTGGATGTAAAGTTCTGTAGATATCTGTGAAATCTATCTGGTCCAGTGTATCATTTAAAGCTCTCGTTTCTTTGGAGATGTTGTGCTTAGAAGACCTATCAAGGGTAGAAAGAGCTAGATTGAAGTCACCAAGTATAAGTGTATTATTATCTAAGTATTTCTTCACTTTGGTTAATAATTCGTTTAAGTATTTGGCAGCTCCCACATTCGGGGCATATATATTGAGGATTGTTAAGTCCTCTTGTTGGATAGATCCTTTAAGTATGATATAGTGTCCCTCTTCGTCTCTCACTACTGTCTTCGGGGTAAATTTTAGTTTATCTGATATAAGGATGGCTACCCTTGCTTTCTTTTGAGAACCATTTGAATGGTAAATGGTTCTCCAACCTTTTATTTTCAGGTTGTAGGTGTCCTTCTGTCTAAAATGAGTCTCTTGTAGACAGCAAATAGATGGGTCCTGCTTTTTTATCCAGTCTGAAACCCTGCGCCTTTTGATGGGGTCATTAAGCCCGTTCACGTTCAGAGTTACTATTGACAGATATGAGTTTAGTGTCATCATGATATATATTTAGTCCTTGTTTTTGTGGATTGTTCCACTGAACTTCTTCTTAAAGGGGAGTTTTAAGAGTCCCCCTTAAAATTTCTTGCAGAGCTGGTTTGGAGGTCACATATTCTTTCAGTTCCTGCCTGTCTTGGAAGCTCTTTATCTCTCCTTCCATTTTGAATGAGAGCCTTGCTGGATAAAGTATTCTTGGTTGCATGTTCTTCTCATTTAGGACCCTGAATATATCCTGCCAGCCCTTTCTGGCCTGCCAGGGCTCTGTGGAGAGGTCTGCTATTACCCTAATATTCCTCCCCATGAAAGTCAGGGACTTCTTGTCTCTTGCTGCTTGAAGGATCTTCTCTTTATCTTTGGAATTTGCAAGCTTCACTATTAAATGTCGAGGTGTTGAACGGTTTTTATTGATTTTAGGGGGGGATCTCTCTATTTCCTGGATCTGAATGCCTGTTTCCCTTCCCAGATTGGGAAAGTTTTCAGCTAGGATTTGTTCAAATACATATTCTGGCCCTCTGGCCCTTTCGGCGCCCTCGGGAACCCCAATTAAGCGTAGGTTTTTCTTCCTTAGTCTGTCATTTATTTCCCTTAATCTGTCTTCATGGTCCCTTAATTGTTTGTCTCTTTTTTCCTCAGTTTCCCTCTTTGCCATTAACTTGTCTTCTATGTCACTCACTCGTTCTTCCACCTCGTTAACCCTCGTCGTTAGGACTTCTAGTTTGGATTGCATCTCATTCAATTGATTTTTAATTTCTGCCTGATTGGATCTAAATTCTGCAGTCATGAAGTCTCGTGAGTCCTTAATGCTTTTTTCTAGAGCCACCAGTAGCTGTAGAATAGTGCTTCTGAATTGGCTTTCTGACATTGAAGTGTAATCCAGATTTTGTAACTCTGTGGGAGAGAGGGCTGTTTCTGATTCTTTCTTTTGAGGTGAGGTTTTCCTTCTAGTCATTTTGCTCAGTGCAGAGTGGCCAAAAACAAGTTGTATTGGAACACGGGGGAGTATCACTGGTCCGTCCAGCTGGTCTTCTGGGGGAGGGGCCTGCTGTGCTGATTTTCAGGTGTTAGCACTTGGGGGAGCTGCTCTGCCCCTGCCTGCTGCAGGGCTCAGCGGGGGTTGTTTACCCCGTGGGGCCCCAGGAGGAACAGCCGCAGTTGCTATGGCAACTCTGGAAGCCTGGATTCAGCCTCCGCAGGACTACGGGCTCGGGCTCGCCTCGCAGGGCCTGGAGGCTCCGGGGCGGGGCCGCTGATCTGCTCAGCTCGGGGCAGGAGCGTCCTCGCTGTCCTGGGCCCTCCCGGCCTCTGCCTGTCCCGGGGGAGGCCGGATCCTGGGCTGTGTCCCGGCGCCCTGTGCTCCGGGGCCTGCGCTGTTGGATTCGCGCTCCCGCCCCGCAGCCCCCTCCGCGGAGCCGCCGCCCGAGCCCCTCCGAGCTGCTCCGGTCCCGCCGTGCGCGCTGCAGCCCTTAGGGAGCTCGGCGCACTCTCATGGGGCGCAGGTGTCTGTTAGTGTCCCAGGGAGCCCGAGGGCATCCCCGCCCTCCTGGGTCCTGCTCCAACTCCCTGCGAGCCCCTTTCCGCCCCCGCCCGGGAAGGTTGGTGCAGCTCCTGCTCCTCCGGGACGGGGCTCTCCTGTCCTGGGGACACTCGCCCCGGCCTCAGCCCGGCTCCTCGCGGGGCCCCTCCCCCTCGGAGGCCTTTTGTTCCTTTATTTCTTTTTCCCCGTCTTCCTGCCTTGATAGAAGCGCGGACTCTTCTCACTGTAGCGTTCCAGCTGGTCTCTCTTTACATCTCAGGCCGAATTCGTAAATTTTCAGGATGATTTGAAGGTTATCTAGGTAATTTGTTGGGGACAGGCGATTTGGGGACCCTGCTCTTCCGCCATCTTGCCCCTCCCTCTCAGTTACACCTTTAATAAAACTTATTTAACAGCCTCACTTGACTTAGATATTATTAAGAAAATGAAGAAAAATAAATACTACTCCCTACATTATATGCACATTGTGGCCAAACTTCCGATTATTGGATTGATTTTCAGAAATGATAATTGCAAATTTGTGTGTGTGTGTGTGTGTGTGTTTATGTGGGTGGGTGTGTAGGAATATGACAGTCATCCCAGTTGAAAGGACAATTATTCTTAACCACTCTATGTTGGTTGTTCTTACCTTTTTTTCGTCTAGTGTTCATGCTATCCAACTTCTATTTGGTGGAATCTTATTCTTTACATATTTTAAATTATTAATTACAATTCATATCTAGTTCTGGGTTATTCATGCACATTGTTGAAAGCTGATTACAGCATTGTAATAGGAGATACAATTAGTACTGTAACATCAATACCACCAGCTTTCATTCTGTTTTTCACAAGTGAATTAAAATAGTGTTTAATTATGATATTTGTCAGTATTCATTTTCAGGTTTAATAAAGATTCCTGATAGATAACTGCACTGATTATGTGTGCATGATAAATGTTTAATAGCAGAAAATGAACTTAGTTATAAGCACATTTTTTTACAATAGGAAACAAATGCATATTTTTTTGTTACTTCCCCCCTTTGTATTATTTATGTATAGAACTAAAAATGTGTGAAATGCCTTGGAAATATACTCTTTTATATAAAAAGAAAGAACAGATGTCAGTACATCCATTTATTTATTTATTTATTTATTTATTTATTTATTTTTTAATGCATCCACTTAGATATTATGATGTACATGGTCATTCATAGTGTGCAAATTGTTACTATTATTTTCGAATGGAAAGAAATTCCTCTAGCTCCTATTCAAAACTTTAAGTAAAACAATTGGTGTTCTGGAGAGGGTCATAGTTATTCAGAGTTAGAGGGGCTGAACTCTAGCCCAGGTTATCTGTAAATACATGAATGAGCCCTGGTGATTATCAAGTTAGCAGCAAGTCTTTTCCCAGTAGAATCTTTTGACAAAAGTAGTTGAAAGGTGCGTGAACAGCAATTAATCACCCCACTACTTACTTGCCCTGAACAGAGTTTAATTAAATACAGTTCACACCTCTATACCTACTTTTATCACGTCTTCAGAAGCTCCAAATGACTTGAGTAGGCAGTGTGCCAAAGAGGAAAATTATACTGGGGGGAAAAAGCAAATGGGCCTTTGTTACTAAAAATGAGACAAAAAATCAGTAGAAGGAACAGTAGGCCAAGTACATACATTATATTTTAACAGTGGGCAAGTTTAAAATCCTATAAATGGGGGGAGGGGCAAGATGGCGGAAGAGCAGGGTCCCCAAATCACCTGTCCCCAACAAATTACCTAGATAACCTTCAAATCATCCTGAAAATCTACGAATTCGGCCTGAGATGTAAAGAGAGACCAGCTGGAATGCTACAGTGAGAAGAGTTCGCGCTTCTATCAAGGCAGGAAGACGGGGAAAAAGAAATAAAGGAACAAAAGGCCTCCGAGGGGGAGGGGCCCCGCGAGGAGCCGGGCTGAGGCCGGGGCGAGTGTCCCCAGGACAGGAGAGCCCCGTCCCGGAGGAGCAGGAGCTGCACCAACCTTCCCGGGCGGGCGGAAAGGGGCTCGCAGGGAGTTGGAGCAGGACCCAGGAGGGCGGGGATGCCCTCGGGCTCCCGGGGACACTAACAGACACCTGCGCCCGGGAGAGTGCTCCGAGCTCCCTAAGGGCTGCAGCACGCACGGCGGGGCCGGAGCAGCTCGGAGGGGCTCGGGCGGCGACTCCGCGGAGGGGGCTGCGGGGCGGGAGCGCGAATCCACCAGCGCAGGCCCCGGGGCACAGGGCGCCGGGACACAGCCCAGGATCCGGCCTCCCCCGGGATAGGCAGAGGCCGGGAGGGCCCAGGACAGCGAGGACGCTCCTGCCCCGAGCTGAGCAGATCAGCGGCCCCGCCCCGGAGCGTCCAGGCCCTGCAGACGGAGAACCGAGAGCCCCGAGCCCTGTAGTCACTGCGGGGGCTGAATCCAGGCTTCCAGAGTTGCCATAACAACTGCTGCTGTTCCTCCTGGGGCCCCACGGGGTAAACAACCCCCGCTGAGCCCCGCAGCAGGCAGGGGCAGAGCAGCTCCCCCAAGTGCTAACACCTGAAAATCAGCACAGCAGGCCCCTCCCCCAGAAGACCAGCTGGACGGACCAGTGATACTCCCCCGTGTTCCAATACAACTTGTTTTTGGCCACTCTGCACTGAGCAAAATGACTAGAAGGAAAACCTCACCTCAAAAGAAAGAATCAGAAACAGCCCTCTCTCCCACAGAGTTACAAAATCTGGATTACACTTCAATGTCAGAAAGCCAATTCAGAAGCACTATTCTACAGCTACTGGTGGCTCTAGAAAAAAGCATTAAGGACTCACGAGACTTCATGACTGCAGAATTTAGATCCAATCAGGCAGAAATTAAAAATCAATTGAATGAGATGCAATCCAAACTAGAAGTCCTAACGACGAGGGTTAACGAGGTGGAAGAACGAGTGAGTGACATAGAAGACAAGTTAATGGCAAAGAGGGAAACTGAGGAAAAAGAGACAAACAGTTAAGGGACCATGAAGACAGATTAAGGGAAATAAATGACAACCTAAGGAAGAAAAACCTACGCTTAATTGGGGTTCCCGAGGGCGCCGAAAGGGCCAGAGGGCCAGAATATGTATTTGAACAAATCCTAGCTGAAAACTTTCCCAATCTGGGAAGGGAAACAGGCATTCAGATCCAGGAAATAGAGAGATCCCCCCCTAAAATCAATAAAAACCATTCAACACCTCGACATTTAATAGTGAAGCTTGCAAATTCCAAAGATAAAGAGAAGATCCTTCAAGCAGCAAGAGACAAGAAGTCCCTGACTTTCATGGGGAGGAATATTAGGGTAATAGCAGACCTCTCCACAGAGACGTGGCAGGCCAGAAAGGGCTGGCAGGATATATTCAGGGTCCTAAATGAGAAGAACATGCAACCAAGAATACTTTATCCAGCAAGGCTCTCATTCAAAATGGAAGGAGAGATAAAGAGCTTCCAAGACAGGCAGGAACTGAAAGAATATGTGACCTCCAAACCAGCTCTGCAAGAAATTTTAAGGGGGACTCTTAAAACTCCCCTTTAAGAAGAAGTTCAGTGGAACAATCCACAAAAACAAGGACTAAATAGATATCATGATGACACTAGACTCATATCTGTCAATAGTAACTCTGAACGTGAACGGGCTTAATGACCCCATCAAAAGGCGCAGGGTTTCAGACTGGATAAAAAAGCAGGACCCATCTATTTGCTGTCTACAAGAGACTCATTTTAGACAGAAGGACACCTACAACCTGAAAATAAAAGGTTGGAGAACCATTTACCATTCAAATGGTTCTCAAAATATACCCTAAAAACTATAGAACGCTTCTGAAAGAAATTGAGGAAGACACAAAGAGATGGAAAAATATTCCATGCTCATGGATTGGCAGAATTAATATTGTGAAAATGTCAATGTTACCCAGGGCAATTTACACGTATAATGCAATCCCTCTCAAAATACCATGGACTTTCTTCAGAGACTTAGAACAAATTATTTTAAGATTTGTGTGGAATCAGAAAAGACCCCAAACAGCCAGGGGAATTTTAAAAAAGAAAACCATATCTGGGGGCATCACAATGCCAGATTTCAGGTTGTACTACAAAGCTGCGTTCATCAAGACAGTGTGGTACTGGCACAAAAACAGACACATAGACCAATGGAACAGAACAGAGAACCCAGAAGTGGACCCTGAACTTTATGGTCAACTAATATACGATAAAGGAGGAAAGACGATCCACTGGAAGAAAGACACTCTCTTCAATAAATGGTGCTGGGAAAATTGGACATCCACATGCAGAAGAATGAAACTGGACCACTCTCTTGCACCATACACAAAGATAAACTCAAAATAGATGAAAGATCTAAATGTGAGACAAGATTCCATCAAAATCCCAGAGGAGAATACAGGCAACACCCTTTTTGAACTTGGCCACAGTAACCGGAGAAGGACAAACAGTGTATGTTCTCATTCATTTGGGGAATATGAATAATAGTGAAAGAGAATATAAGGGAAGGGAGAAGAAATGTGTGAGAAATATCAGAAAGGGAGACAGAACATAAAGACTTCTAACTCTGGGAAATGAACTAGGGGTGGTGGAGGGGGAGGAGGGCGGGGGGTGGGGGTGAATGGGTGACGGGCACTGAGGGGTACACTTGACGGGATGAGCACTGGGTGTTATTCTGTATGTTGGTAAATTGAACACCAATAAAAATTAATTTATAAAATTAAAAAAAAAGTGATCTTTCAAGGCCAAAAAAAAAAAAAGGTGTAACTGATAGGTTTGGGAGGAATATTTTGTGTGTTAGCCTATCTATTTTTTTTTGCATAAAGTCCTGGTTTGATGGCACGCCTGGGTGGCTCAGTGGTTGAGCACCTGATTTTGGCTCAGGGTATGATCCCACTGTCCCGGGATTGAGTCCCACATCAGGTCCCTTCATGAAGCCTGCTTCTCTCTGCTTATGTCTCTGCCTCTCTTTCTGTGTTTCTCATGAATAAATAAATAAAATCTTAAAAAAAAAAAAAAAAGCTCTGGTTTGAGCTGAAATAACTGGCTCCCCCCCCCCCCATTTCCTACTGCCTCTAATTCACTGTCTCTGAAGAGTTTATATGGACAATCTCAATATGAGATCAGTACATTTATATTCTTTGACCCAAGGACAGCAAACTTTGTGGGTTTAGTTTTTGATGGGTAGATTTTCAACATCCTATTTTTGCCAAGGAGTCTATAAAGTAACATCATTGAGACTGTCAGCTTCCCTGACAAGATAACTTGAAAGGAAAATTGTGTGAAGTAGAAGAGTTTGAGTTCACCCCAGGCTCAGTAAATTGCACAAATAGCAGTTTAATCTGCAGGGTGTCCAAGCCAATAATAAGGGGAAGCTGAGTCAAGGTTTAGGCAGAGAGACCTTTTGCCTTTTTTTTTTTCTTTTTTGTGTTGATTAGTTTTGAAATTTTTTTTAAGCTGCCACTTAAGATTCCAATTTTCACACCCTTTAAACATCTTAGGTTTTCTTGGCCATAATTAGGATTATATTGTCAGATCAAAGTTTTAGGAGATATTTGCTACTAATGTTTTACATAAAATCAAAGCAGGCTTCATTTTTAAAAAGAAAATTAATATTAAAAATAATACCAACTTGTACATTTTTCTTACCAAAGCTATTTATCCTCCCAGAAAATACTTGAGGTACTAATGTTAAATGTGCTGTAACTATAACTATATAGGTATTATGTGTAAATTTCACACAGTAAAAGTAAGTACTTTTTTTTTTTTTAAAGTGTAGGTGCTCACTTGGTTTTGGGTGAGAACACACAGACTCCCATGTGATGCCCATGAGGCAGCTCCTGCAGCCCTTCCACAGCTCCAAAAGGTCAGGGCTGCCTCCCTGCTACCCCAGGCCAGGGAAGGAGGCTGTAGACGGGGCTCGGGCAGCTTATGCTGGACTCCCGCTCCCCTGTGAGTCCTGTTCTGTGCAGGGGAGACCCAAGCCATGACCTTTCCAGCCCATCTTAAGTGCATGGGCCTGGACACGTGATGACGTTAGGAAGCTCCGATCTGACATTTGACATGACCACAAAGTGCTAGATGCTCTTACTGACTTCCAGCAAATGGAATGGGGGAAATATAGCAGTTTTTGGTAAAGTCCTTTATAATAATGGTTTGATTTTTTTATTTTGAGAGAATCTTTTTTGCAATGTATGCTTTTTTCCTTTTTGCCCAGTTTCCTTATCACTTGCTGTAGATGGCTTATTTTGCATTCATGCAGACTATGTTGCAAGTCTGTTTCATCTAGTAAACTAGTAAAATTATTGCTTAATCAAAAAAAAAAAAGTGAGTACTATGCAGTCAAGGGCAGAGGCTCTGCAATCAAACATGATATAAATTCCATATTCTGCAATTTAATAATAAATGCGGGGTCTTGGGTCATTTGTTTATACTCTCTGATGTGTAATATCCTTACTTATAAAATGGAATAATGATATGTCTACAATAATGTGTTATGAGGATTTAAAGAATTAGGACACTTGTAACAGAAAAAAAATTTTATAGAAAGAATGCTGCTGATTGTATGTTCTATGGAAGTATAAGAACACCATTGGGAATGTTTTGTTTGTTTTTAAGAGGGAATGCACCATAATGAGTATTTATTTATTTATTTATTTATTTATTTATTTATTTATTTATTTAAGAGAGAGCATGAGCAGGAGGGGCAGGGGGAGAGGAAGAAAGAATCTCAAACAGTCCTCATGGAGTGTGGAGCCTGATGGGAGGGGGGTTAGGGTTGCTCAATCTCATGATCCTGAGATCACGACTCGAAGTGAATCCAAGAATCGGACACTTAATTCACTGCACCACCCAGGCAGTCCCATAATAGTTATTTATGATGATGATCTAGGTGATGATGCAGGTAATATTTTAGCTTGGTGTGATGTAGTATTTGGAATTTGAAAAACAGAGCAACTAGAGCGAAGGATTCTGGAAGTAACAAAAATAAGACAATGAGAGAAGGGTCCAGATTTAAAAAAAGGACAGAAGGATAAGTTAAAGATTAAATTCCAACAATAGTGTAGGCAAAAGTGAATTATTTCCACTAATAAACCCCAATAGCAGATAACTGAAGGACGTTAAGCTGAATGGATGTTAAGGTTGAATATTAAGCGATTTCCTGCCCTTTGTTATAATCTTGCCTTGTTACTTCCAGTCCTTTAGTAAAACTTTTTGCCTACTTGAATGCATTATAAGGCATACTGCAAGGACTAAAAGATAAAGACAACTGAGTAGGAAGAGACCATCAGTAAACAAAATGGTCAATTGGATCAATAATTCAGCAGAGGCAGGAATTTCAAAAGAGGTACTTAGGAAAATCAGGAGAATATGAGATTCATGTGTTCACTTACTCTCCCAGTCTTCCATTTAGGATTCCATAGAAATAATTGTAAAGTTGTTTCCCTTCCTGTAGGAAAGGTCACTTGGTAAAGTGTTAAAGATATTAAACAAGAGTTGAAAGAGGACCCAGTTGTGCCTTAAACAAGACTGGTGTTGGCCTCACTGAAATAAATTTATGTTTCACCACCACTTGTCTCTCCGATTTTGGGTTTTGTCAGTGGTGTGGTCAAACCTGCTCTGTTTGGGACCCCTGTGGCCATGTGCTTTTGCACCCCAGTGCTTCTGGTTACAATGTGTGATTCTAGAAGCCTGGAAGACTTGGGATCTCTGGGTTATACATATAAAATAGATCTCTCTCCTATAATAGAAGCTTGAGAAATTCCAGGAGTGGAATTTTCACATGTTGTTTTTCTTCACTGAACTCCTTCAAAACCTACACAGGATTGAATAATTATTTCTTAAAAGAATCCCCATGTTTGCACATCAAAGGCCTTAAAGATATTAGTTCTTTTGCTTTCTGATATTGATGGTCTATCAATATACTCCAAAAGGCCTTATTCACTTTGAATCTTAGTTTTCATTGATTATATTATAAAACTGCAAACAAGTGAAAGAAAACAGAAAATTTCCAAAGATCGAATTTATAAAATTGTGCCAGGAAAGGACACTCATAGAGTTATTTATATTACTCGTAATTGTGTTCTAGCAAATTGTTCCTGTTGAGAACAGTGTGGAATTTGTACCGCATTGTGATAAAATAACAGAAAAATATTTGAGGCTTGAGAGGTCAATGCTATTCTCAGACTATTTTTGTTTAAGATTCTCTTTGTATTAGATAAAGATATTGTGAAAATTAATTAAGGAAAACTCATTTAAAGTGGAGTTGGGTACACTCACATGTGTACCTCTCTAGCCTGCATGACCAGTAGGAGAAAGATAGTTCTTATCTTCACAAGAGAAAACACTTTTCACATATATTAAGAAAGCTTTTAAGAAAAACAAGGAAGATATCTCCTTGCCACAACAATTCACTAACTGCTTACAGCCAATGAGAACCATCCACAACCTCAAATTCTTATTCTTCTCTAATGAATTTTTGTTCAAAGCAACATTCCTCAATTTCTTCCTAAAACTTAATAAAAGTTGATCTTCCCTTTCTCTTCAAACTTGCCTATGGTTTGCCATAATTTGCTTGTCCCAAATTGCAATTCCTCTGCTATTCCCAAATCATTTTGCTAGCAAAATAACTTGCTATTTTATTTTTAAGGTTGACAATATGAATTAGACTCAAATGTTTTATTTCCAGTATAGGTTTGAAAAATTTGAGCTTACTTATAAAAAGTGAATAACCTTAAATTTTATAGTCTACAGGAAGACAGCAGACTAGGGACATCTGAGTGGCTCAGCGGTTGGGTGTATGCCTTCGCCTCAGGGTGTGATCCCAACGTCCTGGATTGAGTCCCACATCATGTCTCTCATGAATAAATAAATAAAATATTTTTTTTTAAAAAAGAAGACAGCAGATTATTTTTTAAAGTAGCAATTAATAATGATATTCCATTAAGACATTCAGTGAATATCAACATTTATTAATAAACTCATTTTAGAAAGATATGATAGTTTTGACTTATATGTCTAGCATGTACATTTCTTATAAGTAATTACACAAGATTTATAAAATGTTTTTCCTTTTCCGTTTTTTCAATTGTGAATTTCCTTCCTTCCTTCCTTCATCTCCTGAATCCCCAGTCAGGAATCATTGACAGCATTCCCACCTTCGTCACCTCTTTACCTCTCTTCTAAAGGCTTTTTAGAATTAGCTATCTCAAAATCTAAATCCTATTTCTTGAATTCAAATGTCTTGAATTGTCTCCCTCTGTGAAGAAAGAATGCAATTTAGGATTAATCTGGTCTGTCTATGATAAATCAATCTGAATTTTAATTTGGTTGTTCATGTATCTCAAAATAGATCATGTATACTTACATATATTTTTCCAAATAATGGGAAGAAAGTGAAGGGCAGAGGAACATTTCTATTCAGGAAAATGAATAGAAGCCAGGACATGTTTAGGAACTGAGAAAGTATTTAGCAAACCAGCTCTATTTTCCATTACACTGAATTTCAGCTAGGAGATAAGAGCAGTGTACTGGTGCAGGCTTTAAGGGTGTGCACTGTCTGTAAAGAATTTAAAAACAATAAATAATGCATTGTAGATTATACATGGCAACCAATAAATGTGGTTGGTGAAGCACTCTCATCCAAATACTAACCCCCTTCTTTGGCATGCCATTGATTCTAGGAATATATCTGATAAGAGTTTTATATAGTTTGCAAACAAGACATGACTTTGAATTCTTGTAGAAGAAAGTGTCCTAGGTCTTTATAGTTTTGTTCCTCCTCCCTCTGAGAGAATCTTTCCCAGCCATAAGATCCTTCACCTGAGTTATGGAGCTAGAAAGATCTTTGAACTGAGTATCCCAAAAGCAGAAAAGCACAAGAAGGGAAATATTTTTTCAAATGGCTCTCTTATTATATTTTGACTTTTATAAATTAAGATTAATGGTGGCAATAGTTTTACTAGTATCATACTTCCTTTTGCTTCATTGTGGATTAAACATTTTGGTTTTGTAGACTGGGGGAGGGCAGGTACTATAGTGAACACATTGTTTCCATGGTGAAATGCAATCTGAGTCCCAAAACATGATTTACAAAGGAATCTTTGGACTACAACATTTTTATACATCGGAGATTGCTTGAAACAGAGAAACTTAAATAACTTTTATAGACCACATATCTGGTTCTTTCAAGTTTAAATTAATACCAAAGCTGAATTCTTTTTAAAAGACCAGGAAGTTGAGGTATATTTTCTTTTATTCCAGAGCCTAGTCAGATTCTTTCTCTGAAATCAGAAAAGTTCAAATCAGAAATGGAAATGGAATATATTGCTCTTATATATTACCTCGACACTCTGTTTATGGATGCTGCTAATGCTGTAACAGTGTCACATGTATCTGTCACCATCTCTGAACCATCTACTATGGCTATATTGAAGCACATGGTTTGGATAGTAATAAAAAAAGTGGCTTTCTTTAGCCACTGCTGATTCTTCATAGAGTTATGATAAAGTGATTCAGGATGGTTAATTTAATAGAGGAAAAGAAAACTTGGCCAAGAGTTATTGGGATGGCACAGGTAGCTAGCACAATTTTAACACACAAAGTTTGAGGCAGAATTGTGTCCCCCTCAAAATTCATATGTAGAAGTTGTAATCCCTAGTCCTCAGAATATGACTGTATTTGGAGATAGGGTATTTATAAAGGTAATGAAATTAAAATGAGATTATAAGAACAAGCCCTAGTTCGATTTAGTTGTTGGTGTCTTTATAAGGAAAGAAAATTAGACTATAGACAGTCACAGAGGAAATGGCATATGAAGACATCAGAAGTAGACAATCATCTACAAGTCAGGGGGAAATGCTTCAGAAGAAATAAAGCTTGCCAATACCTTGATCTCAGTCATACAGCCTCCCAGACTGTCTAAAAATAAACTTCTGGGCAGGCCGGGTGGGTCAGCGGTTTAGCGCTGCCTTCAGCTCAGGGCCTGATCCTGGAGACCCAGGATTGAGTCCCATGTCAGGCTCCCTGCATGGAGCCTGCTTCTCTCTCTGCCTGTGTCTCTGCTTTTCTCTCGCTCTTACTCTCTCTCTCTCTGTGTCTCTCATGAATAAATAAATAATCAAAATAAATAAATAAACTTCCATTGTACAAGCCACCCATTGTGCAATATGTTTTTATGGCCTACCTGACAAACTGGTACAGTACCTAATAATATTTGTTCATTTATTTTTTCATTCATTCATTCATTCATTTAAGACATACTAATTAAGAAAGTAACATATGGCAGTCATCCTGTTAGTTTCTGGGATCTAAGAATGAAAAAGAATGAAGCTCATTGGCCTGAGACAAACAAGAAGACAGTGTTACTGGAGAAAGTCAATGAGGTGCAAAGTGGAAGGGGATGAGAAAAACGAAATGGCCAAGGCCTTGTTAAATACTTGTGGATGGTAGACATAAAAAGATGGTATGCACAGAAACAAAAGGATAAGCAGTACATTGTAATCAGAGTGAACAGTAGGTAAATGTGTAAATAATGCCTGAATTAAAATCATCTAAAATCACATGCAATCTTTTTTTTTAATTTTATTTTATTTTATTTTTTTTATTTATGATAGTCACAGAGAGAGGGAGAGAGGCAGAGACATAGGCAGAGGGAGAAGCAGGCTCCATGCACCGGGAGCCTGATGTGGGATTCGATCCCGGGTCTCCAGGATCGCGCCCTGGGCCAAAGGCAGGCGCCAATCCGCTGCGCCACCCAGGGATCCCCGCATGCAATCTTTTATATACATATAGTTGAGAGGAAAAAGCTAATTGTTCTGATAAAGAAAGATAATATTTCTATAAATCTCCATGGAAAATTTAATACATCATTCCATTCATACTGTACATGTCCACAAAATTTTTCTCTAAAGGAAGATGAATGGCAAAATTTCCCTGCTTCCTCTCCAGTTTTCGTTTTCAGACATGTGGTTAATTTAACACAAGCCTAGATATTTTTCCATGTTAAGCATGCTCAAAGAAAAATGCTTGAAACATGATTTTATAAATTTCAAAACTAAAATAACCTTTCAAATTTGTTTCCATCATCCTGACTAAACACCAAAACTCCTTCTTCTTTTCTTTCCTTATTTTTTAAAATTTTTCTGTAGAGAGAGAGTGTGTGTGTGTGCACGCATGGTGGGAAGGGGCAGCAGGAGAGGGAGAGAGAGAATCTTAAGCAGGCTCCATATCCAGTGTAGAGTGGGGCTTGATTCCACAATCCTGAGATCATGACCTGAGCTTAAATCAAGCTGGATGCTTAACTGACTGAGCCACTCAGGCGCTCCTGAATACCAAAATTCTAATACCGGAGAGGTTGGATATAGATAGGGCATGGGATTATGAAAATATTTTCAGAAGACAAAAAGATGACAGTCATCTTCGTTTTTATTCCCTTGAAGATCTAATTCTTATCTTCTCCTGATCATTTGTTTTATTATGATCTTCCACATTCATTCATCTTGGATATTTTAGTGGTCAAATCTCAAAAGGCCTAAATTTAGGACAGTTATAAACAATGAATCCAAGGTGAAGAGGCTTTTTAATAAAGAGATTCTTACTCTCTTAGCTATAAAGGTAAAGGACAAAAATTTGCTCATTCAAAACCTCTTTCCTTACATGCAACCAAATGGGTTAGGAAATTGATTAGGTTCTTAAGTTTCCTGATCTTATTATAACTCAGACTGATTTTGAATCTTGTATCAAGTGAAAAAAGATCAGCTTCTTAATTTATGTGCAAAATGACTCATTACAATTAGGTAAACAGTATTTGAAGCTTTGAGGAGGGGCTGAACACCAACTCAAGGTTAACAGGGCATAGGTTCCTAGCACCACAGCTGTTTGATCCTGCACAATTCACTTATTTTTTCTGAGACCACCTGCCTAACCAGTATAACAAGGGGTTTGAATGGAATTATTCATAAGACTCCTACCACATCCAACAGTCTGTCTTTTCAACTGGGATATTGTAACAAGACAGTTAAATATCATGCATTAAACCATTTGTTCTCAACCTTGTGAACAGTTGAGTTCAAATTCCAGAACACTGGGAATTTTGTGATTTAAAAAAGTTCCCGGGATCCCTGGGTGGCGCAGTGGTTTAGCGCCTGCCTTTGGCCCAGGGTGCGATCCTGGAGACCCCGGATCGAATCCCACAACGGGCTCCCGGTGCATGGAGCCTGCTTCTCCCTCTGCCTATGTCTCTGCCTCTCTCTCTCTCTCTCTCTCTCTCTCTCTCTCTCTCTCTCTCTCTGTGTGACTATCATAAATAAATAAATAAATAAATAAATAAATAAATAAATAAATAAATAAATAAAATAAATAAAAATAAAAAAGTTCCCTAGTAGAATGGACAAAAATGAGCTATAAAATGATAAAACACTTATTTGTGAAAATACACATATCTAAATCCATTTTTTTAATTTTAAAATTTTTATTTTTGTATTTAAATTCTATTTGCCAGTATCTGAATCCATTTAGTTGCAAGTTCTTGAAAATCTAACCCAAGTTGAGTTGGCCAAAAAGAAAAGGAGGTAAGGGAGTTGGAAATTTCATTGGCTCCTGTACTCCCACTGCCCAAGAGTAGATAAAGTCTCATGCTAATCTTTATCCAACACCTGATATATCCAAAACTTAGCATCACTTTTTTTCATGTCTTAACTTTGTTAACATCCCAAAAAATTCCTCTTTAAGTTTCATGTTGTTCATCAGAAACCTGAAAAGCTTTCTGCTTTGGTCTGAATGTTTGTTTGCCACCACCCCCACACCCACACACACACGCCAAATTTATATGTTTAAATCCTAACCCCCAGAGGTGCTTATAGTACATAGGGAATTTGGGGGGAATTGGGTCATGAGAGAGGAGCCCTCACAAATAGGATTAGTGTTCTTGTAAAAGAAATTCCCCAGAGCTCCCTAGCTACTTCTATTATATGAAGATAAAATGGCCTACAACACAGAAGAGGGCTATCAGACAACCATGTACTTGGAGCTCCTGCCTCTAGAACTGTAGAAATAAAACTCTGCTATTTATAAGCTATTCAGGCTATGGTATTTTGTGATATGAGCCTGAATGGACTGAGACACTATCCCATCCCTCAGGGAAGAAATTCACAGCCCTTATACCTCAAATGTACACACAATCACAAATACACCTATACAGAATTAAGTTCCACTGATTCTGACTGGCAGGACTTAGCTAATGTTTCCACTTATGAATGGACCATGGTGTTAGGAGGTTTGGCAATGTGGGTGGCTTTTTGGAAAAGAAAAGGAAGATATGGATGTCAGGGAGACAATAAATATATGCCCCGCTACCGCATTTATAGGCTTTTTAATTTTTTCCAAATTCAATTTTGCAGAAGTTAGAATAGGCGGGATCATATAGCAAGGAATATAAATGTAAGGTCTGGAGAATGTGGAAGAAGGTACAAAGGCAATTTATGCTGCCGTTTGTATATTTTGCCAGTGAAGAACTGTGAAACAGCACAAAGGCCAAATGAAGTTTTACAGTTAGGTGACATCAGTGTTTTCTACAGAATATTGAGTTGTGTTCAGGTTTAATTAGAATAGCAAATGACAGGGAATTACAAACAACTTAGTAATTTTGAGGTTATTTAGTGTGTTTAAAACAAAACAAAACAAACAAACAAAACCTAACTGATTTGCCTGGGAAATTAACCAGGAAATTAGTGTCATATTGTAAAATAGTTGATTATGGCTTTGTGGTTCCTCTTCTCTTTATGAAAAGAATTTTGATGTCTTTTTTTTTAATTAAACAACTTAGTTTCTGATTCATGAAAATATACCCTTATTCTGCTATCCAATAAACTCTTCCTAGTATTTTGCTTCTACTTTCACTTTCCAAACCCAATATTTTACCTTGTTATTTAGATTAGATTTTATATGACCCTTCCCTATGGTTTGAAATATAATAGCATACAAATTCTATCACAGAATATCCTGACTGATATCTGTTATTTTAAAGGTCTTCTCTTACATCACAATAAGAATAGATTATTATTTCAGTATTCTCCTTTAAATTTCTTAGGAAAATTAGTAAGGATATATTGTTTATGATGACAGAAGTTATAGCAGATAAAAGAAAATAAATCAGATTTGTTAGACTTGCAGTTATTTGATCCTAATAGTATAATTTCATTTATATAGATGCGATCAAATCTACAGGAGGCAAAATTATGATATAAAAATGGCAGGATTCTGCACTGGCCTCATAACCTTCATAGTGAGATCAACTCAAAAATATTACAAATTTTTACATTCAGGCATTCATTTTAACTTTGATCTGATTTAATCTCTTCCAATTATTTTAAGGATTATATTGTACCTACTTTGAAAAATGGGAAATGAATCTGACCTGACCTGGTAATCATCATATTATTAATCTATTGCCAACATATAGAGCAATTAAAATAATTTAATAGCTTCTTGTTTGCTACTCACCTGCTTTGTAAGGTTTTAACAAGAGTCTAATACTTACTACCTGACTGGGTCAAAATGTTACTTGAATTTTAAGTTACACCTTAGTTATATTCAAGTGCAGATTAAAATATTAGACATGTTAAATTTTAAAATTCATGTTCTGAATTTAGCATGAAAAGTAATAAATTATTTTCAAGAGTAACATTTTCTCTGTCAGCACTCACTTTCCACCCTTCTGATATTAGATCCTAGATTTAGAAGAACTTTCCTATCCTTATTTATTTTTTGTTATTTAATGTTTTGACCCTATTCTTACTTCCAAAGATAGGCATAACAGATCAGACCCAATGAAATGCAAAGGAGTAGTTCCTAGGACTTGCATGCAAAACTTATCTTTTATGTTTCTCTTTCCTTCCAGTTAGAGTGCCCAAAAATATACGGTCTCAAGCTAATATATTCATTTTGATACCAAAAAGGAGAGGGGGACTTACTATTATAAAGTGGACCATCCCATGAAAACCAGAACATCAGAAAATGCAGTGGAAAGTCAGAGAAACTAACCTCAGAAAATGCTGTGGAAAGACATATTAACAGGTTAACATTATATTCACTGTAGTACCAAACCTTCTCTAAAATAAATTCTACTATAAAAATAATAAAATAAAATAAAATAAAATAAAATAAAATAAAATAAAATAAAATAAAATAAAATAAATTCTACTAAAGATATGTTTAATCAAATGAATCAATAAAATCCCTTTTCAGAAACCTACAAACTCTCATTCAATATTTGTTGCCATTTCTATTTTCTCACTTGAGATACATTTATATAAGTATACTGTATAAATATTAAGTGTACTATTCCATAAGTTTAAATGCCTACATATTCCCATTTAATACATCCCCATTGAGATATATTGTTCTTACAAAAGTAAAATCATGCTGCTTTCCAGAAAGTGCCCAATAAGCCAAGTACTTTCAAGGTTTTTCATAGTATAGATTAGTTTTGCTACTTACACAATTTCATATAAATGAAAACAGGCAGTATGAATTATTTCATCTTTCTGCTGGAGTGTTTATGAGATTCATTTGTGTTGTTGCATGCATTAGTTGTTCTTTTTTACTGCTGAGTAGTATTCCATTTGTATGAATATGGCATTTGTTTTCCATTCTCCTATTGATGAACATTTGGGTTGTTTCCAGTTTTTGACAATTCTGAATAAAACTGCTATGAGCATTTATGTTCAAGTCTTTGAGTGAGCATAAGTTGTATACCTGTTTCTATGTGTTGCCCTTGTTCTTTTTCTGCCTTCTCTGGTTTTAACATTTTGTATAATTCCATTTTCTTTTACCTTAAAATATTTATGGTGATGTCCTGGGCCTCCGGAGCTCAGCTCTGCTTCATGCTTGGCCAGAGGGCGATGTAGCCAAGAGTGAGGTGGCCAACAGCTACCAGCAGCTTCCTGCCTTGTTCCCTCCTGTGCCCTCCAGGCCCTCATTCCAAGGATTTGTCTCTCCCTCTCCACCTTCTGTCCTGAAGCTGACCCAAGAACTTCCCACTAGGAAATGCATAGTGGGAGTCCAGGGGCAGGGGCTAGGGTCCTCTGGGGCTCACCCGGCCTATGAGAGCCTGGGTAGGATTGGTTGTGAAGGTGCTGAGCTCATGGCCCCAGACTCAACGGCCTCCACCTCCTTTCTGCCCTCACAGACTCCTGGCTCTGGCCCAAAAAGTGATTCATTTGTAAATTATCATGGTTTCCTGCATTGAAATGGCCATTTCTGGAAAAAAAAAAGGGGGGGGGGTTTCAGTTTGCAGGCCGAAACCCTAGTTTATTTCAGCATCAGCAACATCTTAGCCATCACAAAAATAAACTCTACCAAGGGCGACAGAAGTATCTACAGCAAGGCTAAGGGCTCAGTCGCCAAGTGGCGAAATCAGAGGGGTGCATGGCGGGCACTGCCCCGGCAATAAGTTAGGAAGCAGCGGGGCTGGTGGTGGTGGCAGGTGCGGGCTGGGGCCTCACTTCTGGGCAGGCACGAGGTCATCGATGGCCTGGCCCTGCTCCAGCCACTGCTCCATCTCGATGAGCAGCTTCACGCCATCCACCACCTTCTGTACCAGCTCCACCTCTGAGAAGCCCAGGCGGTCTGCGTTGGAGACATCAAAGATGCCACCCATCACAGCTGTGTCCACACAGCTGGTAATATTTTTAAAAAATTAGTGATAGTCCTAGAGTTTGCAACATGTATTTACAACTAATCAAAATTACCTTTGAAATAACACTATTCTTCATGTACAGTGTCCACACCTTCTAACGAGTATTCCCAATTCCTCCTTCCTATTCCTAATAATATTGTCATTTATCTCTTACTCATAAACTACTCCTGATATATTGCTGCTGTTATTATTTTGAATAAATTGTTAATTCTTAATCAATTAAGAATAAGAAAAACAAACAAAAAATTACTCATTCCTTCTTGAAAGCTCTGACTTTATGTAGTTGTGTTTCTCTCATTTCATTTTCCTTCTCTCTGAAGAACTTTTCACATTTCTTAGAAGTCACATCTACTGGCAATAAATTCCCTATTTATTGAGAGCTTTTATTTTTTCTTCCTCTTTTGAAGGTTAATTTCACTTGGTACAAATTTCTAGGTTGGTGGATTTTTTTTCTTCCAAAACTTAAAAGATTCCCCTCCACTCTCTACTTGCTTAACTGGTTTCTGAGAAGTCAGATACAATTCTTGGGACACCTGGGTGGTTCAGTGGTTAAATTCATCTGCTTTTGGCTCAGGGCATGATCCTGGAGTACCGGGATCAAGTCCTACATCGAGTTCCCTGCATGGAGCCTGCTTCTCCTTCTGCCCATGTCTCTGCCTCTCTCTGTGCCTCTCCTGAATAAATAAATAAAATCTTACAAAGATATAATTATTATCTTTGTTCCTCTGTATGTTCCCCCAACATACACACCGTAACTCCCCAATACCCCCCTCCCAGCTTCTTTCAGGATTTTTCCTCTTACCTGATTTTCTGTAGTTAGAAGATATGCCTATGTGATTTTTCGTTGCTAGTGTTGACATTTATCCTGCTTAATGATCTCCAAGCTTTCTGGATCCATTATTAATTTGGTGGATTAACATTAGTTTACATTTATAATCAAAATTAATTTACATAAAGATTAATTTGGGGAAATTCTCAGTCATTATTTCAAGTATTTCTTTTGTTTTTGTCTTTCTTCTGGTATTCTTGTAACAATAGGAATTTTTTGAAATGGTAATTTTTTTCTTGATGGTTGGACTGATATAACAATAGGAATGCCAGTAAAGAAAGAGATGAAGGGACATTAATACCCAAGTTACACAGTCTTTATAGTTATCTACAGTCTTTGGATATCATTTTCAGCTTTTGTTTTCCTTGTTTTTTGGTTACTGAGGATTCAACTGATATAGCCTCTAGTTCAGAGATTCTCTCTTCAGCTGTGTCCAGCCTATACATAAGTCCATTAAAGGCATTCTTCATTTCTGTTACGTGTTTTATGTCACTAGCATTTCTTTTTGATTCTTCTTTCCATATCTCTACTTACATTACCCATCTGTTCCTGCATGCTGACTACTTTATCCATTAGAGCACATTAATCACAGCTATTTTAAATTTCTGATCTAATAATTCCGACATCCCTGCTATGTCTGGTTCTGATACTTGCTCTGTCTCAATTTTTTATTAGTTCATCTTTTGAGATGCTTTGTAATTTTTCTTGATGGCTGGACATGATACACTGGATAAAAAGAACTACTGTAAAAAGGCCTTTATTGTATATACATGTTACCACCCATAGTCATGTGGTGGTAAAGTATAGAAGAGGGGGAAGCATTCTATACTCCTATGATTTAGGTCACATCTTTTAGTAAGTCTATGCCTCAGGACTGTGAACTTCACAAGTATTATTTAGTTTTTTCTCTCCATTTAGGTGGGACAAGATGGCTAGAGTGGGCTGGAATTGGTATTTCCTTTCTCCCACACAGGAGACTAAAGCCAGCTGGAGTTCAGTATTTATCTTCCTGGATTGATTAGCCTGTAATAATAACCCCCAGAATATTAGGCTCTGATTATCTAGTTTCCCTTGAGGGCAGGCCTGCCTTGTTAGGAGGAACAGAGTGCTCTGGCATATTCCAAAATGGTTCCTTTTTTCCTTTCTCTGCCAAAAGCTTAAGGAGATTTTTTCCCAAAACCTACTCTAGGAACTGTGAAGAATATTTAGTATGGTAAGCTCCTGGAAGCAAATCTCACAATATTGGGAGATCTCCCTAATGACTGGGTACGTCTGGAACTTTTAACCTCAGATTTGTCCACACGGAGCCTCCAGCAACTCAATTCCGGTTCTCCAGCCACATCACTTCTTCCCACGACAAGTTTCTGCTCCTAAGTCTCTGCTCAGAGAAGCTACAATACCCTGTATTCTCCTGTCTCTCCCATCTTGGGAGCCACAGTTTTCCCTGTGTCCTCCCTTCTCTTGTAGAAGTAACAACAGTTGTTGATTTTTCAGTCTATTCAGCTTTTTGCATGTTGTTAGGACAGAATGGAGACTTCTAAACTCCTTACATGCAGAACTGGAAACCAGAAGTCTAAATGATCTCTCCTCTATTTTCAATTAATTCTTTGAGGGTGCTCTTTCAAGAGGTATCAGGACTCTAACTGAAACAAATATAATATAAAAATGCTAATTTCATTTCTTATTCACAAGTAATTTTACTTAAAGCTAATACAACTGGTATTTAAGATCACTTATGAGATATAATTATGAAGCAATTCTATTTTTGTTTTCTATTTTTCTTGGGAAATATAATCTGAATAGCCAGTTCTTCTTTTGTAGAGAATAAAAACTTGGGTGGGCTCCATGATTTTTATGGCTAATCTAAGATTTAAAAAATACAACCCTAAGTAAAATTGCAAAACAGTCTCAATTCAGCAATTAAAATAGGAAGTTCTGTTACTTCAAATATTCAAATTTAATTTAACATTGAATACATGTTACTTCCCCCACACACACATTTATTCCTGCTGTACATGAGAAGTCTAGAGTTTAGAGGTAGGGTTTGGTTAGCTATCTTCTCTTTATCTTTCTACATTAATATATGGCCTTTCCATACTTGGGAGACAAAGAGGTAAAGGAAGAAACAGTCCTATGAATATATAATCTTCTAGTATTATCATGAGCTAGTTTATCCTTTCCCTAGACATTTCAGATATTTAAAATTTAATACTACTTTTGTGGGTTGTTTCAAGTTTTCTTCTAAGATTCCTACTGGTTATTTCAGAGGATCTCTTACCTATGTTGCCTTGGTGAGGGTGATGTTGTCTATTAATTACCTTATTTAAGTGGCCTTTCTTTGATGGATATCTGGACCATGGAAATCACTCACGCAGTCTTTCAACTTACTATTTTTTGGAGTTTAATACTTTCAAAATTATAAGTCTTTTCTGCAGCTATGTATTTCTTAATTCAATCTCTTGTCCTATAGATTTTGATCCAAATCAAACACCGTCCTCTGGGAACCCCAAACTCTAGCCAAACTCCACAGGATACACATTAAGGTCTCAGAAGGTGTTTTGTTTTGAGATTTATCTTTCCTGAGCTAATAGTAAAAATTAGCAATTTCCCACTCTTTGCTCTTGAGGAAGATGACATTTAGAGAATAGCTCCAAAAACTAATTTTAAAGATTCTTCCCCAACCCAATTTGTGACTTTTTATCATTTTGCATTATTGGTTTTGATGGATGCTTTAGCAGTTGGGGATAATTTATTCAAAATTTGCATCACAGTATGACATGTCACTTTGGAATACAGTATATTTTTTTTCTTGGTCCCTCCATAGAAACTTAGATTCCACATACTGCTACAGTACCATATTTCTTCTTGTCATTGGCATAGTGTGCCTTACCTTTGTGTGTGTGTGTGTGTCTGTGTGTGTATGTTGCAGATGGAGGAGGGGAGAAGTCAATTAATTCCCTATTTGTGCAAAGAAAATGGAGTGTACTTTTTATGGGTTTATATCACTTTCCTCATATTGGATATATCTTGCAAAACACTGGGATATTTGCTCACATTTCATTCAAAACATTTCCCAGCTGGTTTGGGGTACAATTTAAGTCTCCTTCTTACCTTCTTTGAAGTCTCAGTCAAAACATGATGGCATATGAGAAAGAAAGGCAGAGAGAGGAAAGAGACATTTTCCTTTTCTTTTTCTTCTAATCAGACAATGCTTCTAGTCTTCAGGGTTTTTCATCACAAGAGTTTTTGATATTTTCACATCTAAATTATATGTTAGTATTTTTAATTTTTCTCTTCAATGCAGTCACATTAATAGAATTCCTTCATCTAGCTTATCTCTCTACTTGTGACACAATTACAATTTGGGGCAGTTTTAGAATTCTATCTTGTTCCACAGAGAAGCAAAACCTTTCTTTGTTGGTCTTCCCACAGTAGGAAGAACACTTAAAACAAAAGCAAAGAGCACTATTCCAGTATTAACATTTGATGTTTATCTGACATGGTATGTTAGTCTGCTTTCTTATACTCGACTTTGATAAAATAGTTTGGTTTTATTGTCTGCATAAATTTCTTCCACTGTCGAGGTATAACTGTAATCCTGGATTATACAGGATAACTTTTTAGGCCTGTAATTTAATAATGCACTAAAAAATATTTAACTAAGTATTTCTTGTTTAACTTAAATAATAGACCCTAGAAAGTTTGAGGTTTCTTCAAGTTTAGGCTAGAAAAAAATAACATACTCCTGGACATATATATTTTCATTACTGATTTGTTATTTCTTCTTAAATATTCACACTGACTTTTCTGTGTCCACCCTCTTGACTGGCCCAGTTTGTTGGTTTTTTTTTTTTTTGTTGTTTTTGTTTTTGTTTTGTTTTTTTTGTTTTTTTTTTTTTTTCACACTTAAATATATTCTCAGACCTGGTTTTGTGGCCTCGCTTTACTGATGTAGATCTAGATCTCAGGTCATGTGCTTAAGTATCATACTCTTTCTTTCTTGTTCACTAAAGTTTGTTCTAAAGCCACTTTCATTACACTTATCCTTAGAATTCATATTAGTGACTCTTGATGTACAATTTCTCTCCTTTTTTCTCTCTCTTCAATTAATGTACAGCTCAGATTGTAATATTTTGTTTAGGTGACTTATCCTCTCCCATTGCTCTATCTAGATACTGATTTCCTAGATACTAGTTCTTCATCTACTTGACTTCATCTGTCACTTTGTCACACATTGTTGACTGTGCAGACTAATCACAAGAGATTTTGTCAATTGATAGATATGTTAATGAACTGTGCACAAGGATTGGGTTGCCAGGTGAAATACAGAATACTTGGTTTAACTGGATTCTCAGATAAATACACTAAGAATAACTTATTGCTTATCTGGAATTCAAATATGACAGGGCATCCTATACTTTTATTTGCTTAACCTGGCAGCCCTACACAGAGAGTACTCTTTATTAAGAATTTTTATCTCAATATAATCACAAAAATTTTCCTTCATTCTTCCTTAAATTTTGTTATATCCAATATTGTACACTTCTATTAGATTTAGTTCCTATGATTCCCCCCCCCATTTATATGCTTACTACTGCTTAAATAACTCTATAGGCTATGGCTCTACAAAACAAAAACAAAAAAAGCCAAACCAATTATTGATGTGATACAAATTAATTAATTAGAGTAACCACTTTCCTATTTGCTTATGGCCTAGGACAGAATTAATTACTTAAGCCCTAGATGTCTTATTGTCCTGTATTTTATCCCAGTATTACTTATAGTCCCAACAGAAAACAGGATAATCAAATCATTACATGAAGGCAGTTTTAATACAAAGACTTTACAGAGATGCAGAGAGGGTTAAGAAAATCAAGAAGAATGACTAAATATGCAGAGACTAGCAATAACAAACATTTGTTAGCAATAACTAACATTTATTACACCCCCATGCCTGAAAAGGATGGTGTAGCCAGAATCCAGTGAAAAATTTAGCCCTGGAAGAGAAGCCCCACAAAAGGAGCAGTGCTAATAGTTTGGTGATCTGCCCATAGTGGGAAGAACACTCAGAACAAAAGCAAACTATTGTTCAAACTGTGGCTCAGCAGCAAGAGAACTGAGAGAACTATTGCCCTGATCTCCCCTTCCTACTTTAAGGACAAGTGTGTCTCCTGTTATCCAGTCCCATCTGGAAGCCCCAGGGCAAAGGAGCCCAAGTGATAAAATTCATGGAGGTCAATGCAAAGAGGGTAGAAAATGAATCTGAGAAATAACTGGCTCAAGAAGATAAAATAAAGATTTTTTAAAATTTAAATATTTAAACCGATCCATAAACAGTATAGAAAAACCTTTTTAAAAATATTAAACACCTAATCACCTAATTCTAGATGTAAAATGATACTTTTCTTAGAATAGTGATTTATTTACCTTATATTTCAAGAAAAGATATGCAAAGTATACACACACACACACACACACACACACACACACAAAGGACTATGTCCCAACTATTTCAACTTGCAATTTCAGCTCTCACATCTGTGGCTTTAAACATTTATGATCTTTTCCACAAATAGATTTTTGTTCATAAAAGCAGAATTTATGGCTGGGTATCTCACTATCTTTGAAAAGATGTTTTGACTGATAATTTCTCTGAGGGAGGTATAGAAATTAGCAACTTCAGATATTTTTTGTGGAAGTGTAATTTCATATAATCTTTGTGAAAATCAATTTGGCACATTGTATCAAAACTTTTAATGTGTCTAGACCTAAATTCCAAAGTCAATGTGTAAAGCTTTATTCTAAGAAAATAAAAAAGTATATGTGGTACATATAGACATAAAAATGTACATATGAAAATAGTCATTCATGGTTACAGAATTTGGAAGCAAGTGAAATATATCAATAGATGATTTAAATTAATAAATTATAGTACAATCAGTAAAATACTATTCTGTCAAAGTGTTTTTGATTTCACCATGGATGTGCACTATATCTTCATTTAAAAAATGATAAAGTAGGTGGAGGGTATGATTCTACTTACACTGTCTTTTCCTGAATGTTACATAAATGGAATCACAGAGTACAGAGCCTTTTGTTTTTGTTTGCTTTTTTTTTCACTTACCAAGCTTTGAAATTCATTTATGGTTTTGCATGGATAAGTAGCTTATTCTCTTTTGTTGAATCGTATTCCGTTATATGGCTGTATCACAATTTTTTTTTTCAATAATGGATAGACATTTGTGCTGTTTTCAGCTTGAAGGTATTATAAATAAAGCTATTCTAAACAGTCAAATACAGATTTTTGTTTTAGATAAAAGTTTCATTTCTCTTGAGTAAGTATCTAGGAGTAGAAGGTCTAGATTATATGGCAAGTATATATTTGATTTTATTTAAAAAAATGCAAAATTCTTTTCAAAGTAGTTGTACCATTTTGCATTCCCATCAGAATGTATGAGACTAACAGCTTATTTCTGAATGTTTTACAAAGGGCATTAATTATATTAATCATCATCAGATAATACAATAAAAATTTTTCTATTTAGGTGATAAAGTTGAGGGGGAGTTTTGGGAACTCAAGTTGAGACTAAATGTTAAAACCATTAGCAACATGTGTTGTCTTAATATCTCAAAATAAGATAATAAATCAACAAAGACAACATCAGGAAAATTTTTATATCCTTAATAATTATTGTATTAGTGATTTCTATACACCAATCCCAAACAGTTTATTTCTGATACTCAATCCAGTACTATATCAAGGCAACACTTAGAAATGTATCTTATTGTAGATAATAAACATTATATAAAGCTTTTTATTGGCTCTGGTTCTTCACTCGGGGTTGAATGCCTTTCTGATTGTAGGAATGACTCTTCAGTTGTTGATTTTACCTATTAGTCTTTCTTTCAGCACCAGAGAGCACATCTACAACTCAAGAATATTTTTCTCTTTTTTTCTTTCTTAGACTTTATTATAAAGATTTTCAGTTTTATTGCCATTCTCTTTATTTTCTATTTCAAATTCTATTTTTTTTATTTGTTGATTAGTCCCCAAGGAAATGACTCAAAATTCTCGCATACTGAAAATAGAATTTGTGTAGTAGGATGCTATGTGCTTAAATTTGCAGTTAAATATTGTTCTACTTTCCCATGGCTTACCAGAGTACATTTCAATTTCAAAGAGGAAAGAAGGACGTAAATTGTGCAGAGCTGATTTTATTCCCACTATCTTATTTATTCAAGGATTTTGTTTTCCTCTATGTACGGCTGTCACTGAATAATTATTGATTTGTTTACCTTGTATTTCAAGAAAAGATATATATACACACACACATATATATAAATAAAAGGACTATGTCCCAATTATTTCAACTTGCAATGATTTGAACTCTCAGATCTGTGGCTTACTCTATCATTTACTGAATGTTGCTTTGAAATTTATCATGGTCCTCTCACTCAAAGGGACTTGAAAGGTCACTCTGCTCATGCCTTTGCCCCCAAGCAGAGTGTCATTCCTAATTATTGGGAGCAATGGCGGCAAGAATCATTCGTAAGGGACAGATAAAACCATCACATGTAACCTATACCTTGCCCTCTAATCATCAACTGAGCTCCAGCTGTATAAATTACTTTTACTGAGTTCAGTATACATTTTATTAGTGCTGTTCCCCTTCTATTGCATAGAATGCATATTGCTAACCTACTAAGTAAAATCGCTTATAGATGTAAATTTTTATGACTTTTTAAATGTTAATTTATGGCTTGTTAAATGTTAAAGTGGTAAATAGCTCCTAGGAGTTCATATGTACTAACTTCCATTTTGTAGCCCTCAGCATTTAAAGAAAGAATTCATAAGATATTTGTCAAGCTAAGATTTTTATAAACTTGCTTTTAATATACGAATGTACAAAAGAAACTAGGGCATTAGAAAACAATGTCAATGCCACATTAAATGATCACTGTCACAGAATAACAAGTACCTCTTGCTAGATTATTTAAGAAAAATAGTATGAAATATAAGAATTATTGATTTAGGCTACTGCTACAAACTGAAACTATAGCTCATTGTACTAGATCATAAAGGTCATTGTACTAGATCTATGCTCTTCTACATAGGGCTGCTTACAATTCCTATTTACTTAAATATTTATTGTAAATAAGTACAGTGGATTCTTTTTTTATGGCTACATCATTGACTCTATTACCCATGACACAGTAACATAATTAAAGAATGAATGAAATCAGAGTTCAGGGCAATTTTTGATATTGTGGTTATTGTAGTTATTGAAGATTTGGCATTAGATTTAAGTCTAGATTCTTTTAAAAATACAGATGCCTAGGTTCCAACTACAGACATTCTTGAGAGCTGAGGCCAAGGCATGTATATTTTTAAAAATATCTTTTTATCCTTCTAATGTATAATTTATAAATAGGAAAAAGAATATCCAGAATCTTAAAGGATTTACTCAATGTTAAAGAGCTAGTGAAATGTAAAACTAAAATCAAACATAGGTTGACTCCTCTTTTACCCATGAGGTAGAGGACAGGTAAGAGCAATCTCTAATCAAGGGTACCAGCAGAGTGAACATCAATCTTTTCCTAATCCATGGATCCTTCCAGGCGGTGATGTTAATGGATAGAAGAGGCCGCATAACACTCACATGCAACTACATCTATTAGTTTGCTGGACTGCTGTAACAAAGTACCATAAATTGGGTGTCTGAAATAAGAGAAATTTATTGACTCACAGTTCTAAAGGCTAGAAATCCAAGATCTAGGTGTCAGCACAGTTGATTCCTTTGAGGACTATGAGGGAAAATCTGTTCCCAGACTCTTTTTTGTAGCTTATGGTGATATAGGGACTGAGGGCAGTCCCTATATCTTATTAAGATTATTTTGAGCTGAAAGCAAACAAGACCTTACAGGTTCAAGAGAAAATTTTCCCCTCCCTTACCTACACAGAAGAATCTAAGTTGGAGTCTTTCTCAGAATAAGAGCTATTCCCAGAAATAATTTTATCTGAGTGACCCATTTATATGTCAGGGCAAACATCTAATTATCAGACATATGCTTTTTTTACTGCCCTGTGTATTATATTTCTTCTCTCTGAAGTCCCAGGACCCTATCCCCTCTCTCCTTAGTTCAGGATGACATGTATACCTCATTTTGCCTGTCTTTGGGATTTCCATGTCTGTGTGGATTCCCTGTGTGTATTCTATTAATTTTATTTTCTTTTGTTAATCCATCTGATGTCAATTTGATTCTTAGTCCAGATAAAAGAATTCTTAAAGGGGACAGAAATTCTTGCTCCCTGACAATGACAATTTTTGGTGTTCCTTGGCTTTAGATGCATTATGCCAATCTCTGCCTTCATGTTCACATCACATTTTCTTGTGTGCATGTCTGTCTCTGTGTCCAAATTTTCCCCCTTTAGATCCCACCCTAATGACCTCATGTACTTGACTAAAGACCTCATTTCCAAATAAAGTCACATTCTGGGTTACTTGGGTTATAACCTCAACATATTTGGGAGGGGGATCACAATTCAATCCATAGCAATTGTCTACACAGAGGCTATGGAGAAGCAGAAGCTTAGGGGACTCAGAAAGTTCTCTTCTGGGACAACTGGGTGGTTCAGTGGTTGAGCATCTGCCTTCAGCTCAGGTTGTGATCCCCAGATCTTGGGATTGAGTTTTACTTCATGTTCCCTGCAAGGAGCCTGTTTCTCCCTCAGCCTATATCTCTGCTTCTCTCTGTGTGTCTCTCATGAATAAATAAAATCTGAAAAAGAAAGCAAGCAAGCTCTCTTAAACACTTATTACTGATTATTTAACTTCTACTTAAAATATAATGCCATTAGCATAATGTGGAAGTCTAATTACCTGGGTTATGAGTAGTCCAACTTGAAAAAGACTTTCAAATCTCATTTATAAAGAATATGGGTTTTCTTTCCCCTATTTGTGTGACTGTTTTCTAATTAACTCTTTTCTCCATGAGGTCTAGCATACCTTCAGAGTTCTATACAAAATTCATGAATTGAATTAATCACTTTTGCCTTTTTTTAAAACACAACTGTCTTGCTTTCTGAATTGTTTCTTCCTACTAGACACACCTTACTGCTTTCACCTTGTAATGTTAGAAGGTTTTCCTCCTTTTCATCTAGAAAAATCATCTCTTTTTTGTTGTTTTTTAGAATAGCTTTCTTCTAGCTTTTCATATCTGATTCTCTCAAAGGATGCCACATTTTCACTTGACTCCCCTCAAAAAAGAAAACAAACAATTGGTACAGGATTTTTCATCTGGATTAGTTGAAGCCCTACCCCAGGACTTTTGAACTTGAGACTCAATGGTCTTTTAGTCTTTCTCCAGTAAGAAAAAAAAAAAAAAGTTCCATCCTAACCTCTGTCAGTGGCAATGTTTTTTTTTTTTTTTTTTTTTTTGAGTATCATTTAGGACATTTTCGGCAATAATAACAGAAAACTCAACTCAAAAAATTCAATAACAAAGAAATCCATTATAATATGTAGCAGGAATTCAAAACTATGAAGCTGTAATGTATATTAATTTAGCAACTCAATGATATTATCATAATTCTTTCCATTATTTCATTCTGTCCACTCTTGGGTTGACTTCATCTTTGAGCTTGCAGTATACTGGATTAGGACACCTTATCCAGAACTGCTATTCAGAAAAAGTCATTTCTCCAAGTGTGTTTAATCTTAAAACAAAAGAAAACATTTTTAGAACCATCCAACTAGTTTTTCATTACATTGGCCAAAATTATATCCTGATTCCATGCCTAAACTAGCCACTGTGAAAGGAATTAATAGCAACATAGCTGGATTAAGGCAATCAGAATTAATTCACTAGGGTTGAGAATACAGCATCTTTTCCTGATATTCAGTGCTACACAAAAGCGAACATATACATCATCACAATCAGGATCTGTTAACAAGGAAAAAGGAAAATAAATGTTGGATAGATTATTAAAAGTCTATCCTAATCCTCCGATGTAAAGAAAGCTTCCATGTGTTGAAACAGAATGTAACCACCACAGAGAAAGACTTAGCAGTTTTGATGAGTTCCAACTCATCCTGAAGCCCAGTTGCATGTATTGTCATTCCATAATGTTTTAAAAGTTGTTTTTTTATACTTTATTGGATTCGATGAACATGTTTCTTTTTGCCTATACATGTTATAACAGCATTTCTATCACTTGTAACAAAACAAATATACCTTACCCTATTGTAAGTTTATTGAAGTGATATTTGCATTTTTTATTTTTATTTTCATAGCCGTAAATTTTGTTCCCATCTTTTATGGTAAGTCAGACTTCATGCCTTCTACTAATTTAATTATACCCAGAGAAGTCGAGATATATGTTTAAATTTGCTGACCATTTTGTCAGACTATCTCATGAACATGAGATATTTCTATTTCTACTGTAAAACATATTAATTTTTCATCGCATATAAATGTGATAATTGTGCCAACTCTATTTTATTTTTTTATTTTTATGAGGTTAGAGAAGCTATTAATAAGTCATGTGAGAATCATCCATCTTTTATCTAAAAGAAAGCCTGATCCAAATAGTCACACCATCTACTTAACATCTACATTTCATTCTTGTCTTACACAATTCACACTTTTACATTTTTGTTATTATGGAGTCATTATCAAAAAACAGCATTTGCCCTCTATTATTTTTATAAATGTAATGAATTTGAACACATAAACTGTGTTAAGCTGTTAATGATCTCCCATGGGTTGCATTTCTTATTTGTGAATCTTCAGTGATCTCCTTGGGGTTTAGGTGAAGCAAATTTTGGAAATTATGCCTATAGGCATGGAAGTTTTCCTATGAATTTCAGTAAATCTCCTCTAGAGTTTTGATCCATGAAGTAGGGAAATTTCTCAGATGAATAATAATTTTGAACCTTCTCTACCCCATGGCTTTCATTTGCTACTTTTTTGGGTGTGTGTGTGTGAATTCACCTTATATTGTTGATTATAATTGTAGGGAAAATAATAACAAAGTCAAAACTTATTTTCAGTGGTTGGGCCATATGCCTGTCCCTTTCCTTTCTTAAACTTTAGCATCCGAATCATTTACCTGTTCCTTTAACTATGCTGTTCTGCTCACATTTTACCCTATCTTCCATCTGGGATGCTAGAAACTTTCATTTTGAAACCTAGAAATATACATATTATAAACTGTTAAAGATGAATGCATTTTTTTTCTTTTTAAAACTTTTTAAGACTTCTGTTCAAGCACCCTCACATTTGGGTCAGAGAAGGAGTAGAAGAACCTAATAATATTTGATATTATGTATAAAGATTTGGGATCAGAGGAGTTCTTGTAAATGATGATTTATGATGTTAACAATTTGTTATGTAAACTTAAAAAAATTCAAATAAGAATGTCTGAATGAACAATACCTATTTCTAGCAAATACATAAATAAGCCATCCTGACTTATTAGGGAAAAAAATGTCAAAGAAATAAATTAGTAATCATTTTAGGAAATTTAATTAATTGTAATATCCAGGGAGGAAATTTCTGAATTAAAGACAAGTATCATATCAATAGCATATCCTAAGCCAGAGGTCTGACCCACTGTCTGTTTTTGTAAATAAAATTTTATTTAAATAGAGCCACATCCATTCATTTACATATTGTTTACGGCTACTCTCTTGCTGAGTTCAGTTACTACTGAGACCATATGCCCCACAAAGTCTAAAATATTTGCTATCTAACCCTGTACAGAAAATGTTTCTGATCTCTGTCTTTGGGAAATCCCTATCAGACCCAGAATATTGTGGAACTACTGAGTTTGTATAAAGGCATAATCTAAATGAGCACATATTACAGGAGAATTGGGAGCCATTCTTAAAGGTATACAACCAGGAACAGGTTGGTTAGTCAGCAAGGAGAGGCTGTAGACAACATAATGTCCTATTTCACCTAAGTGAAATTAAATGAGCCATACAGTCTTTCAGAGTCTTATTTCCTTGATCATGCTTGAGCAATTAGAATAGATGCTGATCTGGTAAATATGACATCTCTCTTTACATTTATTAATGATGCCAGAAAACTCACAACTATCTAAAGTTGCAGTATTATCTTTCTGGAGGGAAGATGCCTATTATTACAAGGACTATATAGGCAAAGTAAAAACAATATCAGGATCTCAAAGTAGCATATAAATCTATGGATGAGAATATATGCTCAAGAAACCTAGGTTTGTACAACTTGAGATGAAAGACACAATTTCCATTAAAACATATATCCAAAAGTAAAAGTACAAGGTTAATAATTGCAGGTCACAGTGAGGGGACAGTACTAAAGAACTAAAGCTAAAGGAAGCTACTGCAGTTGAGTATATGGGTAAGCCTTCAGACAGTGGCAGATAAAGAAAAACAAAAACAACAAACAACAACACATATACACACACAAAATTTATGTAACTGGAGATTAAAATTTTCCTAATAACTCTAAGAACTTATAACATATAGAATGTGTTATCTTATTTATACCATGCCTCTCTTCCAGAATAGAGATAATTTTAAAAACTGAAATAATTTAATCTTCTGGTTAGACAAACATTTAGATAAGGGTTATTTCATATTTAGGTTCCTAATAGGTTAAATTTAATGGATTTAAAATTAGTAATTTTTGGGCATCCCTGAGTGGCTCAGCAGTTCAGCGCCTGCTTTTGGCCAAGGGCCTGATCCTGGAGTCCTAGGATCAAGTCCCGCGTCGGGCACCTGGCATGGAGCCTGCTTCTCCCTCTGCATCATGAATAAATAAAATCTTTAAAAAAATTAGCAATTTTTAATGAAAACGTCACATTGCACCCAAGGTATTTTTCTCAGTAGAGAAGAATACTTGAACCATCCTAATTGTACATACAAACTATTGGGCTCTCTTTGTATGCCATGAAACATGCATTCTCTTAGAAAGCAAGTGTTCTCTTTTTGTTTCCAATTTGCCATTACAAAGCTCAATATATGCCAAGTGACTGTTTTGTAAAACAGTGTATATACTTTCACTTTACTTATATTTTATTTTTGCTTTGTGTTAAAACAGTTGTTTTTCTTGAAATTATTTTTAGTTTGGGGATTGTTAGTATAGCAGTTAGGAAATTTGTTCAGCTGCTTGTATTTGGCATTTAACTGCAATAGTTTAGACCAACATTTCTTCTATATACATTAATGTAGAAGGTTTTTTATGTCGGTTCTGCAACTCAAGAATTTGGAAAAAGGCCTCTCTTGTATTTCTCTGTAAGGCTCCATCACACAGAGTATATACAGAGCTTTATGGGTGAAGGAATTTGAAGGTGAAGATAAGCCAAATTTTGGTATTGCTTAGTCTATAGTTCCAAAGAGACAAAAAAAAATAGTGTGTTCCAGAAGACAACTGGGAATACATGCTAAAATCAGACAAAATTAAGATTAATTTTCTTTGAGGTGGTAACTAAAGATTAACATTTCAAGAAGTTGGTAGTGACTAAGTGAGGTTTGAGAGGGAAGCAGGCCAATGGAAACTCTATTGGGATACAAGAAACTAGATAAGGTTTTCTGTAGAGAAAATTATGCATGCTAAGAAGGAGATCACTGAAATGAAGGCTAAGGAGTCAAGGCTGCCTAAGAAGATATACCAATCATAACAATAACAAAGAGAGCATATTCCTCAAATGTAAAGCAACAGTGGCATAGACCTATCTTGATATTTCTAAGAAAAGCCTTAATGAAAAGGTGGCTACTCTGTGGGAAAGTTGACACTCGTCTTTCATAGAATTCTATATTTACTTATCCTCCCAGTATTATTTTAAAGGCTACAGAATCTTCAGATTGAATGTCAGACAAGCTTTTTTATTGACACCAACCTACATGAAGGTCAAAAGTTAACTCCATACTTTCATTTTATATCTTACACAGAGGGATCCTCGATTTCTTGTATAGTCAAAGTCAAATATACCAGTTCCTCAAGCTTGATCTTAAGAAGACTATATGTATCTTATTGTGTCTAGTGGATCACATTTCTCATCTACAAGGAAAAAAATGATCTGGAATTCAATGCTTTGTGATTTGAGTCCTATGACTTCAAAAATTTCCAGACAATGACAGCCACCTACTGTTTTGTACAACAGTAAAGAGGTTGATTTAGATATACTCATTGAATCAGCACACATAAAGAGAAAATATGTACATGTAAACAGGATTGAATTTCAGCTACATTTTCCTTTGAAAATGAAACCCGTTGACAGCCTTACCAATAAACAGTGCTCAATGTTATCTTAGTCTTCTGTTTGAGTTTTGGAATGCTGAGTCTTATGGTAATTGCATATTGCATCTACATACTTAAAATGAGTTTATAATGGCTATTATCAAAAGGAATAGGAAAACAATTAACCATGATTAGCCTTTTTATGTGAAGAGTTACCTCCTTATTTTGGCATTCAGTTTGCAATCATTTTGAAATTAGCTATGAGTTTGAATAATTTTATTTATTTTTGTATTTCAATAGTGTAAGAACAAATGAGTGCCTTAACCTTATGCATTTCTATAAAAAGTATAAAATGAAAAAAAAAGTATAAAATGCTAGCAGTATTTATTAAAATATAAAATCCATTTCCCTGTTTTTTTTTAAGCAGAGAAAGAAACCAAAAGAAACCTAATGTTTTTTTTCCTAGATAAATTTGAAACTGAGCCAACTTAAAATTACTATGAAATTAATTATTGCACTTTATATTGTCCCCCAAATGATTAATTTTCACTGCCTCAGGTCACTTTCAAATGATATTCTCTTGTAAAAGAACAAAGGCATGACTTGGTAAAAGGCATTGATGATGTGGTTCAAATTTCAAAATACATATTACTCTCTTGCAATACTGAGACAAGGCATGTTTAAATTTCACATGTGGTAAGAATTTACATTTTATCACAGAGATTCCCAAATACTCTGGGCAGGGGGAAGTAAGATTTAAAATAGTGACTCTCCACAAATCAGGCCAGATTCCCTTTGTTTGTTTTTGGATCCTGGAGCATTGTCAGCCTTGCCTATGGGATGTGTTTGGAGTCCTGTGAGTGATGGCTGGAGTGAAATCTCAGGGGATGGCATGGGCACTGCCTGAACTTTCCAGATAATGATTGTGTAGCCAACACACTCAGTTTCAGGTCCTTGGAGATGTAGCCTTTTGCTCTGTGCTATCCTGTATGGCTTGGAGAACTGCCAGTGGCTGTGACTAGAGAGTAACCTCTTAGGAGGGTGAATTGAAGCTTTGGAGTTACTTGGATGTTTGTAAATTACAGAGGGCTAAAAAACCCCTTTGGGGATTTGTGTTTTGTTGAAAGGATGATCACAACTTCTTCCTACCTGAAGGAAATGAGAAAACTTAGTATAAAAGTTGTTTTTAAAGAATTAATTTAGGTTACAAAAAAAGTAAATTGGGATTTGTGATACATGGTGTTAAATACAGTAACTTATGTGTGAATAAAAACATTTCCTTACATTACATTCATTCGTTTAGTCCTATCACTACATTTTAGTTTCCCATTTGCCTACTCATTGCTATTCCATATTACAGAATTTTAGAAGATTTCTTAAAATGCTTGAAAGAAATTTCAACATAAATATTCAAAGATTAAATGTCATCATCATTGTTTTCTGGAAGTGGAAATCTTTGGCATAATGTATTCTCAAGCAACCTTCCTTGCTTTGTTAAATGATTCACTTTTCAGATCTAGGGCGAGAGATGATTCCTTCATTATGGTCTAAAAAAAATTAAAAACAAAAAGCTTCCTCTCAACATTTATAAACAAATATACAAATTTATAAAAACAACTGGCCTTATTTTATGTTTGATATGGAAAATATAATTTAAGATATATTTGACTTCTAATCTACTCTATTTCTTTCAAATCAGTCACAAATAACTTTCTTACAGGAATGGCCTATTGTTTAATTCTTTAAGATAAACTGCCCTCTTTAATATGTACCTCTATATTATAAGTTTGATTGAGGTATAACTTATAAACCAAATAACATACCAACTGCCAAGTATAATTTCAAGTTAATAGAATTATGTTTCCATCACCATAATCCAGTTTTAGAATATTTTTATAATTCAGGAAAGTTTCCCCATACCTATTTGTGGTTAATTTCCACTCATATTTCTAGTTTTAGGAAGCTACTGAAGAACTGCTATTTTTCTCTACAAATTTACCTTTGTCAGATATTTCATATAAATGGAATAATGTAATAGACTCTACATATGGGTTCTTTCAACTTAGAATAATACTTTTAAGGTTCATCCATCTTGTAGCATTGTGGTAGGCAGAGAATAATTGTCTCCCAAAGATATCCATATCCTATTTGCCAAGATGTGATTATTTTATGTTACATGGAAAAGGTAGCACATGAAAATGAGTTTATCAGTCAGCTGCCCATAGAATACAGATTTTTCTGCATTATCCAGTGGTTCCATGTAATCATAAGGGTCCTTAAGTGAGGAAGAAGGAGATAGAAGAGTCACTGTGATGGGATGTGAAAAAGATTTCATGGGTCATTACTGCCTTTGAAGATAAAAGATCACAAGGCAAGAGATATGGGCAATTTCTAGAAGCTTGAAAACACAAGAAAATAGATTCTACCCTAGTCTTCATAAAGGAATTTCAAAAGCCCCATGAATTTTAGCCCAGTGTGGTCCAATTCAGGTACAATACAGAAGACCTCCACAAACTGTAAGCTAACAAATTTCTCTTGTTTTAAACAATGAAATTTATAGTTATGTGTTACAGCATCAAAAGGAAAATAATATAAGCATGTTTCAGTTTTTGTTCCTTAAAAAATTTTTCTTGTGGTAAGAACAAGTAACATGAGATTGATCTTCTTAATAGATTTTTATGTGCTCAGTACAGAATTGTTAACTGTAGAAACAATGTTGTGCCATAGGTTTCTAAAGTTATTCTTTCTGCAGAACTGAAACTGTAGCTGTTGCTCATCAGTTTTCCATTTGCCCCAGCCCCTGACAATCACCATTAAACTCTCTGCTTCTGTGAGTGATTACTTTGGATACCTTATATAAGAGAATCATGCAATAGTTTTCCTTCTGCAACGGATTACGCCTACCGATCCTCAAGGTTCATCTATATTGTCACATATTGCAGGATTTCCTTCTTCTTTAAGACTGAAAAATATTCCATTGTATGTAGACAGTACATTTTCTTTATCCAAAGACATTTTAGGTAATTTCCACATTATCACTATTGCGAATAGGGCTGCAATGAACAGGAGAGCATTAATATGATACTGAGATCCTTATTGCAAAAAGTTTGGATGAATATTGATAAATGGGATTGCTGAATCATATCATAGTTTTTTTAAGGAACCACCACACTATTTTTCAGAGCAGTTGCATCATTTTTGCATTACTGCTACCAATGGACAAGGATTCCAATTTCTTCACATCCTTGTTAATATTTGTTTTCTTTTTTAAATAATAGTCATCCTAATAGGTGCACTGATATCTTAATGGGGTTTTGATTTTCATTTCCCTGATTAGTGATGTTGAGGATCTCCTCATATGCTTATTGGCCTTTTGTATGTTTTCTTTGGAGAAATATTTTTATTTAATAGCCAAATATTAGTCTATTGCTTATAAAGACCCTATTTTATTTATCAGCTATTTGATATCTGGATTATTCTCAGTTATAACCTGTTATTAATAATGTTTCTGCAAATATTGCTGAACGTGTTGTTATGGGTACATGTTTTGTTTCTCTTGGCTTGATACCAAGAGTAATATTTGCATCATAGGGTAAAACTATATTTAACTTTTAAGCAACTGTCCAACTATTTTCCATAGGGTTGATGCTATATTTCCATCTCTAATGCATAAGGATTAGAGAGTTAATAGCAAATAACATTTGCTATTTTCTGTTTTCTTCTATTAAAGTCATTCTAGTGGATGTGTAGTAGAATCTTGCAATTTTTTTTAAATTGTAGTAAAATACACATAACATTTGCCATCTCAACCATTTTTATAGTTTTGTGGTAATGAGTATTCACATTATTGTTCAATCATCATCATCCATCCCCGTAACTCTTTTCATCTTGTGAAACTGAAACTGTATACCCATTAAAAAATAACTCTCCATTCTCTCCTCCTCGTCCCCCAGCTCCTGGCAACCACAATGATATTTTCTGTTTTTATGAATTTGACTACTCTTAAATACCTCATATAAGTGGAATCTTAGAGTATTTCTATTTTTCTGACTGGCTTACTTCACTTAGTATAATATTCTTCAGCTTCACTCATATCATATCGAGTTACAGAATTTCCTTCCTTTTTGAAGGCTAAATGATATTCCATTAAATTTATATACACATTTTCTTTGCTTGGTAAGTCCTTTTGCATATCTTCTTTGGAGAAGTATCTATTCAAGTCCTTTGCCAGTTTTGAATTATTTGTATTTTGTTGTTGAGGTTTAGTTCTTTATACATTCTAGATATTAATCCCTTATCAGGTATGATTTGCAAAAATTTTCTTCCATCCTGTGTATTGCCTTTTTATTCTGTCAATAATGTCTTTTGATGTACCTTTTTTTTTTAAATGTATAAGCTCAATTTATTATCTGAACTTTTGTCATCCTAATCCAATATATTATTATAAATTCCCAAATTGTAACCACTTTTCTTATAAGTTGTCTTCTAAGAGTTTGTTTTGGTTCTTATATTTGGGTCTTTGATCAATTTTGAGTTAACTATTGTATATTGTGTTATGTAACAGTTTGATTTAATTATTTTGCATAAGGATATTCAGTTTTCCCAGCACTATTCATAGAAAAGACTATTTTTTCTCCATTGAATGATCCTGGCACACTTGTAAAATATTATTTCACTATATAAATTAAGGTTTATTCTGGGCTCTCTATTCTACTCTGTTGCTCCATATGTCTGCTTTATACCAGTAACACACTATTTTGATTACCTTCCTTTTATACTAAGTTGTGAAATCAGTAAGTATTAGTACCACAGTTTTATTCATCTAAGATTGTTATGGCCATTTGGGGTATCTTGAGATTCAATATAAATTTTAGGGTAGTTTTTTTTTATAATTTTGGAAAAAAATGATTAGGATTTTGAAAGACATTGTATTCAACCTATAAATCATTTTGGGTACTACTGACATTTTATTTATTTATTTATTTATTTATTTATTTATTTATTTATTTATTTATTTTGAATTTTTATTCATTTATGATAGTCACAGAGAGAGAGAGAGAGAGGCAGAGACACAGGCAGAGGGAGAAGCAGGCTCCATGCACCGGAAGCCCGATGTGGAATTCGATCCCGGGTCTCCAGGATCGCGCCCTGGGCCAAAGGCAGGCGCCAAACCGCTGCGCCACACAGGGATCCCCTGACATTTTAATGTTATTAGCAATTCCTCTTCATGAACATGATGTTTATTTCCATTTATTTATGTCCTTCTTAATTTCTTTCAACAATGTTTGGTAGTTTTCACTGTACAAATGAGTTACCTTCTGGGTAAAGTTAATTCCTAAATATTTTTACAAACTTCTTTCAATAATGTTTGGCAGTTTTCACTGTACAAATAGTAAATTCCCAAATATTTTATTCTTTTCAATGCAATTGTAAATGCAACTGCTTTCTCAATCTCTTTTTTGTATTATTCACTGTTAGTATACAGAAATGCAATTGATTTCTGTGTACTGATTTTGTATCCTGCAACTTTACTGAATGTATTTATCAGTTAAATTTTGTGTGTGCGGAATCTCTAGGGTTTTCTACATATAAAATCATAACATCTGAAAACAGATGATTTTTCTTCTTTGCCATTGAGATGTTTTTTGTCTTGCCTGAATGTTCCAGTTAGAACTTCATGTACTGTGTTGAATACAAGAGGTGAAAGTAGGTATCCCCTTACCTTGTTCCTGATCTAGGATGAAAAGCTTTCAGGCTTTCACAATTAATATGATGTTTGCTATGGATTTTTCACATAGCTATTTATTGTGTTTATATAATGTCTTTCAATTCCTACTTTGAGAGTTTTCATTATGAAAAGATAGTGATTTTTGTCAAATGCTTTATTTGCATCAGTTGAAATGATGTGGCTTATTATGTTGATCATTTCCCTATGTTGAACTATCTTTGCATTCTAGTAATCCCATTTGGTCATGATATATAATATTTTTAATACTGGATTATTTTTGCTGGTGTTTTCCAGAGGATGTCTGCATCAATGCTCATAAGGGATATTGGTCTGTAGTTTTAATTTTGTTTAGTCTCTTTGTCTAGCTTTGGTTTGGGGGGTAATGTTGGCCCATAGAATGAGTTAGGAAGTATTCCCTCTTCTTTAATTTGAAAAAGATCAAAAAGGATCAATATTAGTTCTCCCAAATGTTTTTGTTAAATTCACCAATGAAGCCATCAGGTCCAGTGTTTTTTCTTTTCGGGAGATTTTTGATTGCTGATTCAATCTCCTTACTAATTATGAGTCTATTCAGATCTCTATTTCTTCATGATTTAGTATTGGTAGGTTTAGTGTCCTAGGAATACGACCATTTCATCTAGTTTATACAAATTGTTGGTATGCAACTATTCACAGTGTCTTACAATCCTTTATATTTTTGTACAATTGATAGTAACATCCCCACTTTCACTTATGATTTTAGTAATTTAAGTTTTTTTTTTCTTTTTTTTACATACTCCATTTAAGCTAAAGGTATGTAAAATTTGTTTATTTTCTCAAAGAACCAATTTTGGTTGCATTGATTTTTCTCCATTGTATTTCTATTCTCTATTTTATTTCTCTGCTCTAATCTTTATTATTTTGTTTTCTGTCCACAAACTTTGAGTTTAGTTTGTTCTTATTCTAGTTCTTTAGATTTTAAAGTTAGGCTCTTCATTTCATATATTTATTGTTGCTTAATGTAAATATATAGTTACAAACTTCTTCTTTAGCAACACTTTTCCTGAGTCCCCTAAGTTTTGGTATTTTGTGTTTGCATTTTCTAATATCTTTGTTTTCTAATGTTCCTAGTGATTTCTTTGATTCATTGGTTGTTTAAAAGCAATAAATTATATAGTTTTATGATTTTTCCAGTTTACTTTTTGTTATTAATTTTTAACATTATCCTTCCATTTGTCAGAATGGATACTTTTAATGATATCTCATTTTCAATCCTGAGATTTAATTTGGGGCCTAACATATGATCTTGGAAAATTTCCAATGTATATTTGAGAAAAATGTATATTTTGTTGTAGAGTAGAATGTTCTACACATTTTTTTTAGAAGATTTCATTTATTCATTCATGAGAAAGAGAGGCAGAGACAGAGGCAGAGACATAGGCAGAGGTAGAAGCAGGCTCCCTGCAGAGAGCCTGATGCAGGACTTGATCACAGGACTCGATCCCAGGACCCCGGGATCACAACTTGAGCCAAAGGCAGAGGTACAACCACGGAGCCACCCAGGCGTCCATCTACACATTTCTGCTAGAGCTAGTTGATTATTTGTGTGGTTGAGTCCTCTATTTCCGTACTTCTGGTGGTTCTATCCATTATTGTGAGTGGAATAGTTTCCAACTATTTTTAGAGAACTTTCTCCTTTCAGTTTTGTCATGTTTGGCTCATATATTTTAATGACCTGTATTTAGCTGTGTAAAATGTTTATATCTTCTTGCTTTGAGTCTTTTATTAATATATAATGTCCTCCTTTGTCTCTTATAAAATTTGATTAATAGTTGATTTCTCTGATATTAGTACAGACACCTCTGCTCTTTTTAGTTACTATTTGGATGAAATGTCTTTTTCTATTCTTTCATTTTCAACCTCTTTGTTTTTGGATTTTCAGTGAACCTCTTATAAACAACACACAGTTGGGTTATGTATTTTAGTCATTCTGAAAATTTCTATCATTTATTGGAGAGTTTAATCCATTTACACTTAAAATAATTATTGATAAAGAAGTACCTACCTTTGTCATTGTGCTATGTTTTCCATAGGTCCTACAGTTTCTCTGTTCCTCATTTCCTGAATTACAGTCTTCTTTTGTGTCTAGTTTTATTTTTGTAGTGAAATGCTTAAATTCCTTTTTCATTCTCTTTTGTATTTCTTCTATAGTTATTTTCTTTGTGGTTACCATCAGGATTACATTAACATCCTAAGTTTCTAACTCTGTAATTTAAATTAATACCAATTTGACTTCAATAACACATTCTCTGTTCTTTTACAGCTTCATTCCCACCCCTTTTAGTTGTTGTCACAAAATTAGATCTTTATAAATTGTATGCCCCCAACCATAAACTATTAATTCTTTTAAATGCATTTCTTTTTAAATTATATAGAAGACAGGATATAGAGCTACAAATCAAAGTTACAGTATTACTACTTTTACCCTAATATTTGTTTTCTTTAAATGTATTTGTCTCTTAAATCATGTAGGAAACAAAAAGTGCAGTCACAAACCAGTATTACTATAACATTAGATTTTATAATTATTCATGTTTTACCCTTACTGAGATTTCTATTTCTCTATATAGTCTTGAGTTACTGTCTAATGTTCTTTCATTTCACCATATAAGATTTCCTTGAACATTTCTTGCAGGGAAGGACTACTGTCATCAACTCCCTCAGTTTGGTTATCACAGATTACCTAAATTTCTCCCTCACCTTAGAAGGACAATTTTGCCAGATAGTGGAGATAATGGATTCTTGGTTCACAGCTTTGTTGTTGTTGTTATCACTTTGAATATAAAAGCCCACTGTCTTCTGCTGTCCAAAGTTTATCTTCTTGGGTAGCCTAGGTGGCTCAGTGGTTTAGCACCGCCTTCAGCCCAGGGTGTGAACCTGGGAACCCAGGATCAAGTCCCACATCAGGCTCCCTGCATGGAGCCTGCTTCTCCCTTTGCCTGTCTCTCTCTCTCTCTGTCTCTCATGAATAAATAAAAATCTTTAAAAAAAAGTTGATCTTACTCATGTATCATTTTTTCCAGTTTTATTAAGATATACTTGACATATAACATTGTATAAGTTTAAGGCATACAACATAATGATTTGATAGATAGATGGTTGTTAGGTAGATGGATAGATAAATGATTATCACGATACATTTAGTTAACACCCGTTACCTTATATAGCTATTTTTTCTTATGAGTACATTTTTTCCTGATGAGAAATCTAATAATCTTAGAATCTCTTGTGACAATTTGCTTTTCTCTTGCTGCTTTCAAGATTCACTATTTTCAGCTTTTGAAAGTCTGATTATAAACTGTCTCAGTTTGAACTTCAAAGTCCATCATACTTAAAGTTCATTGATATTCCTGGCTGTTTATATACATGACTTCCATGGAATTTGGGGAGTTTTCAGTCATTATTTCTTCATATATTCTCTCTGTTCTTTTCTCTCCCACTTCTCCTAGGACTTCCATGATGCATATGGCAGTATGTTTGATGATATCTCCTTTATGACTGATTTTTCTAATTTTTATTTTTTTGTTAGTCTAAAGGTTAATTTTGTTTATCTCAAGGAATCAATTTTTGCTTTCAAGAATTTCATATTGCTTTACTATATTTTGATTTCGATGATTTCTTCTCTATTTATTTTCTATTTATTTTCTTCTGCTAGTTACAGGTTTAGTTTGCTTCCATTTTCTAGTTTCTTAAGGTAGAAGTTTAGGTGGTTGACTTTGAGACTTTCATCCTTTTTGATGTGGATGTTTAAAGATACACATTTACTTCTAGGTACTTAACTGCTTCTCATAAATTTTTATGTTTTCATTTTAATTCAGTTCAAAATATTCTGATTATCTTAGGATATTTTCTTTGATCAATATTTTATTTAGATGTGTCTTGTTTAACTCCCAAATCTTTAGTAATTGCCCAGACTTATCTGTTGTTGCTTTCTGAGTTAATTCTGTGGGCAAAGAACATGCTTTATGCTAAATTTGTTGAGACTACTCTTGTGACCCAGCATAAGTTAGTCATGGAGAATTTTCTATGAGTTCTTGACAAGGAGGATGTTGGGGTTGTTGGGTGGAGTCAGTTATCTTAAGTTTCTTGATAGTGTTAAGTCTTCTAAATTCCTGATTTTCTCTCTAGTTGTTTTAGAAATAATTAAGAATGGATATTGACTCTCCAACCATTATTGTTGAATTACTTATTTCTCTTCCCAATTCTGTTATCCCCCCCCACCAGTATTTTGGGTTTCTGTTTTTAGGTACACAGATCTTTATAACTGTGTTACCTTCCTGATATATTGAGTCTTTGTCACTAACAATATTAGTATTGTCACTAAGTAATATTGTCACTAATTAATATTGTGGAAAATACTGTTGTTTTTACACCTACCATTTTCCTGTTTGTTTTTATTATTTCTACTCTGTCTTTTCTGTTTCTGTCGTCTTTTGTGTTACAGCTATCCTGATTTTTTTTTTACTATCCTTTATTCTGTTGTTGATTTAGAAGTTAAAATATGCATTTGCACATATTATAACCCATTGCACATTCATAAAAACTATTAATTCTGGATATACATACATATACACATGTGTATGTATAAATATTTATGTATATATATGTATATATAATGTATAAATATATATATACATTATATACATACACAGAACTTTCCTCCAATATAACTACATTCCTTCCCCCTCTTTTGTGCTATTGTGTTATATATTACACATTGAGTATGCTTATAAAAACCAATATAGTACAGTATTATAATTATTGCTTTATATAACCCTATATCTTTTTGTAAAAGTTAAAAGAATAAATGTAAAAATATGCAATTATGGAGCTGTTAATCCATATATAAAATTTTCCAATATTATTCATTTCTTGCTAAAATTTTGAATTGATGTCTGTTTTCATGTTCTTTTTTCTTGAAGAATTTATTTAGTATTTCCTATAAGGCAAGTCTGCCCACCACAGATTCATTATTTGCTTATAGGAAATATCTCTATTTTGGCAACATTATAGAAGAATGCTTTTGCTGGATACAAGATTCTTGGGTGACATTATATTTTTCTTTCTGCCCTATAAATATATTATTGTGCTAACTTCTCTTGTCTTTAATAAAAAGTCAGATGTTACTCATTTTTATGCTTTACCATACCTTCATGTGTTGTTTCTCTTTTCCTGTGTTCAAGATTTGTTGTTTACTTTCAGCTTTCAAATGTCTGGCTTTTTGTATAGGTGTGGATCTATCTGTATATATCCTACTTAGGATTGTTGAGATTCTTGAATCTGTATTATCTTTTTATCAATTTTGAGGTTTTAAACATTCCTTCAACACTTTTTGTTGTAGTTGTTTTGCCCCAATCTCTATCTTCTTTTCCAGAGGCTCCATGAAATCTGTTTACCATTGGTAAACAGAAATAAAATATATTATATGATACCAACTCTGTTTTTAATGTGGTATAATGGCATAGATTCTTCGAATAAGAGCAGGTTTTAAAAATTCAATCTCCCTTAACATTCTCAGGAGATCCTTTGTATTTTTTATTTAAAAATTATAGTGAATAGGAGATATCACATCCATGCATATAAAAGTTAAATTATCTTAAACAAAATGTGGAAATGCATGCAAAACTGTTGAGCAACTTATAGCTTATAAATAAGCAAAACATATATATAAGCATATGTGTGTGTGTAAATATATGTGTGTGTGTGTGTGTGTGTGTGTATCAGAGATAATAGAGGACTTCAGATCTCATGCACTCTTAAACACTGAATCTTTCATACATTAATCAAATGAGGAAGAAGGTAGAGTTATGGCATTTTCTTCCTTGTTTTAACAGTTTTAAGATGTTCATCCCTGACATAGTTGACATAGTAACCTTGATGAGTGTATCATGGAAATATATGCTGGTTTGGTCTATGTTTTCCTATGCACTCTTCTGCATTAAAAGTAGGCTAAATCCTAAAGACTGCTCCTGTAATAGCTGCCTTCTGCCTGAGTATGGCTATAAGAGGCTTTGACAATTTGGGAAACAGGAAGAAACCAATATATTTCCCCCTCTTCCTATGCCTTGGGGGATAAAGGTGCTTTGTTCTCTGTGGCTTCAGTTCTCAGAATTGGACTACTCTGGACTAATCTCAGCTTTTTTTGGTGACTTTTACTTCTGAGCACTGATAATACTGTTTATAATACTGCTTTCCTTCTAGCATTACAGTCACCATGTCTTCTATTGTTGTTGATTAATACATTATGTCACTCTCATCTGTTTGGCATCTGAATTCAGTGTCATCAATTCTCTGTATTACATTTACTTATTGCAAATTCTTGAAGTCACTTTTCTTATTAGAATCCAACTGACAATTTTTTAACAAAATAATGTTTTTTAATCTTATGTGGCATTTAATCATGAGTCTTTACTTCCCATTAGAAAAAAAATTCTAGTTTTGATCCAAGTGGTGATGGATTTTAAATATTTATTTGTAAAATAAATAAATAAATAAATAAATATTTATTTATTTGTGTTTACTTTGGATCAAACCTTTTAGTCTAGAATTGATCATTACACTGTTATTACAGCAAAATTTTTTACTTGAATGATATTTGTTCTTGTCTTCATTTAAGTACATATTAATACATCAATCCAATCAAAGTCCTCTAACTTCTTTATCACTTTCTCTAGTGTTGAGGAGATTCATGATTTAATTTTGGCCTACAACAGAGTTGCAAAAATGAACAAGGAATCTTTTAAATAAGACTGTCACTAATTTTAATTCTTGCAGTATGCTTAATGCTTCAGATGATCCATAGACCCACATAATTATTTGGAATCCTTCTACCTCTGCTTCAGTGGCAATGAAAGAACTCATCACAACCTTTATTACTTTTTCAAGGTTTAGGAAACCATAATACTTGATAAAATGCAATATAAACATAACACATATCTTCCTAATTAAGGTATTTTCAACCACAGTGAATATTAGAAAGAAACAATAGGAATAATGTGTTTTTAACAAACTCATGCCCTCCTAGTATCTATCTTGCTCTTTTAGAACACAGTATAAAATCAGAGGATACTGCTCATTTTCCTCCCTACCATAGCTTTTGCGATATTAACAGTATGACATTACCAACTATGTCTCAAATGAAGTACTAAAAAAAAATAATAATAAACCATGAAGAACTCTCATTTTCCCTTCATTCACCAGTTTGAAATTCTTAACTTTCCTCATGGGTAAATATTTAATGTGTTGCTGCTATATAAGAATCATCTTCATGTTAATTATTCTAATTACAGACTATCTTCCAGATTTTCCAGCACTAAAGGCTACTTCATTTGACCAATTAAAAATCTGCATTACTCAGCAATGGACTGCTTATGGGGTTGATTGTTCAACTGTACCATCATCTCATTTTACAAATCAACTTTTTAATTTGAGGCTATCAGATATGATAGCTGAGAATGTGAACACATGAATAACTTAATCAGTTTTCATTATGCCATTAGGTATTCAAAAGGAATTGAGAGATGAGGTAGTTTAGTCAGAAATCTTATATTTTATATCACGAGTTCTGTTTAATGGCTTTTGTGAAGTATTACTTCAATTCTGTTTCCAAAAAGCAATAAAGCAGAAGTTGTTTCTACAAAGCAGATAGAAAATTGATTCACTGGTGCTGGGCATTTTCCAAGTTTAGCGCAGTATTTCCAAACTGTTACATATGTAATAATGACGTTGGTGTTTAAGTAAGCATTTCATTAAATGGGTTGATTTTAGTTCTGAAGCAAAGGCTAACGTTACCAACTAATGAAGTGGTAAGAAAGAATTAGTCATGTACTTTTATGTTAAAAGAGTCACCATTCATGTGTATCTGAATCTATCAGTTGAAGGGACAGGTTAAAGTTTATGCCTCATCTATTTTTAGAATTTAAGTACTTTTTCCTTAAAAACTGTAATAATAGTGATAATGTGTTATACATATCACTTTCAATTATCCATGAGAAGAAAACTACCATAAATCTGAGGGTGTTTTTCTTATATTTTCATAATCACTTATATTTCATATTCACATATTTCACATTCACCATATTTACTTTTTATTAAAATCTCACTCTCAGAATTGCTTTTACAATGTACTGATATATTTCTAAACTGAGTAGGAAAAAGCAAGAGATTTCTCATTATGGTCATTTCTATTCCAATTGTCTAAAATAAATGTAATTCATATGTTTTCTCAGTGCTGATAAGAAATCACATATTAGGGACACCTGGGTAGCTCTTTCAAAAAGAAAAGAAATAAAAAAAAGAAATCAAAAAAAAAGAAATCATATATTATAGTTAATAATTAAAAATCTATTATTCAAAAATGTCCATCAATTGTCTTCATACTAAAAGTATAGTGATTATCTTTAAACCACTGCTAGGCCTGGACTGGCTTTTCAGAGATCAAAAAGTCAGTAGCTGGAAAATTTGACTTTATACTTTTTTTTTAAGATTTAATTTTTTTATTTATGATAGACAGAGAGAGAGAGAGAGAGAGAGAGAGAGAGAGGCAGAGACACAGAGAAAGAAGCAGGCTCCCAGTAAGGAGCCCAATATGGGACTTGATCCTGACCCCAGGATCATGTCCTAAGCCAAAAGCAGACGCTCAACCACTGAGCCACCCAGGCATCCCTATACTATTCTATACTTTCTTTTTTTTTTTTTTTTTTTAAAGATTTTTTTAATTTTTATTTATTTATGATAGTCACACACACACACAGAGAGAGAGAGAGAGAGAGAGAGGCAGAGACACAGGCAGAGGGAGAAGCAGGCTCCATGCACCGGGAGCCCGACGTGGGATTCGATCCCGGGTCTCCAGGATCGCGCCCTGGGCCAAAGGCAGGCGCTAAACCGCTGCGCCACCCAGGGATCCCTATACTTTCTAAATATGGGAAAAATTAAATGTAAAGAAGGGTCTTAGGTTACAAAAAAAAAATCCCTAAAATTTTTATTTATAATTTTATGGGATATAAGAGAAAGGCTTTTTTTTTTTCCTATACCACAGTTATATCTCAACAGTAAATCACTTACAACTATAATAGTAACATGATAAGCACTGGCACTCATTTCACATTCTGTTTAGAGATTGTGGTTAAGTCTAAAGTGCAATCAAACCCAGAAATATGTTACTATTAGGACTATCTTATGTTGTACAATATGAATACCGGGCATTTTGTTTTTTTAGAAATTGAAAGTGCAAATACTCCCCAGTAGAAGTGGCCTTGCTCCCCTTTTAATGGAATTGCAAGCCTATTCACTGAAGTTTGCCATTTTTTGAGTATACTGCGACTTGCCAAGTTAAAAAAGAGGTTTTATTGGAAAGAGGTTCACTTAAGAAATTCTCTTTGGGAGGGCACCTGGGTGGCTTAGTGGTTGAGAGTCTACCTTCAGCTCAGGTCGGCTCAGGTCATGATCCTGGGGTCCTGGGATTGAATCCTACATCAGGCAACCTGCAGGGAGCCTGTTTCTCCCTTTGCCTACATCTTTGCCTCTCTCTGTGTGTCTCTCATGAATAAATAAAATCTTTAAAAAAAAAAAAAGAAGTTATCTTTGGCTTAATTTTTCCTAGAGTACTGGCTTATTTTATTCTTTTTTTCCTGCTACTACTTCTTACCGTAACCTGTTCAACCACCAGGGTTAATGAAAAATGATTCCAGGGGAATACATATTATAAAAATCTAGGTTAAAAAAGGGCAGTATGTATATTACTTTTAAAGTCCTACCTCATGCTGAGCTCAATTAAAAGAAAAGCAAATTAAGGTGCAGCAAATGAGTAAGTATCTTACCTCAAGCATGAGTTCTTCAGTTTGAGTAATAAACCCAGAGAGGTGGCATCCTCAAAGCCCAAACAAGTTTTGCAACCTGTTTTAAAGATCTAAAACCATCGCATTATGTAAAGTTCTAATATAATTGCTCAAAAAATAATGAGCCACTTTTCCTTTACAATGCGATCTCTACACAAATTTTTAATATATATTGATGATTATATTTCGTAAGTTAACTGACATTGCATTTATTTCTCAAATTAGAGCAAATCAAATGTAATTTAGAAGATTTCTCAGCCTATTTTCCACATATTATGATAGAGACTCATCTGGGTTTGGCTTCCAAAAGCTGAACCTGAAGATTGCTAGTATTGAAGTCAACTATCAACAAGGCCAAACAAGCTTCACTTTGGAGCCAATGGCAGTTATCAGTTGAAAAAACAAAAAAACAAAAAAAACAAAACAAAATGGCAGTATCACCTGTGTATAAAACCATACATGCCTACATACTTAATTGGATGCACTTCCACAAAGGCCTTAAATGTGGAACATTCTGGTTTGACTCCAGGCATTGATTCTCCTTTTGTCTGGAGTGGTAACATCTGTTTTGTTAGTCTACATTTTTTAATAGACTGATAAATTTTTGCACTATTATCCACATTTGCCTTATATTTTTGAAACCTTTGTTCAGCTATTTATTTTTGTATAATTTACCTTTATCTTTATTTTTCCCATGGGTCTTTATGTAATAATCCACATATGTGCATTCAAAAGATAATCTGAATGATGGGGCATGAAAACTAAGCTCAAGAATTATTCAGGAAATTGAAAGAGTACATAAACTATTCAGATAAAGCCAATCAATCAGACTGGCCAAATTGATTTTTCTAAAGAATACACTCTCTTTCAACATAAAATCCTTTTCTCACCAGTTCAGAATTTTTTTTAAGATCATGATTTTAGAATGTGAGGAACTGGTCAGGCAGTAAATGATAAGCATCCTTTCTTCATTTCCATTAAATTCACATCAGCTGTCTTTTGTCTGGTACCTACCTCATGACAGATGCTGGTATTATGAAGACAAATTAGCCAAAATCACAACCATGAAGAAGGTAACAATTCTGACAATGTATAAATAAATAAATTATAACCAATTTTTATATGATATAGTATAAAAGATTTGCTAATGTTATGACGTGCTTGTACTAATCAAAATAGAAATGAACTTAAAAATAAGTATAATAAGAAAGAAAATTCTGAAAAGATGGCAGAGCAGGAAGAACCAGGAATCTGTCTCCTCATTTGGACAATTGCACTGGCACAATATATCTGATACAACTATTTTGTAACTGTAGAATCTATTGAAGGCTTGTAACTTCCAGCAGAAGTCTTAGATGGTAAATTGTGGTTAATTTCCATTAATTTCAGGTCTTAGAAGAGTAGCAACTATCCAACCGCTACTGCAAGTCCTATGGCAAATAGCTATATAAGCATTCCAGGAGTAGTTTGAACACAGCAGGTGGGTAAAAAGGATTCTATCCTTCAAATATCAAGGATCTGTTCTCTGATTACTGAATGCTGGTTCTCATAAATGAGATGTAGACAAGATGCAGCAGATACTGTTTTTACACCTTACTATTGCCTCCTAAACACATCTAGGAGACTTAAGGGTAAGCATGGTTCCCCTGATTTTTTCTTATTGTGCTTGTGGAAAACAGACATTAAAGACTAAGACATTCAAATGCAACTGTACACACATAGGAAATCAGAAAATATCCTGGGAAGATTTTAAGCTCAACTGATCCTCAGTACAGACAACTGAAACAGTTGAAAAAAAACACAAACAAAAAAAACAAAAAACACAACCTGTTGGATGAAGAGAATATGATTTTCAGACTTAACTATTTGATTCAAATGTCCATTTTACAATGACAAAAATCATGAAGCCCAAAAAACAGGAAAGAATGGCCCATTCAAAGGAAAGAAAAATGAAAGAAACAGTGCCAGAAAAAGTCCTGATGGCATATTTACAAGACAAAGATTTTAAACAACTGCTTTAAATGCTTGAAGAAATAAATATGATGCAATTTTTTAAAAAAAATCAAGAAAGTATATGAACAAAATGGATATATCAATAAAGGGACAGAAAATCTACAAAGAAACCAAATGGAAAATCTTAAGTTGAAAAATACAATAACTACAATGAAAAATATACTAGAGGAATTCAAAGGCAGATCTGAGATGGTGGAAGAATCAATAAACTTGTAGTTATTACAATAAAAATTATTCAGTCTAAGGAATTAACTGAAAGAAAAAAGAAATGAATAAATATTAAAATACAACATTATCACAACTTATGTGTCAGAGTAAAAATACTACTAAGGGGTGAGGAAACTATAGCTGTAAATGCTTACAATAAAAAGATCTCAAAACAACCACCTAACTTTATAGCTTAAGGAACTAAAAAAAGCAGAACAAGCCAAACCCAAAGCTAGAAGGAGGAAGGTAATAGTAAATACAGAGCAAATATAAACAAAATAGAGACTAGAGAAGTGAAGAGATAAGCATATAAAACCATTTGTTGATTTTCAAAAACTGACAAGCTAGATGGAATAAAAAGGAGGAAAAATTCAAATTACTAAAATCAGAAATGAAAGTGGAGACTCCCAATTCTACAGAAATAAAAAGTATTGTAGCGGGGTAATATAAATAATTATATTCCAACAAATTGGGTGGTTACCCAGACAAATTTCTAAAAACACAAAGCCTAACAAAATTATATTTACAACTAATAAGGAGACTGAGTCAGTAACAAAAATATCTCCCAACAAAGAAAAGCCCTGGACCTGATGGTTTCACTGGTGATTCTACTACACATTTAAAGTAGAACTAATACCAATCCGTCTCAAGCTTTTCTAAAAAATTGAAGAGGAGCAAAGTTTATCCAAGTCATTCTTTGAGGCCAGTAACACCCTGATACTAAAGCCAGACAAAGACCCTACAAGAAAATAAACTACAGAACAATATCTTTCATGAACACTTAGGCAAAAAAAAAAAAAACCCTCAAAAAGTATTAGCAAATTAAGTTCAGTAGCATTTTAAGGGATTATACATCATGAGCAAGTAGAATTTATTCCTGGAATGCAAGGATGGTTCAACATATGAAAAGTGATCATTGTAACATGCCTACCAACAGAACACAGGAAAAAAAAATAGTATCACAATTGATGCAGAAAAAAAAATCAACAGAATTTGAGATTCTTTCATGATAAAAATTCTCAACAAACTAGCTGGCAATGATTACTTGGATATGACATCAAAAGTACAGGCAACAAAGGAAAAAGTAGACAAACCATAAAATTTATGAAGTAAATTTCATAAAAATTTAAAATTTTGTGTATCAAAGGACATGATTAACAAAAAATAAAGGTGACCCATAAAATGAAAAAAATTCAGAAATTATATGTCTGATAAAATATTAATATTCAGAATATATAGAAAACTATGAAAATTTAAAATTTTGTGTATCAAAGGACATGATTAACAAAAAATAAAGGTGACCCATAAAATGAAAAAAATTCAGAAATTATATGTCTGATAAAAGATTAATATTCAGAATATATAGAAAACTCCTAAAACTCAATAACCAAAACAAATAGCCTAGTTCCAATTGTCAAAAATGGGCAAAAAACTTGCATAAACATTTCTCTAAGTAATATATACAATAGGTTAATAAGCAGTTGAAAAAATTGTTCAATATTGCTGGCAATGAGGGAAATGCAAATCAAACAACAATGAAATACTACCTCACAACCAGTGGTTTGGCTACTATCAAAAAAAAAAAAAGGATAAGAAAGTAAAAATAAGTGTTTGCAGGGATTTAGAGAAATTTGAACCTGTGTACATTTTGGTAGATCTGTAAGATGTTAGTCACTGTGAGAACAGTATGGCAGTTCCTCAAAAAATTAAAACTAGAATTACATTTTATTCTAGAAATTCCACTTTTGGGTATATACCCCCAAACGTGCTGAAAGCAGGGTCTCAAAGATCTATTTGTAGACTCCTGTTCATAGCAGCACTATTCAAAACATCTAAAATGTAGAAACCAACTCAGGCATCCCTTGATGGATAAGTGGATAAGCAGCATGTAGTATACACATACATTGTAATATTACTCATTTAAAAGGGAAGGGAAATTCTGACATATGCTACAGAATTGAAATCATTATGTTAAATGAAATAAACCAGTCACAAAAAGCAACTAATGTATGATTTCACTTATGTGAGATATTTGGAGTAGTCAAAATCAGAGAGACAGAAAATAGAATAGTGGTTGCCATGTCTAGGGGAAGGAAAGGAATGGAGAGTCATTGTTTTATGCATTTTCAGCTTTACAAAGAAGAAAGGGTACTGGAGATACACAGCAGTGAGACAGCGTTATGTTGTTCACTGTTCACTGGCACTGAATTATAAAGTTAAAATGGTTACGACGGTAACTTTTATGTGTATTTACTACAATAAAAAAATTGGTAATAAAGAACAAATTTCTAGTAATGTCAGTATCAGAAAATACAATAACACTGGCCAAGATTTTCGAAAACAACTATATCAGAACTCAGAAAATCAAATGAAGGCAGAAAATGAATTGAGATGGATTTACTGAGGAAAAGCTGCTGAACCTTGGATAAATACAGTGGAAATATGTGGCACTTTTGCTTGCACCTGCTCTCACTCCACTGTTTATTCGGCAAGGTAGTTCTACCAATATGTGGCAGGCCATGAAAACCACCAACTTTACTGCTATAGAGACTCACTTGCTTTGGAGTAAAAGGCAAAACGTCCAAGATGAGTCTCTTTGTGAGCAAATATTGTAGTCTTGGCAAGTAAATGGGAAAGTCCAGTGACTCCATTTGCCTAAGGCAGTTCTTACAGTTGAAATAATTGAGAAGTGAGTTAGTCAGAGATTTAACAAGGGACCTTGGAAGTAAGAAAGGGATTTGATAAGATAGCCACATATTTCTGGCTATAAGTGATGCATATGTATAATGGAGAACAAAAAAATCTAAGTAATCAATGCACGCCTGCCTGACCACAGGCTGCAAATGTGCACATGCATAGGTACAATAAAGTGAAAGTAGGGAAGACTTGAAACTGATTGAGCATTGAATGCACTTAAGAACCCATACACAGATCCATGACCAAGGAGTAGAAGCCTTACTGGCTCAAGGTGTTTATCACAGCTTCAGATCAATCACTGGCAGTTCACTAGCTTTACAACATAGAAGCAACCTAGGAATCCAGGCTTTAAAAATAAATGATGAAAAAATAAAAATTCAAAAAACCTAAGATATAAAAAGCTAAGCAGAGACATACAGTAACCACAGGGGACGCTAATGCTATAGATTTAGTCCAGACAGGAAAGTGATGAGAGAAGAAAAAGAAAAAGAGAGAGAGAGAGAGAGAGAGAGAAAAGAAAATGAGAGAAAAGAGGAAGAAAAAAGAAGAATTACAAAAAAAAAAAAGAACAGAAAGAATGAAAGAAAGGAAGGAAGAAGGAGTGAGGGGAAAAAGTAAGTCTTGAAAAAAAATAAAAGAACCAAAGGGGGGGGGGACCCCTTAAAGGAGGAAAAAAAAATCAGAATCCAGTGTTACTGCACTACAATATTTAAAATGTCATGTTTTTAGCAAAATTTATGAGAGGGTGCCTGGTTGGGTCAGTCAGAAGCGCATGTGACTCTTGACCTTAAAAATGTGAGTTGAGCCCCACTTGGGGTGCAGAGATTACTCAAAACTTTCTAAAAATTATGAGATGAGCAAAGAAAATGGAAACTATGACCCAAAAACAGACAGACCCAAAGACAGAAATTTGTTTTTAAATCTTCAATAGAAACAGTCTTTGAGAGAGCCCAGAGGTTGGGTTTAGCATTAAAAACATAATAAAGCAAAATAAATAAATAAAATAAATAAAATAATAATAAATAAAATAAAATAAAATAAAATAAAATAAAATAAAATAAAATAAAATAAAATAAAAAAATAAAGCTATCATCAATATGTTCAAAGACCTGGAGATAACTATGTTTAAAGTATGAAAAGAAATTATACTTGACTTGCAATAATTTTTAAAAAAGAATCTAAATAAACAGAAAAAACAAAAAATGGGCCGATGTAAAACCTAGAGTTGAAAAGTTCAACAAATGAAATGGAAAACAAAGCTTACTGTAGTATGTAACATACGATAGTATATGAACAGCACACCTGAAAGGTAGAAAAGAAAATCTGTCAATTTAATGGTAGATTATCCAACTTGAAGAAGAGAATAAGAGAGTGGAAAAAAAGTAGAAGAAAAATGAAACCTGCAGGAAAACAACATACTTCGTAATATCCCCAAACTAGATCCCTGGCTGGCTGGGTGGTTTGGCGCCTGCCTTCAGCCCAGGGCATGATCCCGGAGTCCTGGGATAGAGTCCCGCATCAGGCTCCCTGCATGGAGCCTGCTTCTCCCTCTGCCTGTATCTCTGCCTCTCTGTCTCTCATGAATAAATAAATAAAATCTTAAAAAAATAAATCCCCAAACTAGAAACAACCTAAGTGTCTACGATTTTTTGTGACTGAATAAACACAATACTATCCAATCCATACAAAACAATATAATTCAGCGTGAAAGAATCACTGATACATGCTTCAACATTTTAATGAAATTGACAATAATTAAGTGATGGCAGATTCCACCATGTGAAACGTCCAGCAGTGATAAATCTATAGGAGTCAAAAAACAGATTAGTCGTTGTGTGGAGCCAGGACTGTGAGAGAGGACTGACTGCAATGTGAATGACTGAATATTTTAGAATGGGAACTTTGTTCACATTATTCTATAAATTTACACTTCAACTTTATATATGTAATTCATACTTCATTGAAGCTTCAGAAGCAACCCCACAAGGAAAACACATAGTCCTGAATCACAGAAGATTGACAACTTTGCAATTATTTCTTGAATCAGTAATTGGTAGAGTATGATGTTAGTTGGTAAAACTATTTTCTGGTTAATAATGAATGAAACTCTGGCATCTAAATAGTTGATCTTGCCTCTTTAGTTAAAACTCCTCACTGAATGTGTTTTGAGTTAGCAAACCTTTGCTTCCAAGAGTTTAAATGATCTGCTACATCATGCCTATATTCCAGCCACATCTCAAAACAAGATAGGTACTTATCCTCTGTTCACACGGAGTTTTTATTTCAGGAGGATTGTTAAATGTTTTCCCAACTCAGTGGTCGTGTGATTATCGTTCCGCTACTTGTTTTGCTAATTCCAATTATATTTTCAATTGTTTACTTAGGTATCTCTAATTCATAGAGATTATCTCTGGCCCCCTCTGACACCCAGTACATCCTTTGTTATACAAGTCCTCTCTACTCCTAATATTACATTACATTTTCCTCTGTATTCATTACACAATTATTTTATATATTTCTTTGTGGCTATGTATTATTTCTCCTCTTCTTTCAAGACTAAAAGCTTCATAGGATGGGGACCATATTTCATCAATGATTTTCAAGTTGTGATCTTTAGACCTCAGGGGTACAAAGACCTTTCCATGAGACAGGAAATGTCAGTATTATCATGAAATAATTAAGAAAAGGGCACCTAGCTGGCTTAGTCAGTAGACCACATGACTCTTGATCTCTGGGTCATGAGTTCGAGCCCCGAGTTGGGCACAGAATTTAAATAAAAAAATAATTTAGATTTTTGTTTTTTCATTGTGTTGACACTTGCATTAATTGGGTAAAGCAATGGTGTGTAAAGCTGCTGGTTTCTTACTACGAATGAGACAGATTCCATTATTAATCACTGTATTCTTTACCACTTCACACATAGAGGGGAAAATTGCCAGATTCACTTAAAAATTCCCTTGATATAGCAGTACAATTATTAATTTTGTTAAGTTTCACCTATTTAAAATTCTGTGGTCAAAAAGTGAAGTATATATAAAGTACTTCTGTATTCTGCAATACAGTGTTTTTCTAAATGAAAAATACCATATGATTGAGTTTCTGGACGCCCTAGCCACTTTTCTCATGAAATGGCATTTTTTACTGAAAGAATAACCGTAAGACGGATTATGGTTATTCAGATTTGGATATTTGGAAAACATTTTCTAAAAAACGAATAAGGTGGTTCTTTCATTTCAAAGAAAACAAATGATAGCATTTGTTGCCAGTGATATTTGAACTTTCAAGTGAAAATTAGAATTTTAAAATCTTAAATGCATCACTGTTAATTTGATGAGCTTCCCAATTATTAAAGTTACCCTAATATAACTGTAATGTTAATGAATGTAATACTGATAGTGTGTAGGGAAATGTGCTACTATGTAAAGATCTGCATAACACAGCAAAACAATATTTTACAAATGACAGTGCAAAATTCTACAAAATCATGCATGGGAAAAAATAACTATTCAGAGTACATGCCAGATAGAAACTTTGATGGATTTTAATCTAACTGTATAAGAAGTTCATTGAAATGGTACCAAATTCTATATTGTGACTACCATTAAAAAACTACTAGTTGTCATGCTTGGGAGTAGTATCAGAGCTAAGAAGTCCTGAGAGAGAAACTTGATATATCAAGTGACAAAAGATGAAAAGTCTCAAAACAGTAATCTAGTTTCCTTATTTCAAGATACGCACACATACACGTACACAAAGGAACAATATAAACCCATAGCAAATAGAATAATTAGAGCAGAAATCTGTGAAATTGAAAATAGACAACATAAAAATCAATAAAACAAATAACTGGTTTTTCAAAAAGTTCAATAAAATTGACAAACTTGGGGTGCCTGGGTAGCTCAGTGGTTGAGCAACTGCCTTTGACTCAGGTCGTGATCCTGGGGTCCTGGGATCGAGTACCACATCATGCTCCTCTTAGGGAGCCTGCTTCTCCCACTGCCTATGTCTCTGCCTCTATGTGTCTCTCATGAATAATTTTTTTTTAAATTGACACACTTCTACAAGCCTGACCCAAAATATAAAGAAGACGCAAATTAACAATGTCACAGCAGAACAAAGGGTATAAAGTACAAACGTTGCAGACATCATAAAAATACTAACAAAACAAAAACCCTCTATACCCATAGACAGTTAAGATGAACTTGACCAATATCTAAAAATACCACAAGTCACCCAATAGAAAATAATTTTAATAGTCCTTTAATGATTAGGAAATTGAGTTAATGAAAAACTTCCAAACACAAATTTCCAGGCTCATATAGTTTGCCTAGATAATTCTACAAAATACTTAAGAATTAACATTTATTTTACACACTGTCTTCCTGAAAATAGAAGAGTAAGAAACATTTCTAAATTTATTTTATGAAACCACTATTATCCTGATACCAAAATCAGACAAAATCACTACAAACAGGCAATACTACTGATCAGTATAACCTGATGACATGGACAAAAATATTCTTAAAAATTTTAATTCCAATGTAGGGGCACCTGGGTGGCTCAGTGGTTGAATGTCTGCCTTTGAGTCAGATCGTGATCCTGGGATCAGGTCTCGCATCAGGCTCGCATCAGGAGACTGCTTCTCCCTCTGCCCACGTCTCTGCCTCTATGTCTCTCATGAATAAATAAAATCTTAAAAAAAAATCCTATGTAGTTAATATATACTGTTATATTAGTTTCAGGGGTACAATATACCAATTCAATATATATAGTTTTAGATACCCCTGAAACTATATATACCAAGTCTATATATTACTCAGTGCTCATTTATACCAGTGTACACTTAATCCTCTTTATCTATTTCACCCATCTCTCTATCCACCTCCCCTCTGGTAACCATCTGTTCTCTTCAGTTAAGAATCTGTTTTTTGGTTTATCTCTTTTTTCTGTTTCTTAAATTCCATCTAAGATTAAAATCATATGGTATTTGTCTCTTATTTTGCTTAGCATTATACTCTCTAGATTCATCTAGAACCTTGCAACCTAGAGAGTTGTTGCAAATGGCAATATTTTATTCTTTTTCATGGCTGAATAATACTCTGTCTGTGAGTATACACATGCACACACATACATATCTATACATACCTATTCATATCTATATGTGTATCTGAATTTGTAAACCACTTCTTTTTTATTCACTTATGTATTGATGGACACTCGAGTTACTTCCAGTTTGGCTTTTTTTTTAAATTTTTTTTTAAATTTATTTATGATAGGCACACAGTGAGAGAGAGAGAGAGGCAGAGACACAGGCAGAGGGAGAAGCAGGCTCCATGCACCGGGAGCCCGATGTGGGATTCGATCCCGGGTCTCCAGGATTGCGCCCTGGGCCAAAGGCAGGCGCCAAACCACTGCGCCACCCAGGGATCCCCCAGTTTGGCTATTTTAAATAATGTGACATAAACAGAGAGGTGCCTATATCCCTCTGAACTATTGTTTTTGGGGGCAGCCCGGGTGGCTCAGTGGTTTGGCGCTGTGTTCAGTCCAGGGTGTTTCTGTGTGTTTTGGGTAAATACCCAGTTAGCATGACTACCGGATCATAGGGTACTTCTATTTTTAGCTTTGATGATGAATGGTCGGACTATTTTTCACAGTGGCTTTGCAAGTTTGAATTCTTACCAACACTGAACAAGGGTTCCTTTGTCTCCACATCCTTGTCAACATTGGTTGTTTCTTGCATTTTTAACTTTAGCAGTTCTGGCAGTTGTGAGGTGATATCTCCTTGTGGTTTTGATTTACATTTCCCTGATGATGAGTGATGCTGAGTATCTTTTCATATGTCTGTTGGCCATCTGTATGTCTTCTTTGGATAAATGTTTGTTCATGTCTTCTGCCCATTTTTAATTCAATTATTTGATTTTTGGGTATTGAGTTGTATAAGCTCTTCATATATTTTGGGTACTAACTCTTCATCAGAGATGTCATTTACAAATATCTTCTTCCATTCAATGGGTTGTCTTTTGGTTTTTTTGGTTGTCTATTTACTGTGCAGAAGCCTTTTATTTTGATATAGTCCAAATAGTTTATTTTTGCCTTTGGACACAAAAATTCTTAACTCAAATATCTGCAAATATAATTCAGCAGTATGTGAAAAAGAATTATATACTAAACCAAAGAGAATTTATTCCAAGGATGCAATGATAGTTCAATGTTAGAAAATCTATGTAGTCTACCATACAGTAGATAAAACATTAAGAAAAAAGATCACATCAATATGATAGATGTCATCAATTGACAAAGAAAAAAGCATTTGAGAAAATTCAGTATTTCTTCATAATATTTTTAAGGATTTTATTTATTTATTCATGAGCGACACACGGAGAGAGAGGCAGAGACAGGGAGAAGTAGGCTCCATGCACGGAGCCTGAGTGGGACTCCATCCTGGGACTCCAGGATCACGCCCTAAGCCTACTGCTGAGCCACCCAGGCATCCCAAATTTCTTCATGATTCAAAAAACCCTCTCAGAAAACATACAATTGAGTATAATAAACAATAAAGGGCATTTACAAAAAGAAATCTATAGGTAATGTTTTTAATGTTGAAAGCCTGAATGCTTTCCTTCTGTAATCAGGAATAACACAAGGATGTCCACTTTCACCACTCTTACTCAAAATAAAACTACATGGGGCAGCCCAGGTGGCTCAGCGGTTTAGCCTTCAGCTCAGGATGTGATCCTGGAGTCCCGGGATCGAGTCCCACGTCAGGCTCCCTGCATGGAGCCTGCTTCTCCCTCTGCCTGTGTCTCTGCCTCACTCTCTCTCTCTCTCTCTCTCTCTCTCTCTCTCTGTGTGTGTGTGTGTGTGTCTCTCATGAATAAATAAAATCTTAAAAAAAATAAAATAAACTATAGACTTGAGGAAACAAATCATTTAAAAAAACAAAAAAAAGGGATCCCTGGGTGGCGCAGCGGTTTAGCGCCTGCCTTTGGCCCAGGGCGCGATCCTGGAGACCCGGGATCGAATCCCACATCGGGCTCCCAGTGCATGGAGCCTGCTTCTCTCTCTCTCTCTCTCTCTCTCTCTCTCTCTCTGTGACTATCATAAATAAATAAAAAAAAAAATTAAAAAAAAAAACAAAAAAAAATAAAATAAAACTACAAGGCTGAGCTAGTACAATAAGGCAAGAAAGAGAAATAAAACGTGTACAGGTAAAAAAGGAAGACACAGACAATCCTTTGACTTATTTGATATAAAATAATCCAAAGAATCTAGAAAATATTTGATGAGTTAATAAATGAGTTCATCAAGGTGATAAGACATACAACAGACATACAAAATTTGGTCATATATTTTTTAATTTTTAAAATAATTTTGTAAAGATTTATTGATTTATTTTAGAGATAGAAAGATGTGCATAAGTGGGGTGAGGAGCAGAGGAAGAAAATCTTCAAGCAGACTTCCCACTGTGCAGAGAGCCCATTGTGGGGTTCAATCCCAGGACTCATGAGATAGTGACCTGAGCCAAAATCAAGGGCCACTGACTGAGCCACTCAGGTGCCCTGGTTCGTGGTATTTTTATATCCTAGTAATGATCACATAGTTACCAACATTGTAATGCCAAACTATAGTTACCAAACTATGTAACACCAATTATAAATCATTCAAAAAACAAAATAATCAGGTTTACCTAATAAAACATGCATAGGATTCATATGCTGAAAATTATAAAATACTAATGCAAGAAATCACAGAAAATGTAAATACATGGAGAGACATATTGTATCCATGGACTGGAAGACAACACAGTAACCAATTCGACTCAAGATGATATACATACAGGCTTAACACAGTACCTCGCAAAATCCCAGCAAGTTCTTTTGTATATACAGATGTGATTATTTGAAAATTTACATGAAATTCAAATGAACTAAAATGGAAAAATAACAAAATGAGAGGCATTGATAGAGAGCTACAAGACTGTGTAGCACTGGTGGAGAGACAAACATAAATCACTGAACAAAGTAGAGGACCCAGAAAGAGACCCACAGAAATATACAACTGATTTTTTATAAAGCTGCAAAAGTAATTCCATGCAAAAGTAGAAGGATAGCCTGTCTAGCAGAGTCCTAGAGCAACTGGACATTTATAGACTGAAAATATGGACATCAACCTATAAATATTGACTTCTTACACAACAAATAACTCAAATGGATTTCAGATTTAAATGGAAAACAAAATTGTAAAAGTTTTACAAAACAACCTGAGAAACTCTCAGGACCCTAGAGATGGGGGGGAAAAAGCCAAAAGCACAATTGATAGAAGGAAAAACTGATAAATTCTACCTCACCAAAATGAAAAGCTTTCTCTCTGCAAAATACTTTGTTAATAGGAACATCATGAAAGATACAGACTGGGAGAAAATATTTCAAACTACATATATACCAGAGAATTGTAAATAGAATATATAAAGAACTCTCAAACTCAACAGTAAAAACAAAACAAAACAAAACAAAACAAATAATTCAATTAAAAAATGGGGAAAAGACATGAAAAAAATATTTCACTGAAGAGGTAATTTAGGTGGCAAATAAACAAATGGCTGGATCATATAACTGCATGATTAAAAAAAAGTTAGAGAAACTGCTACACTGTTTTCCAGAGTGACTAGACAATTTTAGATTCCCACTAGCAATATATAAGTGATCCAGTTTCTCTGCATCTTTCATCATTTAGACATTCTGATAGGTGTATAGTGATACTATTGAATTACAATATTGTACATCTGAAATTAATATAACTAACTGTATATTAGCTGGAATTAAAATAAAAACTTAAATTAAAAAATATATTCTCCATTGTTAAAATGCTTTTTGACTTTCCAAATTACAGTGGAACAGTTAAGTTTTGAAATCTACTGATTCTAAATGCAACAGAAACAAGAGATATAAGCAAACTGTGTTTCTCCCTAACCCAAAGTTTATTATCTTAGTTTTCATTTCAGAGTGATGCTTTCCGGACTATCTGGAGCAGGTTGACAACTATGTGGGACAGAAGATTCATAAAAGGCCTCTTCTAGAATTCATTTTTCCAAATAAGTGGTCCAAATTCTGCAATCTGCTCAGATATATTTGGAAAATGATGCATACCCTATGCCCCACTTAGTTACATTGAACATTAGGGTATTAAAAATTTCTTGAGAAGATCTATAGTAAAGAACCTGTTTAATACATAAAATGTGATGTTATCTAGGTGCTGAGACTTTGGGAAGTAAAACAAACGAAATCCAAAAACTTCATGAAGTAGGGGAATAATTACCCTTATTTTATGAACCCACTGGTCTTATAAAACCTATAAATTCTATAAACTTCTACTATAGAATTCTTATTTTTCTTTAAGTGTTGTTCTTTACACTTAAGAAAACCTCTGGGTTGTCAAATAAAATGGAGCTAAGATAGACGGAAGTATTAGTTTATAATACTTGAAATAGATCATACTGTGCAAGAGACCTAAAATATATTATCTGATGGTTTAAAATAAGACTTCTTCCCTATTCCTTCTAGTCTGAATTGTCCAACAATTAATCACCACATTGGATTATTCCATGGGCAGAAAATTATTTTTAAGACATTGGGAAGTGAGTCAGAACTGGGAAAGTTTCCTCTAGGTTACAAGTTTGGAGAATCAGGTAAATTATTGATTTGAAGAAACCATGATGTTGAATTTAAGGCATGAGGTGCAAGGAATAAATATCAATCACATAGAAGGCAAAGTAACAGCATTCTGGAAGGTAGTGAACTATCAGGGATCTTAAGGTGATCCCCAGATATTGGGTTTGATAAGGGAAAAGGGAAGATCAGAGTGTCTGAACAATGATTCTCAAACTCTGGTATGTTTCAGAGCTATCTAGTTAAATATGTTAAAGCTTGCTGCTTTTCCTTCTCCTTCCCAACATGTTACTGATTTCAGTTCCATATGTTTGGGGTAGAGCCCAGACTTCAAGATCTTTAGTGAGCTGTCTGCTTGCTAAAGTTTTTGAATTATTGTTTTGTAACTGCCAAAATATTGTCATGAAAGAAGAGTCATAGTATAAAGATTACAGAAGACAAATTTTATAACTTTTCTTTGCATCTGAGAACGGACAAGGTAAAGTATCTTTCTGCCCTCTGAGCTGTAGAACCTTTGCTTCTATTCTAAGAGTGCTTCTCAGGTGAATTTTCTTGGGCTATTCTACACGCTAGTACTTTGAAGCAATTTTGAATTCCAAGTTTCATTTTAAATGTCTTGTTTTTATTTACTTTTTGATAAAAGTATCTACATGTAGTAATTTGTCCAATATCAATAGAAGTTTTATAACAATAATATACAACAAACAAATTTTGATTGACAGTGCGTCGCAAGTTATATTTCCAATTTCACAAATGTCAATGAATATTCAGTAAGGGAAACTGTAATAATGCCCTTGACCAAAAATATACTTAAAAAGTTTAAACAGCACAGTTTCTTAGTATCATCTTAAATTCTGAATGAAAAATATATTCAGCTACTGAAACCTACTGTTTAACTCATTGTATTATGACTTTCCATTTAATATAAATTTGAGAAAGTGCTTATAATTTATCGAATATTTACATGTATTTTCATGTGGGCAAAACAGCTTCAACACTTCAAATATATATTCATTTGGAATACTATTTGAGGATGCATAATATAAATATTTGTATAGTTTAAAATTATGAAACATGCACAGCATGCACATGAAAAAATATAACCAGAATTGATTTAATCTTGGTAAGTATTATTTTCCAAATTTTAATTGAATGACTAGGAGTTCAGAGCATATATATCACTTAAAAGTGTAATTAATGGCAAATGTATAAAAAAGCTAAGTCTAAGTGTTGGCATTTTGCTTTTATAGGAGCCAGATAATTCATTTTTAGTACAAGGATTGATTTTTAATACTCGAAAAGGACTGCATTCTCATTTCATGTTACTCCAAGCCTCAGATTTTGTGAATTTGGCTTTCTTTCTTTATAATGCCATTCTCCTGAGATCCTTCAAGAGAGGAAAGCAAATCATCAGTCAATATTTAGACTTGGGCATTCTTCTGATTAATGAAAGGGCCAGTATTTGGTCTCTTAAGGCACCTTGGGCAATTTTACAGGTTTATCCATAGCAGACAATCAAAATCTTCATTAAGTAATTGTAATTTTGATTTTTGGCAGCCTTCACTACATTTACTCATCAACTCCGATATTCACATAAGCATCTCATTGCCCGTTAGGTTCTTTAGTATTTTAATAAGCATTCTGTTCTTTTTTTTTTTCCCCCTAACATGAGGTAAGATATTGCAGATGGTAGCAAACAAAAGGTATGTATTCTGTGTTGTTAGCCCTTATTTTAGAGAAACAGAATAATGGAATTACAGTTTATACTGCATTGGCTAAGCATCATTTTAATGACTGGAAGGCATATGCAGCTGGTGCTGCTATAGAAATAGATTATGACTTACCACAGACATGGAACATTTGTTTTCCTGTGATAAACAATGATATGATTCATCAGTTGGAGACAAGCCAAAAGGAAAAAAACATTCTAACAAAAGTTAGGACCGTGGTGGCATATTATACTTAAAAAGATTCAGTATGTCACCCCTTAACCTACATCTATTTAGGGAACCACCATTGCAAGCTTAATATAATTAAAGAGTGTTTTATAACATCAACTACTTAGGATAACTGATATAATAGTCCTCCATGCCTTTCTTAACTAAACTTAACTAAAAAAACCCTCTTATAGACTCAGTTTTGTTGGTTGTTGAAAATATAAGCAGCTATGTAACAAATCCTCCGTGACAAAATCAAATCAGACTTCTGCTCTAACCTTACTCTTCTTATTCTCCAGTGATTACTGGTGTATAAATCCACAGATGAGTCCTTTTGGGCATTTTCTATTTATGTGTATTATTACTGTAATGCTGTATTTTTGCTTATGGTATTAACCTTGATTATTTGCACTCAGATCTCTCCAGCCCCAATTTTTCATTTTCAAGAACTTTCAGTGCTATGCTTTGTACATGCCTAAGATTACTCATATAGGGATGTCTAGTTGCTCAGTGAGTGTCTGCCTTCAGCTCAGGTCGTGATCCCCAGGTTCTGGGATCGAGTCCTCATCAGGCTCCACAGGGAGCCTGCTTCCTCCTCTGCCTATGTCTCTGCCTCTCTCTCTGTGACTCTCATGAATAAATAAAAAAAAATCTTTAAATAAAAAAATGATTACTCATATATAGTCTATCCCCGTAGATCATATTGTTTTGTAGCTCTGTACAATCTGTCTGTCTTGACCCTCCTATTCCCCTTCTATGGTATTGGTATCTGCCGCCAAGTCTTAACACATCTTGGTAACAGTCCCTTGTCTTTTTTTTTTTTTTTTTGGATCATTTTTAATTCTACCCTATATGGTGTTACAAGCAGAATTTTGTCTCCCAAAGTTCATATATCAAAGTCCTAGCCCCCAGTCCCTCAGAATGTGATTATATTTGAAGACAGGATTCTTACAGAGGTAATTAAAGTAAAAGGGGTCATTAAGTTTGGCCCTAATCCAATATAAGTGGTTATAAGAAAAAGAGATTAGGACACAGACACATACAGAGAAAAGACTATATGAACACATAGGAAGAAGATGGCCACCTGGAAGCCAAGGACAAAGACTTCAGAAGAAACCAACTCAATGACACCTTTATCTCTGACTTCCAGCCTCTAGAACAGTAAGGAAATAAACTTCTGTTGCTTATGTCACCCAGTCTGATATTTTGTTACGGTGGCCCTAGAAAACTAATACAGATGGGTGTTGCCCAAATATACATGATGGATTGAAAACACACACTGATCTCTGTTCTACCTCTTTCCTCTTCCACTAAACTCTCTCCTAAACATATTAGAAAGGAAAATGATGTACATTCAAGGACAAGAAAAATAGGAAAGATAATTTCTAATGAAAGGCAATGACAAATGTTCCAAAGCAAATGAAGGAATCATAAATAATTTAGTAGTACATGGAAAGCTGAAATAGTCTCTGTTGCAACAGAAAGAAGTTAATGAGAATCAAGAAACTTTAGGGGACTAAAGAATCCAGAGACATTCAAAAACTATGTGTAGAACAAAGCAGATGTATGGAATGTGGATTAAAAAAAGGTTTGGTTGAAAATTTTGTTATACCCTATTATAGTGAGGGATGCTATGAGAGGATTACTCTATGAAGAAAGTGATCAAAAGATGTCCAAGAATTAGGCATAAATAAAAGGAATAGTGCTAAAAAATGATATTGAGTGAAAAATCTATATTCTTGAGTAAGATTCTCAGCACTTTTTTTCATCTTGGCTCTCAAATAATTAAAGTCAAGAATATTCCATTCTGACAATCTGGGGGAAGAAAACTAAGTAAAAACACCCATAGATGAGATTTCCAAATAAAATTTTAAGTTTCTCACTGCCAAATATGAACGACAATAGTCAATGGTTACCGAATAATTAAGAAAAGCCTTTAATGTGAAAATACATAGAATAAATAAAAATTTGTTGACAAAAACTTAGGAGACAGAGTACAGAGATTAAAAAAGGCAAAAAAAAAATTTCCATAAAGAAAAATGAATACATTAAAAAATATTCAGAGACTGACAAAGTATTCTGAAATTTAAAAATAAATAAAGAGTTTGGAAGCAAACTCTTAAAGCTTAGAAAATGGGAAGATAAGTTGGAAGAAATAATCTAGAGGGGCTCCTGGGTGGCTCAGACAGTTAAGAGACCCTTGATTTCAGCTCAGGTCATGATCTCAGAGTCATGCATGATCTTACAGTCCTGAGATCCAACTTGGCATAGAGCTTTGCACTCATGGTAGAGTCTGCTTCTTTTTCTATCACCCTCTCTCTTCATCTGCCCCTCACATCCCCCAAAATTAAATATTAAAAGAGAAAGAACCTAGAAATTAGAACAAAAAGACAAAGAGAGAAAAGAAAATTATAGCTTTGATCTTTAAGTCTTTACATTCAATTAATAGTCTTCCTGAAAAGAAAAATAAAATATAAGGGAGAGAATGATAAATAAAATGATAAATAAATATAAATAAATAAATAAATAAATAAATAAATAAATAAATAAATAAATAAATAAAATTCCATAATTAAATTTCAAGCTGAAAGTAATAAAGGAAAACATTAACCCATACTAAGGAACATAATATTAAGTTTAAGAAACTACAAAGAGAGTAAGTTTAAAAGTTTATAGAATAAGAACTATAAGGAAAGATAAATACAAAATAAAATCACACTGGCTCTGTAACATAGCAAGGGTCTAATGGTAAGATTAGAAGTTAGATTAAAGTGAAAGAGAGCAACTGCTTCAAATTTCTCAAGAATTACTAATTTTCAAGCATATATCGAAGGATAATAACTTCAGGGATGATTATTTCTCATCTAAGTAATTCTATACCCAAACTGCTTTATAATTATTACTGTAATTTCATCCAATATGAGAAAAATGTTCTTATCAAAGTATGATATTTGACCAAACTACAGAATTTACTAAGGAAATGGCAAAAACCAGCCCATAGTTGATGTACCTCTCAGCCCGTTCAAGTGTAAGGTGAAAGAAGAGATGCTGTGAGACTATTTTTGGAGAAATCTGTTGTAATCCTCAACTCCTATATCCAGGGGTATGAATGTGCAAAGCCTGCTTCAACTCACATCTAGTTAAGTGAGGAATTCAATTTAACCACTGCAGACATTAATATATGCCCTGTGTAGATTAAAGGCATCATAGCAGGGAATCTGGCTCCTACTAGAAGTAAGATATAGGCAGAGAATTCATGTGAAGTTTCACTCAAAGTCATGACAGATGTTCTAAAGCAAACTAGAAATTCCTGGAATTGTCTTGGAGGTGCTTCTCACAGATCATGCTGTTTCAAGAAATAAAGTATCCTTTATAATTAACACAGGTAGTTACAGACATCTCCCCAGAGAAGAAGTTTCCCATGGTGTTCTCTTTCTCCCAGTATACTTGAGACTTTTTCTAAAGTATGTACAAACCTGAGGCACCTAGCTGGCTCAGTCAGTTCAGTAAGCATGAAACTCTTGATCTCAGGGCCACGAGTTCAAGCTCCATGTTGGGCATAAAGCTTACCTAAAATAAATAAATAAATAAATAAATAAATAAATAAATAAATAAATAAATAAATAAATACAAACCCTCTTTTGACAAAACAAAATCTAAAGTTAATTAACAAGAACTATGTGCTTAAATTGCCACCCGCATCCAAATATACAATATTCATTTCTTTCTGTTGGATAATAAAAGATTTGGGCCATCTCAATTACCCTTCTAGGATTTGGTTGTGTGTATGGAGGATCATTTACATCATGTCCTCAGCCATGTGTGTGGTTCCTCAGGTTTTTCTGAAACTTCAGTTACTTTATTGTAAAATACCACTATCTTCTAACCTCAGGCAAAGACTTTTTTCTTACGTGAATTCACTGCATGTGTTGGTGTTTTTTCATTTCCCTATTTTTATTTTTATTATCTATTTAAATGTTTTCCTCTTTGCTTGCCAGAGTGCTATTTTTGGCTTCCTATGAAGCTTCCCTAAGCGGGCATTCCTTCTATCTTTTCATGCTGTGATACATTCCTATATTACACATACAGGAAACATTAGAACTTATCTAAGACTCCAGAAAGGACAAATCTTGCATGTAACCATTCTAATAAACAAAATATTCTCTAACAGATAGTTAATATAGGATTAAGCTTGGAAATCAGCACTATTGTCTTTTACTAATTCCTTGGATACCTGGTTAGACATAATATGTGCCTGTTGTCATGCGTTTGGTATTTTTGGATGTTCAGATGGCAATAATTATATACTCCTTCCTCAACATTATGAAAGCCAATCTCTGAAGCAGACTTCCTGACATACAGCACACTGATTATCCTGTCATCCTAGACTACATTTTTTCCCTTCTACTATTCTCATTGCCATTTCATCCTAAAAACATTAAATGAGACGGTAGGGAAAATACAGATCACCTAAATGTCTTTCTAGATCTGTGAATTATTTCCTTTTATTTTAGAGACTTAACCAGTGACTGGTAACTTTTTTAGTCTGCTAATCATGCATATAGATGACAAGTATTTTTTGATCTGTGTATGCATGTTTTATTGACATAATTCACTCTCATTTAGCACTGTTGCCCTCAGAAATGAGGAGAAAATGAGTTGCAAACAAAAAAAGAATACCTGGGTAGAAAAGCAGAGCAGAATGCTTATTTTCAAACACTTCAAGTCTATAAAAAGCAAGTTAGATATATTGTAAATATTTTCTAAATAGAAAAAAGTGAGCAGCATATTCCTTGAATCTAAACAGTAAAGGTTCTTTATTTGAGTACCTTGTGTATATGTTGTGCTGTGTGCCTGCATTTGCAGGTGCATGTTTACATGTATTTAACTGCATACTTGATGTGTAGCAGAGGGAATCTATACCTTCTTTTTATCTTTGCACATTTGTTGGCCAAAATAAATTTCAGAGACATAGACATGGTGGTTTTTAGAATTAACCTCATTAAAAGACTTATAAAAAATAAACAACATTTAATTGACTTTCCTGGTGTTTAATTAAGTTTATAGCAACACACTGTGTCTGTTTTGTTGTTCTCACCTTAAAATTATCCAACAAATAAAAAGTATGCCCTGTTGCATTTTCTAATTTTCTTTAATACATTCTGAGGGTATTCAAATAATTGTAAAACAAAAACAAAAAACAAAACTATATCAACACCAGTTTTTTGGTTTTGATGTTAAATCTGTCAACTGAGTCATGACACTACATAAATTATAAATTGTCTACTTCTTTGTGAATCTTTTCCATTTCATTTTCACATCTTTTTTCCATTCTAGAAAGATTCTTTTGTATTTTTATTTTTATCTATTTATTTTTAAATATGGAACGCTTCACGAATTTGCGTGTCATCCTTGCGCAGGAGCCATACTAATCTTCTCTGTATCGTTCCAATTTTAGTATATGTGATGCCGAAGCGAGCACTCTTTTGTATTTTTAAATTGTCCAAATACCTCTACTTAGAAAAATTCAAACAATTATTGACAAATCCATAAAGGAACTGGGAAGATAGTTAAGATGGTTCTTAAAACAATATAAAATTAATTACATGAAAATAGCTACATTGTAAAACAATACATTTTAAGCTAGAAAGTGCTTGAAATATATTTATAAATTCTATACAGAGTTCAATTGTCATTAAATAGTTCATGTGCTTGTTACTCAGTCTACATAATCTTTTATTCTATCAAGTAGGAGAAAAGGCAGTTTGAAGACAGCTTTTTCCTAAAATATTTATGATGTTCTATTATTTCTCATCAACACTGCAATTATATCTCATCATCAACACTGTGATTATTCATTCATTTATTCATTTATCTTACACATATGTTAATCTGTTACTACATAATTGGCCCTGGCTATGTAATTAAGAGTAAGTCATAGCTTTTTACCTCCTGGAGCTTAATGTCCAGAGAGGTATGCAGACAAATAAGCTGATGTTTACAATAAAGATCACAAAGGAAAGTGAAGGGAGATATAAGAATATATAAGAAGAGGTAGGGATGCCTGGGTTAAGCAGTCAAGCGTCTGCCTTCGGCTCAGGGTGTGAGCCTGGGGTCCCAGGATGGAGTCCCGCATCAGGCTCCCTACATGCAGCTTGCTTCTCCCTCTGCCTATGTCTCTGCCTCTCTCATGAATAAATAAATAAAATCTTAAAAAAAAAAAGAATATATAAGAGGCATCCATAATAGTTTTGACAGTTCAGGGAAAGCTTATGATTAGATGAAGATCTGGTCATTGAGGGAAAAAAGGTAGGTTAGAGAAAAAAAAAGAAGGAATTTTCCAAGCAAAGTGGTTTATGCAAAGACCCTGACATAAGGCAGTCAGGGAAATGGAACCTATTAAATCCATGAGTGGTGGTAAAACCCTGGTTCTGAGGAAATGCAAATATAGCAGGAAGTGCAATAAAGATAAAGGCATGAGGTTGAGAGATAAGCAGGGCCAAATTAGAATGGTCCCAATAAGACATATGTTGATACTGGAACTGGTATAGGCCAATGTACTTTTTATTTTTAGAAAGGTTATTCTGTCTACAGTTTAGAAAACAGATTAAAGAGGTAAAAGGGATAAGATCAGGAAGTTCTGATCTTTCTCTATGCCCCGCCCCCAACTGGATTGAGGACTTAGTATTTCATTCTCAAGGACAATCTATCCATTAAATAATTCTAAGTATGGATTTACGTAATGTTAACAATTTGCAAAGATATCACTAGTAATGTTAAGAAGTAAAAACTGAAGAGGGAGATACTGGACAATGAAAAATCTATTCAAAGAGATAAAGGATTCAGGGAGATTACTGTAATAATCAGGTAGAGAAAATAAATTGTTGAAATTAGGTGGCAGCGGCGAATATAAAAGGAAAAATGACCATTCAGCAACTACTGAGTTGAGTAGGTGCAGCAACTCTGCCCTGCAAAAGCTAAAATATTCACTGCCTACACTTTAAGAGAAAGTCTGTCAATCCCCAGTTTAGATTATGCTTTGTAGAAGCATGAATGGTAAATTATAGAAAGAAGTCTAACCTGGGAGCAATTTTATATTTGAGGAGAGAGCATGACTACATTTATGCAAGGAAGAGAAGGGGCACTGAAATACTGGAAACAAGAGGTAACTGTAGGAAGAATGTCTCAGAGAAGATAGAGGTAGAAGGAATAGCTTCAAACGAAGGAGGGACTTTTTTTCCACAGAAATGAGTGGGAAATATTAAGTCTGGATTTGGATGGAAATATATTTATCATAGAAGAAAAATTAAAGCATTCAGGTTTAGTGTTTTCTTTTTTTTAAATTCTATGAAGTAGGAAGCAAAGACATTTGCTAAGACTACAGTGTAGGGGGAGAAGGCACCTGTGGGGGAAAGGCATTCTTTCAAAAAACACTTTGAGGGTTTGGCAGAAAGGGAAAAGTAAACAAATAATCTCATCTTTCTTGTCTGTCCCTGGGATCAAAGAAGCTGTAAACCAAGGGTTAGTAGTGGAACTTACCAGCCAGTTATGGCAGCTGTGATTTCTCTTTCCATATACCTAGAAGAATTATTGAGAAAATCCTACTTTAAAAGTGTTAAAATAAGTATTAACTCATAGAACCTGACTTTGAGACAAATAGTTTTCAATTGGTTATTGAATTTAAGGTATTGTACTACATCCTTTAGAGAGTATAAAGATGTGATTATGTCTTTCACAGAGCTCACAATTGATAGTTAACAGCAATATATACATGAGTAAGGAAGGTCAGAAAAGCCTAAGTATTACACAGTCAAGGTTAAACAAAATCTTTATGAGGAAAAAAGCAAAACAAGACAGAAGAAATACATAATTCTTCACAGTGATAGAGGTAAATTTCAACCAAGGAAAAAGGGATGTTTGTACATGAATAATGTGAAGTAACTCTCATGTGGTCTTTGATAAAGTTTTTTGTTTTGTTTTTGTATTTTAACTACATATGCTGCACCCAATGGAAAACAACCATGTATGGAAGGTAAATGATACTGTTTTAAGATAGAAAGATAGAAAAATAGAATGTGCTTAATTAGCATCTCTCTTATAAAGGTCTAAATAAAAGTTTGCTACTAACGATTCTAACAAGGATACCGCTAAAAGCATAAACACTATATTGCTAAAGCATTTACCTATGCCCCATAGATAACCTTAATTTTTGTACATGCAGGTAGAAGTTATCTCACATATATGAATCTAACCAAGAATGTAATGACAAACTGATAATCCATATCTAATCAACATAAGACTTTTACATAAAACTTTCTTTCAAATATTATAAATGTATGCCACAACATATTTCTGATATACTTAAAATCTTATTGGGCATCCAAATCTTTTAATATTTACATTCTAGATTATGAGATCTTAAATATCAGTGACTCTTTCATTTTTATAACACCAAATAGTACCTTAAGTAGTAGAGTTTAAAATAGTTGATTTCATGATGTTTTAATTCTATTTTTTTTAATTGTAGGATACAAAGAATGAGATGTATAAAGAGCTCTAATTTTAAGTGCCCAGCACAATATCCACCCAGATGTGGGTTGTATAACCACAACCCACATCTAATTATAGAATTATACTACCACTGTAGAAGGTTCTCTCATGCCCCTTGCCAATGTCCCTCCCAGAAGCCCTATTTTGATTTCTAGCATGCCTTTAAAAGTTTACTTTGATGAAAAGTATTTTTATAATTAGTTTGGTAAAAATAAGCATTTATATTCTTCGATAACCAGTCACCAAGATAACAGGGGTTATTTCAATATAAATTTCCAGCCTAACTTTAACAATGACTAAGTTCATTAGATAATTACCACCAGGATCAAGATCATTTTGTGCTGTGCTGTGTGTACCAGAAATAAAAAGCTCATTTAACAGCAACCCTTCAAAAGCATTACTCAAGAGTCATGATCATGTTCTAATTATTATGGGGTGTGTATTAAATCTCAAAAAACGTCAGACTCTTTGAAGGCAAAGAAAGCCTACATTTCATGCCCCTAAGTTAATGAAGAAAAAAATTCAAGGTTTGTACATTGATGGCAACTACAAAAGCTTTGTTAAGATAATAGCCTTACTCTTCTTCCCATGTAACAGTGATGCTTCTGTTAAGGAGTTTCACAGAAGTTTGGCAGATTGAACAAAATTGATGAATAATGGCTTTCAATCGGTGGTGCAATATAGCAATGCCATTCACTTCATTCTAGTGTAGCTTGTCATATTTTCCAGACTTTTTTAAACCAGAAAACCAAGTCTTTGTGTGTACTGTGTGATAGAGTATTACACTTATGGAGTATGCTCCTCCATGGTGTTTCATACATAAAGGATGCAGCTCCTGATAGTCTTAATGGTAAATGGCAGATTTTCCATGGTATCTACTTCTAGATTGTGGAAGTTCAAAGAAAGAGAGGAACATGATGAACTTGGTTGGATATTAGTGAGTGATACATAAATAGTGGGCAAGGGGTTAAGCTGTTTGTACTGGCTGAATTAAATAGGAGATTCCTTCATTCAAGAAACATTTGGGATCCCTGGGTGGCGCAGCGGTTTGGCGCCTGCCTTTAGCCCAGGGCGTGATCCTGGAGACCCAGGATCGAATCCCACATCGGGCTCCCGGTGCATGGAGCCTGCTTCTCCCTCTGCCTATGTCTCTGCCTCTCTCTCTCTCTCTCTGTGACTATCATAAATAAATAAAAATTTAAAAAAATTAAAAAAAAAAAAAAAGAAACATTTGTATAACTCCTACCATGAAGGACTGTGCTATCTATATATATTCTCTAAGGGAAACAAAGAGAATGAGAATTCCTGCCTCAGTAATTACTTAGTAGAGCAGAGAAGGGAAGACAAATAACCATGAACAAAGAAGTTTTACCACACACAAAAGGACAGATGTTAAAATCAGTGTTTATCAAAAACTTGAAAGTAGACTGAAATACCAAAGAATGTCCTGATGGCAAAGAAACAGCCTCATTTTAGAATTCTCATGAACTTTTACTGTAGCCATTAGTACCACCCTCTCTACCATATCTAGTATCAAAACCCTTTTAATATATCTGTCATTATCATCCAATGAGACTCATTTCCTCATTGTGTGTCCTATGTACTCCAGGCTTTACCCAAAATGATAAATGCTCCTTAGAAAGCATTTGTTCATCTCTTTTCATTAATTGCTTAAAGATTTAACTCTAAAACCATCTTCTCCAACTTCCCTAATTATGTGCACCACAGGTATATATTCTTCTACCATCAACATGTCCTCAATGTTTAGGTATAAATCTCATATTACATCACTGTGATTGTTTTCAGATTGCTTTCTACTATAAGAAAGTGCCACAAAAAAGGGTGATGTATGGAGTTTAATATTCACTTAGCATCTAATATATAAAAAGTATTCAAAATGCTTGTTAGGGGCTGGCTGGGTGGCTCAGTCATTTGAGTGGCCAACTCTTGGCTTTTCAGCTCAGATCATGATTTCAGGGTCGTGAGAAGGAGCCCCACATGGGGTTGTGCCCTCAGCCAGGGGTTTGCTTAAGATTCTTTCCCTCTGCCCCTCCTCCCAGCACGCATGCACATGCACACAAGTAGGCTCTTTCTCTTCTTCAATAAATAAATAAATAAATAAATAAATAAATAAATAAATAAATAAATATTTTGAAAATGCTTGTTGGATTACAACATAGTTGAGTGGAGTGACAAAAGTTACTTCCACATAGAAGAAGCTTGGCATAGTAGAAGACTGCAGTCAGAATCTGAAGTTTTAGATGCGAACCTCAGATCTATCACTGAGAAGCTGCAATCCTCAGCAAGCCATATCTGAAAGCAGAGAGACAAGAATTGATAATGAGTAGAAATCTGAGGTAAATGATGGGAGTTTCATTTGCTCTCAGGTGACTCTACTTACTAGATAAATAATTTTAATACAATTCACATTGCTTCATGAAGAATAACAAGGCACAATGTTTCATATTACTATAAAACAAAGGGAATGACATCAAAAGAATGAGTTGTGAGAAGAGGTTGCAAGGTGGTCAGCAAGGCAAAAGAAGATAGAAATTGTTGGATTTGGCTTCGAGATGGATACTGTAACAAGAATGAGTGATTTCCAGAGCTCAGATTATAACCTGTTTAAGGGTGACTGAAAGTTAAAGAAAAAGAGACTCTGGATGTAGTTTATGCTTTCAAGAAATTTGGAGAAATGAACATAGAAAAAGACTAACAGTTTCAATGTAAAGGTTTATCTTCAACAAAGCAGGAAAGAATATCCAATGGAAAAAAGACAGTCTCTTCAATAAATGGTGTTGGGAAAACTGGACAGCTGCATGCAAAAGAATGCAACTGGACCACTTCCTTACAGCATGCATAGATTAAAGACCTAAATGTGTGAGAGAAAACCATTCAAATCCTAGAGGAGAACACAGGCAGTGACCTCTTTGACTTCGGCTACAACAATTTTTTACTAGATATGTCTCTTGAGGCAAGGGAAAAAAAAGCAAAAAGAAAATATTGGGATTTCATCAAAATTGAAAGCTTCTGCACAGTGAAGAAACAATCAACAAAACTAAAAGGAACCTACAGAATGGGAGAAGATATTTGCAAATGATGTATCTGATAAAGCATTAGTATCCAAAATCTATAAAGAACTTTTCAAACTCAACACCCAAAATCAAATAACTCAGTTAAAAAATGGACAGAAGAAATAGATGGCTAATAGATTCATGAAAAGATGCTCAACATCACTCATCATTAGGTTAAACCAAATTAAAAGTGTAATGAGACACCATCTCACACCAGTCAGAATGACTAAAATCAACAACACAAGAAACAACAGGTGTTGGCCAGGCTGTGGAGAAAGAGGAACCCTCTTTTACTGTTGGTGGTAATGTAAACTGGTGCAGCCACTCTGCAAAACAGTTCCTCAAAAAGTTACAAATAGAACTACCCTACAGTCCAGCAATTACACTACTAGGTATTTACTCAAAGGTTACAAAAATACAGATTTGGAGGGATACACACACCCCAAAGTTTATAGCAGGATTATCAAAATAGCTAAATTACAAAAGAATCCCAAATGTCCATCAATTGATGAATGGATAAAGAGGTGATATATATACACAATGGAATATTAGCCATAAAAAATAAAATCTTATCATTTGCAATGACATGGATAGAGGTAGAGAGTATTATGCTACATGAAATAAGCCAGTCAGAAAAAGACAAATACCATATGATTTCACTCATATGTGGAATTTAAGAATTAAGTTCACCAGTGAACTAGGTTGGGGGAGGGAAACCAAGAAACAGACTCTTACCTATGAGAACAAACTGATGGTTACCAGAGGGTAAGTGGCCAGGGGAATGGGCTAAATGATGGGGATTAATGAGGGCACTTGTGACAAACAAGTTGTATGTAAGTGTTGAATCACTAAACTCTACACCTGAAACTGTATGTTGACTAACTGGAATTTAAATAAAAACCTGGGGGGAAAAGGAGTTTCAATGTTAAGGTTTAAAGGCATTTTTAATAAAAGTTTTGTTTTGTTTCTTGGTTTTTGGAGGAGGGGATTATTTTGGAGAGAACAGATAATATAATCTCACAAAAAACTAAAATATTTTAAGAGTCATGCTAACATCTTTATTTTGCCTGTCCTAAATTTCAAAGTAGCACAAATACGATTTTTCTATGTAATGCTTATCATATGAAATCTTCTATTCATGCCATACCCAAAAAATAAAAGTCATTTTTAGTAAGTTGTTTCTAAATAACTGCAGTCTTTGAGTGACTTTGAACTTTGTTTAGGGAAAATTTTGTCACATAGTATGCTATAGCAATAGCTTGATTATGTTTGATTGCTTTTGCTTCCTGTGCATATTAAAATGTAGCTTCCATTATCACAAGAAAGAAGTCAAAAGCTTCAAACCTGTGTTTGGAAGCATTCAAAGAAGACTGTAATATTATATACATTTCTCTTCTTGGTGTCTAAAAGGAAAATAAAATGTTGAATGGCTTGCTAATTGACTGATTACAGCAAGGGCCAAAAAACTATAACCGGTAAGCCAAACAGGGTCTGCTGCTTCTTTTTGTAAATAAAGTTTCATTAGAACACAACCACAGGGATTTATGTATACATCATCTATAGCTGCTTTTGCAATATAATGACACAGTTAAATGGGTTGTGAAAGAGACTTGTATGCCTTAAAAAAAAACTAAAATATTTATTATCCTTCACAGAAGTTTGCCAACCCTGTATTGAAGTTTCATAAATCTATAGTAAATATGTCTTAATTTCGAAAACAGATTTCAAATATGTACTTTCCCACATATTTATTTATATTAAGTGTTAAGTGTTATATTAAGTGTTAATTTGGCAAATATTGAACACCTTCTATGAGGCAATCTCTTTACTAGGTGTTAGAAATATAGTAATCAACAAAATAAACATCCTCAGTCCTCACAGAGCTTACATTCTAGTTGTAATCAACCAGACAATAACCAATAATCCCAATCAAAAAATAGCAAAATAATCAACCAATCAACCAAATGAATGATAAATTTTAAAGTAGTGCACCAAATGGTCATATTTGCTGCTAATAAGGAAGAGATTAGGAGATATCAGGAATTGAAGGAACAAATGTATCATTTACTACGACATGTCATTTATAGTGTCCTAAGATTATCCTTAAATAAAACAAAGTTATCTACCAATACATCCTGTAAAATAACCTTGCTCAAATGCCTATTTCCTAAGTTTGTTATACTCAGTCCAGACACTCATTAAAATACCCCACTAGTCTTTACCTTCAATTTGTACATGTTTCTATGCTCACAATTCACAAAACAGCAAGACCGAAAAAAGAACCGTAATATACAAAGTCAACCCCTACAGAACTGTCCATCACAGTAAACGAGTCCCTACAATTATGGGTAAATACAGTGCTTAAATCCAATTATAATCCCTCTGTAAAATTGTGTAAGCAGAGTAAATTTTGTATAAAGGTGTTCATGCCAGTATAGCAAACAATAAAAGCTCAGCAGTACCTCAACACATTTAGAAGACAGGAGGAAGGAAAAAGCCTAATAATGTTGCAAAGTATTCTCACAAAATTAAGTGGAATATAGCCATAATTTAATCATTAAATTACCTTATGAAAGTGTTATAAATAGCAAGCTATAAACAACCATAATCCACAAGTTTCTTTTTTTTTTAATTTTTTTTAAAATTTTAATTTATTTATGATAGTCACACACAGAGAGAGAGAAAGAGGCAGAGACATAGGCAGAGGGAGAAGCAGGCTCCATGCACCGGGAGCCCGATGTGGGATTCCATACCGGGCCTCCAGGATCATGCCCCCGGCCAAAGGCAGGCACTAAACCGCTGCGCCACCCAGGGATCCCAACAATTTTCATTCTATTGACAGAGCAAAAGATAATTCATATTTTTTTAGGACTTTCTTTTTTAAAGATTTTATCTATTCATGAGAGACACACACAGAGAGAGAGAGAGAGAGAGAGAGGCAGAGACACAGGCAGAGGAAGAAGCAGACCCCATGCAGGGAGCCCCATGTGGGACTCAATCCCGGGTCTCCAGAGTCACACCCTGGATGTGAAAGGTAGGTGCTAAACCGCTGAGCCACTGAACTAAATACATGGTACAAAACTGATTTAATCTCCCTCTTGTGTGTCCAACAATATAAAAATGAAATGGAAATAGTGGTCCATACTGGATCACATTGAATTTTAATGATTTTTGTAGCTTGTCAGTACAACAACCTTATTTTGGGTTTTGATTAACTGTCTTGTTCCTTGAATTAGATTTTGGTTTCTTGATGCTTCTATTCTAGGAGAAAATTACTATTTAAATGTTCAAGATAGCTTTAGAGTTAAATATCAGAATGCAAGAAAAAATATTTTAAAGTCCATTGATCCTAATTTCTCTGAGATGTCCTGGAAGAATGGTTCTGCTAGGGGGATTTTTTTTTAATGATTGTATTGTTATAACTTTCTCCTATTCTAACAAATGTTAACTCTCAACCATTTGCTCATTATTTCCTGAGTTCTATACTAACAACTTTTTAAAGATGTTAACTGTTTTCAGGCCCTTGAGGGGACCATTCATTAGTAAGTGAAAAGGAAGTCAGCTATTTATAAAATTTCAAAAATGAGAATCTGTCCCTACGGTTAGTGTAATTTGCATTACTTGGGTGAATAGTAATGCTTGCCATAATTCAGCAATGTACCTGTAGAACTTTTTCCAAATGTCTAAGTATCTTTTCTCTAGTTGAAACAATTAAAAAAAAAAAAAAAAAAAAGGAAGTTCCTGGACTTAATAGTATAACATGAAGATATTCAACAAAAAGAAAAATAAGATACTTCTTCAAGATAAATTACTGGAAATGTCTTAGAATTTCAAGGCTGCAACTGTCAGTGAGATATCTGTTTATGGTAACCCTAAATGCATCTAACTGTAAACACATAAATGGAGGACAAGTAATATGAAAGAAACATGCACTAAGTGCACTACTTAAGAAGGCTTTATGTGTTACCAATAATAATCATATTTGTTTCCCACATTCTGACTCATATATGCAAACTAATTACAAATAAGATAATGAATTGTAAGGAAAAATAAGAAATAGTTTTCTGTAATACCCCCAATAGCCTTTTTGGATGGAATGTTGCATTTACGTCTGAGTCTCAAACATCTTTCTCTCAACTTGTCATAAAATATACATACTCGGGAACTAATGTTTTTAAGACCTAAATTTCTGAAATTACTGCTGTAATTTCCGGTAGACCCCAAAAAACAGGATCATTTTTGTCATTCAAACATAATCCTAATGGGAAAGAGGCACAGTTTCGGGTGGCAGTGTGTACCCTTCAGGAGCAATGAGAGACTATTACTGACTTCAACATATTCAAAGTCTAGAGTGTTTTTTCTTAAAGAGTGGTCAAGAGATAACACAAAGTGCCTTTTAAAAATTCAACTATTGGAACCATCTCCTGGCTTTGTTGTGTCCAAGACTGCGAATCTGAGAAACCACCAAGGAGCCGACACCGATGTAAACACATGAGGGTTTATTAACAAGCTCCAGCTTGGGCCCAAGTATCCCTGACACAGGAGCAGGGACCTGGACCCCAAGGGGGGGTTCCTGCTGGGTTTTTCTTTTTTAAGATTTTTATTTATTTATTAATGAGAGACACAGAGAGAGGCAGAGACATAGGCAGAGGAAGAAACAGGCTCCATGCAGGGAGCCCGACGTGGGACTTGATCCCGGGTCTCCAGGATCACGCCCTGGGCTGAAGGTGGCGCTAAGTCGCTGAGCCACCCAGGCTGCCCTCCAGCTGAGTTTTTATGGGCTGGTCTAGGGGACCTTCAGAAGGGGTGGAGGAATTTCTCAAGTTCTGTTTACATTCTGATATGGGGCTTTCTAGGGCGTTAAGCTCTGTTCTCATTGTAATATGGGGCTTTCTAGGGCGTTAAGCTGTTTTTTCCTGTAACTGAAGGTAAAGTTCAGCTCTTATTCACAGGGGCCTGAGATGGCTGTACTTGCGCTGACGCTGAACTTAGGGTGGAATGGCTTTAATGTTCTCGGCCTCCACAGCTTTAGCTAAAATCCTGATGTCTTCGCGGGAACCAGAAATCTGCATTTCTTTCAAGCTCCTGGGTGACCAGTACAACATAATGCAAGGGCTATTACGTTTAATGCAACGACACGAGTATAAAAACAAGGATGGGCAGCCCGGGTGGCCCAGAGGTTTAGCGAGGCCTGTGGCCCAGGTCATGACCCCGGGGTACCGGGATCCAGTCCCACGTCAGGCTCCCTGCATGGAGCCTGCTTCTCCCTCTCCCTCGGTCTCTCTCTCTCTCTCTGCCTCATGAATGAATAAATAAAATCTTAAAAAACAAAACAAAACAACAAGTACGTACAAAACACCGGCAGCCTCTAGTTTTCTGCACTGGTCTCTCTACTGACTACTGACCCGAGTCTTCCTAGCCAGCCCAAAGCCCATGACAGTTCCGGCACGGCGGGGCTGGCTCACGTGCCCCCTGCTCCTCACTAGCCTTCAGCTCTCGCGTCGCCGGGACCTCCGGGCTGACGTGAGCGTGAGCGTGGCTCACCTGCAGCCCCTCAGCCCCTCTTCCTGCAGCTGGGGGTGGAGGAGGTCCGAGTGAGACCCTTCGTGGCCCCTGCCGGGAGAGTGAGCGCACCCGTGGGCGTTAGGTCCCCCAGGTGTCTGTCCTCAGAGAACTTCCCGCTGGACCCGGGATGACAACACCGAGGCCGCCCGTGACGCGGCTTCGGGGACACGACGGCCGGGCGAGGCGGGCCTTGGCATCCCCAGGAGCCTCCCACAATCCCCTCCTGCGGCCCTGCCGGTGCCCCGGTCCCCACGTCGGGGAAGGTCAGGCCGGTGGCGGGAGCCTGCCCGCGGCGCCCACTCACACGCCCCGCAGGCCGAGGCTGACCGTGCTTGCCACGCCACCTTCCTGCCGCAGCTTTGCTCCGCACTGAGCCACTGGTGACGACATTTTAACTTCAAACCTTCACGCACCACTTGTCCTTTCCGGGCCAGGGGCCTGTCCGGCACGCACGACTCCCCCGGGCCGCCGGCCCCGCACAGCCCTGCTCCCGCTCGGGAATGACGTCTCCAAGTCCCGCGACATCTGGGTCGGTGATCCCGCGAGGTCTGGCTGCGTGATCCTGGAAGAATCGGCCTCCGGAAATGAGCTACCCGCCACCGTTGGAATAGGATGGAGCTATTTCACCTCCTGTGTTCTTCCCAGTCCCCGCCCATGCCCATAGGCAGAGCTTATGTAGGTAGGACCCCCGCCTCCCCCTGCCCCCATTCCCAAGCCCGAGGAGCCCAGGGAGCCCTGGCTTCCACTTGACTTCCGGGAAGCCTGTGACTTTGTGTACCTCCTGCTCTCAGGCCCGCGGTGGTACTTCCGGTTCATGTGTTGGGGTCGCTGTGGCCCCTCAGACCGTCCTCCTGGACTGGGGGGCGGGCCTTTGTGGGGACGGGGGAGTTTGGGTTAGACCCCTGGGGACAGACTCCAGGCCTCCGTGGGAGTCAGCAGGAGACTCCCCGACCCAACCCGGGAAGCTCTGGAGTTTTTGCTTCCGGGTCATGGAGCCCAACCATCCAAAAAATTCTTGAAACGTCATAGGGTACGCACAACTGAGTAGGTTTATTTCGGTAGCACGAGGACAGGACCCACAGGCAGAAAGGGCTGCACCTTTCTCCGTGAAGCTCGTGGTGACACGCTTGGGGGGGGCGGCGGGGCATGTGCGTGGAGTAATAGATCATCAATGTCTCCTTCGAATTCCTACTCCTAAAACTGCTTTTGCAAGACTTCTCTGTTGCTTATTCAGTGTTCTCTGTCGGGGAGGGTTAAAGGCACTTAAGGTCAGGAGACCCTCAGGAACGTAGCAACCCGTGCACGTTTGATCCTTGACAGAACTACCCGGCTCTAGGGCAGCCTTCTGAGCTACAGGGACGTTTTTCTGCTTCTGTTCCTCATCCGTTCTATGTGATTTGGCTTTAGGGGATCAAGGCACGTATGTGTTTTTGGAGCCGGGCGGACCTTGGCATCACTGTGAGTCCCCCAGGAGCCCCCGCTGGGGGACCCTGTCCGCCCCCACAACTCCCAGACCCCGGGGGGGATCCATCCTAGGCCGCCTTAAATCTGAGCCAGGGTGGCTTGTGGCGCCTGGACCCTAAGCTCCAGCTTCCCCCAGGCATCAGGCCCTCTGGGGCTGTTGGATAAAGTTGCTCACACCCACCTGCACAGTTTCTCCTGGAGGATTGTCCCTGCCACTGTGCCCTTGATATGGAAACTTGAAAGGCAATTACTGTCAAACCCCACATGGACCCGTTCAACTTAGGAACACTAAAGGCCAATCTGCCTCATGAAAAAAAAATTAAATTTAAAAATAGAGATGTACAAATTTACCAAAATGGTAATTACATTTGTTTTAAGTTAGAGTCATAGTAATTTTGTGTACTACAGTTCATTTTTAGCTTACATTTTATTGAGCACATATATGGCCAAATTTTCTAGACCCCCTTTTTTTTTTAAGATTTTATTTATTTATTCATGAGAGACACACACACACACAGAAATAGAGGCAGAGACACAGGCAGAGGGAGAAGCAGGCTCCATGCAGGGAGCCCGACGTGGGACTTGATCCCGGGTCTCCAGGATCACATCCTGGGTGTAAGGCAGGCGCTAGACCACTGAGCCACCTGGGCTGCCCAAATTCTCTAGATCCTAAGGATGTGGAGATAAGTAGAACACAACTCCTTTGATAAAGTAGTTTATGCAGTTGTATTGATAAGCAGACTAGTATACCAACCTTTAAAACAGTATATTTAGGGCTTTAGCAGATAATGTGCTCCAGGTGGTAAGGAGTACAGAGTATGGATTCATAACCAGCTTTACTTAGCAGTTGAACCTGCCTTTGAATAATAATGTAAAAGTAAGAAAATAAATTTCAAAATTAACAGCCTTTTCAGTGAACCAAACAGTCTTTCACTAACAGGAACTTTTAATTAAAAAGCAAAAATAACTCTTAGTGTTAACACATTTTTTGATATCCAGTTGACTATACGATGATTATCAATATCTAATAGTCCATGATTTTATGATCTTTACCTTTGTTTCTTTAAAAGCATATAATTTTCTTCCACAGATAGTTTATTTGATTTTGGTAAATTGGTTAGTTGGTTGTTTAGTTTACGGTTGAGTAATCTTGGGATGGGTCCCTCAACTAATTCTACCTTATGAAAACATATAGAGAGATACTTAGACAAGGAACAAATGCAGAGATCTTAAACGCTACACATTTGGGAGGATGGAAGAGCCGCATTTCTTTCTACTGCCTCTCTTGAGATGTTTCACTTGGAGTGTTCTGACTCCTTTCCGTTCTGTAGCCCCAAGTGCAACTGAGTGACTGAGTAGTTTCAGCATCATAAATAAAGGAAATGACTAATCATTTACTATTTCCTCTGACTGCTGGTAGCCCCTGCTGGTCCCAGGCATTCCTGCTACTTCTAAAGTGATAATAGCAGGGTAGTCTCCCCACAGATTCCTGAAAGTCTGTAATTTTAGAGCTAGAAAGGGCATTAAAGATCATTAATTACTCCCCTCTCATTACAGATAAGGAAACTGAGATGCTTAAAGGCCAAGTGACCTTACATAAACTCTAGCGATTGGTTGGTTGCAGCACTTGAAATAAATTTGAAGAACCCAGAGTCATTGACTAGGCCTTGCCCTTCAATCAGGAGATTTCAGTCTAAGAACAGCATCCTCCAGCTCTTTTGGGGACAGTCCAAAGACCAACTTCCAGATGATGATCCCTTCTCCCCTAGCCCTAGAACTCTCAGTATGATCAAATCAAGCATTGTGTTTAGGTCCTAGAGCAATTGAAGGGGGCAGGGGGTGGGTACAAAAACCCTCTGGTAACTTCAGAAGGTACCCAGAGCCCCGAGAGATCTCTTCCTCCTCCAAATACCTGGGGCACAACCTCAGAGACGACTGAGGTTATACAATAACTATAGTTACAGTCTCTCACAATGAAAACTCATCTATTTTGTACACACCTCTTTGCTAGGGAACTGGACAGTAAAGTAGATGAAAAAATGTGTTTATGATCTCTAATCTAGAACACATTCATTTTTTTTCCCCACAATTCTGAGATACACAGAATTTTCTAGGAAGAAAACTATGATGCGATCAAGGGAAGATACTTGTTTTGTTCAGAAATTGTTGAAGTATTTATCATCATTTTAAAAAAAACTTCGACAGTTATGGCAAGACTGCTTATATGAGTGGTCAGCAAAGAATACTTGTTGGTTGACAGGTATAGCCATGTATTCATCATTATATAGCTGTGTCAGCACATAATTACTTCTAATCCTATGCAAATATACCTAAAGGTTTACATTTTTGAAATATACATGATTTTATTATAAATTACTTTTTTATTGTAGGTGAAACATACTGATTTTTAAAAAATTATATATCCAAGTATACGATTACCCATGAATTTCATTTCTGCCTGGTAAAAGGGGCAAAACAAAATCTTCCTTATAAGAAAGAAACTTGGATCAGATAATGCTGAGAATGATTATTTATGAATCAATCACCCATTGGCATGGGCCAAAATGTTCTACCTGAGTATTTGAGTAAAGTATAATTTGCATACCTATCATAGAGTACACTGAAATTTTACTTTGACGAGGTTTCCCAACACATAAAAAACTTAGCTATGAAAATACTAGTTTTTCTTCTCTAAATTTGAATATTTTGATGAAATTGCATGGGTAAGTGTATCAGACCTGCTATGTCTCAGTATCCTGGTATGGCTCCCATGGCCTGGACTTTTACTTTAAATTACTTGAAAAGTAAATAATTTTACATTTCCCGGTGCCAGTGTCACTTCAGAATTTCAGCCCAGACCAAGTCCATTTCAGACCACACATAGATTAGTATTTTATTCATCAGAGCTTCTCAGAAACCAAAGAGGACTTGCTGAATTCCTGGAACTCTTGTGGAAGGGTGTTAGTATCCTACTTCTTTATAAACAGTGGAATGGCAAGGTTGGAGATAATCTATCACTACATGGAATTACTCTTAATATCCACAGCTAAGTTTGTTGTTTTTTTGTTTGTTTTTTTTTTTTTTTTTTTTTACTATTTTTGAAATCCTTCTTCCTAGGGCATCACTTTTTTTAAGTCACCCCATGTTTTGCTAATATAGATTATTGTCAATTGTCATTGTCCCTTTGCTGAATAGGACTATTGTAAGTATGTGGGAAGGTGACTGAAATATCTTTAATAAAAATCTTATACACTAATATTTTCATATGGGCTAAACTCATGATATATTCAAGTTAAATATTAGGATTACCAACTATACAGGTTATGTAATAGGCACCAGGGCTCATGTGAGTTAAAAGTATTTGATTAAATCACACAGGTCCTTTTCTTTTTTTCTGTATTTTCAAGCAGAACCCTAAATAGACTCAATAGTGAAGTATTTGGAATACTTGGATTTACTCTTAGATTTACCTAAGCTAGTTGAATATAAATGTGAATATAAATTAAGTATAAATATCCCTTACAGCTTGATATATAAAGATTAATAATATAACTTGCCTCCTATTCCCCTTCACCTCCCATCACCTAAAAAATGTTTCCCAAAAGAAAAACTAATTTTAACCAAAACATACATAATGTCTGGAGTAGTAAAGGTAGATAATATGTGTTTCAAGCTGACAAGAATTTTCTATCCTGAACATAGAAATGACACACTATAAGAAAGATATGGTATCATGTTTATCCAAGATTAATTAGCCAAAAAAGCATAATGTTTCCTTGATTTCCAAAAATACCACTGCTCTAACAGTGAAAAGGCTCTTATCCTATCCTTAGTAGGTATTTTTTTCTGTCTTCATACCTACTTGATATGTAGTGTCAACCTAACAATTTTAACTGGTTACTGTGATGATATAAAATGTTTTCATTCTCAGGGACACCATTTGTATTTTTGCTTCTGTGGTTTGATTTTTTTTTATTAAATATTTTCTTTTTTTTAAGATTTTGTTTATTTATTCATGAGAGAGACAGAGAGAGAGAGAGAGAGAGAGAGAGAGAGAGAGAGAGGCTCCATGGAGGGAGCCTGACATGAGACTCGATCCCTGGTCTCCAGGATCAGGCCCTGGGCTGAAGGAGGCGCTAAACCGCTGAGCCACCTGGGCTGCCCTGTGGTCTGATTTTGAGGCATAAGGAGGGATGTTTTCATTCACATAATTTTTCCGTCAGATGGACACTAATCCTTGGTAATTTACAGAAATAAAATTTTATAGGCAATCATTATCAGCCTATTTAACCACATAGAGGAGGACTCAGCTGAAATGTGTTGTTTAAGAATTCAAAATAGGAGTAGATATCATAATTATATGAATAATTACCACCATTGGGATTTTTAAATAAGTATAATATGAAAAATAGTGCCAGGTTTTGACTAATTTAGCTCGTTCTAGTTTGACTTCTAGTAAACACTTATGACCCTTAAAAATTTAGTCCTTTCTTTACCATTAATTTCTTCACATGTATTTTTTTTCAACTACAATATTGATAATTATATATAGATAGGTCCATCTGAACAGTTTCTTGGGAAAAATACCAGTCTAGGGAAACGTCAATCTTTAAATTCTAAAGTTTTCCTTAAACCAATTTTTCTTTCTGTTGCAGTTCTCCCTTAGTAAACTTGCCTAAACTTTTAAAGGTATATAACCAGCACAGATTTTTTTTTTTTCTTACTCATGAAAAAATAGTGATACTACTTTAGCAGTGACTTTTTTCTCAGGGTTATCACTTGAGTGATCAAGTATTACCTCATTAGTATTAAACAATTTTCTTTGTGTCTGTAATTCATAGTGATAACAAGCCATTGTATCATGAGCACAACCTGACTTGCCCTAACACATTACTGTTTTCTCTGCCCAGGCCTACCATGTTAACTGGAGGTCATTATTTCTATTTCCTTTGTCAATTAGGACTTATCATAGAATGTTCTGATCCTGCTCTCCCTATGACCCAGGAGAATATCATCTCAGCCATCTTTTTCTGGATTCCAAACTGCATACTTTCTGTTAATGCCCTTTCATAGAATTTGGATAATACATTATGCCAGTTACAGCCACAGAAGGTTAACCTAACAATTTAGTCATGTTATAGTTGCCCTTACCTGTAATATGATTGATTGAATGCTTGAGTTGATTCAATCAGACATTAAAATTGTGAAAAGGATAAGACCATTCACTTTGCATAAAATTGCACTGTTTTTAAGCCTTTAAAATTGACACACCTTGAAAAGTGCCCTACATTATAGATTTTCTTTTGTATAGGTGCCAGTGGTAACTTTGCTTAATTCTGAGGGAGAAAGTGGAGTAGGTGGAAAAGGAGAGCATGCATTTGGCAATCATGTTGAGTGATTTTTCAGTTCATTAAGCCTCAGAATTTAAGCTGTTCTAAATAAGACAAATGTGTTCTCTTTCTTCCAATGTATAAAGCATAATTATTTAAAATTACTTTCTTGGCTATTTCATATATATTTTAACATTATAAAAGGTGAATGAGTTAACGTTTTTGAATTTCAATTGTTAACTGTAATATTCCATCACTTTTGTGGGGTATAGCAGTGTATGTATTGAATGTGTGTGTGCTTACACGTAGGAAAAATCTCTCCTGCCCATACCTCTCAAAATATAACTAATGATATTAGAAAATACTGTTCATGAAATTGCTTTTCTAATGCATATATTCTACTATGAATCTTTGAAAAACAATATTCCTTCAATAAAATAGTTTTTTACCTCTAAAGAACTGTCCTTATACATTTATTGCAGGGAAAGTTTTAATGCAAATACTTGTGATCTACTCTAGGTTATTGAAAACAATATTTTCATCTCAAAATTAGCTGATATTTATCTATATATGCAGTGACTCTGTCTCTTCTTCCTCATTAGCTCCACAATTGAGGCCACAATGGCCAAGTCACTTTAATTAAATTTTAAAAAATCTTAATGTACTCCTTTTTATTCCTCTGCTTAAAAATACTTTTCCTCAGATAACCACACGGTCTGTTTCCTCATCTCTTGGATTTTTGCTCAGTGAAGTCTTTTCTATCAATCCTATTTAAATAACAAATTTTTCTCCCGAACCCCTCCTGCTTCATTTTTCTCCACATCAGTTACTGATGCCTACATACCATATTAATTTTCTCACTTATGTGATTATGGTCTATCTCCATTACCATGTAGACTACACGAAATGAAACATTATCTTATTTGTTTCCTCTTGTATCTCCAGGACCTAGATCTATGTCTGTCACATGGTAGGTGCTCAGTGGATATTTACAGAAAGAGTAGAAAAGAAAATGTATCTTATTTTTTTATGTTTTATAAATAACTTGATATTTACTGATTATTTTTCTTGAGCACTTATCACATATTTTTTTGTTTTATTTACTTGAATAGTGTTGAAGAGGAAACATACTATTTTATAATTTGGTGTAACTCGTGTGTGCATATATATCTTTGTCCATACTGAAAGACTAAGGGCTCTACAAGATATATTTGTTGTCTGGATTCCTTGTTGCAGAGCTTGCAGTAGTAAGTGTTTTGCAGCATGTGGTTTTTTTTTTTTTATATAATCCTTATGACAGGATTTTTAAAAATTAATATAAAATACAGAACAGTATTTTTTCGTGTCTAATCAGAAAGAGTTCCTGCAATTAACTGGTTTTAAGTTTGTACTTCTTATTCCCTTGGGGTATTTTAAAATCATATCTCTGGTCTTCTGTAAGGAATTTTTCAGAGTTTTTGACCAATTTTCAAATTTGTGGATGTGTCTTATCCCTCTGTTCACATCTGTATAAGATGCGTGAGGGGAATAAAATAGCAAATAAATGAACACTGAAGCTTATTCATATCTTTAGTGTGAAAAGTCACGGAAAATGATGAGCAAATGTATTTCTGTACATTGATCTTGGCACTTAAAAATAAAAGTTACAATGCATTTAATTCTTCTAGTTGCTAAGGGACCTCCATATCCAGAGTGCGAATTTTTGCAGCACAAAGCCTGCTATGTGTTCTTTTTATCGACCGATTTTCAATTTGCAAACATATATAAGCGCTGGGGGAGGGGAAAATTTTAAAAAAATATCTGTATGAGAAACAAATCAGATCAGACTAATCTAATTCCTCTGTAACACAATAACAGACCCAGTGGTTTAGAGGAAAGCAATAGACATAAGATATTTACTTCAGTCAGGCTTTTAATTCAGTGTTACAGGAGATTAATTAGGGAGCAGAACGGCAGGGTTGAGATCCTGCTATTAGAGCATCGGTGTGCTACTGTTTGGAAGGTCACACTCAAATAGTAGCTATTAATCCCTCCTTTCTGCTCTGAGAGATGGGAGTGGATACTGAGTGATACTTAAGAATCTGTGTGAGATCCATTACTAGATTTTTTTTTTTTAAGATTTTGTTTGTTTATTCATGAGAGGCACAGAGAGAGAGAGAGAGGCAGAGACACAGGCAGAGGGAGAAGCAGGCTCCGTGCAGGGAGCCTAATGTGGGACTCCCATCCCAGGACTCCAAGATCACGGCTGGGTCAAAGGCAGGTGCTAAACCACTGAGCCACCCAGGAGTCCCCCATTACTAGATCTTTATCAGTGATTGGGTTGATCAAGTGGAGGTCTTCTTAATTTCATGGATAACATCAAGTTGAGAGGGGTAACTGTCCTTAAAATAGAAAATCTAAGTGACCTTCATAAAATGAGAAAGTGAAAACACAGGAAAAAGAATTATGTCCTAGGAAAAAATAGAAGAAGGTCAATTTAAAAATTCTATGCAAATTGAAAATGGGAAGTTGTAGGACAAGTTTTAGGTAGTCCACAATGGAAGGGAATAAAATTATCCCCAAAACAGGGTAATTTAATAATACTTATAGTCTTCTCAAATTATTGCACTGTGGATAAGAATATGAAGATCCTGCTTTTGAGTAGAATTTGATAGTTTCTATCCCTATCAATTTAATTACTGATCACTAACCCAATTTTATCAACCCATTTTTATTTGCTATTCTATGCTAACCACACCCTTGGATTCATTTCTGCTTCACTAGAAGTTTAGAAAAGACTTTCTGGAGGATGAAGACCACCCCTTATTGATATCCCTGGTCTACTTGTTTGCTAAATGGGATACGTATTTACTTTCCTTGACCCTATTTTGCCCAAACTGCTTATCGTGGTTTCTGTTATCATGTCCTCCTATTTTTCCCCCTGAATGTTGTAATCACTTATTTTATTTGACGTTATAGGTCCCATGGTATATAATCTGTAGGTGAGTTGCCTCACCTTAATTTGTGGAATGAGTACTCTGATGACTTACTAAGTTTGGCCGTGACATGACATTGGCATTTAAGAACACTACTCTTCCAGACTCCTGGATGTCTGTACCCTTTGACTTCTAACCTCATCTCAGACATTACTTGTCAGTTTTGACTTTTTTCAAGACTTGACCCAGCACCTAACTTTGATTTCTGGTGTTTATTTGTTCTCCATCTCCAAACTGATCACCTAGATACAGATCTCTGATATCCCATGGGCCACCATCTTTGGCCTACATACACAGGGCTGGTCCCTAACCCCATAACTGCCCACCATGTGAATATTTTAAATGGTATTTATTGAGATTATTTTATTTTTATTCTAAAAATATTGTAAAACAAAAGCATAGTAAAGTTGAAACTGTACAAAAAGCATTTCAGATGTGATGAAAATCCCTTACATTTCCTCTGCCCATCCGGTTGCACTAAGATACATTTTTTTCAGATATTTTTTTCAGATATTTGCTGATAACAGTTTGGTGTATAATCTTCCAGGTATATATAGCTATATTATTTTATATATAATAATTTTTAATCTTCTACAACCTGAATTTTTATGTTCTACAACCTGTTTTTTCATCTTATATTAGCCAGTTCCCTTTTGATGAGTACCTAAATATCTCTAAGGATCTCTATTATAAAAATTATTTATTATATCCATATCCTCATAAATTTGTCTCAGGTACTTGGTATATATATCTAGAATAAATTTATTAAAATGTAACTTATTTGAATTAAAAAAAATGACATTATCTTGATTCCACAGTAGTTTGATTGCATTGTCTGTCCTAAAATGCTAAACCTTTAAGTTTATAGCTTTTATGTAAAATGTAAACCATTCAAGTTTTCAACTTCTTTCTAAAATATTTTTTAATTTAAATATAAAAAAATTAAGCATAAAATATTTAACAATACAGTAATATGTCTATATTTGGAAAAAAGTAGTGAAACCTAAAATCTTTCTTTCTGAAACTGAATTACAGTCACGATTAACCTTGTATACCAAGAAGAATAATGTTTCATACTACTGTTATTTTTATAGAAACTTCACTCTTAGGCAGCCCCCGTGGCTCAGCGGTTTGGCACCACCTTCAGTCCAGGGCGTGATACTGGAGACCCGGATTGAGTCCCATGTCGGGCTCCCTGCGTGGAGCCTGCTCCTCCCCCTGCCTGTGTCTCTCTCTCTCTCTCTCTCTCTCTCTCTCTGTCTCTCATGAATACATAAATAAAATATTTTAAAAAGAGAAAGAAACTTCACTCTTCCTCCAGAATGATCCAATGTTTGTTTCCTTATTTTCTTTTTTTCCAAATATGGTGTACATCTAAATTCAATCCTTTGGGTTTCCCTCAAAGATCTTTTTATAGACTGTATCAATTAAAGATTCATACCTCTAACCAAATAAATTATGAACAGAAGGGCTTTGGAGCATAAATAATTTTTTTTTCATTATCAAAAGCAAATCTTTTGCAATGCCCTTGGGGTCTTGGTATTACCTGTTAGAATATGGCATTTCAGATTCACACACCTAAATTCTCCACTTTAACCTATATCTATGTTGAAATTCAGCTTCCAAAGTACCAGAAGTTTTCCTTAAAGGCTAAGATGTTAGGAATACCTTTCCTGTGGAAAAGTAGTGCTTGTGTTATGAAAATTTGGATTTTTTTTGTTAGATAGAGATGTTTACCTGAAGTAAACATATATATAAGTGTGAAAGTTTGGAGTAGGCTTAGAATTTTATTAGGTTTCCTCAGAAAGAACCATTTTGAGTAAGATGGCTAATATATAATCAGTATTTTTTAGGGAAAAAAGAAATAAGTAAAATGTACTGAAGAATTTTACTTGTCTTCACAACAGTGACAGGAAAAAGTAAAATTGATTAGAGATTAAAGACAGTTATCTTAGCAGTCAGAAGTGGAACTGAAAAGAAACAGGTGATTATAGGGAAAGTAACAAAGAAAGCATTAAAAATTATAACAGAATTATACAGCTTTATAGAGCTCTCTACATATGTGAAGATGACATTCAATGACATGGCAAGATAGAACTTCAAGAACTTCATGTTATATAGACAGGACAATAAAAGGAACAAATACAGATGGCTTTCTTTGAACACCAGTGAGTTAGTAGATGAACAGTTATGAAACAACATTTAGATTATTAAAACAGTATGAGGTCAATTTATTCTCATATCTACTGGATTCTGAATTTGTATTATTTAATTTAAAAAACTTTATGTGGGTGCAAATGTTCCAGGTGGAGCCTATGGTACCTATTTTAGCTAATGTATTATCAGGGGGATAACATTCTACAATACATCTGGGAAACAAACAAATATCCCCAGAAAGCAGTAGAAGTTACAATATTCCTGTGGTTAAAGAAGGTAACTTTCAGGGTACCTGGGTAGCTCAGACAATTAAGCATCTGACTCTGATTTGGGCTTAGGTTATGATCCCAGGCTCCTGGGATTGAACCCCCAGTCAGGCTCCTGGCTGCATGTGTAGCCTGCTTGAGATTCTCTCCCTCTCTTTCTTCACCCTGCCCCCTTTTTCTCCCTCTCAAAAGAAAAAGAAAAGAGAAAAAGAAAAAGATAAGTTTCATCAAGACAAATATCAGGTCAATAGATTTAAGAGTCTTTGCCTCTAGGAAGATATTCTTTGTTTTCTCAGATTCCCTGACAATTAGTAATCCTTTTCTTTTCTGAACCACTAATATATTGTACAAATCAGTATTTCTGGGTACATGTAACACTTTATTGCCCTTCTTTCTTACATATCTATTTCCTTGCATCCAGAGCAGGCATCATATTATATTTGATGATCCACAGTACATTTTAGAGTACACAAAATCTCATAAGCAGTAAATACTGTTGATTATTTGTTGAATCTTAAAAATCCTCTGAATTAACTCAAATCTACCTATCATTATAATTATTCTGAATAAATCACATGTCTAAAATATAACTATTTATTAAGAGCCCATTATGTATAAAGCAATAATGGAGTGGTTTTAGAATATGTGGGAGAATATTAGGTGTCATACAAAGCAAATTGAAACAGCTTTTAATTTTTTCCAGTCATTTCTATTTTGAGACATAAAAATAACAATGTAAACATTCATAAATACACAGTATACACATATGCATATACAATATAATTTACATATACACATATGTCTAGAGCATTTAAGTGTGCATATAAAATACAGAAACCTACCTAATAAACTATGCAAAGTTTGGCCCATGGACTGCCTTTCAATTCTCAAACTGTTAGTTGCTGGTCTGAAATGAGATGAAGTAATTTAGCCAAAGAGTAAATCAGAAATAGAATAAAGCACAATATTTAGTTGAGCTGACTTTTTAATAGCAAGACATTCTTGATGAAGAAAGAGTGACTTGATTTACATGCTGGCACAAATTCCTGATTTTGTAGTAGACCAGAATTTCAAGTAGCTCTGAAATACAAAATTAATGCATTTAACCTACATGCCAAACCATCCATGCTGTATCTGTGAGAGGTTTTCTTTATTTTTACATGATAACAATGTTGACTATGCAGCTAATTGCAAGGGAAGATGATTCACTGCATTTACAACACCTCTTTAGCGCACATATCCTGAGCACTACTCCAACTTTGTGATAATATACAAATACTAAAATGTTGTATGATCTTCAATAGAAAAATGGACAAAAAACCCAGAGTTGGGTTATATAAATGCCCATAAATATGACAGTGCATTCAACCTCTTAGTAGTCAGATAAATGTGAATAAAAACTATCATAAATGTCATTTCTTGCCTATTCCCCCAAATTTAAAAATCGGATACTATCAAATGCTAGCAAGAATACAGAGCACCAAGAACACTCATCCATAGCCAGTGTCTGAGACAGTAAATATGTACAATACATTGCTTCTATTTGGCATCCTTCAAGACTCAATCCCACCATGATCTTCCTTTGAATTTCTTTAGTGTCTATAATATTCAGTCTCCTTCATTATTGTCTCTTTAGTGCCTACTCCCTTTGAACCATGTTATAGTCTACATTGTAGTGTCTTAATTTTATTCTGTGTTTATTCTCCCTCATTTTCTCAAATTGGTTGTAAATTTTTTGAGAGGAGGACATATGTTTTGATCAAGTATTTTATATTTTGTTGTCTTTAATCTCAGAATCTAGCACAATGCATTCTATATAATGTGTGTTAAACTCAGATTTGTAAATGAGATTGAAGGATCATGAGTCATCATTGGAAGAATGGAGTAGAGGAACTATGTATCCAAAGGTATCTGTTGCTTGGACATTCAGAGAATGAGGACTAGTGGTCTAGTCACAAATTCCTAGAATAGGAAAGAATGGAAAGGGAAACTTTCTTGCATATGTCTTGGGAGTGAGAGGAGCAGGGCAGAGTCAGAAAATAGAACTATAGAATATTTGAGCAAGTGGTTAAAGGTAAAATTAAGGGTCAGTCATTTTATTAATAAAAAAATTGAAGGCCCAGGGAAACAAGTTCAAGGTTGCCCAGCTAGTTGTTCAAAAACCTTCTGTCTTTATTTTTAAGAGGAAATGGGATATTTTTAAATAACAAATAAGAAAAGTGGAGTTTATTAATATCTGAGCATAGTTCAGAAGTTAGCCTTTAGAAGTGTAAGAGGAAACATGTAGCTTGGAGGGGATGTTTGCCCAAGATGAGAAACAAGAATCTAAATGTTTAAAAATTCTAAGTAAATGGTACTGCTGAAAAGAGCTAAACCGTACCTAGGAGCTAGTTTCATTCTGGAATAGCAAGCCACGTTAGGCAGTATGCCCATTGTGTCACTGATACAGTCTTGTGATAAATTGGTAACTAAGTGCAGTTCCTGGTGATACATCCCACTGACATCATGATTCTGATAGTCCTTGCTATCACTTTCATTCTTTGGATGCTTGTATTCTGCTGAGTGGCCAGAAAGAGATTAAATTGGTGGCAAAGGGCTACCAATATATTGTGACTTCTCTAGAAACATGCTCAATTGTCAAAGTCAAGTGGAGTCAATTGGCAGTCTTATGCTATTGTACTAATACATATTTTTTTGTATTGTTAGGTAACAATAAAGATTGGGTCAATTGGAAAACACTTAAAACGTATGTCTTTTTTAAAAAGATTTTATTTATTTATTTATGAGAGACACACAGAGAGAGGCAGAAACATAGACAGAGGGAGAAGCAGGCTCCCCGCATGGAGCCTGATGTGGGACTCGATCCCAGAACCCTGGGATCACGACCTGAGCCGAAGGCAGATGCTCAACCACTGAGCCATCCAGGCGTCCCAAAGCTTATGTCTTTAAGAGATTTTACTTCTATTATAATTATTCCAAAGATAGTCTTAGGGGCGCCTCGGTGGCTCAGTGGTTGAGTGTCTGCCTTCAGGTCAGGGCATGATCCCAGAGTCCCAGGGTGGAGTCCCAAATTGGGCTTCTTGCATGAAGCCTACTTCTCCTGTCTCTGCCTCTCTCTCTCTGTGTGTCTCTTATGAATAAATAAAATCTTTTTTTAGAAAAAAAAAACATAGATCGTCTTAGGAAGAGTTATGAGTTAATAATGATTTCTGATAGGATGATGTTGCTAAATATTCATAGTCAAATTATCTCACTCTTTAATATTCTTATACAAGCATATACATCTAACTGCAAAGGAAAAATAGAAAGCATATAGATGCAGCTATTTAATATTTTTCTTTATATATAATTATGTGGTCACATTTTGAGAGGCATAAAAAAAGGCTGACCATAGTAACCTGTGAACTCAGTATTATTATACAATAAAGCAAAATTGCCATCTGGATTAAGAACGCATATTTTAATTTAAACATCTTTGGAAAATTTACACTTGGAACTATCTTCTGTGTCACTTTTCTGTACATGTGCATGTTACAGAATTACTTGTAAATGTGATCTGGGAAGTGTTCAGAAGAGGTAACTGTAATGCAAACCTTGGATCTCCTACTTTTTGTTGTGTAATTACAAGGAAATACCATATGTGTGCATTTTATTTCTCTAACTGTATAATACTTGTAATCAAAGCATTTGTGAGGCTAAGTTAGATAAAAGTATTTTCAAATTTTCAGATCCTATGTAGTATAAGATACAGACATCAGTATGCATTTAATAGAATATTGCTGTGACAACTGTAAATACAGAAATGGATATTTGGCTACTTAACTTGATCATCAGTTGAAATATTTATTTCAGAAATGAGCTAAACTTCTGAGATATTATCATCTACTCAGTGTGACAGATTTGACCTTCACAAGGCAACTCTCTGATTACTCCTATGAGACATGAATTTTGTGCACTCTGTTTCTGGATCTGTGTTAAAAATAAGCTTCTTATTTGCAAGATATTATCTAACATCATTTGCTAAGGGGAAAACAGACAATCAGGCCCATATTTATTCCATTTGAGAATCCCATAATATTGACTCATACTGTGAGTTGGGGATGTGTTTGTTTTCCTCCTCCTCCTCCCCCTCCTCTCTCTCCTCCTCCTCCTTCTTCTTCTTCATCACTTATGTTTCATCTCCAGATCACATATTTCGTTGGATGTAATTGAAGTTGTTTCATACCTTCCATGGCACCTTCACTAATGGCTCTTCTGTGGGAGTGACTATTACAACTTTAACAAATAAAGCCTTCTAAAAACCTTTTAAAAAAATAATAAAATTACCTAAGAGCCTTACAAAATTCAATGAGCTTTCAAGCTTTCTTAGAATAATTTCAAATTGTATGGTTTTGGAAAACATGGGACACACTGACCTTGTAGCTAAAGACACTTCTAAAACAAATATTTTTGAGATCTAAAAATGCAAGTATTCATATAGGCTTCCTTATCTTTTTCAAAGCCCACATTTTATGGAAGCATGTGGGAGGATAAATCTACAATAAAATTATGGAATAAAAGAACATAAGTGAATTGGTCAGGCTAATTATCAGTGTAACTCTATTTTCTATTAACAGTTCTTTGAATACAATAGATGCTATTAAATTGTCTTGTTAGTGTCTCTTGACTTCAGGTAATTTAAAAATTCTTATTTAGATAGCAACAAGAGAGAAATTATAGTATAAGTAAAGATATTTTTAGATAATTAGGATTAATCTTGCATTTTGTATCTCACTCTGAAGGAAATGAATTGTTTTCAGGTGTTAATATTTTATAATTGAATCTTTAGTATCTTAAGAAACATAAGCCATTCAATAATCTTGCAGCCTTTTTAAATCAACTTCATGCCCAAAGTCTTAGAATCATTGGTTCATGCTCACTGGTATGTAAGATACTTGAGCTGTCATTTCTGGCATTAGTAACAAGTCATAATGTGTTGCTGAGTATAGAAATGAGAAATATTAGGTCTCTGAGGGGGTAAAAAAGGAATCTAAAATTAGTCTTGCTTAAATAACATTATAAAATAGTACCTATCATTTCTGGAGGTTCCAGCATCACCTGTTATTAAAATGGACAGCAGATCCTCATCTTAAGAAACACCATTGTGGAATGAAACAACCAAAATATCTCTGATGATGGAAAACCTATTTTAGGGCCATGGTTGAGCCTAAGTATTTAGACTTGCTGCCTCATTTCACTAGAAAGAGGGCTTGCCAGTCCTTCAGCAAAATAGGATGAGGCTAAGGATGTGTATGCCCTTGGCAATGTAGAGTTAATCACTGAGTACAATAAGACTTCAGACAGTTTTGTACTGAGCATCTGAACTGTTAAAGTTTGGTAACATCTTTCTAGAGGTTGATTGTGGCCTTTGGGTCTTTGTGTTATAGTATATAGCTTTATTATAAGGTATCATAAATGCAATTATTATCAAGTATACTTCTTTTCATTCCACAGAAGTGTCCTCATAGTTAAAAACAGGCGATGCTCTACTAAGCTCCTATATTTTATTTATAGATGGGATGAAAAGTATTCCAGGACTGGAGCCTAACTGTTCAAACCTGAAATCCAGGACTACCATGTATCATATGTTTAATCTTGGCCTAGAAGTGCTTTAGTCTCACCATTTGTAAAATGAGAATGAAAATAGTACTTAAAAGGATTAGTATGAAGATGAAATGAGGTAACACCTGTAAAGAATTTGGAACCTTGCCTCGCATTTAATAAGTGCTCAATAAATTCTAGTTGTAATTTTTTCTATTTTTACTAAAAAATAAAAACAAAAACCAAAATCCATTTCTCTTATTGAGAACCTTTTATCATAGAGGTAATTATAATAAATATTGGCTATATTTTATTTTATGCCTCATAGCAGGTTAAAAGGTTCAAACAGTGTTATTAGATGTATATATTCAAAGGAGGGGAGGAGGAAAAAAGAAAAAGAAAAATGTGGTAGGGGCATATTTTCAAAGAAGGAATAACTGATAAGTGCCTGTCAAATAATAGAGGAAAAAAAATGTTCAAGAGCTATAAAATCTCACATATCTCCATCATCTGAGACCATTTAATGTAGACAATATGGCACTCTTTCAGTGTTTCCAATGAGAATGAAAATATTAAAATAAATAATTTTATGATTAAGCTTCTGTGGTCATTAAAATGGCTTAAGTTACTTTCAGTGCAGTACATTAAGGAATAACCAATATGTGTCTAAAATATTTCAGTGAGGGCTTTTTTGAAAAGCAGACTTAGTTTGCATAAGAAAATTGCCTATTCAGACATATAGTTCCATTATGAAATCATATATTGCCTTATTATACTTAAGTAACTTACCTCTTCCGTGCACTTGTCTCACCTGCCTGTGTAACGAGGTTCCACACTCAGCTCTGAGTTCCCTCGCAGTTATGTCTTGGTGTGGCCTCTCCAGAAGCTATCTCCTGTGCTTATGGACACATACAGTCCGATGTCATGGCTTATCTCTACTATCTGCTCCAGTGCCACTCAGGGATTTCCATTTCAAGTTCTTTCCTGACCATGAAGCTATAGGAAGGCGCTCCACCAATCCCCTGACACCCACTTTCCGGCCCATTTAACCAGGACAAGAACATCCCTTCCTCCATCTCCATCACCGCGGTTGTCCTAATGCATTGGACTCACTTCCCCCTGGAGGACACAAATGAAACAAAGCCACATTGAGCTTCATGTTCTTGCAAGCATCCCTCAATATATAGATTTTTTATTTTGTGCAATTTACTAATAATTTATTATATATTCTACATCTTGTGGGCACCGAGGATATGACGATTAAATAGAGCTGATTCTTGGCTCAGCCAAGCTTGAATAGTCTAGTGGAAGATGAATGCAAGTTTGCTATTATCCTGAACAAAGGGCTTAGACTGCTAAACCTAAGGCTGAGATATTATTGTTAACCCTCCCCTGATTACTGCACCTTCACTAGGATGATGTTACTTAACTTTAATGATATGATGGGCAGCTTAATTTTGACATTCAGGGAGGTGGCTGCATAATAGGTGGATTCCAGAGTTCAAGAATCTGGAATAAATTGTGGCATTGGAAATACACTTCCATTCTATTAAATGATGCCAAACAGTTTTCCCAAATTGATTTTAACAATTTATATTCACACCAGCAGTGTGTGGCAATTTACCATTTTTTGCTACTTCATTAGCATTTGATATTATTCACTTTCTTAATATTTGACAATCTTTGAAAGAAACATGTTATAACATTTTTATTATAATAAAAATTTACTTATAATTAAAATTTAATTTGATAAATTATACAGCTATGTTCTATGGACTACTATATATAAAATCTCAGATTTGTATATATATCAATATAAGTTTAAGTATACATATCATATCTAACACATATGCATATCTAACAAAATTTTATTTATAATAAAAATATAATTTGGGAAATTATACGGTTATGTCATATGAACAATCCTACATAAAAACTTAGATTAATGGATATATATATATATATATACACACACACACACACACACACACACACACACATGTGCATATCCACCTGAGATTTTATGTAGGATAGTTTATGGGAGATAACTGTGTAATTTACTCAATTATTATAAGGCAAGCACCATATATTAATAATTGAGTCAAGATATAGAACATTCCCAGCATCCCACAGCCTCCTTCATGATCCTGTGTAATGGAAACCTGCTCACTCTTGGCTACCATGTGATATTGTCTCTTATGGAGAAAGAATAATAACACTGGCTCATTCTTTTTCCTTGTGATTCTTGTCCATCCTAAAATTGTAACTTACTCGATTATTTTAAGTCCTAAAATGGGAACAATTCTTCCCATGTTCCCCAGATTCATGAATAAGGAACTAATTTGGCTTTTGTTTGTCTGTTGTTTGTCTTTCTTTTCTTAATTGAATTATTCCCAAGTTTTTCCTTATCTTTAAACTTTCTTTCACTCAAATACTTACCAGAGTGCTGACAAACCAATTGTGCCTTGTAAAGACAGTCAAAATGAATATTATTTATTCCAATGCAATTCTGGTAATATTTAAACACCTCCACATCGATGAATCCTGTAAGGATGCTAAGCACTTAGAAGGCTCTTTTCATTTTCACAGCAGTATTTGGCATACACAGACAGGTCAGGTTTTATATGAAGATAATAAAAATAAAGCAGCTTACCATGAGCAAAGAGCCTATTATTAATTGTTTGAGAGAGGCTTTCCATGTAGTGAAAGAAATATACTGCTTCCTGCAGGATTTCATAGAATCATACGGCTAGGAGGAACCTAAGAAATCACCCAAGCCAATCCCTCAAGGTGCAGAGAGGTGAACTGATCTGTTGATCTCTGATTTGATATGTGACACCCTTGTCAGGAAAAATACAGCAACAAAAAAAAAAAAACGGGGTAGAAATTATAGACAGATGATGAGATATGTATAAGTAGGTTTTCAGTTTATTTTTTCTTAATTTGAAAACAATGAATAAAAACAAATTAAAGATGGATAAAACTAAAAATGCAGATTTTTATAATATATAACCAATATTGATTTCACAATACATATTTGTCCTTTTTCCATTATTTTTTTATAAATAAATATAAAGTTAAATGTTTTCCTGTTTTCTACAAACTGTTACCTTTTTTTTTCTTTCTCTGAAGGAACAATTAATAGAGGGTCAACTATACCCATCTGGTCCATTTAAAAATATTATTGCATACATTTTTATTTTCCCATTATTTTTCAATGTTTTATATATGTGTGAATGTAGATATTTTTATATCCTTTCTAGTATTTCCACTTTCTCTACCCCAAGCCTGTTTGATGGCTATAATAAAAAACACAAAAGATAAATTCTAGCAAGGATACAGAAAAGGGAACACCCATGCACTGTTGGTGAAAATGTTAACTGGTATGGCCACTATAGAAAACAGTATGTATGTTCCTCAATAAATTAAAAATAGAACTACCATATGTTCCAGCAACTCTACTTCTTAGTATATAGCCAAAAAATATAACCATTATCATAAAGAGATATCTCTACCCTCATAATCATTGCAGCATTATGCACAAACAGTAAAATGTAGTGCATATACACAATGGAATGTAATTTAGCTTTAAAAAAGAAGGAAATCCTGTCACTTGCAACATTATGGATGAAACTGGAGGGCATTATGCTAAATGAAATAAGCCAGACAAAGGACAAATATTACATGGTGTCATGGAATCGAAAAAAAAAATATTTGACCTCATAGAAATACCAAGTAGAAAAGTGGTTGGCGGTTGTTGCAAGGGCAGGAGTGAGAGGGAAGGAAATAGCTAAGTTGGTAAAAGGGTACAAATGTTCAGTTAAAAGATAATTAAAGTCTGAGGATCTAATACATAACATAGTGACTAAGTTCTTAACACTGTGGAGTATAATTGAAATTTGCTAAGAGAATGGTACTTAGTTCTCACCAAAAGAGAAGTAAATGTGAAATTTTAACTCAATAGAGGAAATTCTTTCACAATGTATCCTTTTATTAAATTATCATGTTGTACACTTTATCTTAAAATTTTATTTGTCAATTATATCTTAATGAAATTGAAAAAAAGATTCACAGAATTTTTATATATTCTGGATAAGAATACTTATTTTATATATATTGCAAATATACCTTTCCTTTAAGTTTCTAAATATATGCTGGTATGTGGAGGTAACTACTAAATTTTTTCACTGGTGTCAAAAATCATGTACTTTATTAAGAAATACTTTATGTTGTAAATGATCTATGCTTTTTTTATGATCTATGCTTTTTTAAAAAAAGAAATCTTTAGGGCAGCCCTGGTAGCTTAGCGGTTTAGCACTGCCTTCTGCCCAGGGTGTGATCCTGGAGACCTGGGATCAAGATCCGCGTCGGGCTCCCTGCATGGAGCCTACTTCTCCCTCTGCCTGTGTCTCTGCCCGCACCCCCCCGTCTCTAATAAATAAATAAAAAATCTTTAAAAAAAGAAAATAAATCTTTATATAAATGGACAGAAACTTTCATATGTGCCAAAGTGATACTATTTTTAGTATTATTCACTTCTATATTCTTGATCATTTTTAATCTATTTGATATCTATGTGGGTATATTTTGGATATGTCAATTTTTCTATTTCTACTATATTTACTTTAAATATCATGGGACTATGTTGTAAGCTTTATACAGTTATAACATTGTCTTACATTATCCTCAGATAACGTCCTTTTGCTTTTCCTGTTAGTGCTTTTTGCCTTCCCTTCTATCTTGCCCAATATTAACACTATTACTCCAGATGTTTTCTAACTAGTGTTTTCCAGTAAGACTTTTTTCCTTTATGTTATTTTTACTGTTTCTCTAAATTATATGTTAAAATTGTTATATAATCTCTAGCCTTTATTAAGTTAGTATAATACATTAGCATTTTGGGTTATTATTCATCATTTGAATCCATATCTATAATTCTACTCATCTTTGACACTAACCAAAGTTTTGCTTTCTTCTTTTCTCCCTTCTTTTCATGCTTACTATGGATGTTTCATTCCTTTTTCTTTTTTATTTCTTTGGAACTCAGCCATAGCATTTCTATTATGGTTATGATTACCCTCAAATTTTAACAGGCATACATAATGCTGTATTTTTTCATTTTCTTTTCCCCAATGATCTTATGGGTCTCAGGTGCAAAGTAGTAGCCTGATCATAATCCGTGGTTCAGGACACACTCTGAACATGATTCTTATCTGTGTGTCTATTAATTTGTTGTAATGTAATAAGAGCTTATAAATCCACCTTCCCACACCAATCCTTGGCCTTGAAAATCACTTATATCTACTTATAAGGTCCCCTTTAATTCCATTCCCTTGCTACCCCTTAAAGAAACCATATTACAAATCTCAAATTTATTATTCCTTTGCTTCCCTTTCTATAGTTTCATCTATGCTTTATGCATTTCTAAATTGACTTCAGTTCTTAACATTTTATAAAGGTATTTTCGTTCTATATAATTTTTATGGAATTGAATTATTCACTTTTTATTTATTCATATTTTTGCACACTGCTCTAGTTAATGAATTTTGACTGGTATTCTTTATACCAACCCTTGTCAATTATGAAAATTGGAATCTATTTTCACAGTTTGTAATTTGTCTTTTCATTCTTTTTAGGGTATATTTTGATGAAAACAGTTTTTACTTTATGTATGAGAAAATTCCTTACTTATAATTTATATTTAGGGCTTTAAAGGGAAAAAAAAAACAACTTCAAAATTTAAAAAAAAAATCAAAATTTTTGACTGAGTTTTTAAACAGCCTTTGACATCTAGGACTTTAATTTATTTGGATATAACATTTTTTTAAAAAAAATTATTTATTTATGATAGTCACACACACAGAGAGAGAGGCAGAGACATAGGGAGAGGGAGAAGCAGGCTCCATGCACCGGGAGCCCGACGTGGGATTCGATCTGGGATCTCCAGGATCGCGCCCTGGGCCAAAGGCAGGCGCCAAACCGCTGCGCCACCCAGGGATCCCTGGATATAACATTTTATTTGTTGTGAAGGAAATACTCCATTTTATCTTTCCCAAGTGGGGCTCCACAGAAGGATCTCTTCCCAGAGAATAGTTGTTATTTGACCTGTCTGGCAGTTCTCTGAAAACTCTTACTATGGAATCGATGTCTTTGCCCTAAGTATTCATTCACTGTGAACAGCCTTTTCCCTGAGACATTTGTCAAAAATAAAAAGCTATGCTTGTTTAACAGCAAAGTTCCCTGAGATGCTGATAATAGTTGGGGCAAACAAGAAGCTAACCAATAAATTTACAAAGAAAAACTAGGGAATTAGATATTCATAAAATGCTTTGAAAAGCTTGACATTTTCCTGGGGATCTAGAAAGAAAAATTTGGGAAGGCTATAACCTCCATCTCTGGCCCACTTGAAGTTCTGCATAAGTGGAAAGGCTAAAGGCAGGCTTGGATACTGTCTGCTGGAGCATTGAAGGTGTACACCAACACATACATAGAATATCTTGGCAAAGGCTGGGTGACATACTGGTTCAGGCATTTAAGGAAATCTCTGTCCAATAATTAGCTGAATGCTAAGATACTTGAGTAAAGACTTCAGGGACCAGATATGAAAGCATACAGACTTTGTAGAATTAGTCCTAGAAAGTCACAAAACACAAATTTCACCACCCCTACTACTACCAGTAAGCAACAACAAACTCCGGAGAATGTGGAGAATCTAGTCAGACTAGCAGAATTGCAGCATTGTATTATTTAAAATGTCCAGTTTTAGACAACTGAAATATGAGGCATACACAGAAATAAAAAAAATTATCAGAAAAAGAATAACAGAAAATGAACAATCAATAAAACGTGATTCCTGATGAAACCGAGACATTAGATTAACTAGACAAAGACTTTAAAAGAGCTATTATGTCCAAATAGCTGAAAGAAACCATGTCAAAAAATTAGAAGATAGTATGGGATGATACCTCATCTAATAGACTATATCAATAATACTGGAAAATTATTTTTAAAAAACCTTTAGAAATTCCAGAGTTTAAAATCAGTTAAATTATTTAAATGAAGTTAAATGGCTCTGATAGGTTTAAGCTATCAGAAGAAATCTTGAACAGCAAGATAAATCAATGAAGACTATCTAACCTGAGGAAGAGAAAAAAGAAAAAGAAAAAAGAAAGCATAAGAAACCTGTGGACATCATCAAGCATTCCAATGCACACATAATAGAAGTTCCAGAGAGAGAAGACAAAAGGTAGAAAGGATATTTGAAAAGATAATGGCTCAAAAATTCTCAAATTTGATAAATAACATTAATCTATATATCCAAGAAGTTCAGTAGGTCCATTAAGATAAACTTAGAGAAATACAAAGCTAGCCACATCATAACCAAACTCTCAAAACCACAGAGAAATATTTGAAAGCATCAAGAGAGATCCAACTCATCACACAAAAAAGGTTTCTCAATAAAACTGACAACATTGATTTTTTTTTAAAATTTTATTTATTTACTCATGACAGACACAGAGAGAGAAAGAGGCAGCGACACAGACAGAGGGAGAAGCATGCTCCATGCAGGGAGCCAGACATGGGACTAGCTCCTGGGTCTCCAGGATCACACCCTGGGCTGAAGGCCGCGCTAAACCACTGAGCCACCGGGGCTGCCCTGATTTTTTTTTTTTTTTCTATGTAACACTGTGTTGTAGGTGCTAGCCAGAGACAAGGGTGGGAAAGTGGGAGGATAAAAGCATCCTTGATGGAAAGGAAGAATTAAAACTATCCCTTTTTATAGATGACATGTTCTTGTCTAGAAAAAAATCTAATCAGCACACACACACACACACACACACAAATATTTTAGAGCTTATAAGATGACTCAGAAAATGTGCAAGCTTTAACACATTCTGCAAAAATCAATTGTATTTTTATGTGCTAGCACTGAGCAGTAGTAGCCAAAAGAGTAAAATAAAATAGGAATACATTTAACAAAAGAAATACATGATTTGTATACTGAAAACTACAAAGAATTGTTGAAAGAAATTAAATAATACCTAAATAAGTGGAAAGACATTCTATGTTCATGGATCAGAAGACTTAATATTTCTAAGATAGCAATATTATCCCAAAATATAAATATTTATGTATATAAAAAATCCAGATGCATTTCCTTGCATAAATGGAAAACCTGATCCTAAAATTCATGTGGAAATGTTAAGGGACACAGTCAAAAGAGTCTTAACAAAAATAGTTGGAGGAATACATTGATTACATCTTACCACAAACTTTAGTATTTGACAGCAAAACCACAACTGAAGAAAAAATAAAAGGTTAAAATGGATTTTTTCCAAATTATAAATTTATCTTCTCTTTGAGGGCACCATCAAGAAAGTGAAAAAACAGGGCAGACTGGGTGGCTCAGTGATTCGGCCTTCAGCCCAGGGCCTGATCCTGGAGACATGGGATCGAGTCCCACGTTGGGCTCCTTGCATGGAGCCTGCTTATCCTTCTGCCTATGTCTCTGACTCTCTCTCTCTCTCTCTCTCTCTCTCTCTCTCTCTCTCTCTGCCTCTCATGAATAAATAAATAAAATATTAAAAAAAAAGATCCTGCAACAGGCAGATGACTTTCAAAAAAAAAAAATGGGAGCATATATTTGTTAATCCTGTAACAGATAAGGGTCTTGTATCTATCTATCTATCTATCTATCTATCTATCTATCTATCTATCTATCTATCTATATCTCTGTCTATCCATACACACACATATGTAAAATCTTACAATTCCACAATGAAAAGATAACACACGTTAAAATGTGAAACTAATTTGAATAGAATATTTATCTAAAGAAGATACCCAAATAAATGGCCAATAAGCATATGAAAATAAGCTCAACATTATTAGACATTAGGCAAATGAAGACCAAAACTGTAATGAAATATCACTTCACACCTATTAGGATAGCTAAAATTAAAAACACAGGACATGGGGCACCTGGGTGGTAGAGTCATTAAGCTTCCAACTCTGGGTTTTACCTCAGGTCGTGGTTTCGTGAATTGTAGGATTGAGCCCCACATCAGGCTCTGTGCACAGCATGGAGTCTTCTTGAGTTTCTCTCTCCCTCTCCCTCTGTTCCTATTTCCTGAGCATGTGTGCACACTTGTACTCTCTATCTCTCTCTCTAAAATAAATCTTTAAAAAAGAACATAAAATATTGATGAATATGTGAAAAAATCGGGACCTTCATAGGTTGCTAGTGGGATCACAAAATGCACAGCAACTTTGGAAAATAATTTGCCAGTTTCTACAAAAGTTAAACCTAGAATTACCACATGACCTGGTAATTTCACTCCTACATATGTACTTGAGAGAATTAAAATATGTGTGCAAAACAAACATTGTTAGGGGATGTTTATAGCAGTGTTATACATAATAGCCAAAAAGTAGAAATAACCCAAATGTCCATCAATTGATGAATGGGTAAACAAAATATAATATATCCATACAATCAAATATTACTTGGCAATAAAGAGGAAAGGAGGGTGGAATATGGATGGACCTTGAAAACATTATGCTAAGTTAATGAGCCAGTCATGAAAGGCCTCATATTGTATAATTTCACTTATACAAAAGGTCTGGAATAGTCAAATCCACAAAAATAGAAAAAAAAAAAAAGATTAATGATTACCAGGGCCTGGTGTAAGAGAAAATGAAGAGTGAGTGCTAATGGATTTGGGATCTCTATTTGAAGTGAAGAAAGGATCTGAAATTAAATAGTGGTGATAGTTGCACAAACCTATGAATGTGCTACTCTTCAGTTCAGAAACATTGGATTGCATCACTTTTAAAAAATGAATTTGGTGTTATGTGAATTATAGGTCAATAAAACTGCTATTTTTAAAAAGTATTTCAAAATGCAGGTAAATGGGATGGGATAAAACTCAGAACACAAAGAAAATAGAGATGTTCAAATATTGTTTTTGGTCCTGACTAAATTTACCTAATACTTTTAAAAAAGCTATTATCAGGAAATTAAAACAGTCGACTTATATTTTGGGTTTGCCAGTTAGCATGCTACTAAAAATATGTGTCCACATGGTTATGGCTACACGTCAAACACCATCATGCTGTCCTTTATGACGAATATATTCCCAGTTTATACGAGGACAATTCAAAGACATATGTGGATAATTGGAATAGTTTGGGGAAGATTCATCCCTTGTAAGTATCTGAGGATACTTTTATGAAAGAAACTTTCAGCAAGCGATATAGACAAAATCTACAGACATCCATCATACCTATAATTTATGAATTATACTACTTTTTCAACCCAACTGTTTTAATCTATTTAATCTATTTAATCTATTTTGCAAGAAAATGCATTCTTAAAATAATGGCCAATTGGCAATGAAAACAAACACTTTGCAAACAATAATCTTGATTTATTTATGAAAATTAGAAGAGTAAAATTTATTTCAAAAATGCCAATACCACTGTAAACTTTGAACTCCTTTTAAATTTGACTGCCTTTTAGAAGTACAGTGAAGAATTTTAATCTCTGATTAAAGAATGTTTAAAAACAAAGAGACAGTAGAATAAAACAACAGATAACCTTAAACTAAAGACTTAGAGCTATTTTCTTCATCTCTGTGAAAAAGATGAGAGAGTTGGTACGTCTAAGAAAATTTTTTTTTGTAAATTTCACTTTTCTTTGTAAATCTTTTAAAATATGTTTGTCACCTATTATAAACCAACTATCAGGTAAACACCTAATTTTTAAAAAATATTACAAAAAACATAATAGTATCAGAAATAACAAAACGGAAACCCATCCCAGCCAAATATGTTCCCTGCATATCATTATTCCTGTTTCTCTTCATTTATTATCTAAATATGCAACGCAATCCCAATGGCTATATTTTTAGCACTGACATAAGTATTTTCCACTTTTCATTTACTGTATCATAGGCTAGGAAAGGTTCACAATGATCAAGGTGCTTATTAGTTAATAAAATAATGTAGCATATTTTTAACATATATTTTCTGCATTTTCATTTTTAAAATGTTTTAAATCTTGAGTTCTGCTATGTTGTACATCTTCCTGTAAATAGAATTAAAATTTATTTTCTTAAGATAAGTTCCCTCTAAAAGTTATCTGTTATTTTCCCAAGAATAATCACACACTTTAATGTTTGGGAATAGAGATAGGGAGAGTAAAGGCAGTTAAGTCAAAGTAGTTAAAGAGTTTGCAATGATTTGAACTCCTGCTGTATCACTTACTAACTGCAAGTGACATGCAATATACCCGACCTATCTTAGTTTTCTTTTTATTTTTTACTTTAGTTTTAAAATGAATGTTTGCATGCCACTTATATTAGAAGATTATTTATGGGGATGCCTGGGTTGAGTGGTTGCCTTTGGCTCTGAGTCATGATCCCAGGATCCTGGGGTTGAGCCCCACATTGGGCTCCCAGCTCAGCAGGGAGTCTGCTTCTCCCTATCCTGCTCTCTCTTGCAAATAAAATAAAATAAAATCATTTTTAAAAAGGTTATTTATGTAAATGCATGTAAAATACTTAGAGTTAGCACATACAGAGTATTCAATAAGCAGGATCTATGATGATGATGATGATAATGACAAGGGTAAGAATGGGGAAGAGGGAGGATTTTAACATTTTCTAACTTTGATGATCTTTGGAGCTAGATTTTCACTTTGACTCTATAAGACAAACTATATTTTAGCAGTTTTGGCTTAAAGTAATACTAAGCTAGAAGTGCATGTGTACTGGAAGAAGAAGGGGTTTCAGCATGAAGAAACAACTACTGAAGAAGGCAGGGAGATTCAGTGAGCACTCCAAGTGAATTAATTACTTATTGTATCTGCATTTTTCCTGAACCTATTTCCCTCTTGGTAGTCAGTTTGGTTCCTTCGTCAGTTGAATGAAGCTTATTTCAATATGTTGATTATCTCTAGTATATAAAATACAATAAACTCTGAACATGGTGTGTATCAAATGACTTTGTTTGTTTTAGCCTTGGGAACATAGAGAGAAAAGTGTATCTTACTCCAAACCAGCCAGTGGCAGGACGATGCGTTCATAGACTCTCTTCCTGCATGCCTCAGGCATGTGCCACTCATTAGGCAGAAGTCTTTGTCCAGTGTTTGTTTTTCCTCAGTACACTAGGCCAAAAAGATATAGATAGATATAGATATATAGATAGATAGATAAGATAGCAACATTTTGGTGTCCCATTGGGCAAAGTTAAACTGGTTTACTCTGTTGGTCCAGAGATTAACCCATGAGGCCTCACCAAATTGGGATTTCACTGAAAAATAATAATAAGACAAAAGTTGATTTACTAAGATGTAGCTGTCAGCTTAGTGTGATTCATTCAAAAACTTATTCTATAAATATATTGTTCAGTAATTAATACTTATAATGTTTCATCGGGGGTATTGAGAATATCCTCTTTGATACATTTTTAATAACATGATACAATATGTATGAAAGCATTTAAATTGGTACATTGAAAGAACACTGAATGAAAGCCAGGAAATCACCAATACATTTCTGTTTTTGCATCAAATCAAATCATCCTGTCATCTTGGGCTAAACAAAGGATATTTTACTCTTTCCTTATCTATAGACTGATGAAGTAAATGAGATAAACCATAAATATCTTCCTGGCTAGAAGTCAAGGAATATGTTAATAAAGAGTTCCGGTATATAGTAGTATTCCTATTTGCAGATGAAGAAAGGGAGATGAAGAGGATGTGGGTTACTTCTTTAGGTCATACAGTGAGTAAATAATAAACATGGGATTTGAGCTTGGGCATTTTGCTCAGTTTATCTCATACCATGAACGACCATGCTGGCAATAATGTAGAAGGTCAATTTAAAAGAACTGATCTGGAAAAAGGAATAGGCAAAAGGTTATTTTAGGATCTAGGTGATCAAAGATGAGTACTTGAAATAAGGTAGTAGTAGTGGGAGTAAGTATAAAGGTCATACATACAAATTATATTTATGAGAGAGAATTAACAAGCCTCACCATCCATTTGATACATTAAATGTGTGGTGAGGAATAGAGAGAAATCCAAGATGGCTTCAAGATCTCTGACTTGGGGACTGCATAAATGGCATTCTTCGTGATAGGGAATGTAGGAAATATAGGATGGGAGGGGCAAATGATTACTTTAGGGAAAAATCTCTCTTAAAGAGTGATAGGATTTTAAGATATATTGACAGATAATAGATCATTAGATTATAGTTAGACTATATGGAAATCTTCAGAAATATGCAATCTCATGGATGTGGAAATGACAATAAACTAGAAGCATAATTAAAATAAAAAGAAACTTCTGATTATCCCCTTGGAAAAACAGCAGTACATAAATAGTGGAAGAAGGAAGATAATTGAGGAAGAAAGAAACCATTATTGAAACAAGAAAATAATGAAGTAGGAAAGCTTTATAGAAGTCAAAGAGGAAAAGAGTTTCAAAGAAGAAAGTGTCAAAATTTTTACAGAGATTTAATATAACGTGCTGTTGGGATTTGAAAACTAGAAGGGTATTGGTGTCTGCAACAAGAGCAATTTCAGTGGATTGGTAGGGCCATACATCAGATTGACAAGAGTTAAGAATTGAATAGAAGATTTTAAAATCTTAAACAGTTTTGGAAACCTCATGGACCTATTAGGCTGGTGCTGCTGGGACAAATGCCCTGATAATGACATCAGAATTCTATGCCAACTAAAATCACACTGGTGTCATGGCCACTGCCTTTCTTTGAAGCCATACTGACTATTGCCAGTATTTTTTAAGGATTTCTTTGCCTAGAAAATTACATAGGACAGGCTGGAGATCAGATAAGACTGGTTTACTCTGTTGGTCCAGAGATTGACCCATGAGGCCTCACCAAATTGGGATTTCACTGAAAAATCTACAGCCATGGTAAAATAGGTATTTTATCAGCATAGCCATGACAAGTACAGAGTATGTTATATCAGATTTTGGTGTGAACATATAGCTTTATCAGTGTTACTGAAGACTCCTAGAATTGATTTAGAATAGAGAATGCCTCATTAGCCACTGACACATCATAATTGCCATATACTCTATTTAAATCTAGTTCTTGTTAGGGATGTCTCAGTGCTGTAATAACCCTGTCAGTCAATCTGCCACACATTCTTACATGTAGGAAGTTTTCTTGAAAACTTCAAGCTATTATTGAATACTGGGGTTTAGACATTGCCCTCCCTAGCAGGTTTTAGTGCTTAATAAGGAAGGACATTTTACTTGAACAACTTCTTTTCATTGTCTCTTATATGCATTTGCCAGTGGGCAAGTAATGGGGTGTAACGGTAATATGATGTTGGATTGAGCTACTGGCATAGCATCTGGAATCTAGTGTCATATCTGTTACTAACTAGCTATGTAAACTTGGAAAATCCCTGTAAAGTCTTGATAAATGAGGATCGCCAGGTGAAAGTCCCCAGGGACCATTCCAGTTCTAAAATGACATGTGTCTCTGCATGCCTCCTCTAAGACAGAGACAGGGATATTAGGTTTTCCAGAAATACCTTGGGTACTACTTAGTCTGTTACCACTGACATGATACCTTAATGTCATTTCCTTGGACTGGACATGTGCAGAAGATAAATGCTGGCTGAGTAACGTCCTTAACAGGATTTGTGTGTGAAACTGAGGAGTATCAACTGTGAGCAAAAACTGCAAAACTGAACATGTCAAGGGGATGCTGAAGGATAACTTCAAATAAGGTGGCACAGCGGTGAGCACGCTGGCAAAAAGCAGCAGCAAACAATCTAGCTCAGTACACCGAAAAGAAAAACCTCTCCAGCTTTTTAAACAAAATTCTGGCTTGCTGGGGTCCTTAAAGGTGGAGGCACCAGAACTTCAGGCCCTGTAAACAGTAGCAACCTTACACCAGAAGAGAATCTCTTCAAGAGTGTAGTGAGGTTAAGACTGCTTATAATCAGTTTCTAGTGTTGTTTAAAGAATCAGAGATCATTGTCAAGCATCTTCCTCAAACTCTTACTAAAATAGTGATAGCCATCTAGGTTCTCCTACCTGTCTGCATTTATCCTAAAGCATTAATGCAAGAGGTGCTGAACAAAGTGATTTGTATGTGCCCAAATTTCCTAAAACACATAATGGTCTAATATTAATCTGGCAGATGTAAATTCACGTGGAATGCCTTTTGGTACTACTACTAGGGCCAATGACTTTCATGAGAAAATTCTCTTTATAAAGTAATATTTGCTGTCCTTTATGTTATCCTCTCCCACTTACCCCCCACTTCTGGGTAAAGCATTTTTATTTAAAGAGAGATTCTTGTAGTTGCATTTCTGAATTCTTCATGGAATCCAAATTTCATAATTCTGACAGCGTCCTAAGTTTTTCTCAACTGAATATTTTGCCGCCCATTCCTGATTCCTTTTATTTCAGTTTATATCTCCCTACCCTCACCCAGAGTTCTCTACCAAGGTTCATATTGGAATCATCCAGATAGCACCCCACCCTGGAGCAGTGTTCTAGAAACCCTGGGGGAACCAGCAGCTCTGATTTTTGAAAATTCCCCAGTTATCCAAATGTTTCCTTGTTTGAAAACCATGACATATCTAAAAAGTTATTGGTATCTTTTATCTTTAATGTGTGTTGGAACTATAGTCTATTTCTTTGTGATTTATATGAGGTCCAATGATCTTTTTATGACTAATAGACTCTCCTGTTTTGGTGTTTTTAGTTTAAGAGGTACAGTGGTTTGATGTGTCTAGTGATCTCAGATTCAAGAGATAGTTCTGGCCTAGAATTCAACCAGGTGCCAAGAATTTTACTAAGTGTGTGTGTGTGTGTGTGTGTGTTTCATTATCTCATGTAATTATATCAATAACTCAAATCAAATAGGTATTATTATTCTCAGATTCAGATAAGAACACTTAAGACAAAATTCTATCATTAAAAACCAGATTTCTTGGCTAGTGATCTCTTTCATCAGTGTTATTTCCCAGGTAAGTATTAGAGTCAAGACTAAAAGATTGAAGCTTATTATTCCAGAAATGTTGCTTTGTATTTTCCTCTACCTTTGTTCTTCCTATAGTAAAATAGTAAAATAGGTTTATTACTTCCTGTCTACCCACACAGTCTAAAGATACTCTTTTATACTTTATTTTCACTGTGGGCATTCAACTACCTGACAACTTTCCTATCATCTTGAAAACTTGATCCTGGAAGACTTTGTCGTCCAAAGCATAATACTGTTTATCAAAGGGGTACTTTACCATTGCTGTTCTGTTTCTAGGGGGAGATAGACTTTCTTAAAGCCTTACCATGGCTCACATGCATGCATGCATGCATTCATTCATCCACTCACTTGTTTATTCATTCATTAATCATTTTGCAATGACAATTTAAAGGCCTTTGAAGAAAAGGTTTAAAGAGGAATTACATTAAATTCCCTATTTCATGTCCATTTATTCTTCCAAATACTGAAGTACATTAATAAGTAGCTATTACTAATAATGAAATCTACTTGCTTTGCCTCCAGTTATTTACAGATTCTATTTAGTAAATTCCAAAACTAAAAATAAAATTTACCAGTTCTGTCATTTCCAAGTTCTGGGATATTCAAGTTGATAAAATGCCTGTAGTCAGGCAGTCTTTGAACTGAGTAGCTAATTAAAACTCTAGGTTGCCTATTTAGCCAACAGTTGACGCATTCCTGAGATCTCAATAGTGACTTAGGCAAAAGACATTGATTTAGTCTCCCTACCAACTTCTTTATACCCCTTAATGCAATTTTTGGAGAGCGGCCACATATGATCCCAAAGACTGTCCAATTTGCTTTGTGACTTTAATACATTAAAAAAGCTCCTAAAACCAACTTTGGAATCTCTTTGTAAAGCATTATACAATTGTGGTTGTTTTTGTACTTGACTCCATGGGCTTTGCTGACTTGGGGGGGGGGGGTTGACACAGAAAAAAATGATTTTCAAATCATTTTTAAGCATGTATCCATTTAAACTGGAGAAGATGTTGATATTTATGTGAAAATCTTCTCAAGGGTCAGCAAATTAGTATTTGTTGCACATCGATTGAAGCTACCTGTATGCTATACTCTTATGTGAGGCAAGTTAGGAATTTCTCTTCTGTTTAACTGGTCTTTGTTTATTTCTATATCATTAGTATACTTTTTTAATTTGTATAGCTTTATATTACTCGGTATTGTTTTTTAGTTCTAATATCACCCCCCCACTACTCTTGTTAGTAAACATTGTCTTGGCTACTATTATGTACTTATTTTTTCCAAACTGATGTTAAAATTATTTGGTCATATTCCAAATGAAGAAATCACCTTGGAATTTAATTGGAATTCTAGAATACTTCAGGATAATTTGGGGAGAATGACATTCTTTATTTACAGACATAGTATGAGTTTCCATTGGTCAAAATCAAATGATGTAGTACTACCCTTCAGAAATTTGAGCAAATAACTGCAACTTCAGTTGTCTTTCAAATAAAATGAAATATATGTTTGAGACGTTTTAATATTTTCTTTTTTGATTATTGTTTTACACAGTCTCACATTTTAAACTATAATGAAAGATATATATGGGGTAATGTTTAGATTTATCTAAATTTTATAAATATATTTTACCCTTTTAAAAAATTAATTCGTGCTCTTTCCATAGAATTCAATCATTTATGGTATCAGCATTATTTCTCTTGATTTATTTAGGTTTTTATTTACCTCATTTTTTTTAATAATGAAGTTTTTTTTTTTAATTGAAGGAAAGAACCATAAATGTCTTAACTATTGCATCCTTGGGTCCTTGCACACTATTCACTATTTGCTACATAGAAGATGTTCAATAAATATTTTTGAAAACAATATTTAAACAATACATAGTTGGATCTAAAAATCCAACTTGAAAGTCAAATGGTTTTAATTGGAGTGGGGAAGGGCAGAGGGAGAGGGAGAGGCAGGGGCTCTCTGAGCAGGGGCTCAATTCTAGGACTCTGGGATCATGACGTGAGCCAAAGGCAGATGCTTAACCAGCTAAGCCATCCAGATGCCCCAATTATTTGTTTTTAATATATTTTATTAGACCTGAAAAACATTTATTTGCCCTCACTCCTTTCTTTTACTTGTTGTTACTAATCAAGTTTTTTTCTGTTTTCCTAGAAAGTGGAATTTTATCTTTCAATATAGATATATCTGTATGTATGTATGTATTTATATTTGCTAGTGCAATTTGAAAATAGGTCAAAATTAAAAACAAAACAAAACAAAACAAGACAGCATATATTAGCTGCCTACCTTTGTATAGAGTAAGAAATTGGAGGCACCTGAGGCACCTGAGTGGCTCAGTCGGTCGAGTGTCTGCCTTTGTCTCAGGTCCTGAGCCCCGGTTCTGGAATGGGCCCTGCCTCAGGCTTCCTGCTCAGTGGGGAGTCTGCTTCTCTCTCTCCCTCTGCCTCTCCCCCTGCTCCAGTTCTTTCTTGCTCGCTTGGTTCTCTCTCTCTCAAATAAATAAAATAGTAAATTTCTTTAAAAAAGAAACTGAAAAATTTTTTCTTTCTAAAATTCTGCATCATCTTTTTATTAAAGATTCCTGATATACTGTAACCAGACTATTGTCAGCATCCTGAAATAATAGATCAAGCATGAATTTTTATATTTATATTACATTTTCTAAACAGAAAAACTGCAATCTATTATTGTAAATATCAGAAACGTTTTTGAGGTTTCATTGACATTCTCTTACATTTTCTTTAAACGTTTCCCCCCACCCCCACCCCCACCAATCCATTGTACTTATCTTTTTACTTTGTGCTTCTAATTTTGTAATTCTTATATTCTACTTTCCATCTCTGGCTATCTTTCTTAAATGTGTCTGTATCTTGTGTCCCCAAGTAGATCGATTTGCTCCTTTGGGGGCACCAGTGAGTCTTGTAAAATGTGGCTAATGGACAGTGGATCTGGCCGGAACATCTGGCATCATTAAATAGATTAGCCATTAAATAGATCACATTGCAACAGGCTACCTGGGAAATACAAGCGAAGGGCCTGGCAGGATGACAGCAGGTGCCAGCATAATCCAGTTATTGGTACACTTGGAAGTCCTGGCATTATATCTCTGGTCTTCTGAACTGGACATTATAACTTGAAAAATTTAGGTAGTTGGCCCAAATCATTTAGATTGTTGGTGGCAGAATTTAATTTTTTTAAAATACGTATTTATTCATGAGAGACACACAGAGGAGAAGAGAAAACCTGGCTTCCTGTGGGGAGCCTGATGCGGGACTTGATCCCAGGACCCAGGACCCCAGGATTATGACCTGAGCCAAAGGCAGATGCTCAACCATTGAGCCATAGTAGGTGCCCCTGGTGGAAGAATTTAGAATCTATAAATTGCGGTAAGCAGTCCTGGGAGACATGGTACTGGGTCATCAGATTAACTGGTCCAGGATTCTTTAAATTATTATTTAAGATAAAGGACTAAACTGGGATGGGAACCTAGACTTTAGGTTGCTTCTGCTGTGGAGAATGGAGAAATGAGAGATATGATCCCAGTAGGTTTATTTAGAAATGTGAATGTAATAGATTCCAAAGTAATATAGTTACATATTGGACGAGTTCATATTTTTCTGGATAGTTTCTGATATGTTCAAATAACATATTTTCATTGACTTCAGACTAAAGTACAAATTATTTAAAATGACTTACAAAATGCCACATTATTTGACAACTGATCTTTCTGGATTCTGGATAATTATCTCTATTATCGGGATCCCTGGGTGGCGCAGCAGTTTGGCGCCTGCCTTTGGCCCAGGGCGTGATCCTGGAGACTCTGGATCGAATCCCACGTCAGGCTCCCGGTGCATGGAGCCTGCTTCCTCCCTCTGCCTGTGTCTCTGCCTCTCTCTCTCTCTCTCTGTGTGACTATCATAAATAAAAAAAAAATAAAAAAAATTATCTCTATTATCTAGATAATACGTGCCATAACACACGCTGTTGCCTTGGCTAGAAAGGCTGTACCTCAATTTTCTCCTAGCAGAATATTCAAGTCATCTGAAGTATCTGCTCCTTGGTGAAATCTTTTTTGTTCCAAGAGAGTGAACTGTATGTTTATCAAAGCCTCCACTGTGCATTACACATACTTTCATTTATAACACTTAGCAGGATACTTTTTAATAGTCTCTTCAGCCCCCTTTTTCTCATTAGACATATAGCTCTGGATAACAGGGACCATGACTTTCCACTGGAATAATCCCAGCACCAAGCGTTGTGTTTTTCAAATAATGAGCACATAATAAATATATGAGAGCAGAAGGGTGAGAGGCAAAAACGGGAAATAAGGACCTCTTTTTATTGCCTACTTACATCATTGCTTCCTTACCACTGGCTGCATCTACTTATTCAGATGCAATCCAAATCAAAAAAGGTTTTAGTCAGGAGCGTGTGTGTGTGTGTGTGTGTGTGTGTGTGTGTGTGTGTGTGTGTGTGTCCTAAGCCAAGGACATTGATAACATTTTTTGGATCTACATTACATAGAATATAAACTTCGTAGTCTATTTTTAAAAGGATCTAATTACAGTACTATCAACTTAAGTAGGCTACATTGAATACAACAAAGTCCCAGCCTTGATGTATATTTTTTTAACTAGATAAAAGCACAGTGAATATGACATAGTTGGATGTGGCTAGAATATATGTCCTTTTTTTTTCTCTGTCCCTACCTTTCAAACCTAGGGTGCAGCAAAAATAAAAAAAAGGCTTATAAAACCAAGGAAATCCCAGGTACCATGTCCCTGATATCAAACTGGCAGGAATATGTTTAGTATATGTGTTCTTTATTTCTATTCTAATATTATTCATAGATATTAATTTAAGGAGTTCAAAGATTCTCTTATTCAGATTAACAATTGGACCTCCTTGCACACAAGGATATCCTATTTAGCTAAAACTTATAGCTAATTTATCATTCTTTTTAAACGTGAAGCAAAAAAGTGCATCCAATAAACACAAATTTTTAGGTGTTTATTTTAAATTATAGTAATTGATACTACATATGCAGACATACAATTGAAAAGCAGGTAAATTAGAACTTTAAAGAAAGGAAAATGTTTAGCAAAAGCAGAGAAACAACTAAGTGGTAACAATGATAGTTTGCTTTGGATTTTTGGAAAGGAAAATAATACAGTGGAGGGAAAATATACCATAGACTGTTTATTTCAAAGATGCATTTTTTTATTATTTTATTTTTATTATTTTTATTTTAAATAAAATTATATGCAGTAACACTTCTAAAGGTTTACAATGAAGAAAAATATAAAAAGTATCCTATAGGGGGCACTCAAGTACTATGAACTGAAGAATCTGCCTTTTCTAGTCAGATTTTTGTTTAGATAGAAAGGGGTAAACCCTTGGGCACATTTTCATATTACCTTTTATATAAAGAACAAAACTGAGTAAAATAAACGAAAGTACTCTCTGTCATGCTTCTACTATTCCCCAAAGAAAGACAAAGGGATATTAAAAGGTGTGATTAAATGGCATCCTGAACCTTATTATTCTAAAAGCATAAAGGTATGATAGTGTAGACAGCCGAGTTGGTCTGCACTTTCAAAATTCTAAACAAGGTTTCTTCTACATTAGAGTTCAATGCCAGAGATAATTATCATTCTCTTCTGGAGACATTTAGTTGTATAAAACAGTAGAAGCAGAGTCATGTGCCTCATTCTCTCTAGGTTTTAAAGGAGAATAATATGAGAAACTATTTAAATTACTTCTGAAATAATATTCCCAAGGAGGAGTCAGTCTGCTACTTGCACAGAGAAGTTATAACAAATGATGGTCATGTTTGGGGGGTGGGGATAGGGTAAAATGAGAGCAAAAGTAAAATCCACTTCTGTAGCCAGTATACCAGATGCTATTTCAACTGAGCTGCGTTTTGGTAGCTAAGACTTTATTTTAACCAAAATCTAAATGAAAACCTGTGATGCCACCTAAATGAAATGAAATGCATTTTCTTCAAAGTAGTGGGGGAAACTGTTTATTTAGATTTTGAAACTGTAGGTAAAAAGAAGTTGCTTTTTATTTTAATATGGTCAATATCGTGGTAAGTTAAAAATTAACCTCTAGATGCTCTCAGTTTATAGTGACATGAATTCCATTAAGCATGTTAAATACTAATCTCCCTGTTGAATTTTCCACTGAAGTGTTTCACAGTGCACATCACTCAGAGCACATGCGTTTTCCTCTTGTTACTTTCACACAAGCAAGCTTAATGCATGCTTTTGATTTTAAAACAGGCATGTATGAGTGCTAAGCACTTCCCTTAATTAGCTTGTTCACCACTATCACAGTCGCAAGTAATAAAATCACATCTAGTACCGTTTGTTAAGTTCGTAACTTGAAATACCTGTAAGTATGATTGAATCCTACAGCCTATTCTCATTACAAAGCGAGATATTAATCCCACTTTCCTACATGATTAAAGCTACCTAAATACAAATTTTCGTAAAATTGGGTTACATGTCATCAGTAATCCTTACAATGATTTAGAAGAATCTCAAGTTCTTCGTGTACTTTAAAAGTGTGAAAATTTAAATAAGACAAACAGTTTGCAATTAAGATCTCTTGGATTTAATACAATTATCATGGCCAAAGAGGATTTTCTGGAACAATCTTGAGTACAAATATTTTGTCCTGCTCAAAAATTATATTAAGTCATTGTTCTAATTTTGGTTTAAAAAATGTGACTACCATAAATCTAAAGCGTGTAGAGGAAGAGAGGGCAGAGGGAACCAGCTTCAGTGCTACAAAATCAGACTGTTGCCTCCATAACATCCTTGAAACTATATTTTGCTTTCACTTGCAACCTACACCTTGGACCATGTTTTGGTCCTAGAAAGTCCAGAGCCAAATTCAGGCATGGTAATCATTGGTCCTTTGAAATGATTTTTTATTTTTTATTTTTTAAAAGATTTTATTTATTTATTTGAGAAAACAAGAGCACAAGCAGGGAGTGGGGGAAGCGAGGGGCAGAAGGAGAGGGAGAAGCAGGCTTCCTGTTGAGCAGGAGCTCGATTCCAGGATTCCTGGATCACGACCTGAGCCAAAAGCAGATGCAAACCAGCTGAGCCACCCAGATGCCCCAATTATTTGTCCTTTAATATATTTAATATATTTTATTATACCTGAAAAACAGTATGCTACCTTTTCTGAGCTATTTTTCCATGAAAATATTGCTTTATCTTCTGGAAATACACCTTCATGGAAATACCCAAATTGATTAATCTCCTTAGTTTTGGATAGTGAAGACTAATATTAACAGACCCTTGGCTCATCTTGTATAGTCTCTGAATTTAGGTCAACTTCTGGAGGTTTTTTTCCAAATAAGTGTAATATAGTTTTCATGCAAAGCCCAGTAAAGAACATAAAATCTATTTCTTGTCATTTGCATTCAGTTGCTTTTGGTAAGAAAAAAACAAGAGGTTAAATTGGAATAAATCAAGGTTGATATCCACCTAAAAGTCTAAAATCGATGCTTCTTTTAGAAAGACACGCATTTAATCACAAGGAAAGACTGAATAACCAAAAATATTGGTGGTCATCCTATGTCTATTCATTCCCTCCTATATTTTTCTATTGTGTGCTTGTGAATAATGTCTTAACTTGTTGTTGTTGTTATATAGTATAGTTTGCAGAATGATGTGAATGATACCCTTTGGTAAATTCTATTTACAATGCAGAATGTAGCAATGGGACATCATAAAAGCATTTAATGGTCTTTCAACTATAATTTAACTTTGCTAGTATTCATGCATAAAATCACACATTTTCACAAATCTTGATAAATATATCTAGGTCCAAATGTCACTATTTTTCTTCGCACAAAGAGAGGCTTGACACAAAATTAGGGCATTCTGTTCTGGACTAGAGAGCTCCTTTTTGCATTTGAGTTTTTATTGTGATTAAATGTATAATTTTTATAATAGAAAAACACTTTTAGAGGGTAAGAGACATTTTCTATGTGAGAAAAATAAATTTTTCTACTTAGAACAAATAGGTAATGTTTGGGAAAAGTTTGTTTTACAAGTATTTATTTAAGCAAACTTAAAAAAAAATTAAAAACTCAACACTAAGTGTATTCTATTTACCACACACCTATTTAGTACTTTAGCACAGGCACCATGCCCAAATGGAGCTATTGACAGCCTCTGAAGAGCCATTCCCAGGGGGAATTAAGTGAGGTTCACTATGAAGAAAGGTTTATTTTTCTGTTCTTTCTTCCTCTCTCATTGTTTGACTTCTCTTTATTGTTTGTTTTTATTTTTAAATTTACTGTATAAGGAATAAAAAAAGGAATGGATTTCTAATAAAGGAATAGAAAAAATACTCTTCTTATAATACTCAGCAAAACAAAGCAAAACCATCTCTCCTTAAAGTAAAAACCAAACAAGCAAGCAAGTAAGCAAACAAATACCTCACTCAGTAAACTTGGCCAAGGATACAGTAGGTCCAAAGTACTTTTTCCATTTTAACAGTAATCTGTTTTGTTAAAGTACACATAAGTTGCAATTAATGTAATTCTGTAATTCTGTATCCCATCTTCTCAGTTCTCTGTCACTTGCTTATACCTAATCTCTGTCCTTGTCCTTGCATTATCCTATTTACTTCGGATGTAGAAATGTGCTCCATGGCAGAAGGACCAAGGAACAGCAGATATAGGAAAGACTGAACAATGTCAAGGGAAGAAGTAAAAAGTCATTAGCAGTAAGACAAATTGTCTCAGAGTACTAATTGTAAGGGAAAGCCCATGCAAAATGATTACATTGGTAGGAGGTTAAAAATTGTGAAACGGTGAAGACTCTACATAAAGTAAACAAGAAAAATATCATTTGGATATAAAGTAGGAAATTATTCAATATAGAGTGGATTAAATGTGTAAAAGGGTCCCAACTAATAGCTATCATAAAAATAAACGAATCAGAGTTGAACCAACCTTTTTCCAGTCTTCTGATCCTATGTGAATCGACAACACACAGCAGAATTCACAAGCTTTGATTAATCTGTAAGTGATCACCCATAACATTTCTAAGTGTTTTGAATTCTGAACATTTTGAACTTGCTACTGAGTTCTAGATAAAGGATATATGATGTGCTGGTTGGCTAAACGCTGGTGACAACACCCAGGATTATCTGAATATATGTTTTGTGATTTCTTCCTCAGAGCCTAATTCTAGCAGAAGTCTCAGGTTTCTCCATAAAAGTTTATTTGTAAAGATAATTATTCAGAATGAGGCAGCCCTGATTTTACTGGGTGATCTCAGCGGGGGCCTTTATGTGTCATACCTGTGGCTCACGGCAACATGGTTCCCACAAGATCCTGGAAAGTCAGCCCATCAGCAGAGAAATGACATTTGATTTAGAGTGTAAGTTCTGCTAGTGCAAGGACCATGTCTATTTTCCATATAGTTCTTTGCACAGCGCTGAGTGGAGTGACTGTTACATAATCTGCAGCTATTAAGGGAATGAACTAATTCAAACCCCCTGGGCTGCCGCTCCTCTGAACTAGGAAAAATCTCGAGGAGTATCAACAAAGCTCTCTGCATAATATGGGAAAGAGTCAGGAAACTATTCAGGGCTGTTTCTGATATTAATAAAATAATGTGACCTCAGAGTAGTCACCTATCCGGTCTTTAACTTTTCTTATCTGTAAAATGTAGTAAATTGGGAGAAATGATTTGAACGTCCCTTCCAGCTCCAACAACCTAGGAATTTCTAATTAAAATTAGGGAGCAGAGAGATGACTGAGACAACGTAGATCAATAATTTTGGTAGAAAAAGATCTCAAGGCTCATCCAAACAAAGTGCATCCTGACGACGGCTCGCTGACAACCAGCCCCCAGAGTGACACACTGATTCTGTTTTAGCAGCTGGAGATGGAGATGTGGAGGTCAACCTGACCAAAGGTATGTCAGGTCAGAAAGCGCTGACGGCAACAAGCCTTATAGCCAGCAACTAACCTGAACCTGAAAGCTATTGCCACACGATTACAGTGAAAAGGGTCTGATGAACTTTTGGCATTTGTGAATTCCCCTCCTCCACACAAACGTGGATTGCATTATTGCTGATTGTAACTTCTAAAAACCCAAAAAACAACATAGGATTTGTCTCTTGAGTCTACATTATTATTATGAAAGTCAGTTGTTGCCTGATAGGGTTGTCTAAGTCAGTAAAAACTCTTTTCCTTTCCTTCCTATTGTCAAAAGTTTGTCAAATGAGAACATGTAAAACAATCAAATCAGTATCAAGAACTTTTATTATTTACCCTTTGGAACTTCTAATTGACTATCAGTTGTGCTCTTCACTGTAATATAGGAACCTTAATGTGTTTAGAGATAATGACAGTAAAGGTAAGTTGAGCCTTATACAAAGAGAAAAACTTAATTTGCCCGGAAATACATTTACTTTCTAGGTTTAATCGGGGACTTGCATCGTGCTTCATTTTCTTCTCAGGTGTACATACTTACTAATACTTCTCAAATAGTGGGAATTAAAGTTGCACCAAAATCTTATTTATCTCAAGTGAATCCCTATGTCTCAGTTGAAACAGCATGCTATCCAACAGGTATAGCACACTTTTGAAGGAGAGCGGTTAAAAAAATGTGCATTGAAATGCTGTAGTTTGAGAAATAAAATGAATCTAAAGTTCTTTTCTTAGTGGCTTTGTCCAGAGTAGCTCTATTTCAATTTTAAGCACTAATAATGTTTCTTTAACAGTTCTCAGTTGACCCCCACCCCCTGCCTTCCTTTCCCTTCTCATCCCGTGTCTGCAGCTGCCTGGCAACTTTTCTGTGTGGAAAGGCAGGGTAAGCACTTTAGCAGCCCTTGGAATGATAGCTGCAGAAAATCCTAGCAACCTGGCTCTCAGGCCAACTCTCCTTTACACACATCACTTCTGGAGACACACTGTCGGGTTTGGTTTGTTCGGACACACACCCTCCCCCTAACACGACTTTCAGGTGTGTAGTACATGACTTGTTATTATCTATGGTAAGAAAACCAAGAGCGCAAAGGAAATAATCAAATTAGTAGGAATGGAATCTTGTGTTTGATCACATGTGTGCAAAGCATGGGTCTAATTGGGAAGTATTAAGATTACCACCAACTGATAATTAATATTCGTGGGTTGTTTTGGACCAGAAAGTAAGAATGATTGGTTCTACTTTGTTTAATTTATCTCAATGAAAGATTTCATAACATTCTATAGTTTGATGAATTAATTTATTTAACTTGTCAGTGTTAATAACTCTGATTAGAATGAAGAAATTATAATGGGCTGTAGAAACAAACAGAATTTGAACAGTAACTCTTGCTATTCCCTCTTCACTAATAATATACTTTATTGATTTTCTTTTACACTAAAGTATATATAATGAGGAATAAAAGTATTTCATAGAAAATTATACTTATGTTTCCCTTTTATTTATATAGTTATTTATAATTCCATGGTCACTTGAAACCTGGAAAAATATGCAACTTTAAAACTCTAATTTGGTCTATACCTTTATCGACCTCATTAGATTCTCATAAAAACTCTCTTTCCATGAGTTGGTCATTTTCAAGGAAGAACTACAATATGCAAGTGATTTGATGTGAGATAATTTTATCCAATTTTATTTTGACACTGGCCTTATATCAGTTTTAGACCATGTGTCTATTATAAATAACTGTGTATCTATTAATTTTAATATTGAATCTGTTTATTACATATTATGGTTTTGTGGTATGAAACTATACATTATTATAATTTTTGTTTTAAAAAATTTTGTTTTAAAAAACCTGCTTGATATGCATCAAATGCATAGGTTATGTGCATTTGACCGCTGAAACATACCATTCTTCTACCCAGTTACTGTGAAGACTTTTTATACCATTAGGTCTTTGCTAGTAACATCTATTCACATTTCTAAAATAAGTCCCAAATTTTATTTTATAGATAGAATAACTCATGGTTGACGCTAAATACAAGCCATCACCTTTCATTCTTACACTATTTTTTTGTATATTATATTTTTTTGTATATTATATTACCCATTACTTAGTAATTAACCTTCCACAATTAGTACCACTATTTTACAACACAATTTTGAGTCATGTGTCATTCACATATAGTAAATTGATTGGTGATCACTAAAAAGGAATTTTGTTTTGCTGTATTATTCGGGTCACAATGTGTGGACAATGCATCCTTGATTTTCTTCTATTCAGGGCAGTTAAAAAGCAAAGCAGATGATGTAAAAGAGATCATACGGTTGTTACTCTGCCTAATTTACTTAGTAGTTTTATTATTAGGAGGTACTACGTATTTAGAATGTAGCATATTTAGAATATACAGTAGAATACAAAATCTTCTGGGTATTCACTTCTCTGATTATCTTTCATACTTTTCCCTTTTGAGAGTTGACCGTGGAATCCAGGGCTGCTACATATATTGCAGAAGTGAATGAGTCACTGATTTTCAGTCATAAAACATGAGTACATGGTAAGTCTTTGGCTGTTCTGTCCCTGGCCACTTTCTTCTACTTCGCAATTTTGAGATAGGAGGTAATTGGTGGTAATAGTATAGAAGAAGCCGAATCTGGATGTCCCTAGCATGGTTTGTGAGCACTCCTCGTTTTATTGCCAAGACTTAAGTGGATATAGATTTCCTAATGGCTGACCTCCTAGTTGACTGAATGGGATCATGTCAGAAAGATACCTGCTTACTTCATCCCAACGAAAGAATAAATATTTCATAGAATGCAGAGGTTTGTGGACGCTTGAGAAAGTATTTGTTACTTTGAGATTCATTCTAAATCTACCCTTCCTACCCTACTGTAGCCCCACATTCTTTGAACTTGGCCACTTAGTTCAAAGTTTGTGAATTCTTAGTATGAAGTAAAATAGGAAAAAATGCCTTTTTATATTTCCTATATGATACATCTTTTTGTGAAACAGTTAAAATAACTAGGTGAAATTACACACCTAACAACGTTAGAAGAAAATAAAACATACACTTTTAAAGGTGGAAGCGGTTCTTTTTGAAGATACTAAACTGTTTGGTATACAAGGGAACGTCAAATTTAAAATATACAATATGGCATATTTTATAATCACAGTGTAAGTATAATATGGCAAATTTCACATATTCTTGGCGATTTCCCTTAGGAGTCACCTCTCTGTTCTTTGATCCAGTCTAATTTTAGTGGCTTCTAAGGAGCATCCAAATATGTTTCTGGATGATTTTGTCTCATAAACAGCTAGCTCGCAGTGCGGGCATTCATCTGTATTGTTTCAACCAGTAAATGGCACAGCGGGCTTTATGGTATCTTTCCTTTGCCTTTCAGTCATCCTGTTTCTTAGTTTCCTTTACACCCCTTTCAAGTTTCAAAAAAGCAAATATGAAACATTTTTCAACCTTACTTCTCAGGCAAGAATTATTGATGTTAGAAGGGAAAAAAATACGCCTTCAACTATTAAGATTTCTGAGTTTTTGAGTGATCGTATTTGAAAACTCAAGTGGTCGTACGAACAACTATTTATCTATTTATTATTTATTTATTTATTTATTTATTTATTTATTTTTCCACTGATCCATGGTCATGCCTCATAAGGTCTGGGAAAGTTTTTCAACTCTAACTGCACTATGTGGAAAGAGAAAAAAAAAAACAGTAACAAAAAAAAAAAAAAAAAAACCTCAACACAGGTTTAAAATGGTTAGAGGACCCCTTTTAAAGAGAGAAAAGAGAGAAATCCACTGCAAGCAAAGTGCCAATCCTTTGCTCTATGATTCCCTGCTTAGGGACCTCTCTGCATCCACTGTCTCTTCTCAGGCAAGGGGTGATGACTTTGAGGATTGTTTTTGGGTTTTGTTTCTGCTGAGTCACTATATTTTGCATCTCTGTCCCCAGGTGCTACTCAGCACAAAAGTTAAAGGAGCAATCGAGAACGCTTCGCGCTTGTGTGCTGAGCAGAGGATACCATTAGCCTCAGAGAAGCTCAGCTGCTCGGCTCGTCCCTCCTTCCCCGGGAAGTGAAGCTTCCAGGGAGGGACGGGAGCAAGCCTGCTTTGCCCGGGGAAGCACGCAGCGCCGCAGCCGCTGATTCCGAGCCGGCTCTTAAATGCAGAGCTGCCCCGGCGCCTGGCTGGCTCAGCCCGATGCAGGAGCCTCCCCGCTGGCTCAGGACCCAGATCGCCCCCGAGGCAGCTCCGGAGTTACTTTCCCTCTTCCAGGAGACCGAGACCGATGGTGATGGGCGGTGCTGTCGGCTCGCGCCGGTGTTTCCCGGTCGTGTGAAATGCCTCAGCCGGGGTCCTAGCCGGGGTCCCTGCGGACCACGAAGGGGTGCGTGGCGGCCTCGGGATGAGCCGGCGCATCCCCCTGCGCTGGCACCTCTCGCTGCCCCTCCGCGCGTGATGTAACATCAGACGTACCCTGCATTGAGAAGTCAAGACACACGAGCGCTCGCCGGCGCTCACCCCCTCTCGCTCTCGCTCTCGCTCTCCCTCTCCCTCCCCGTGTCTCACGCGCGCATCCCTCCACCTTCCACATCCTGCTCCAGGCAGGAGGAGGCGGACCGGCCGGGCTCCTCGAGCCGAAGCATCTCCAGTGACATTTGTAAATGACGCCGCGCGGGTCGGGGCCGCGAGCCGCCGCCGCCGCCGCCGCCGGGCCGAGGGCGCCGCGGAGCAGTCTGCAACGCGGGCTTCCTCCCCGGGCGACCACGATGTCCGAGTTTGTCCTCGCCGTCCTCACGGTCTCGGGATTACTGCCTGTCGCCAAGGTGCTGCCTGTGGGAGCCGACCGAGGTAAGGGCACACCTGGCTCTTGGCTCCCCCGTCGCCGCCTCGGCTCTCCGGCTGGGCGATGCCGGTGGCGGAGCGAGCGCGAAACTTCGGCGCTGGGGGCCCCTGGGCTCTGGCTGGCGGGGGGTGGGGGAGAGGGGCGGCGGGCCACGTCCCAGCCCGGTGCTCCCCCCCCCCCGCCTCCCCGGACCTGGTCCCCGCGAGGTCCCCACTGGGACCCCTTGGACTTGCCCGCGCAAGCCAAGCGCTGCAGACGTTGGGATGAGGATGGGCTTTTCCGAGACTTCTCGGCTCGGCGCTGCTGCGGGCTCCCCGCCCGGGCGGTGTGTGCCCTGCGCTCCCCTTGCGGGGAGCCCCGACCTGCGGCGCCCAGGCCCTGGGGACCCCTCCGGGCGCGCGCCCCAGCCCCAGCGCCAGGCTTCCAGGGAGCTGCTGGCCTCGGGCACCTGCTGGAACTTGACTTTTTTGATTCCCAAGGTCTGTGGCCCGGCTCACGGTACCAAGAGAGGTTTACCCACCCCTGGCGTCTTGCAGTTGCTTGGTTGTCTGGTTTTTCTTTTTTTTCCCCAAATACTTGACGGGTGGAAGAAGTTGGAGTGGGGACGCGTATGGGGAGCAGAGGAGACAGGAGGTGGGAATGTTAATACACCTAGATCGTGTAAACTTTTGATCTGGAAACCCAGGAATCCCTGTGCAAGTTTGACAATCTTTGACAACAGTTGCACGGGGGTAAAAAAAAAAGGGGGGGGGGAGAAAAAAAGACAAATGAATATTTGGGCTGCCGGCATTGGAATGGTTAACTCCCTAGAGTAAAATCAGGAGTATCTTAGATCTAGGTGTGTGTGTGTGTGTGTGTGTGTGTGTGTGGTTCACACTGACTGATAATATTTTGGTTTGCTGTTGTTGTCAATGATGTTTAGTTAGAAAAAAAAAAGAGAAGTAACAAAGATAGCAAGGATCCTGGATTTCAGTGTCAAGTAAATAGGCAAAATATTGCATTGGGAGATTTAGTGACTGCGTTCATATGAAGCGAATTATGAATTGACTAAAAATTATTGCTTCATTATAGGAAAGAACAGGAGAATGAATTGTAGTGTTTCTATCCAACCTGCTGTTGGCAACCAGATTACAGGCTTTATAATGTGCTCACACATTTCCTTTACCAGTAGTGAGGCTGATATTAGTTCCTTTAGAAAATCTGACATTTACTGAGTGATCATCTTTTAAACATATCATTGCCACCTAACCATATAGCTTCTAAACTTGTCTTAACTTGCCTTGAAGTTGGTGTGGAATAGTCGAAAACTATACTGATAAAATGGAAGCACATAGCTCTAACTTGAAATGATGATGTCTTTGATCTGGAACAATCAGCTCTCAACCTTTCTTAGGAAGAATCTTTGAAGTTGGACCAGAGCAGATGAGCAGAATGAAGCTTTTCAGCCCTGTGAGCTAGCCAAATATAATGGCACTGCAGACTCCTGCTCTTGGGCTTTTTCTGAGTCCCCGGTCTCTGCAAATTTGACCTCATCTGGAGCTAAGTCCTTAGTGATTTTGAATGTGTTTACGAGGGAGAGAGTTGTTACTGCAATGATTAGAATGAATACCTGAAGAGAATATATAGACCTCCAATTTTCTCCTGAGATAGAAAACTAAGTATCTCAAAGGATTGCGATTTGGTGCAAATTTAGTTCCATGAGGAAGAGGAACATCCTAAGATATAAACAGGGCATATGGGAAAGGATTGTTACTTTTTCCTAGAACTGAAATAATGTCATATATCACCATGTCAGGATAAAAAGTACTATTATAAGATAGTACAAGTAAAAATAGTTGTAGACCAACACTTTGTCACTATTATATATATTTAACAAAACTTGCCTAACTGTTAGAGAGGAGCTCACGTTATCAAAAGTAAAAAGGGTGGGTCCTGTTGGGGGAAAAAAGGGTTGGGGGGGAAGAAATCATGTTTAAAGTTAAAAAAGAAAGTGCTGCTGCATTATGACAAACTTTCCTCAGTGAAATGCTGAAACAGACGATATGGGAATATAAACTCAAGAAAGAGGTTAATGAGATGTAGCTTTCTGCACAGGCTTATGTCAATTGTCCTTGAAGAATAAAATAGGCATGTGAATTACACAGGTGTGTTTTGTAGTGCAGGAGCTAGCTTCATGCCAGAAAATGAGAAATCACTTTCAGGTTCTCCAAATATATCTTGGGTAATGGGTGTCTTCTTAAACTGTAGGAAATAGCTAGAAATGGTTGTATTACCTTCTACCTGTGTTGCTCTTTGTTTTGTAAGTTTATGAGCATAAACTCCATTTTTTTGAAACGGAAGAGTACTTTAACATATATGCTTGTGTTGAATCTACACATATTCACTTGTCCTTCTAGTTCCACATTGTTTATTTTCTTGGTTTATATTGATTTTGATAGAGTTAAGCTAATGTGCATGTCAGTTCTTATTAGATTTCATCACATCTAAAAAAGGAAACATCTTTGTAACTCTTAACAGCAAAACGTGAAGGATAAATCATATTCACTTAGGATCAACCAATGTGTCATATAACAATGTCATATCATATCAAAGTATTGCTTGATAAGGATTAAGACTTAAAAGGAAGTGTATTTTAAATTGTCAAATTTTCTGAAAATAAAGGGGATTGAGAAACCTAAAACTAATCGCTTTTAAGTTCCTGAGTCTGATAAGATGGGGAAACATATTTTCAAATAATCAAAGTTCATATTGTTATAGCCAGTTAAATATATACGTCTATGAAGCCATCTAAAAATGGCAATCATGTGTATGTCAAAATTTTAATCTTCCTCCCCTCAAAGAAGAATGAACTGCAATCCGCGTTTCTTTGTATTCCACAAACGTAAAAGTTTTGTTTTGAAGAAGTCTTTGTAATCTTCAAGATTTCTTCTTTCTCTTTTCTCAAGCTTAAATTAAAACTGGTAAGAATGGAAGGAGACAGTGGAAGCAAAGAACAATTTCAGTGTGTTAAAACAAGAGAAAGAATGTGAGTTGCAGTGAACAGAGTAAGTGAGGGAAAGAAAAGGGGGGGGGACCCCAAATCATAAATTTAGGAAAAGACTAAATCCAAATTAGTATTTCCTAAAGAAGAGATGAAAGTATCTTTAGACAAAATAATACTTCTAAAAAATAATTATCTTCTTCTCATTTCCTAACAAATGTCCTCTGAAAATGCTTGCAGTATTAAAATAATTTAAAGAAACTTCTGTCAGTGTGAGGGTGGATATAATTAAACCCTGAAGAATGGGGAGATACATGCAAATATTACAGAAAATTCAAGTGTTAAGAATGCTAGGATTATTAAGATGGAAGTGATTTTTTTTTTAAGTGGAAGTGAAGGAAGTCTATCTTAGAGTGGGGGGATGAGTGATATGGTGAACATATTCTTAACTATGGTAATACTTTCTAAATACAACTTGTCATTCACGGTGGAGACATCAGAAATTTTTTGTTTGCAAGTGTATTGGTTCCAGGACATTAATTTCTTACTATTTGCCTTGTCATTTTCTTTTCAGAGCCTTGGGTATACCAAAAAGATAGGCTCCATTTAAAGTTACCTGGACTGAATATGATTTGGTCTTCTACAGTGATTGCAATGGTGAGGGGTCTCTGTATCTTCCCCCCATTCTATATATTATCATGATCAATTTGTTTTCATGATTCCACTATTAATTTTTACATCTTATATGAAACGTACACTTCCCTTTCTTCAATTCCTTCCTAGTAATAGGGATTTGGGATAGTAAAAAGTACCAGCCAAATGTATTGAAAGATTTCTCTATCTTCTGTGGCTGTCTGTCAAAACAATTCTTGTACAAAGGAAACACTTGTCTTCATTTTAGATAGATGCATTCAAAGAAAGTAGAATTAATGCTAAAAGTCAAACATGATTATACCAACATGATGTCATTAAACTAATTTAGCAATGAGCGCAACCCACTTACTATATACATAATATAAATTATATAACATATATATATTTAAAATTTTCTTTAAAGATTATATATGTGTATCTTCTTTAAAATGCCTGCATTGGCACCAACATCCTTTAAAAACATCACTCTAGGGACGCCTGGGTGGCTCAGCAGTTGAGCATCTGCCTTGGCCCAGGGCATGATCCCAGAGTCCCGGGATCGAGTCCCACATCGGGGCTCACTGCATGGAGCCTGCTTCTCCCTCTGCCTGTGTCTCTGCCTCTCTCTCTCTGTGTCTCTCACGAATAAATAAATAAAATCTTAAAAAAAATTAAAAAATAAAAACATCACTCTAGCCTGAAAATCCGAGATAGATATTTTTATGTGAAACTTTTTTTTTCCAAATTCCAGAAAATGTCTTTGTGATATTGCCTCCTTGAAAAATGAAAATATGAAATGGAAAAACTTTAAGAGTTATTTTTCAACTCTTAACATACAATATTCTAATGATGAATTTCCACGTTACTAAAAAAGTCTGGCAGTGGAGGAGATATAAATGTTAAAATGGATTTGTTTTTGAAATACCTATAATTATGATGCCCTCCATGCTTATAATTTGAAACAATGTTTTTAGTAGCTGGAATGCTAAACAAAACTAAAGTTAAAGGTTGAGTACTTAGAGTTAACCAGAATACATATTGGACCAAACTTCTATCAGGAAATAGTCATGTTTATTCTGGCAGTTCAAAAACTACCTAGAAGAAGAAATCTGGGTCCCCATACTTAAACTAAGAATAATGACAAAAAACTACCTTGATGAAGAGAGATTACAAAGAGCGAAGTGTTTTGTTGTTTGTTTTTTGGTGCGGAAGGAAGGACACAATCAGATAGAAAAGTGGTAGGATACTTTTCAGTCCTCTTTTTTACATTTCACGATTCTTATTCTCCAAATTTAACCTATATATAAAAACCCATTACCTAGATGCATAGGGATTATATTGCCACATACCAGTCACAAATCTAATGGCCTACATGCTTTAGGGAACATTTTCCAGTTGTTTTATTTAGGATGGAGATCTTTAGAGCTTGTTAGTTCCTTGGGGTGATAAAAAAAAAAAGTTCTATTATTTAAATATCATATACAAAACTATGAACATATCTCTAAAAATTAGAGTTTTTAAAGTCATTTTTGGATTAACCCATGTGTGCCAATGAGTGTACCTACCTCACTTGCTTACGAAAAGAATTGTACTTGCCATAATATTTAATCACTGTTCTCACTATTTTGTGCTGTCTCATTTGAATAAAATGTCAGTTTCTCCAAGTACATCTGGACCCTCTGTGTTATAGAAAGAGGAATAAAGGCTTCAGAAGATTTTGCAACTCATCAGAATGAGTAAGCTTAGACCTCCAAAATTTATTTATATATATATATATAAAATTATATATATAATAAATATATAATTATATATAATATATATATAATATATATATATAATTATATATATAATAAATATGTATATATATTTCTATTAGGTTTTTCTGCTATAAGCTACCTCCACAATTTTAGATCTTTATTTCCTCCTCCTAAATGATTTGGTGGCCTCCTTTCTCCCCCACCCCCAGCATAACTACAAGGCCAAGTTAGAAAATATGTATTATTTATTGCTCTGTTCTGAATTCAGTGATACCAAAAATATAGTTTCTGTCTCTCTCTCTCATTCCATCCTATTGATTTAGGCTATCTTTATACAAACCCAATTATTTTGACTGAGCTTCCTGCCTAAACTAATTGATGAAACTGACTCATAACTAAATGGGAATCCAAGTTTTAGATAGTAGCCAGTCAGATGTGGTAAAATAGTAGAACTGATCTTACATTAAAAGCCTAAAGTTGAATTTTATGGAAAAATAACAATAACAATATATTTCCCTAAAAGGCTTATGCATGACACTTACCTTCTATACTTTGTAGAGTCAGTAATGTGTACCTTTGCCAGTATCCCTGTCATAATCGGGGTATTTAAAGTAACATATATTTTTATCATAGGTAAGCATAAGAATCTAAAACCCTATAAGAATGCAAATATATGCTCTGAATTCATTCATACTCAGATAATTTATTGAATGAAATTAGAAATTTATTTTTTATTGGTTTTATTAACTGAATTTATTTTTCTTATTATGTAAAATATTTTTAAAAATTAAAATATATTCCTAAATATTGTTTCAAAGTTAAGACTTTATTTCAACACAGGATATAGAGTAGAAATCATTCCAATGATAAAATGGACAACAGGATTTAGTGTGTTTATAAATATGACTATAATAACTTTTCTTATGCAATCACATTAACTTAGTTTCAGTCTGCAGTTAGATGTCCAAATATGGTTAAAAAATGCAATGGTGTAGTTAAATAAATGACCCATTCATTTGCTGTTGATTTCCTGGTAGGTCGGATTCCTATAGGTATCACCTTGGCAAAAGGCTAATGCTTAAGTTGATAATGATATGTTACTTACATTGTTCAATAACTCTGCCCTCATATTTGTTGAATGATATATTTGGGGTTTCTCAAATATTCCAGGATAGTGGTAGATATGCAACACTTGTCCAAGGTGTCTTTACCTATAGAAACAATGAAAAGTAATTTTGATTAATATATTCTTACTGTACAGTCATCTGTTTAATCTCATTTTTCTCAAATATAATCATGTACATATGAAAGTTTCCATTATACATGACTAATATTAGAACTATATCCTTTATAGAAAACGAGTTGAGAAAGTACCTTTTTATATGAGATTTCTTCTAACTTTATTAAGTAAGAGAAAAAAGAAAAAAAATTGAAGAAGATAGAGCCTGTTGCCTTGCTAAGATGCCGGCATTACATTTTATCTCACAATGCATTCTTATTAACAGTCAGACATCTCTTCCTGAGATGTGTGCACCTCATTGTCCTGGCTGGCTTAGCCTTCAGACCAAAGACAGGTATTGTTGAAACACGACCTCATTTTACTCGAAAGAATACGTTTCTTCTTTAGGTAAGATCAAGGTACCACAGATCGTCTCTTGTTTTATTCTTACAATCAATAGGACATTACTTCCTAACTTTTCCACATTGCATTGACATCCTTCAAGACTTCCAAGACGGCTTAACTTTAGAAATATGAATACATAATTCCTTAAGAATTTTTCTACCGCTGAGTTTTTCTTTAATGACAATTTATCATCTTAGCCCTTCTTAAAATGAAAAAAAGATAGCTAAAAATGGGGATGGGGAGAAGAGGAGAAGTGAAACTTAGTTATGGTTGCTTGCTTTGAGTGTTCCAAGGGTATTTTAAGATATTTGTGAGAAAGAAAAACTGTGGATAAAAAGCTTATAACAGAAATGGGTTTATAATGGTCTGTTTTCTTTAAAAAATTAGGATATATGAGGAGAAGGACAAAGATGCTGAAAGAGTGCATAGATAGTAAGGATTTATTGAAACTTCCATCCACACAGACTAAGTAACTGAGGCAATTAGGAACCTCAAACTTTTGCTAAAATATATATTCTAGAAATTTTAAAAAGATTTGTTTTTTAGAATATCTAAGACCTTGTGTGCATTTCCTAAAGCTTTTAATGGTATATTTTATTGGCATGAAAATGTTAAAATAGCAAGTATGCTTTATTAAAATATTCCACTTTATTCAACTCTATTAATTTTTAAGGCATTTTCTCATAATTAAGCTCTTGAAAGTACAGTGATAACGATGCCAGCTCATGGGTGAGATTTTTGTCTTATCAGGTGAAAATATTATGATCGTACCTACTGGGCATCCATATTTCTCAGATTGTGTTTAAAAAAAAAAAACAACTAAGATTTAGAGATAGAATTACTAACTCAGAATTCAGGCCCTTTTGCTGAGTCCTGGTATTGTTGTTACTTAACAAAAAGGCTAGCAGTTCACCAGCACCATGTTGATGGTGTGTAATGCTAGTGGCATACAAATCTTACTTGGGGGAAAATATGTTGATTTAATCCAACATTGGCTAACATTAAGAATAGATAGAAATTAGAATTTAAACATTCTGGATTTGTCCATCCTTGAATATAGTTCTTTCCCCTACTAGGACTTGCTTTCTTCCTATTTGTGCTTGTTAAGGATATTGTCAACTATTTTGAAATTAATCCCAATAGGGATAAGAACCAAAGCCTTAGCCCTTTTCCCACTCTTCTTGCTTGCTATCATTGTTGGGAGAACATAAAGTTCTGGAGAGCATGAGGGTTTTCTCTTACGTGTGTTTTAATCTGAATGCCTGTGAAAACACCACCAGAGTTTTACAGAAAACCAATCTAACCAACTCCATAAAAGAGGCATAGTGGTATCCCCTATACCTTCCCTGAGAGCATGGAAGATAATGTATGTGAAGACACATTATATCCTGTATTGCACTATAAAACCAGAAATCCCTTACATTCTCAGGACACTTTCTTTTTTTCTTTCTTTCTTTCTTTTTTTTTTTTAAGTTTCTTTTTTTCCCCTACTGAAATCACACGATTCTCAAAACCAATCCATGTGGCAGGTGGTCATTCACTTATATATCCACTCATTTAACAAAGTAGAACAAATATGTGGTGGGTAGTGTTCTAGATATTGGGAATGAGGCAACTGAGCCAGTTAGACAATGTACCTGGTTTGATTTAGCTTACATTTTACTGTAGGAGGAGACAATCAGCAAACAAACAATATTTTGTTCTAAGAAGAAACACAAAATAATGTAATCAAGAGAGTGATGGGTGGTTGTAATCACAGAAGGCCTTTTGAGAAGGATGACCTATTTGCGAGACAGCAGACAATGAAAGGGGACAAGTATGAGTAGTTCTGAAGGAGAAACTTTCCATGAAAACCCTTGAGAAGGAGTCAAGAATTTGGTATTTTAGAGAGAGAAAGAAAGTCTGGTGTGTGTGTTTGGGAAAGAGGACAAGTAGGAAAGGGCATATTTATGATAAAGCCAGAAGAGGTCACACAGGACCATGCAGATCAAAGTGAGACATTTGGGTTTTCTTATTACAACAAGCAGCATTTGGATGTTTAATCAGAGATGACAGGACACAACTTAATTTTTTTAGTTCATGCTTATTGCTGCTGAATGAAGGAGGATAAGATGGATACGGTAATCCAGTTAAAGTGTTGTCACAATTGTCCTGGAGAGAGATGTTGTGGCTTACATGAGGAGATGACCGTGTAGATGAGGACCAGGCAGAGGAGCAATTCATATCTTCAATTTAGGAAGATTTTCTATAACATTGAATGCGGCACGGGTCAACATATTGAGAGGATAAGGTGTAAAATACAGCCTCAAACTATTATCTTTGAAGGTAAAGGTTAACATGGAAGGTTATTTAAAGATTAATGCATTCCTTTTTGCAGCACCTTTTATTAAGTTTCATGAAACATGTTTCTTAGTGTAAAGCATGTGATGGTCTCATGTGGACCATGCAGTATTGCTTGCCTTACTACCTTTCCCTTATATTTCAGAATTACTAATACCATCTTCCCCATTACCCCATATTTTCCCACACCATGTCTGCAGAAAGGAATTAGTAGAGTCAGATTCATAGTATTCTTTGGGGGTTTAGTTAAAATAATGCATTTAGTGATATTCCAAGCACTAGTAAATATGGCAGTGATTATTTCTTTTCTGTTACTTCTACTAATCTAAATGAATATATAACAGCAGAAGGAATAGGCCTTGCCCCATGTGATGAAGATGCATTTGTGCAATTTTTTTTCTTGAAATCCCCAGAGTTTTCAAGGAAGAACCCATTTTCATTGTCCCCAAATTCTTGATATGATTGAGAAGAATTTGTGCTGATAGTCAAGTTCCCACTAATGGATGTTTGATTAAAAAGAAGAAATTGTTAAGGGTACCGCTATGGGCCATACTCATTACCCTGCCTGAAAATTCCCAGAAAGCTGTAGAAAAGAATGGGGTTAGTGACAGTAAGTAGTAGAAAATCTACTGGGTAAGCATTTATGGCCTAGTGGGTATTTTTCTTTGTCAATCAGGGCCCTTGGATTATTCCGTGTTTATCCACACAGTCATTGAATAACTGTTACAGTAACTACTATGTACCATTCAGTGTGATTTATAGACTAGAGAAAGAAACAACGAAACAACAAAAACCAGGACAAGCAATGAAACACTAGTTTAACAATTGTTCAAGTTTGGATTTTCAGGGAGGGATTGCTAATGGCTACAAAACAAACTCATCTGGGTCTATTGAGTTCTTGTTGGGTCAAGAAAGGAGAAAGAGTTAAGAGAAAGAGAGAAAGGTATTGTAAAAGTGATGGAAAAGGAAAAAAAATATCAGAGCCCAGAGGTTTGTGAGAATAAAGGAAATAGTGTTTGAAGGAAATACTGTTAATATGAAACTGAGTGAATTACTCTGTACCCTGAGTTATTTAAAGATTGTTTCAGGATTTGATTCTATTGATTTTTGTTGTTGTTGTTCTTTTCCTTTTTCGCCTCTCTTTCCTGTTAACTACCTTGAGAAGAAGTCAAAGATTGGTTTTAAAATATCATATTCAAATCTGCATTCCAAAGTATGAACTTAGCCCCCCAAATATTCTCACCCAGTTTCTTTTTCAGTTATACAGGTCATCTAGAGCCAGAAAAGGAACTGGGAGTAATCAACCTTTTTGACACAATTTACCTTATGTTTCTCACAGCAGCACTGTGGGAGAAATACTTCATTCAGAGAAATTACCTTGGAAAAACCACATAATCATTACATAGAATGTTGAAAAAAGATAACTTGCTTTCTTAGTTTCCAAACACGATACATCTTTCGATTAAAGAAGAGAAGACGGCAGCCTGAGTGGCTCAGTGGTTTAGCCCCACCTTCATTCAGTCCAGGGCCTGATCCTGGAGACCTGGGATCGATTCCCCCGTCGGGCTCCCTGCTTCTCCCTCTGCCTGTGTGTGTGCCTCTCTCTCTCTCCCCCTCTCTGTGTCTCTCATGAATAAATAAATAAAATCTTAAAAAAAAAAAAAAAGAAGGGAAGACCTATACTAAAGACATTAGGTTAAAATAAAGAGAGCCAAAGCTTTGGCATTTAAAGTTTTAGAGGGATCCCTGGGTGGCGCAGCGGTTTAGCGCCTGCCTTTGGCCCAGGGAGCGATCCTGGAGATTTGGGATCGAATCCCACGTCAGGCTCCCAGTGCTTGGAGCCTGCTTCTCCCTCTGCCTGTGTCTCTGCCTCTCTCTCTCTCACTGTGTGCCTATCATAAGTAAATAAAAATTAAAAAAAAAGGTCTATGACTATTTAAAAAAATAAAAATAATAAAGTTTTAGAAATAAGGTATTGAAACAACAACAACAAAATATTGAAACAAAAGATCTCAACCAATTTATTTTGTAAATAGCTTGCATGCAGGTTTGTAGACATTTGCTAAATGCATGGGCAGAAATTGAATTTATGTATGATTTTAAGTTCAGTTGATTTTTCATTCCCATTGTCAAAATCCCCTTTAATAATTTGACCCCAGAATTTCAGTAGTAAAATCAACATTTTGCCTAGAAATAAGTAAAATATGAAATAAACACCAAAATTTTATTGAATTTTCGAGAGACTGAACCAAATGAAATTTGAGGCTGAAAGATTTTGCATTAATATTTAATTTGGGACTCACCGTAAATTTGTTTGCTGTGTACTTTAGCAGAGGGGTGCCAAAAAGTTTGGAAAGAAATTAATCTGAGTAATTGAAAACAGCAGGAAGGGGAAGGGTTACTTGTATATTTGTGAGTATGAGGCATGATTTATGCTCCCTGACTAGAACTCTGCTCACATCACACGGAGGTCTGTTGAAGGGCTTCCCCCCCCCTTCATAAGGAAAGCACTATGGGAAAAAGTTCAAAATGAGTATAAGGGAGTTATTTATATTTTAGGTAAAGTAAAAAATAATTACTGACTGCATGCTTAGAATAAAAGGCATTGGGCAGGAAATGTTGTGACCCCTTGGAACAGACTTAAACCTGCTATAAAGAGCCAAGGAAAATAAACAAAGCTTTTATTCAGATAACGGTTAAGCTGGTGAGACACCTGAAAATATCTAGCAATAGCAGGAAAATCACTTAAGTCAAAAATAAACTTTCAGAGATTGAAGCTACTTGAGTTCACCAAGATTTAGAGATGAATGCCAAAGAGGATTAGTAAAACTCTTTTTCGTGTGAAATGCAGCAGTAATAGCTCTATCGCCAAGTCTCAAACTCTCGCTTGAAAGTCACCATGTGAGTATTGAACTCAATATACAATAATAACATTTTCTTAAAAGGCAGGAAATCATATAAAGGAACCTGAAGCAGCAATCCTGCCGTCTTCTCTCCCTTCTGCAGGTGAGAGCAAATGATAGGCCACATTTCTTCTATAGTTACATAGAAATAGATCACCTATGGCTTCTGAAATCTCTACTCAGAGAAAAGGCTGCTGAGACCTCATTGCTCATCATGCTAAGTAATGGCACTCAGACATATTTGACTGAACTTTATGAATTAAAGGGCAAGATCTAGAGTGAGTTTTACAAATACAAATACATACAGCACCCGGGCTAGTCAGAAGGTGCCCCGGGTCACATGTCAATTGGAGAACCCCACACTGTCTGAAGGAGCAGCTGATCTTTAGCTGGAGCAAATTGTGTGTTGGGTGAATGTGAGCCAAGGGTTGCCAGACCTTTAAATAGTTTAAAAGTAGCCCAGAATCTGGATTTTTACACACAATGCCTTAAGTTTTAAATACTGCCCCATCAAGATGAAAAGCAAAACACACATACACACAACAACAACAAAAATGTTGTATGGGCCAAAACCACAAATTGATAAATCAAACACCCAAGCTGAAAGCCTGTAACCTACGATGGAGTCCTGCAGTTGTAGGCATCAGCATTGGGTTGGACTGGGTCATGGTGAAAAGACATTTTACTAGGTGTATTGCAAACAAAAGGTGGCCTTGGAAAGCTGAGCATAATGCCTTGAAATTTGGACTGCATAATTGTTATAGGTCATGGCTTTGGGAGGAAGGATACCAAAGATGAGTTTCAACGGTCCTACATCTATGCCTTCAAAACTTCCTCTCTCTGTTGAGACAAAAAGGCAGAATCAGAGGAGAGGATGTGAACTGAAAAGAAAAGAGAGTAAAAGGGAGAAGAAAAATATAGTGAAGCGAAGATGGCAGAGATATGATCCCAATGGGTAGACAAATTCTTATTCTGAGACACAGGTGGGATGACATGTAGATTTGTGTTTCATCCTCTCTTTTTTTTGGCAAAGCTGTGACTTACCAAGAGCCAAGTGTGTATTCTATTTCAATGCATTGCCTTTAGATTTCATACCTGTGTTGACATAAGAATTAGTATATCTTAACTAAGTATTTGAATCAGTTTTTTAAATGAAACTTTTTATTTTGAAATAATTTTAGATCAGACTTGGCAGGTGAGGCCATGGGCCTATAGGGATTTTGTATCTTGCCTTTTGAATGGGTAGTGAATAGAAAAGCATATGCCAGAGATAGTGAATGGGTTTGATCTTTTGGACAAATCTTGACTGATTGGTAGTTATTCAGGTTGCTGTATTAAAAGAGATTCTAGGGACGCCTGGGTGGCTCAGAGGTTGAGCGTCTTCTTTCGGCATTATTCTGGCGTCCCGGGATCTGGTCCCGCATCGGGCTCTCTGCATGGAGCCTGCTTTTTTCTCCCTCTGTCTGTCTCTGCCTATATCTCTAATGAATAAATAAATAAAATCTTAAAGAGATTCTATAATTGAGTTTGGATTTTTTAGTAAAGGGCACAGTCATGAGTTGGTGATATTTCCAATAATCAAGTCAGAAGACATGTAGGGTGTTAATATCTGGCCCACTTAGCATTTCTGGTTTAGCACCATAGAAGCACAGTTTGAACGTCTTGTAATTAAAAAAGATAGTTCCTGCCCATGATTCATGGGTAAGATGAACCAGTGAACCAATGGGTAAAATTCCAGCTAATGAAAAATAGCTTTGCATAAAAACAAGTGTCTAGAATCTTCTCAAAAGGCCTAGGCTCTCCACTTTTTCAATGTATGCAGTTTTTAATTTTCTTCCTTAAAAGTGCCCCTATGAACATCATATTGCTAGAGTTTGTTTTTAAGCGTTTCTGGTGATTGATGAGGTCTTGTTCTTCCTGATAATTTCCAGTTTCTCCTCACTTCGAGCTGCAATTTTTTTTTCCTCCTCACTGTAGGATCCTCCCCCCCTCCCCCACCTGCCAAAAGAGTCAAATACACCTCACTCTCCAAAGGCTCTGATTCATGTTAGGTGCTTGGATATATCCAGTTTTAATGACATATTGTCTAAAAAAACATAGATGTGAGATTATTGATCCAACCATCAGTTTAGGTTCTGATAATAGCTCTAGGAAGGTAGTGAGAAACAGAACTAGTTGGAAAGCAATGCAACACCCATATTGAATTTTTAACAACTTAATACATTTTAGGAAATGATCCATCTGAAAGGCATTATGGCTTGCTGAGAAAAGCTGTACACTGGGAACCGGGAGAAGTGGGCTCAATTCCCAGCTCTGCATCTGACTCACTCTTTGTCCTTGGGCAAGTCACTTAGCCTCTCTGTGTCTACTTCCTGCATGGTAAAATAAGGAGAATAATGCATAAAGACTCCCACCTCACCAAGATGTGTCGAAGCTGTATTCTGTAACCACTGAAGGATCTTTCTTCCCCCTGCTGGCTAATGGCAAACTTATTTTTATTAGCATCTAGTTTGATTGAATTTTGCAAAAAAGAGCATGGAGCTACAACTAATTTGAAAGAATCCTTTAATCCTTTAAATTGCACTGGAGTTTTATTGCGGTACATATTGTTTTGTGTTAATATACTCAATGCTAGGGGAGCACCTGTAGATCCTGTTGCCTCAGTGTACTTGAGTGTCAACGACGTAGGCTTGTTCTGAGCACTGCAGAGCCCATTAGAAAAATAGAAGAGGAAATCCTGGAGAGAAGAGGCTTACATATAAGAAACATTTAGATAATGTTACCTAGCAATATTTATTCAAAAATACTATTGTTAGGGTTAGAGTATAGACAGCAAGGAAATCAATATAGGCTGAAAAATCACAGAGCAATGTCTTGGAATGCATTGAATAAATGCCTCTCATCCCGTGACATCTTCTCTGATTCCTCCAACAAAAATCATTTCCTTCATTTACCATCCTCTTTGATCTTGCTGGCTTATTTACATTTCTCCAATTTTGCCTTAAATGTATTTTATAGTTTTTTAAATTTTTTTTTCATTTTAAATACTAGGTAATCATAGATCATTTTGTCTCTTTGCTATTTTGTCTCTCATTTATACTGAACAGTATCCCATCTTCTTTTTTCCATGACCTCTATCTTTCGAAATGATTCTGCCAATTATAGAATATCTTGCATTCTGAATGTGTTTTATTTCCTTGTTATTTTATTTATATTTGTCCTATATCACCAATGTTTTCTATAAATTGTATATTAGACCTACAGGCTAGATTAGATTCCAATCGAATATTTCTGGACAGAATATTTCTTATGTGGTATTAGGTATGCATATACATAGTAGAATTAATAGTGCAAACAATAAGACAGAAACTGTTCTATAGCTTTGGCTTCGCTGCAATGCTCAGCAGTGTTATTGTGTACCCCTGTATAAGAAAAGATTGCACTTATTAGCTGTCTTATCTTTGATAATTTATCTCTTCAAATCTGTTTCCTTAATAGATAAAATACAATATCTACCATAAAGTCTTGATGTTTTGAGAAAATCCATATAAAGTGTCCTTTTATAGTTGGTAATCAATGCAAGTTTATTAGTACTGGTAGTAGTAATAATGGTTAGTTTTATAATGTATCCTGTCATATGATCTTGTATGATGAAAATGCTTAAGAGCATTTTCTATGAGCAGAAAGCAATACTGTTCATCCCAGGATTCCCATTGTAACAGATGAATGTTTCCTGTCGGTCGGGTGGTTGATTATTTTAATATGTCCCCATGTGGTGTGATATAACTGAACGACACAATTTTAAATCCTTCTAGCAGGTTATAAATATTCCAATAAACAAAGTTAAAACTTTATCCACAGGTAAAAGGCTCACTCTCTAACAACTCTCCAAATTCTTTGTCCCAAGATCATCTTGTGCTTTCTACCACTCCAAAATAAAGAGAGAAAAGTACATACAGATCCAGGAGCCTACACTTGAGTTATTCCCTGTAATTGAAACAGCAACAACAACAACAAAAACCCCACAAAAACTAAAACAAAAAACAAAACAAAAAACCACATTGGGGTTGAGATTAGGAGATTAAGTTTTGAAGTCAGTCATTTTGAATTCCAGTTCAAGCTTTATCACATTGTCTGTGTCACATTGCTCAGGATATATAATCTCTTTGAAACTCTTCTGCTTATTTGCAAAAAAGCTCAAAGAGATACAAGATAGGATTAGATATATATAAACCACCAGCTCACAATCACTGCTAGTTATTATTATGTTTTATTACTATCTACATAGGTTTGCTGCCTGTCTTTGGCATTAGTAACTCTGAGAAGCCAGGGAAATTATGGTAGGCAAGACCAGGACTGTTGCAGAGTCTGCAAAAGGACGAGGTGGAGGAATGGTAGGAGGGGAGTGACATCCACATCTCAGTCTGCTTACCAAGCTTGTGCCCTAGTCTGGGCTTACATTTGACCAGAGGCCATTCCTTTTTCTAATTAGCACAAAGATGTCATGTAGGCTATTACGTCCTAGATGGGAACCTTCTAAACCTAAGGAATTGCAAGTACAAAGTTAGCAAGGAGCAAGAGAACTGACCTTAAGTAAGTAGTTCTATAGTTTACTATGGTTAATTCAAGAACTCCTGAATAGTAAGATGTGCAGAAAATGTTGTTCTTTATAACTCAGTGGATCTAAGATGGGCCTTTTAAAGTCATCTCTAAAATAAATCATCTAAAATCTAAATAAGGGCACCTGGGTGTTCCAGTTGGTTAAGCATCGGACTCTTGGTTTTGTCTCAGGTTGTGATCTCAGGGTCATGAGATTGAGCTCTGGTTGGGCTCCTCACTCAGCACGCGTTCCCTTCTCTCTCTCTTTTTTTTTTTTTTTTTTTTTTTTACGCATTCCCTTCTCTTGGGTTTCTCTCTCCCTCTTTCCCCTCTCCCCCCACCACCCCCAACTGCTCATTCTCTCTCTCAAAAAAATAAATGAATCTTTAAAAAATAAAAAAATGAAATTTCTAGAGATAGTTAATGAACTACTTTATAATAGGGGAAACGAGACTTGCAAGGAATAAATTTCACTATAATTCTCATATTCTCTTCTGACGTTAGTCTCTAGAAATAGAATTTATTTTTTCTTCAAATAGTTTAAAATGAAAATTTGACTACATTGAAATAGCTATTCCCACAACTTGCTGACTTATTGGTAGTGCTTCAAGTCATGACTTTGTGTTCATGCTGGGTGTCCTGTGGGGATACCCTTGCTATATTTTCTCTGGAAATAGGAAGAATAATTTATTGGTAATCTAGGATATTTTTCTGACCTTGGTGGTAGTACTAAAATGGCTTTTTTTTTTTGCTTTTATAGGTTAAAAACAAAAATTTTCCAAGGTTTTATTATTTATTTTTACCCATATAAGGCTTTTGCATTTGCCTTAAAAAATAAATAGGTGGGGGCAGGAGGAACATCTGTTGTTTCTTTTATGCTCCACAAGTATTACTGTACTTTTTGAAAAATACTGATTTTTTCCCCCAGAAAGAATGATGTGACTGTATAATACCAAGTAAATGTTTAATGCCTCTAAGTGATAAATTTATGTAAAGGGTAGTTTGCTTTCTTAACAGAGTGTGTGTGCCAAAGATTTTCTGTCAGAAAATCAGAACGAAGACAAAAATCAAGGCTTAGCTTTGTGTCTTTTAATACGACACATATCATTCTATACAGCTTTTGAAAACGACTGAACCAGATATCATTTTTGAATGTTAACACCGTACTTTTCTGATGCTATTATTTTCTCTTCGGGTAGGGGGGCTGCGAGGAATGCATGATAGGCATGTTTTACTTCTCAGTAGGAAGAGCTACTCTTTACACAAAATAATCCGAAAATTTTTAAGTATGCTTATTCATTATTTTTGTCTTTTTAAAACCAAAACTACTAAATTTTGCTTTCCTACAAAGCAATAAAAATGAATAGTTGTAGGCAAAATATGTACACTGTTGATCTTGGGTTTCCTTTACTAAAGGAACATTATTTGTTAGAGTAAGCCAATAGTTGAAGATTTCTTGTATCCGATTGGTTTATAGATACTATGAAAATTGTCTTTCCAAAACGGTAGAAGATGCCCTCCTAAAATAAGCATTGCTTATAGTAGTAACACAGAACTGCTCTAGAGACTGTCCAAGTTATACTATTTTAATCTTGCTATTATATTTTCTACATGGTGGATTCAAGCTTGGCTCTAATATTATAGAAATAGGAGTAAAAGACATTAAAACATTTCTAGGGTGTTAAAGTGAGTTAACATCATAACCACCAACTGTCAGCAAGCTTTGGGGAACCAGCAGGGATCCATGTTTATCCCACATAATGGATGTGTGGTCACGGATCTCATTAAGCAATAACAATCTTTGGGAAATGGTTGTTTCCTACCAAAGTCCACTCTAAATGTACTCTTCCCTAGTCCACTGAGGTTCATGCTGCTTATAAGGTCATCATGCTCTTTTTTTTTTTTTTTGAGTTATTTTAAGCTTGTTTCATTTTGTAACACAAGAACCCTGTCACGTGAAAATTGAGATATTTGTCTCTCAAAAATCCATGGAAAAGGAGACCAGTGCTTGAGACTCACCAGGAAAGTTCTTGGGTAAGCACAGTGTCTGTGATAAATTGTTCTGAGGTAATGAAGGAGACACCCACCACTTGACAAACTGAGTAATTTTCACCTGGAGTCAGTTGGGGGAAATATGCAAATGATCTAACTCCAGTGACCTTGGCAAATACATTCTACATGCCTGTTTTAGCCAAAATCTGTAACTGAAAATATAGTTACTAGATCTCAGTTCCATGGAGCAATGTGGGCATCCATAGGTTGTTTTTGTCCCTTTAAAAATAATTAATTCATCCTGTTAATTGATACAAAAATGCACTAAAGATAAAGGGTGTATTTGAAAAAGAAAAACTGTGTATATATCCCAACCACTTGGTACTCAATGAAAAAGTGTTGAATGTCCGAGAATCCTCATTCAGCCTTGTCAGATTTTAGTACATTAATACTTTACTCCTTTAGATTCTCATATAGCCTGTGTTTCAAATGGAAGCAATTACAGGAAATGAGAACAGTGGTGCCATGAAGTAATCATTAAAATGGAAAGGACTCTAAAAATGTGAATTGTATTTTCATTCATTGATGGATTTTTTTTTCCCACAAGGAGCATAGTAGTCAGTGACATTTGCAACCCATGCTCTAGTGAATTTATTTTTTTGTTTTTATTAAGTATTTATTGATAAATTACTTGCAAATTACACTTCTAGCAGAGGATATGAAGAGACAGACCATATTGCTTCTTATTTTCCAGCTAACATTAAATCTAGGATTACTCTTTCACATGGAATTGAAGATGAATAATAGATTATTTGAGAAAAATAGAATGAGAGTCTCTAAAATTATAGGAAATATTCACTTCAGAGAACATATCTATTTTATATTTGTTTATAGAAAGGTCCCTGTGAATTAATTTTTATATTTGAACCATCTCTTTTTTTTTTCTTTTTAAAGGACAGATATTTGATTTTCAGAAACAGAATATATTAGAAAACTCTTTGAAAAAAAAAAGAAAACTCTTTGGAACCATTAAGACATATTTGTGATCTAAAGTTCTTGAAGTGTAATACTTTGGTCTAAAAATTATAATAGTAGAATAAAGCAAATAATTTAGGAACCTAATCTGGTTTTATTAAAATATATATCTTTATTTAATTATTATTTATGCATCTTTTTATAAACCTTATTAAATGGTATTATTTTACTTTAGCCCAGAAAATATTATAAAATAAAAGTGTTAATACTTTAATATAGTTCAAGGTTTCTTTCTTTCTCCCTTTTTCTCTCCTCATCTTTGCACAGAATTAATCAATTATGTGAATCAACTTAATCAGAAAAAGACATTTGTTTACATTTAGGACATCTGACTATTGTAATTAAGGCAAAATATATAACAGTTAAATATAAAGCTTTATATTAACTTTATAATATATTTTTTTATGCTAACATGTACGCATTCCATTATTTCACAATTTCAGCTGAATTAGAGTTAATATATATATATACAATCAATTTTTAAAGAATAACACAGTAAAACTGCTTAGTAGTAAATACATATCAGAAATAATATAATTTTTACCTTTGGAAATATCTTATTACTACTAGTTCCTTCAAGGGTTTATTACAATTATTAAACTCTGGAATTGTCTTAGCATGCTATGAAAAATGATCCAGGATTTGAGAATGAGATTCAGGGAGGTGAAAGGCAGCTTGCACTACCCAATGGTGTATTCTAAGTGACAAAAAATGAAAGGTATTAAATTCTGGTATATCTTGTGTAATAATGGCATAAAAGTTACAATGGAATATAGAGTAGCCCTGAGCTCAAAGATTTTGCTTTGTATCCAGGCTCCAGCTTCTGCTACTTCCTAGCAGAGTAACCATGAACAAGTCATATATTTTCTTCAAAACTGAATTTTTGTGTTTGTAAAATGTAATTAATGACAACTTATTATATGGCGTTCCTTTAAAACTGAACAAGAAGGGGCTCTTGGGTGGTGAGGTCAGATGTGTCTCACTTTTGGTTTTGGCTCATTTTTGATCTCAGGTTCTGGGATTGAGCCCCCGTGGGGCTTGGCATGCAGCATGGAGTTGCCTTGAGATTCTTTCTCCCTTCCCCTCTGCCACTTCCTGCTCATGTTCTCTTGCTCTCTCTCTAAAGTCAGTCAATCAGTCAATCAATCAACAAATCTTTAAACCTGAATAAGAGAAACAAAATGCTTTACAAATTCTATAGCACTTTACAGAATTAAAACTTAATTATTCCACAACAGTACTAATGGAAGTCTGTTCACGTTTGTGATTTTTTTTTTTTTCAGTTTTTGGAATCTTTATTCTCACTTCTTTAACTTAACTCTATGGATGTCAGGAAAACACAGCTTACTAATAATTAACTATTTCAAAAACATTTATTGTGGACATGCTGAATAAAATTAAACTTAGAAAAAAGGCGTGAGTGACACAATAATGAAAAAAACTATCATTTCTGTGTTAGAAAAAAAAATCAGGCTGAAATGTGGCAAATAGGATTTCAGAAGGGTGGTAAATACATGTACAAGCAACATGGCAGCTCAGTTTTTGTGATGACAAGTGCCTTAAGTAAAGTGAAATGAGATACTGTAGAAGTTCAGCTTTCATATTTTATATATCTAAGTACTTTTAGAAAATTAAGGTTAAGTGATATTTTGGCTAATTTAACTTGCAGTTACCAGAACCGTATACAGCCCCAAGGAACATGTAAAAATAAGATACTTATTATTTAAAATGTTTCATGAAGAGAAATAGTCATATTAATGATTGAAATGTAAACATAAAATAATATAAAATACAAATCATTGCTAAGCAGTAGATTTAATCTTAATACCAGACCCTGAAGAAGTTTTTGAAATATAAGGAGGTAGTATTCTTTTTTTTTTTTAAAGCACATCTTCAGTGTTAATGAATTATTTCTGGAAATTTGTAATCTTATACCAATTATAACAGTTAGATTTGATCACCTTCCAAATCAAATGTTTGACAACTTAAGATTTGTCATTTACACTTAAGTGGATACTAAATCATTCATTATATGTAGCACATTCCACAGAAAATAGATACTTTAAGTCTTTACTGAATTTTCTCAAAAACTATATTTTGTAAACTATATAGCCCTATATGAAATTTAAACATTATAAGTATCATCCAGCCCATACTGGCTCTATTTAATGGAATAAATCAAAGAAGAAATGACATATCTTCATTATTGTCAATATTGGAAGTAGATCTTTATACAACTTTATTCACTGAAAAGAACTAGGAAGTTCAATCCATTTACCATTCTGCTACTAGAATGACCTTTTTAAAATACCCAAACAGATCTTCTGTCTCCAGTCAGGTAGGCTTGGTACCCTTTCTCATCTTTGCAAACTAGCCTATGAATATTTCCTTCAAAGCAATTGTCAGAAACTGTTATAATTGTTACCCAATGCTAATATCTTTTCTTTTTTAAAGATTTCATTTATTTATTCATGAGAGACACAGAGAGGCAGAGACACAGGCAGAGGGAGAAGCAGGCCCCATGCAGGGAGCCCGATGTGGGACTCAATCCCAGGACCCCTGGGTCACGCCCTGAGCCAAAGGCAGATGCTCAACCACTGAGCCACCCAGACGTCCCGTAATATCTTTTCTCTTAGACTATGGACTCCCTGAGGGTAGGGAATACATTTCTATCACTCCTGTGTGACATCTGGAAGTGATAGGAAGTTTTAGACAGATAGTAAATAAAAGTAATTATTCCCCCAACTGGTCTTGGAAAAAGCCCAATTTGAGAACGTCTCATAGGTGTAAGCACTAACTCTGTGATGCTCTCCAGGTGTTTAAATAATAAAGCCATGAATTGTCCATTGCTTGCTTGTTTAAAGACTGGTTGACGAAAAGGCTGAGAAAATGATTGAGAAGGTATGTGGCCCCTAATTCCTGAGATGAGACCCAAGGAGCCCTGGTGAGCTGAAAAGAGACAGCTTTTGAATACATTGCTGCCTAACATGGGTTCCAGTGCAAATGCAGTACTAATGATTTAAAGCAGTTCATCAGAATATCAGATATTCAGCAGTAAAGCAGAATATCTTTAAAAACCTTTATGATCCTGTTCTGTACCAAACTCATCTCTGACCCATTTAGAAACCCACAGGACTCAATACAATCTTTGGAAAATGGGTAGCTTTAAAGAAACTCTTCGGAGTACTGGTTTCAGGCCAGACTGTTAAATCACAGAGTGCCAGTTTCCTTCATGCCAAACAATACAATAAACCCCTCTGCAAAAGGAATAAAGACTGCTGAGAAATAACTGATGAGGCTTTTAATGTGAATAAATGTCATTTTGTGCATCAGTATTGTGAGAGTTTCCTTTTCACAAATGGAAGAGGGATTTTATAAACTCTTGTGTGAAAGGATGGGGATTTAGAGTTGGCATTAGTAGACCCTGTAATAAAGCAAATCCCCCTTTCAAGTTCCCCTTGAAGTGAAGAATGACACTTGAACTTTTCATTTGGTAATATGTGGATTATAGATATCCCTCCTCTTACCACTAAGGTGTGTGTCATCTTCTTTGCTATCTTCGTAAATATCCTCCTGGGAGAAAGAGGAAGTGGAGAAGAATTGAGAAATAGCCTTTTGGCTTCATTAGACATTACTTGATTAAAGATTTGGAAGATGCTGTGAAAATACATTTAGTTTTCTGACAATCTTGTAAATGAAGCTCAACAAGTATGCACCAGAGTACTGGTCAGATCCTTGGGAGGAAGCTTTTACACAGCTGACAGATCCTGCTAATGAATTCTGGATTGGAACAATATTTATTTTGGCTTTTCCTTATATACAGCAGGTATATAAGAATCAGCCAATGGTGTGAGGTCAGAGATGTCATTTATTTGGCATATTATATTTATTAGCGTTTGTGACATATTCTAGCTTAAAATATTGTGCTGTTTAATGTATATATATTTATAAAAAATCATTGGGCCATCTCTTGTAGTATTAGAATGTTAAATGGTATTTGTGAAAGAAAAAAATATGCTTGTAACTTCATTAATTGTTGGCTAAGGCCTCTTCCTACTATTATTTTTTTTTAACTAAAATTTGTACACTGAAGATAACTTTAGTTAGCTTCCTAGGTGGCTGCCAAAGCCAAATAATCACATTAAGCTCAAAGTGCATTATTTTATAGATTCAAAGAACATAAAGAAAACGAAGAGCACAGAGATGAATTTCTTTGTTAATGAAACTATCACTGTAAGAACAGCTATGATACTAGGTTCTTCACTAATAGGAAAGAATGATAAATAGTAACGTCTATATTTAAGGAACAGTTTATACATTTGTATATACATTAATTTAACAGAGTGATCTTCTGAGTTTCCAGGGACTAAAGCTATACATAGCAACAAAACAATTTTATGAAAATAATTTCCCCAATTAATTTACATAATTTAATTAATGTGCATAATTTACATAATTATTTTCATCTACATGAAAATTAAGACTTAAAATTACAACTTGAATAATGTGAGTAAAGTCATTCAAATATTAAAATATATGGTGTTTAAAGTAGCAAATACATTAATTAATTCCAACTCTTTACAGATCTTTGCAAGAGTTTGAGGGAAGACTCTAACTCCCCAAAGTACAGGATATACTTCATGCCAGATTATCATATGTATCCTTTCCCCATGACTGAGAAAGAAAAAAATGATATTTATACACTTACACCTAGGAGACATAAGCCCTGATACTCAAGGAGTGATCACAATAGTGATTGACTATCAAATCATTATTGGTTTTTTATTTCCACATTAATTAAATTTCAAATGTAAATGTTTTGGCTTTTAAAACCTGCATATTTCAGTGTTTACTAATATTTTTTATTTTGGTATGATTATCAGGTTTTCCATTATACCTAGTTAAAAATATGTCAAATAAAATTAGGAGGTCTTCCTTTCTGTATATGTAAAATGTCTTTATTTCCTGTGTCTTTCATGGTCCAATTTTGTGGCATGAGTTTCATTAAAAAAGATTTGATTTTTAAATATTATTATTAGTAGGCAATTTATAACCAACATTTTCTTTAAATAACTATAAGTATGCAATCAATATGATTAATTTTGGATGCTTTCAAGATATCATATCAGCAGTAGCATTCTTTCTACCCAGAAGGTGGTAGGAACCTTGTCCTGTTTTTTAACTCCATAAGGCATGGCTACCAAGTCTTGTTAGGTGAATTTGCTTGCGTGAGCTCAAGTGTAATGAGAACGAAGTATCCTGGAGTACCATTCATATTTTCCTTTTGATGCATTTTTAAACAGGGAGGAGAAAGTGGGTGAGATTGTGATTGGGGTGTAAATGGTTCATAATGCTATGTGTGGTAGCATGCACATGGCAACTGTCTTGAGACAATGCTATAGCCTTTAAAATATATTTCCACATACTTTAAATCATTATAAACACCAGTCCTATAAAAATACAAGCTCTTATTTCATACAAGAGGAAATTTAGACTCATTCAAAATCCAACAGTTAAGTGTCAAAGCTCCATTAAGTCTAGAACTCCAATCTCCAAGGCCTTCGTTTTTTTTTAAACTATTATGTCATAATGTAGCTTCCTACCAAAACTACATTAATATTTAATAAAATATAATTTGCAAAAATAGAGCATTATGATACTTTTGTTTTTAACAAATATTTCAAAAGTAAGAAAAACGTGTTTTTCTCTACATATACTAGCTAGAACCTCATGGGAGGCTAAAAATTTGTTCTAATAATGGTTTATGCATTCAAAACATTTTGGGAATTCTTATTTTGGAATTGCCTTAAAAGCCTACGGCATTTTCTTTTCTTTTTTCTTTTTTTTTTTCTGGCATTTTCTTTTAAACTCCGTGCTTTCAAATCTTGATTTCTAAAATGTAAATTTGATTTTTTTTGACATAATCAGAAACCTTATAGAGGTCAGATTTGTGAATGAAGTGATAGATGCAACTTGTTATTTTTATTTTGACTTTCAAATTTTGAAACAGATTATAAGAGGTAGGTAGTATTTAAAGGTAACTCTAGGGATGCCTGGGTTGCTCAGTGGTTGAGCACCTGCCTTTGGCCCAGGGTGTGATCCTGGAGTCCCGGGATCAAGTCCCACATCGGGCTCCCTACGTGGAGCCCGCTTCTCCCTCTGCTTCTCCCTCTGCTTCTCCCTCTGCTTCTCTCTCTGCCTCTCTCTCTGTCTCTCATGAATAAATAAATAAAATATTTAAAAAAATAAAGTAACTCTAAGAGAAATATTTAACAATAGTTTTCTTAATAGCACCAATAAAACATTAGATATGTTATCTATGTCTACCTTAAAGGATAGCTTCTTGTGGATATTTTAGGACTGGATTAATCATCCACAATTCTATTTTATCAGACACATACACTGATATATATATATATATATATATATATATATATATATATATATGTGTGTGTATGTATATATGTATATATATACACAGATTTTATATTTGAATATGTATAAGATTCAGACTATGTCTAACATATGCTTTATATCAAAATGTGTATAACATATGCAGAGAGATAGACACACTAACTTGTATTTCAATTTTATAAATATGAATGTGGTCAATTTCAATCTAAATCATGCAGCTCACCTATGTAACTTGGATGTTACCTAGACTTCACCCAAAGGAATGAGTTATGTTCCTTAGTGAATGAATATGAAGTGACATTTGTGAGGGTCCAGCTGCCAACGTATACTGCTGAGGAGGTCTAGCCTGTTTGTGGTCCACATCACCAGAGCAGTCGCCACTGTTTGAGAGTGGATCAGACTACGTTGATCCTTTATTCCTTTAAATACAAATTCTGCAGCTCATAAACTCGCCTATCCCCACTTCCTTTCCCAAGATCACAAGCCAATTCCCACCCCCCATAAATAATTTGAGGGTAGTTTAATTACGGTAAGAATAACTTAAGAATACATTTGCCTGTGGAAGTTACTTTTCTTTTCCAAGTTCACATCAGATGGGTTGGTTATGTGATGAGGTCATAACAAGTTTTGAGGGAGGCACATGTCACACAATGGTGCAAACACCCAATCATCATGCTTATGAACCCAGAAGGATCCTGGGAATTACTTTTTACATTTCTAAAAGATTTTATTTCTTTGAGAGAGAGCTTGAGTAGGGGAAGGGGCAGAGGGAGGGAGAAGCAGATACTTCTTTGAGCAGGAAGCATTATTGGGGGTTCAACGCAGGCTCAATGAGGGGACCCTGAGATCATGACCTGAGCCAAAGGTCAGACGCTTAACCACTGAGTTACCCAGATGTCCCCTGGAAATTCTTACCTCCTTCCCTCCCTTTCTCTCTCCTTTCAGCCTTGAGTCCCATTGCCCTCAAAGCAAAAGTAAAGGGGAAATAAGTGGGTGGTGGGACAGTGAGTCCTTATAAGAGGAAGGCTACACTGGAAATAGTTTGAGATTGATTTTGGTTCTTTATAACCTATCAGTTTAATTTTATAATCATGTTGTAGAATCATTAAAGAAGCTTGGTTATTATCATCAAGATTCCTGGTTTCAAAGGTGACAGGTTAATGGCTCATTTACTGAGGTATGCAGTTTTCTTTCATTTTTCACTCACAATTATCTTTACTTGTTTTAAAATGCGATGCAGTCTCTAAAATGTATTGTAGTTATTCATTATTTCTGTCAATTAAACTTTCTAAATCATAGATTTAAATGAATCACAAATAAGCATTAATAGATTTCAATCACTGAATGCCCACTTCCTGGAAGAAATGAATGGGGCAGATTTACTTTGGAAAATCTGCTTTCTGCGGCAGCTGGAGCGCTGGAGCTCAGCAGATGTTAGTTTTTAAAAAGCTGGTATTCACTTTGGAAATGGACTCTGGATGTCGGTGTTGTCTTTCTCCATGGACTGAAATGTTTGTTGACAGAGCAGTGTCAATGCTAATATATTTTTAACTGAAACAGTGGTAGCTTCACAGAGCATCTGTGTTCTGTAAGCACTTCTGTGTGATGCCTAGATTGCCTGATATCTTAAGGCAAAGTCATGATTTCTAAACAACAGAGCCGAAACTTTGCTTCAAGGTTTTCATAGGTAGATCCAATTTTAGATGAGTAATATAAAACCAACTATCCTTAAATTTAGACTAAAAAAATACAGTGGTCTCATCAAGGAGGCATAGTGTTTACGATGTAGAAAATCTCGGTTGTAATCGCTATTGTAACATTGTACACATTTGCATTGTTTATGGAATTAAAGTCAACAACTTTTTTTTATATAGACTGAATTAGTTCTCTAGTTCACCAGGCTCCATGATAATTGACGTCTCTCTAACACTTAGAATCCAGGTTACTATCCCGGGAGTGGTGTTATAATGAGGTTGTTGCCATAGAGACTTTGCAATCATTGACGCATTTTTACTATTGGAACTTAAATGCTATGGCAAATTTAGAATTTTAAATCATTTAGAAACAGAACAAATTCTGTGGGGATAGTGTATTATTCTTTTATCTGAAATAAGCCACTTGGGGAACTAATTATTTTGAAAATTGAGGAAAGGTGCTTATTAGCACAATGGTGCCATTTGAGATCTAAGGCTAAGAGAAGAATTTGATCTGGCAAATGCAGTTTACCAATAGAAGTCCAGTGTCAGAAAATCCCAATGAATGTCAGTTTGATTTGGGATTATTAATACTGAAAATAGCATGGACAATGTTTTATACACACGAAACGAATAGGTTTGCTACGGAAATATAGAAATGGTAGATTGCCTGTCTTTAAACTATCAATTAACTATTAAATTTCTGTTTGAGATTTAAGCAGAAAATATTTTATCCTCTAAATCATTTTAATATTATAATCATATATGTGCCTATAATGTTAAATATAGGCTTTGGAATAAAATAGTTTGACTGCTTTATGGAATTGTACTGCCTACGGCATCATTCTAAACTAGTGTTGCCAATTACTCTTCGAAGTTAAAGCTGGCCACTGGGATGGTGGCCATCAAGGGAAAATATGAATTATAATATCTCAATAAGATCAAGAAACCATGTTGGATCTGGTTTTGCGATGCATCACTATTGATTAATGAGTTTCCCACCATTATGGATTGTGTCATATAACAGAAGATCGCAGTGACTATCCATGATGTCCTGGATTCAACTTGTGTTATTCTCATTTTTATTCTGTATGAATAATGTTTCCAAGCAGAAATGCACCAAGTTATTGCCTGAAAGCCAGTTGCCTATTCGTTTATTAAAGAATCATCTATCATGGCAAGAGTCAACACTATGTTTAGAGGAGAAAAGTGAGTTCTAATTAAGGATGATCTACTTGAATTAACAAAAGTGAATTACAACTTTTGGAATTACGTATCTTTTGAAAATTATCAGTAGTACTGTTTAGAGTACATTTCTACTTTATCTTCTCATTTAGCCATGACTTAGTTCATTTAGATTGTGCAGAATAATATGAGGCCCCAAGTAAATTAAGGTTGACTTAACTTTAAGGTTGACCCTATAATTTCTCTCAATAAGTTATTCATCTATTTACTATAGCTCTACTTCTATGAGTGATAATAGAGAACAATTTTATTTTACTAACTTTGTCCCTGTTGAAGACAATTTAGAATTTTAAACTATAGAGTTCAGATTTTGTTTGTTCTCTAATCTTACAATGAGGTCTTAATAACTGAAAATGAATATACATTTGAGTGTTTTTATGGTAAGAGTAAAATATGTTCTCTAAGCTGAAAAGAAATTAAGGAACCATTTTAAGAATTCTCAAATGGGCCAGTTTCCTGTGATATCTACTTCTAAGTAATTCCTAACACTATGGAATACTTTTGGGAATTCAGATATTCTTTAAAATTCATCAGTGTACTTTGAACTATCGTAAACACTTTCCTAAATGTTTACAAATGCAATTGTCTATTACAAAGCAACAAAGAAGATTTAAGATTCAGTGAGGTCTAGATTGGATGTGGCACTCTTGATGATGTCCTTGAAATGACTGAAAATATTTATGTAAAGCACATTTTCTAGATCTGACCCCAAGCAAATTTCCTTTTTTCTTTATCTTTGTCAGGTTAGAGTTAATGTAGTGGCATTGAGGAATATGAGCAGGAGGGGAATATCTATGTATTCTTTATTTGCTGATGTGGTTAGAGGACCATGCAAGAGACTAAGATTTTTTTACGGCTTATCCTTGTTCTTCCAGAACATTAAAAAGTAGAGAATTTAGAAGAGGAAAATTATTAGACTTAGATGCTTCATTGTCAGGGACTTGTAAGAAGAAAAAATGACACCATGTGATTTATTCTCATGACAAGATTGTAAAGAGAACAAGAAGTACAAAAACTCAATCTGTTGTTGTTACATTATTTACATTTGTACATGATGTCGTCTTTATCCTGAATGCGATATTTGAGTGCTTCAAAATGGTAATATAGAATCTTCATAAAGATTTACAGAGCCAACTTCAAACAACTAAATTCTTAATTTAATGGTAATTATATGGTTTAAAAATGTACTTTCTTTTTGTGGCATATTTTTTTCAATAGCTAGCTCTGTGTATGCTGACATTAAATCATTTTGATGTCCTTCAAAATACATACTGGCTTCCTTGAGTTTTGAAATGTAGAGATCTATTTAGCTCTACATTCGGTAACTTTAAAATTGAAAAGTACCAGATATGATTTTCCAAATAATTTTTCAAATCAGTCATTTAACTTTAAAATGTTAATTGCTGGGACGCCTGGGTGACTCAGTGATTGAGAACTGCCTTCAGCTCAGGGCGTTGTCTCGGAGTCCCGGGATCAAGTCCCACATGGGGTTGCCTCGAGGAACCTGCTTCTCCCTCTGCCTGTGTCTCTGCCTCTCTGTGTCTCTCATGAATAAATAAATAAAATCTTAAAAAGAATAAAATGTTAATTGCTAATCCCCAAATCCAAATATTGTATGAAATTAAACTGTTGCTTTCCTTTTTGCATATGTGGTACCTTGAATAATAAAACACGATGCTTTCTTTATAAATACTAATCAACTCAAATGTCTTGCTCATGTTTGAAATGGGTCAAAAGCATTTGACTGAAACATCATGGAGCCCCATCATTTTAAAGAAAATGAAGAAGTTTAAAATGAAGCTTGCACTGATTGTTTCTTTGGAACAGATATGTTTGAAGGTTTTCTTATAAAATAGGTCCTGTTTGACACTATGAATAAGAGATCATCCCTTCTTCCAAAATGTTACATTCTGGTAGAATAACTGCTAGCATGAGAAGTTCCAGCTTTGTACCAGACAAAATAGATACAGCAGGATTCTTGGTAAAACAGATTTTTTGTAGTGGTAATCATAGCAGACTGTGGACTAAGATAGTTAATGGTCTGCCTAAACATGCACATAAAAATTATAATCAATAATTGCATAATCACTCCATCAGATTTGTTTTAATTCATTCATGAGAGACACAGAGAGAGGCAGAGACACAGGCAGAGGGGAGAAGCAGGCCCCATTCAGGGAGCCCGATGTGGGACTCGATCACAGGACTCCAGGATCAACCGTGGCCCGAAGGCAAATGCTCAACCACTGAGCCACCCAGGTGTCCCTCCACCAAATTTAAAAAAAAGAATTTACATCTGCTGTCTTATGTGACTTCGTAATAGCAACATAGACCTGATGCATTTTAATAGTAAATGAATTAATACAAGCATTTAGTTTCCTAGCCAGTAATCAGAGACTGAATTCTATGGTCAGGGATGTTTTCCCCCATCACAGTATGAGGCTTATGGTTCATTTATTGGAACAAATGGATTATACCATAAGGTAAATGGTTACAGGCATAGTTGATATCACATTGGAAGATCAGAACTGGTACAAAAGGGCCTTTGTAGAGTACACATTATTTGGGGGTCATGTGAATCATGGAAATGATTGGCTTGCCTTGCTTGTCAGATGAGTTCTCAGAATATTATACTTTCCATGTACCTTACTTTAAACTACTTAGTGAGATTGTTTCCTGGGTAAACATTCTCTGGTATCTAGTCCTAGTGTGATACAGAGCAAGGTGTGTTCTTTGATTAGTCCATTACTAAAACATCAAACTGGTAAATTTCTGCCTTCATATCTTTTGCATGAAATATAATTGATAACGTCCGTCTCCTCTCGTACAGGACAGTGTGGCTAGAACTAAGGAAAACAAGTCTATAAAGTTCGGTCACCTTTCCCAAAAAAGAATGTGAGTATAATACAGGTGCTATTTGTTTGGATTTATAAGAAGTAAGTCTAGGGGCATCTGGGTGGCTCAGTAGGTGCAGCATCTGCCTTAGGCTTTGGTCATGATCTCAGGGTCTTAGGATGGCCCCATGTTACATTAGGCCTCCTACTCAGCAGGAGGTTTGCTTCTCCCTCTCCTGTGCCCCCCATGCTTTCCCTATTGCTTTCATACTCTCTCTCAAATAAAATAAAATCTTAAAAAAATAAGTCTAGCACAGAAAGTACTGTCAAACAGGCTAAGATCTGGCATCTACAATGAATTTCAGTTGATGTCACCGTGGTTTTCATAATTCCTGACATATAGGACTATTTTCCAGGCATTGAATAGAACTACAAATTAATTTCATATTGAATCTCAAGTGATCTTGACATGGTAATGTCTTCTTGATTCTTGGTGTTGGATTCTAACCTAGAGAGGTTCCATGCAACAATTTAACAGTGATCATCTATTTTCTAATCTGCTTGTAAAAATGATCAAATATACAAAGTTAAAGATGTAGCATTACATATATTAAATACTAAATGTCAGCATTAGCTGCTTTCCAATTCAAAGAAAACTACACATTGAAGGAGTTATTTTCTAATCTTAGAAGGGGTTAATTTGGACACTGAGTAAAGGCCATTGGGGTATAGTTTAATGCTTGGAGATTGTAATTAAGTAAGACCTGTAATATCCCTATGAAAACCTTCAGAATGTTGAAGTCATTGGTTACATCTGACTCATTTGTATGGTCACCTTAGTTGTTCCTTTGTTCTTAAATATCATGAAACAAAAATTTTAATTAAAGGATACACACAAACACATGCTACAGCTAAGTGGTTGTTTGTATAAACCATACTAGATATTTTAAGTACTTAATATTAGGGAACTATAAACTATGGAGTCTATTGAACTACTTACTCCCTTGAAATCAATTTACCTTACAGTAATGGCACATCACAGGTTCTTATTAAGGGATTTTTTTTTAACTGTGAGGTGCTAAAGAGAATGCTATAGCATAATATACATTTGGTAACTTATACTCTTGTGCATTGCTTCACGTCTTGCTAAAAACATACACATTCCATTGTGAGTAGGTTTTAAAATATAGGTGTCCATCTGCTGATTTAAAAAAAAGGCTTTTTGTATATATGTATTGTATCCATTTTTGTTGTTGTTCTCTCAGAAGACTCTTTTTCCATTTTAGCCAATATTTTACAGTTTGAAATTAACACATTGCTTACCTAACCATAGTGCCTAAAATGTGGCTAATTGGGTTAATTCACATAAATGCTACAAATCTTCCCTGAACTGTAGCAGCACTTAGGTGTATATATGGTACAAGAAACATGGCATCCAATGAAATCTTTATTAAATTCTTTCCTGAATTATTTTCTCTTGTTTTTAAGTGAATAGATATTCACTTATATAACCACCAAATCTTAGTATGGGAAGGCAACTTACTCACTTTAAATTATACTGTATTTTTTATCACTTTATTTAAAACCAATAATTTTAAGTAATATAGCCTAAAACAAGCATGTTGAATGAGGTATTTTGAATCTACTTTCTATGCTACTGGACTGATGATTCTTTTTGCTAACAGTTTAAATACAACTTAATGTTTAAGAATTTTACAACATCATAGGTTCAAGTGGTCCTTCAGAATGTCAGTCTTGCATGTTCTGTGACCACCTTAAACTTTAGTTTATCTTTGTGGGCCCCAAATAAAGGTAGCCTGAATACTAAAGCCAACTTCTAATATGAAGTCCTAATCAAGGAACTACCAGCCCAACAGCCAAAATTTATGGGAAAGGAGTTTAAATCATTGCCTGTATCTTAAAAAATTCTAAGAGAGTTGCCTTACCTGCATCATATCTTCTTGAGAATCACTTTATTTCTGCTCCCACTGTAGAAATGAATCACTTGCATGGCACTTGCTCACGGCTCATTTCTTGTACTGAGCTCTCCAGACATGTTCTTTCATCTGGACAAAGTATAGGTTTGGTTTTCCACACACCCCTGTGAGCATGCATCACAAAGCACACACCGTCCTGGATATCAGCTCTGCTCACCTCATTAGCTCCTTTCTATGTCCACTATCTACATTGCTTTTCTGGCTTTTCTAGTTCTATGTTCACACATTCAATGTGTTATGGACAGTGGAAGAGGGGAGAATTTTCAATGCTATATTTTGTTTTACCTGTTATATTTATTCTCTTGACTTTTTCAAAAGCTTCTTAAGAAGGGAATGATCTACTCTAACTATCCATTCATTGCACTCAGTTTGCTATAATGAAGTGAGATGAAGGATGATTTATGTAATACCCTACATAAGGTATTATTTCATACATTTTGAGGTCAATAAAAGTGATTCTGCTATAGGGAATTTAATAAATAGCTGACTAGGAATTGGGGAAAGAAAAATTGCTCTTGTTTTCATGAAACTCATGGTCTACTAGGAAAGATAGTATTTGTATTATAATTACTAATAATGAGTTTTAATTACTGCAGAAGAAATGGAGACATAATAACAAAATGACATAATAATGACATAATAACGTAATGACATAATAACAAAATGTCTGAAGGGACATTCAGAGAAGTTCTTATTTGGATGAGGAAGAAATTTGAGCTATGCATGATGAAATATGAATGTGTAAGGCAGAGTATTTGGAGATGGTAAGAAAAGTGGAGTATAGATTCGTAGATGGGAAAGCATGCATGGTCCATGTAAATGGCCTCTGCTCTTTTATGTGCTTTTAGTATTATTGGAGTATAGATAGTTTATAACTGTATTTTCTTATATATGTTTCAAAATAAATGTAGAAAACCTATTATGACAGTTTGACAGGAAATGTGCAGGAATTTACAAGAAAAATGCTATTGGGGCACCTGGGTGGCTCAGTCAGTTAAAAAGTGACTGACTTGATTTCAGCTCAGGTCCTGGGAGCCCCTATGTAGGGCTCCATGCTGAGCAGGGTGTCTGCTTGAGGTTCTCTCCTTCCCTCTGCCCCATCCAGCTCTCTCTCTCTCTCTTTCTCTCTCTCAAATAAATAATCTTTTAAAAATTACTGTTAATACTTGTTTTTAAATATTTGCTGGGAAACAATCATATTTACCATCTCATATATGTATATAACTATGCATATATAGTATTTTTTCACTGACCTGTTATATTTAAACCTTTTAAAGCTATAGAATTTATAAAAATCCTATACAGAAAACATATAAGACTTTATAAGTTTATATAAATTCTCAAAGGAGTCAGACTGCATTTTTTAAATCTACTTCATGGTTGTTTATGCTTCCGTGCCTAAAGGCCATTGGAATTTACTTCTTGTACTTGTGTGTGTGCATCCTATCTGTTATTTTCTAAAAATATTTTTATAAGATATCTTCTCACAAAGTAATTAATCTTAAGGACAACACTGAGAAAAGTACATAAGTATCTGTGGTAAAATATCAGGGTAAGCAATCATTTATATGAGAATACTAAAATGTCAAAAAAATTCTGGATATATAGAAACTAGCATTTTTTCAATATTCAGGCTTCGTTACCAGTCAGCAAGTATTTATTTTTAAACAATTACTAGGAATTTATTAAGTAACAACCAATATATTGGGCACTTCTCAAAAGATAAGAGAGCCAAAGATCAGCTGCACAAAACAGAAAATCTTATTCACAATGCCATATGCAAAGGACATTTGATTACACATTAAACAAGACACCTGGAGGAAATCAGTCTAGAGATGGTACTGGGGCTCAATGATGACCCATATTGTTTTTATTCAGCTTCCCGTTCATCCTCAGTATTGGCTTAAATCGCCCTACTATTCATCTGCTGGAGGAAAGGATGGCAGAAAGGATTTTTTCAGAGGGGCTCTGACGTTTATTACTGAAGGCAAATTTTTCTAGAATCTCTTCAAAAGTCTTCTAATATTTCATTGGTCAAAATTACGTCTCATGTTCATTCCTAGCTGTAAGAGAGGCTGGGGAGAGTTTTTTGAAAAGGGGTATGTATTAGTCATAACTTACTTAGACCAATTGCAATGCATCCCGTTGGGCTGACTGCATTTTCTTCCTAAAAAAAGACCAGAGTTCTAATCTGAAAGAAAAGGTATCCAAGGTGGACATTGGTGGCATGAGGCAGGGACAGTGAATTGGCTAATAGCCAGTGTCTTTCATATAGAGATAGAAACCCATGTCCTCTTAAATTGTGGAATAGAGTCTTGAATTCAGATCTTTAGACTCGGGTCCAAATGGTCTTTTTTTTCCTCATAACACCTAAGAGGTTTTGAAGGAAAGCTTGGCTGTATTTTTCTTCAGAACATTATTTTCAGAGAACTTATCTATGCTTTTAAAAATCATTTTCAGGGATCCCTGGGTGGGGCAGCGGTTTGGTGCCTGCCTTTGGCCCAGGGCGCGATCCTGGAGACCCGGGATCGAATCCCACGTCGGGCTCCCGGTGCATGGAGCCTGCTTCTCCCTCTGCCTGTGACTCTGCTTCTCCCTCTGCGTGTGTCTCTGCCTCTCTCTCTCTCTTTGTGACTATCATAAATAAATAAAAATTTAAAAAAATCATTTTCAGCTCTTAGTTATCTTCTAAAGTTCAAAACAAATAAAACCAACCTTATTCTTTATTATATGAGACACATAGAAAACAGGATCCAAATGGATCACCAATAGTGTCTCTCACATTACAAGATGGTGACAGTGTGCTTTCCAACTTCACAGTGTTCTTTAAACACTTTAGTCTAACATGTAAATACTTTTGCCAAAGTCTAAAAAATAAGCTTGCCTCTGAAAATAGAAGTGTTAGATAAATATGAAATGACATTTATACTTCATTTTAAAAACGAACAGTCTTCTTATTTAGTTCTTTGCTTAAAGAGCAGGTAATTACAGAAGATAATCCAGGCAATGAAGGCAGATTTTACCTACTTAGTGGTTAATCAAAAAATAAAACATAACCAATGAGAGAAATTTTCAAGGAAATCCATATAGAATTTTTGGCCTTATCTATGAAGTTATTGTAATTATATCTCTTCTTTAAAGGGGAACTTGTTGGAGTAAAACTAAAATTATTATTTTTATATTAAATAATGTATTTTTCATATTAGTTAACATGTAGCATATCTGGGTTTTTTCTAGCTTCTAAAATTAGTGCATTTTTCACATAAATGAACTTCAGTAATAGCCTAGAAACCATATATCCACTTAAAGTCTTGAAAGGTGAAATTTTTATAGGATGAAATTCCCCTAGAGGGTAAGAATAAGTTAGGAACAAGAATACCAAGTGGATAGTACTTTGTATTGCTAGTTCATTTTTCATTAAGTCAACTTGCATATTTTGGTTTTACAGTTCCATATGACTCATATAAATAATTCACACACTTGGTTCAAATTGTGGAAATAATTGGTGGGAGATTATTTGGAGTATTTTTGTTTGCAATGGTGAATACCTTTCCTATTAAATGAAATCCTGAATATTTTTTAAAACATCAGATTCTCCTTATCTTTCCTATATGTAATTATTTTCATCTCTGTGCCCAGAATATGTGTATGATTGACATTTGAAGGATCAGCATGATGGAGAGGAGGGAGGATAAGGTTTGAGAAGAAAAAGCTTTGTTCTTGGACACAAATCTGAGCCTGTTTTGTTAACTGTAAAATGGTGGTGATCACAGCTCAATGATAAGGCTGCTTGGAGGATTGGAGATAACACAGGTAAAGAGTAAAAGTTATCTGATCCTCATAACTAGAAATTGAGCTATTATTATTAGTATTTACAAGTTACAAACCAAGGCTTAGAACTATGTGTATAGCTGTAATGTGTAAATAAAATTTGCACTTAAAACATTTATAACTAGAGGATTGCTGGGTGGCTCAGTGGTTTAGCGTCTGCCTTCGACCAGGGTGTGATGCTAGGGTCCCAGGATCGACTCCTGCATCGGGCTCACTGCATGGAGCCTGCTTCTCCCTCTGCCTAAGTCTCTGCCTCTCTCTCTCTCTCTCTCTCTCTCTCTATCTCTCTCTTTCTCTCTCTCTCTCTCTCTCTGTCTTTCATGAAAAAATAAATAAAATCTTTAAAAATTTTTAAAAAACCTTATAACTGTGATTTTCAGCTTTTGCCTAGTTTCTGACAAAGATCAATTTTTTGAATAAGTGATTAATGAAGCTATGTTTTACTTCTATTTATTTATTCTTTTAGAGAGAGAGGGAGAACGTGAGCATGCATGAGTAGGGGAGGGGCAGAGAGAGAAGGAAATAGAGAATCTTAAGCAGGCTCCCTGCTCAGCGTGGAGCCTGATGCACGGCTCGATCTCACAACCCTGAGATCCTGGCTGAGCCAAAATCAATAGTCTAATGCTTAACCCACTGAGGGACCCAGGCACCCATCCTTTTAATATAATACAAAAAAAGTAATTTTTTTATATTTACATATTTTCTCCTTATCCATATAGATGGAAAAATACATCTAGGACTTTGTGGAGGTTTTTTTTTTTTTGTGACAGTAAGTCACAGATAAAACTTTTGGATATATGATGAAGCTAGTCATGCGATATGTGAGACTAAAAGCATGCCTGGCTTCGAAAGATATGAGAGAAAACAGACAAAACCAAAAAAGCAAAAACAAAAAAACAACAAAAAAACACTATACCACAAACCAGATCCTACAACAAAATCCTCTTTCCTGGTAATAGAAGTGTGATAGTCCCCCTTTATCCATGGTTTAGCTTTCAGGAGTTTCAGTTACCTGCAGTCAACCATGGTCTGGAAACAGACGATACTCCTGACATGGTCAGTAGTAGCCTATACTATGTGGCAGTGTTTACATCATTCATTCACTTCATTTCCTCACACAGGCATTTTATCATCTCATGTCATTGCAAGAAGAAGGGTGAGTGCAGTTCAGTAAGATCTTTTGGGAGAGACCTCATTCACATAACTTCTATTTCAGTATATTGTTTTAATTGTTCTATTTTATTATTGTTGTTGTCAATCTCTTACTGTGCCTGATTTATAAACTAAACTTTACCATAGGTATGTAGGCATAGGAAAAAGCACATTATGTATAGGGTTCAGTACTCTGCAATTTCAGGCATCCACTGGGGGTCTTGGAGCATGCCCTCTGTGGGTAAGGGAGGATTGCTTTATTAGGTGAATATGAACTTTAATGTATAGTTCTGGTAATTCATTTGATAACTGCCTTATGGCTGTTATAAAAGTACTTGAACAGGCTTAAACTTTGCTTCTTTTATTATGCCAGTTAAATTTATATTTTCTCAATCAGATTGATATGTCATACTCCTCCAAGGTAGTTACTGGTTCCCTGCTGCCTATAGAATGACAAACTTCTATTACACTTGAAGGGCATTATAATCTCCCTTGAACTCACTATTCTTTCCCCTTTTAGACCCTATTTGTCTATGAGTCATATGTTCCTGTCATGTGGTTCCCTCCTTCTCTCCAAGGTATTTAAAATATATGGCCTGACCTGTTTATGTTCATTCTGTTCCTGAAGCATCGAAGCATAGAATGTCCTTTCTTCACATACCAACTCTTCAGAATTCATGAAAGCATCAAATATTTTCGCAAAACTTTTCTCAATCCTTTTACATTTTTATAATTTTTTGTTTCATTTTCAGTTGCAAGGCATTTGGAATCTATGCATTGCACTATTCCTTTTATTTTATGGTTATATCTATCTCCTACATGAATACACAAACACCTTAAGGGAAAGCCATATTTTTTAATTTCCCATGTGTTCCATGGTATCTATCAAAGGATATTATAAATCCCCCAATAAATAATTGCAGAAAGAGCAAAAAATTAATGTAACATTGATTGCATGACTAATGCTTTTATATTCTTGTCACAATATTCCCCCTTTAAAAGAATGTAAGCCCCATGCTTGGGGATTTGGTCTGTTGTGTTCACTTAATGTGTTCCCAGTGCCTAAAAGTGTCTGGGACTCAGCATTTCTTGACTATAATAATACATATATCTGTATAAGTCAAATAATCATTAAACAAATATGCTTTTAGGACTATTTTGCTAAACATTGATGTTTTAAAAATTTTAATAAAATATCGACAGACTGATCATCTGCGACTATTTTTTTTTTATGTGGTTGGAGGTAGTCCTGATTTGAAAGATCTTTAAAAGAACTAATGACTGAAGTGTTATCTAAATCTAGTCATCAGGGCAGCCCCAGTGGCCCAGCGGTTTGGTGCTACCTTCAGTCTGGGGTGTGATCATGGAGACCCGGAATCGAGTCCCACGTCAGGCTCCCTGCGTGGAGCCTGCTTCTCCCTCTGCCTGCGTCTCTGCCTTTCTCTCTCTGTTTCTTTCTCTGTGTCTGTCATGAATAAATAAAAAATAAAAACTTTAAAAAAATAAATAAATAAAAACAAATCTAGGCATCAGAGGGTGTTACTGAATTATACTTTACTACACCTCAACGAGTAGAGTTTTCACAGTTTAAGTAGACTAAATGCAGTTGGGAAGATTTATTTAGGACTGGTTACTGAAACAGATATTTAGCTTAATTATGTTTTTTGTTTGTTTGTTTGCAAATCATAGCTAATGTAGGTGCCCTATCTTTAACTTTCAAATATCAAGCAGTACTGATTGATATCCTTGATGCAAAATTTGAAAATGGGCATAGGTGAATTTTGTTTTTTGGAATAGTTATTTTTCAATGGAAGTATAGTCTTAAAATATTAAAATTAAATTTAAAACAATATATAGCCTGAAATTAAAATGTTAAGGCATTGTGTCAGAACTACAATGAAAACTATAGAAAATCCTTTAGTGAATTACTTTTGATATATGAAAAATTATTTACTAATTTGCGTGTTCTGCACAATTTGATTTTTATGTATATGAACATATTTTATACACATATATTCTTCAGAAAGAATGAGAGAAAAATAAATTAATATCTGAGTACTTAATTTTGAAACTAGTTTGTAAAAGGTCATTTCAGGCAGGAAGAGATAGTGTTCCTATAAAGTACAGCTTGCTATCTGTGTGCTAATTGAGCTTATCTCTTGCCTGAAACAGAATTATCTGTTCTTAGGCTTAAGAAAAGCTGCTATATTCAGTACAGTGGTATTTACAAAAGATCTAGCTTGGTAGACACTTTATCTTCCTCTGTGGTTCCTTGTCTTTGTTAGGCAGAAAAGAATTACATGGTATTATTCTTACTTTGCTGAAAAGGTGTGATATTTTACTAACGAAATGAAAATGATTGCTGGAATATGTTTACATGCTAATAAGTGGCAGAGACTCAGAGGGGGAAAAGATTACCCTCTGAATTTTTTTTCTTATAATTCCTCTTTGGAGATCTGTATTGAAATAGCATGCCCTTTTGTTGTAATTCACATATATAATCCTAAATATTGTATTTTCATTCTCTATCTTTTTTAAAGATTTATTTATTTATGTATTTATTTATTATTATGTATGTATTATTTATTTATTTGAGAGAGAGAGAACGTGAGCAAGTGAGCAGGGGGAGGGGCACGAGAAAGGGACAATCTTGAGCAGACTGCCTGCTGAGTATGGGTATGGAGCCTGAGGTGGGTCTTGAGATTTCGACCTAAGCTGAAATCATGAGTTGGATACTTAACCTGCTAAGCCACCCAGGCACTCCAACATTCTCTTAAAGTTACTGCCAAGTAAGACATATCAAGCCTACAGAATTCGAGCTCTGATGAAATAAAGGGTAGTTTACTAAAAACAGCAATAAAAGGAAGATTATTTAAATTGTCTACTCCCACCTAACCTGCCATTTCTTTTTCCCCAGTACAAGTCCATAAGAAGATGCTATCTGAGATACTGTGTCAGTTATCATAAACTCCTATACCCACGAGGGAATAAACATTCTGGACAGTGGAAACCTAAAGTAGAAAGCTGCAGGGCTCCATATTACTCTTTCTTGACTATCCTTATTGAAACCAGGGAGTAATTATTACTCAACAAGAGAACTGATCTTGAGCTCTCAAGATCACAGAAGAGTCATTAATTAGATTGGGCCAAAGGGGAAGAGAAGGGATGGGGAAAAATATTTCACAAAGGCAAAAAAAAAAAGAGCATGTAGAGGGGAGTGAAAGGAAATTGCTTTCTTGATGACAGTGAGATTTTAAACTTTGTTATATAAATATGGGACTCCTGGGTACCTCAGTCATTAAGTGTTTGACTCTTGGTTTCAGCTCAGGACATGATATGAGGGTCCTGGGGTGGAGCACTGCATCAGGCTCTGTGCTCAGCAGGGAGTCTACTGGAGATTCTCTCTCCCTCTCCCTCTGCCCCTCTTCCCCCAAGATAATTAAATAATAAATCTTTAAATCTTAAAAAAGTTTAACTTTATTACATAAATATGAGATTGTACTCAATCTTGTCTACACTACCTAGAATATAGGGTTGACATAAAATACAGGATACCCAGTAAAATTTGAATTTCAGATAAGTATTTGTTGTTTATCTGAAGTTCAAATTTAGCTGAGAGTCATGCATTCTTATTTACCAAGTCTGGCAACGCTATCCGAAGACACATTGTTTTTTCTAAAAATGTTCTCCTTTTGTTATTTTCTTTATAAGACCACAAACAAGGGGAAAGTGCCACTGGCAGATCCATTTCCTAGGGCCCTAAGTGCATCTTTTTCTAAGGACTAACATCTCTTTTGAAATATGTTATGGGAAGAGTTTGAATAATAGCATTACATTTTCACCCTTGGAAAATGACATATTCTGGCTCATGCTGAGATACTTCTGAATACATTAAGTACTTTATTAGGTACATAAAGGATCTTGTTGGGTTTTTTTAAGACTTTATTTATTCATGAGAGACAGAGAGAGAGAGAGAGAGGCAGAGACATAGGCAGAAGGAGAAGCAGTCTCCCTAAAGGAGCCCAATATGGGACTCAATCCCTGGACCTGGGATCACGCCCTGAGCTGAAGGCAGACGCTCAACTGCTGAGCTACCCAGGCGTCCCAAGGATCTTGGGTTTTTTGTTTTGTTTTGTTTTGTTTTTTTTTTTTGATATATTTTTTTTAAATTGGAGTTCAATTTGCCAACATATAGCATAACACCCAGGGCTCATCCCGTCAAGGATCTTGTTTTGATGCAACTTTTTATTTCCTTAGTGTTCAGATCACCTGTAAAAGGTTAAAGGGTAAATTAACATAGCTACTGAATATGGACTGGCAGGATAGACTTGATCAACCAGTGGCCTCTAGACATACATGACCAAAGGTCCAGAGGAGGGTAATGTAGACCAGTGGCTTCAGGCCTGTCCTAGATAACTGTCCAATCACAATTTACCCTTAACATATACATAGTATTATATTTACATAGACTATACTCAAATATGATTTGAGGTATTGAATGTATGCATTAAATCAGTGATAAAAGTCAAATTAATTTGGATGTTGCAATAGGCCCACCTACAGCCACAGTGCATGTGAGCAAGCTATCACAAACACATAAGGATGGACATTTCTACTACATCTCATAAAATAATGTGTCCTAGAAAATATAATATGTAAATATGTAGCATACGACAAGTCGTTTTTATTTAATATGGGCTTTATGTTTGTATATAATAATTGTATGCATGGAGCTGAAAAATACTCTTAACATTTTCCATTGATGCTTAACTGAGTTCCTGGCTCTTTATAGATACTCAATAAATTATCTATTGAATGAACAGATACATCTCCTACCTCAAGTGAGTTCACAGTCCAGTGGAGTAGATGGATATGGAAAGGTATAAAAATAGTACAGTCTTACTGGTGTCATGCTACTATGAGAGGAGTAAGGAGACACATATAATCTGTGCATGTGGGGAGCTAGAAAGGCATCCCGAAAAAAAATCAATCTTTGAACTAAATGCAGTTATTTAAGGAAAACTAGGTGAAAAGATGGAAAGGATGTAGAGAGGGAGTTTATGAGCATAGGGCTGGATGTGAGAAGCCCTGTAAATATTGTGAACATCACTGATGGAAATACTCCTGAGGTATAAATTTTAATACAGAGAGGACAAAAAATCGAAGTCGAAAACTTAGGGGGCCTCATTTTATGTCAGAGTAAAGAGCTTGGACTTTATTCTGTAAACCACTGGGAATCATTGGCAGATTTTAAGCAGGGCCTAAAAAGGTCAGATATGCAGTTTCGTTGGAGCATTTTGCTAATTATGTGGCGAATGGATCTGAAAGGGGCCAAATTGCAGGCAAGAGCTTTAGGTAAGTAACTGAGACTAATGCAAAGATAAAATGATAAATTTGGGAAGGTTATTGGTAGAAATGGTTGGTGGAGGGGGAAGTGCTCAGGTTGAAGAAATATTATATAGAGGAAAATCAGAAGTGCTTGGGATCAGTTCGATGCATAAACCAGGAATGCAGAAATGTCTAGCACCAGTTGGATATGTGACAGTGAGTATGTGCGAGAGCAGTCTACGTTGGAAAGTTGGAACAAGTGAATCGAGGTTCATCAACTTAGAGTAAAATCCTGAGTGGGTATGGGATCACCTTGAAGAGTGTGAGCACAAGTGGAGAGCTAACAAGAAAATGGAAAGCTAGAGAGCATCAAAATTGAACATTCAGATGGGGGAAGATGAGAGAGACGAGGGGGAGGAGGAAGGGGAGATAAGGACAAGAGAGAGGGAAAACAGTACAGTGTGAATCAAGAAAACAAGAACATTAAAAAATGTTGACACAAGAATAAAGGTGCCAAATAGAGCACGGAGGTTCTGCAAGACATATCTTCATCCAAATCTTTTTCAGAATATCTTTATAACACAAAACTCAACAGAGATTCATTTAATTTTCTCACCCCTGTTTGGAGAACAGATTTTAAATTAGAAAGGTGCTTATCCCAGACTAGTCATGACATTTGATAAAGATTTTTTGCCCTGCTTAATGTACAGTCTAGGAAAATTTCATAATGAACTGATTAGAATTTAAATGATACCTGTTTTAAAACATCTTTTCATACTGCATGTATTTATAGGACAGATTATTCAAGTTCCTAAGTCTATCAGGAAATTAATTTACAGTTTAAAGTGAAGTAAATATATACTGTGTCTGTATCTAAATTCCTCAAGAGATAAATTATATTCTATCAAGCATAAAATACATATTTAAATATTATCTGTTTACACACGCTTACATGATAAACTCAAAGAGCCCTTTCGGAAGCATTATGGGATATCCCTTAAATATAATAAAATACTGCAGTCCTGCAAAAGAAGGTGCTTCTTTATGATTTTTGATTTTAGCAGTACTTTAAGAGACTGGACATTTAAGGACCAGTAACTGAGCAGCAGAGATGTTCACTGGGAAATAAAGTGAGGAGAGATCAGGGAAGCTAGGTGTGAGGAAGGGTAAGAAAAACCAACAGGGCTAATACCATGACTTCCACGGAGTTGGAAGTAGTGAGGCAAGGACAGAAGATTCTATTTAATTTATTTATTGAGACACATAGCCCCCCTGGCCATTTGTGTTCTCAGAAATTTCTTGCTAGACATCTCCTTCTTTGAGTCTAGGCTTACTGTCATGCTGCATGCCTTTATGAACCTCTCTATCCTGAATTTCTTCATCATTACCCCTTCTCATCTCTATCACTTGTTGTCCCTTCACCAATCCCACAGCCTTTTCTATTCTCTCTCTCTCTCTGTCTCTCTCCATCTAATATACACACACGTATATATACACACACAGAATGAACTGTATGTATTCAAACATGTGTATAAATAATATATATACATGTCCTTCCTAATATATATAGATGATATGTGTGGATATTTACATGTATAGGTATAGATGTCTATGTTGGGCATGTGTAACAAAACCATGAGATTTTGATTATTCACATCTTTCATTTTCCGTGATTTGAACATTTCATTTAACAAAAGGGAAAGCTGAGAAAGAAGTGACTTAACTTGTCTTGTGTCGCAGGGCATATACTCAGGTTCATCCGCCCTCCAGAGCAGCTGTCTAGACCACTAATGATAGGGCTGTTCTGGCAGGACACCTGCGACACTGGTGGGGAGTGGCCAGTCCTGATTTCTCCAGCAAGGAATCCCAGCAGGTGGCTGCTGTCTCTCCTCTTAGGATTGACTTGGCTCCCCTGAATTTGCATTCACTGAATTCATACCCCTGAATGCCTATTGCTTCTTGAGGATAAGAATTCTCTCCTCAATGATGGTACTTATTATAATATTTGGTGGGCTTTTCTTAAAGTTAACTTATATGTGAGAACAAAGTCAAAGCAATTTTTTAAAAGTTTGATTCATCTCTCCTGTATTTAGTAGAATGGAGTTTAGTATATATGTGAGAAAATGTATCACATTCTGGCACACAGGTGGTAATTTCAGACATTCTTGATGTACTAAATGAATTTTAGTACTGATATCCTCATGTTTTCTTTTTTTTCACTATTTTCTTAGAGATTATTGCCCACAGACCATGCAAACAAAACAAAAGCAACAACAACAAAAATGACCCTAACCATTAGACTTTATACTTTCAAAATGTATTTTAAGCATCTACAAGATTGCTTCAGGAGGCAAAAATGTTTTTATAAACAGCTGTGCACTTGATGGCTTTTTTGAACAAAACAACTTCACATGGTAGTAAACAACAAGGACTCTGAAGCTGCATCAGCCTGAGTCTAAATCTTAGTTCTAATACTGACTAGCTTTGCCATCTTGGGCAACTTAACACGCTTAACTTTTCTGGGTGTCAGTTTTTCTCCTCTGAAATGGGGGATAATACTACCACTTCAGTAAAAAGATACTACTACCAACTCAGAGCGTTGTAACAAGGATTCAATGGGTTGAGTTCTAAAAATACCATTTATAAAAATTTGTCAAACAAAATAAAAATAGATAATATCCTGTCATTGGTAACCACAAGTTTAAATTGAACTAATTTCTAAGTTTCCCAATTCTGCCTCCTAGGGTAAAGTTTATTGTTTTCCCTTTGTGTTTCATCCATACTTCTTTTTCTACTTCTCTTCAGCTCCCTATTAACTAACTATAATGGCTTGATTTGTTTACATGATGGTGTCTACCGCTAGACTACAAGATCTTCGAAAGCATAAATTATGTTGTGATTATGTTTTTATTTCTAGACACTTACAACCCTTCTGGTACAACATGGGCCCATAACGAAGATTTATATTAGACTGAATAATAATCTTCATTTATAGCCTAATATGGGAATTATTGGTTTGTTCCATTAAGTATTCACACAATGTTTTTTACCTCATCTTGAGGTTTCCTGATTATTTTTATACCCTCATTTCTCAGGTCCCAATGAGCATGTACATTTTTTTTAAATAAGGCTTTGTAGATAATTGTATTTTTATTAAAATACATTTTTTCCATCACCTTTCATATTTATTTCACTTTAATTCTAAACTTTATAAATGTAGACAGTACTGTAACAGAAAATTGAAAGTGTATACATTTATTAAGGTATCTCAAAGGAAAAGTCATGTTTTCTCACTGCCCTCACAGAAATCCTTTCTTTCCTTTTTACTTTCCTGAAATCCTAAATGGAATTAGTGATTTGAGAACTAAATCACAATTTTAAGCAGAGAAAGGCAATAACATCTGCCTCAAAAACTCTGGCATTTTAAAGATGGAACACATTAGATTTGAGTAAGAAAGACATCATTGTTTTACCTATATATAGTCATTGTAGTGTCTAGGAATTTCAGGTGAGTGAAGTCCCATTCAAAAGGAACAAGAGGAGGATCCCTGGGTGGCTCAGCGCTTTAGTGCCTGCCTGCGGCCCAGGGCTTGATCCTAGAATCCTGGGATCGAGTCCCACGTCGGGCTCCCTGCATGGAGCCTGCTTCTCCCTCTGCCTGTCTCTCTCTCTCTCTCTCTCTCTCTCTCCCCCTGTGTCTCTCATGAATAAATAAAAAAAAATCTTTAAACAAAAGGAACAAGAGAAGAGGAGTCAGTTCCCCACCAGAAATACAGAATTCTGAAAAATACGTTATCAGGGCATGTTTCTCATGAATCTTATCATGTAAAGCTGGAAGAAAGTTGCAGTTGCAGAGTAAGCACTGTACTTGAAGCATTAGGAATAGGTGATTGCTTTTTACGAAGTTGGGCTGGATCATTTCAACAACCTTAATTTCAAACCATATTATGTATAAGCTCAACCCTTTTACTATTTCTGTTTCTTAATGTTTGATGGGCAACAAAGCAATCTTTAAAGACAACTGAAATGTGAATAAAAATCCATAAGCCCCCCCCACAATTTCTACCAGGTTTCTATAGAAACATAGAAAACCATGACCCTTAGGCTCAACCATATTTCTTTTTTGTTGGATCATTTACAGTGAACTTATGTGTTCCTAAGCACATTTGAACACACTCAGAAGAAGCTATTCATTTAATAGCACCTTTTATTTCCAAAAATGAAAGAACAGATTTAATACTGTAATTAAACCATAACTGTAATCTGGAACACATGTAGCAGTCAGTTTACCCAAATCAAGCCTTTATTGACAAGTACAAATCTAATTGTAAATTTTATTTGATGTTCTTCATTTCTGGCTTTTTAGTGGGTGGTGGGGACACCCATGATGAAATAAATTAAGCCTGATAGGGCTCTGTCCAAAATGTAGGGAATCACCCTAAATCTTTTCGTTATATGCAAGTAAACCAAAGTTAAAAAGTAGTAAAAATCAATTCAATTGAAACTAATTTTATAATACCCTATTACTTCTTAATTTTTAGTATCCCGTGTAGAAGCGATAACTGATTATTTCATATGCTTATTGAATACATGTTAATTCAGAGCTCTGTGATGAAGAAATGCAAATAAAAACAGGGAATCTGCTTATAACATGTATTAAGAAAAATGAAAAAAAATTGGATTTATGAAAAAAATCACATTTTGAATGCTTGGCTGTTCTCAAATCTGAGAGCGTATTAATTGACATTTGAAATCCCAGAATAAGTAAAAAAGATTTTGCCTTACCAGGATATTACATATCTGATGCATATTTGTATCTATATGGATATTTCCATACCATAATGATATTCAAAAAAAGCTCAAATTAGGAAAATAGCTAAAACATGCAACAGATAATATTCGATGTATGTACTTGTGGAAAAATTAAATGTTGCTCTCCCATAGTTCATGTAAAAAACTGTATCTCCCAAATACCTTCAGTGGTATAGCTGAAGTCTCATGATTTGCTCTCTGTTCATGGCTATATAATACAGCATCTGCTGACAATTTCTATTTTGCAAACATAAATGATCTTCATGTTAATTTAAATGTGATAGCATTTTGAATTTAAATTGTGTTCAAATAATGACATGTTTGTTGGAATACATGAGTTAAATAAGAATTAGACACAAGTATTACTGAAAATTATTGCAGCTTATTTAGGAGTGAATCTATGGGTTGCAAAACATATATAATATTTACTGTAGTACCTATTATACTATAGCATCTAGATTACAACTACATAGATGCTATATATATATGCTACTACATAGTAGTACTCTATGCTATTTATTATACATGCTATATAGATCATGAAAAATCTATCCTTAAACTCGAATCATTTATGATACTATCATATATTAATGATAATTATTCCTGATGCTTGATGCTGAAGCTACAAAGGAGTAGATTCCTAGAGAAGCTTCTAGATTTCTGAGAAAATAAGATTTTAAAAAGGGCTAACAACAATAAGAGACAACTCCACTAGGTATTTTGACAAATGTTTCTCACTTAAAGTGATAGTCGGATCCTATAGATAATGCTGTGTTCACTTTACAGGGGCAGAAACTGAGGGAAGAGAGAAGTTAATATAATACAGTAGGATTGTACAATTATTAAGTGTGAAACCCGAGTCTCAAGTCCTAGTTTTCTGACCTCAAACCTAGTGCAGGTGATAGCAACAACGTGTTGTACCATTGATCAATGAAAAGAAAAAAAAATTATGATTTCCAACTGTTAGGAAAGAATTAATTGAATATATTTGACATGAAATGAATTTTGAAAAAAAAAATAGCTGAGCGTTAAGAAGTAGGGAGGGAAGATGTCTTGGGCCCGAAGGACAGCATTAGCAAAGGCAAAGAAATGTCTACCTATGAAATGATGGCTGAGACATTTTGATTGTCATGCAGTTTTCCTAAATGAAGGAGGTAGAGAAAGTACAGGCTTCAATCAGCTTGCCGAGGGCCTGGAGCCCCAGGCTAAATCTGTAATGAATCTGATACATGCATATCGTGTGGCAGATGAACATAGTGATAGATGGGAAGCAAAGTGCAGGGTATGTTTTGATTACATGTTGTGAAAATAAAGAATGCTTAGCCTTACTTGTGCAGGTGGGCACACTGGCAGAGGAGGGAAAGGCCACACTGAACACTGTGCGTGTCTTTGGGGTGATTTTCCGTTCAAAATATTACTCAAAGCAGTGGTTAATTATGTTATTTAAATATTCAAGTAATATGATTCTGAACAGGGGCTTTTGGGCAAACATATTTTAGTTTCATCATTAAACTAATTCAGTTGTTCTTGAATATATGACCTACCACCTGCAATGGAACATTTCTGAGGCCCTCTGGGCAGATGTAATAGACTAGAGATTGCTGAAGACAAATTCCTTGCAGAGAAAGATTTGTGAAATCCTGCAGGGAACCAAGGAAACTATACTGCTAAACACTCTCCCCTGCAGAGAAGGCTTTATCATGGACTGTCTCTTAGCACTTCAAAAAAACTTTGAACTTGTAAGAGGTAACTACCATTACCTCATATCATAAATCCCTACAGAAAATTACAGAAATGTTAATGGTTATCCTACACTATGAGTAAAGGCTCTAATCTTAATAATCATCTTTATGTTCATAAACCTAACTTCTTCCTCCGGATATGTAGGGGAAATGCATATTTGCAAGTGGAGAAGAATTTTTAAAAATCAATATATTTGTATACATTTGCTGAAAACATGTTCTGCCTCAAATGGTGCTGGGTTTGGTTAAATGAAGTTAAATAAGACATGGTCCCTTCTAAGAATAGTCATGATTTGTTTGGCTTCTCTGCTATTTTCAGAAAATACTTGAATTATAACTCTTTACAAGAATATGTCTGAGTTGCCTCTAAGTCACTTCCAAATCAATTTCAAGATGCTTTAGGCACTTTGGGCAGATTCCCATGTTCTAGGTAAACAGAAAGAAGTTGCATGATGAACTTTTTTCTCTTGTACTTACCTCAGGTGTTTCTGGAGTGGAAACATAAATGATGCTATTTATTATCTTGGATATTTTTAAGTGTTTAGATGTGAGATATTTGATGGATTCTTTTAAGTGTTTAGATGTGAGATATTTGATATTTGATGAGTTATGACAACCTTCTGAAATTTTACTCTGTACCACACCATACTGTGGGTTTTTTTTTTCCTGTTTATAGCATGACACTCATGTTATATGAACATGCTCAAAAGCTACATGCTTTTAGGGAAGTCCCCAATACCCAGAAATGTTGTATGTCTTTTTCACAGACTGATGGTTTTCATTTTTGCTTTAGAATGCATTTAGAAAGTATCATTAAAAATATTAAGAGAAAAATATTACGGAGACCCTCTAAAGATTCCTCTTTGGGGATTTCCAAGCCTCTTTGATCAGCATTCCTGTGATGAAGTCCAACAAAAAAATCCTTACTACTGAATGTTCTCTTGTTCTACTTTAAAGAAGAAAAAGCTGTTTAAAAACTACTTCTGTACAGTTTTCCAGGACTCTGTGTCATCTTCCTTTGATTTGGAACTTTGTGTTCTTCTCTGATTTTAATGCACACTTGAATGCCCCATAAAGCATGAGATGGATGAATTAAAGCAATAGTGTGAAAGTAGATTCTACTTAAAGGCATTTTCTCTTATGTTGCTTTTTCCTCAAAGCGTCCTTAGCAAGTAATATTAAGATTCAAATATTGCAAATTATGGATTTTTCTACAGGCATACAGATATTCTTTCTAAATAGATAAGTCTAGTGTTCCTTTTGAGGATGCTGTTGGTGTGAATAGTTCTTTTCCTAAAAAAACAAACATGATCTATTATTATTTTTAAATGTAGATAGGTATAAAAGTAAATTTCTCTCATTTGGAACATATTGTGGTTCATATCTTCCACAAAATTAAATTGTTTATGCTATTATAATTCATCAAGTGAATATATATCTTCCTATTAAGAAAACGGTCTGTCAGATGTCGTAAAACATTTTTTAACAGTAAAGGTCACATTTTATTGCAAAAACCTGTCAGTGCTTTATGTCCAAGCTGTGAAATGTTATTGCTTCAGGGTGATTATATGGGAGGGGGTTGTGGTTAAGAATGCCTTTCTGTGGCCAGCTATGATTTACAGCAGCAAATAGAGAATTAAACCCTTAATTGAAGCCTACAGAGCTGTACCTAGAGGCTACATTCAGCCTGAAATTTGATTCAGACAATTTTCTTAGTCAAGCCCCTATGGGCTTACCAGTTGATTCTCATGAGTTTTGATCGTGATTGAAAAGACAAGCTGTTTTCTACTTTGCCCTGAACTTCCCTAAGGTAAATCCCCAGTTTTAGTAAGCTTCTTGATTAACGTGAAGGGAGACATAATGGGAGAGAGAGAACGTGTGCGCACACAGGATTTTAACTATTTCCTCGAGTTCCAAGATGAAAGTATCTTAACTTTTCAGATAGTTCCTAGAAGAAATCCTGGTTTGGTAAACTAGTAAATCTCCCTATCCTGAAATTATCATGGAACTGTAGTTATGCCCTCAAGCACTTGCCGCTGTTCCTCTGAAAGAGGGTGAATAGATCATGGATTTCAGGTACCTCATATTTGTTTGGGACACATTGAGGTATCACCAATGGGTGGCTGACCTAGATGGGACATGAATAAATGTCAGTCCAGAGATCACATGATCCTGAATAAATCTTTCATCCCTATCCATAAGCTATATACCCTTCTTTGTTCCATCATATTTTCTATTTATTCTATTTTTTGGCGTCTCTTACAGGTTACTTAAGTATTTGCTCTATTAATGAGACATATTAAATTCTGCCTTTGTCTCACTACCTATTCCTGACTACTGCACTTAAAACATCTTATGAGATTTTCCCATATCTCTTAAGCCTAACTTATGTCAATGCTTAATACTTATTATTATCAACCATCCTTCTGCTTTCTTGTGCTCTATAGCAGAATAGAATATTTACAATTAATTCAGCAAACTTACATTAAGTATTGAATGCTTAAGATATGCAAGGTAATGTGCCAGGCGTTAATGAAATAGAAAGATAAAATATCCTCAATTTAAGTTTATGGGCTGGTGGAGGATCTATGCTATTTAACTTAAATTATAATGCCAGGTAGATAGAGATTTCTGTGGAATGGGCTACTGACATGACAAAAATTCTGATTTAGGGAAATGAATCTGAAGTGGTGTATGACGTGGGTCTTTGGAGGAAAGGTTGGATAAATGAGGTCATTTTAGTGGTCTAGGAAAGTATTAGTGTTGTCATAAACCACAAAGTGGTTATGGGATAACAGAGAAAGGATAAGGGACAAATTATATTTTGGAAGTAGAATTAACATTTAAAAACCCACTATATGTATATAGGTAGTTTTAGGGGCAGGAGAAAGGACTCTAAAATAATCTTGAACATTTAAGCCTGGGTAAATGAGATTAAAGGAATTTAAAAGGGGGGGGGGGACACAAGGATAGAGCCAGTTGAGGCAGAAGATGGCATTCCAGAGGGAAGCATATTGAATGTGATGTTCACACAGGACATGTACACAGAAATGTAAGGGAGACAGGAAGTGCCAAATAAAAGATATGACCAGAAATAAAATTTGGGAATCATGTCAGAGGAAGAGAATGTGCAACCAAGGCATTTGTTTCTTTCTTCAGAAGAAAAAACATACAGATAAAAGAGAGGAAATGATGGGACTTTGAGAATTAACAACACTTTAGATGGAGAAGAAGAGGGAAATAGAGAGGAGGAAGCAAGACTAAACAGAGGATTGTCAGAGGTTTGGTTTTGGGAAAACCTAAAGTTAGGAATTGGGCAAAGCTTTTTGGTAAAAGCAAACTAATTAGATGATAATGAAAAGGTAATTATACTTAGCCAATAATAATTTACTGGTGGTTTTGGGGAGAGATATTTCAGTAAAATGGTGAGGCAGTACATTCCATTTCAAGGTATTTATGAGTGAGAAGTGATAACCCAGAAGCAGTGAAAATAAACCAAGAATAAAGTCTTGGTTGAAAATGTGCCCATAAAGGAGAGACACAGAGGAGTAACAAGACTGAAGGAAAGATTGGAGTTCCATTATGAGTCTGTGAGCTGAATGGATTGTTACATGGAAGTTGGAGGAATGGTGATGTAAGGGAGGAAAGACATAGCTGACAGAACCCAATAGGAAACAAGAAGGTTGAGAAAGCAGAGTGAAAAGTAGGTTTTCGTATGATGCTATTAGTAAAATTTCCCTAGACTAGCGAGAGGCTTTTTACCATTTCTTATTCTGCCCCTGTGTGAATAGACTGCATTCGTGTCAGCCAAATTTAAAGAGACCTCATTTGGGTATTCAGATGATCAATTTATACCTTCATCATCCAAAAGTGCTCAAAAATATCCTCTCCTAACTTGTATGTATACGAATAAATAGCTGAGACTTTGACCCTCCTTAATGTTAATGAACACATGAAGTAATTTACATGAAATCAGACTGATGTAAAAAATAAACATGAATCTGAAAGCACAAGACACAATATCAAAGAGGCAGATCCTTTTTATATAGGCAAGTATATTTGGTGATAGGACATGAAAAAGAATTAGAAATTCAGTTGTTGGAGTATCTGGTTTTCAAATAGTAAATATAGACAATATATTATGCGATTTAATACTTAATTTAGGACTCCCAACACATGTAAGGTAGTATTAGATAAGATTTTTCTATAAATTATTTTGTTATTCCATGCTTCACACTTGATAGTTTATGCAACATGTTACCATAAGTACACTTAGATTCAGATTGAGCATATACATCTTACCTCATTTTAAAAAGAGGAGATTAGGGATCCCTGGGTGGCGCAGCAGTTTAGCACCTGCCTTTGGCCCAGGGCGCGATCCTGGAGACCCGGGCTCGAATCCCACGTCGGGCTCCTGGTGCATGGAGCCTGCTTCTCCCTCTGCCTATGTCTCTGCCTCTCTCTCTCTCTCTCTCTCTCTCTCTCTCTCTCTCTCTCTCTGTGACTATCATAAATAAATTTAAAAAAAATTTTAAAAAAAGAGGAGATTATACTTCATTTTCTAAGGACCCAGGATGTCACCTTTTAATATATAATATTTTATATATGGGAGTATAGTCCCATTAATGCTTATTTTATAAAAATAATGATAAAGTATATTAGCCTAATGAAATGATAGCAAATTTAATTATAAGTGGTGCTGAGACTGTAAATGTCTCTCATCTTTAGATGACTTCCTAGGGAAATAATAGTATTTACTGACTACGATAAGATTATCCTTTATTTTATTTTATTTATTTATTTTATTTTATTTATTTTATTTATTTTATTTTATTTTATTTTATTTTATTTATTTTATTTATTTTTCTTTGATAAGATTATCCTTATTAGCACTGCTGAATAATCTAGAGAATTTTCACAGACAAAATAGCCTTACGTAACTTTTCTTCCTGAAAGAAATAAAAACAGATTTTGTTTTGTTTTTAAAGATTTATTGTGACTACAATTATTTTGGCATACGTATCAGACTTCCACCCGATTCTGTTTAACACATTTTCATGCAATACCTATTCTTTATGCAGACTTTGTAGGTCTGGAAGTGTTATGATCAATGTAACAGACCTGTGTCCTTTGCCATCACGGGATCATATATCCCACAGTGGTAAGATTTCAAGGGAGAATAAGAAATACATAGGGCAATGAAGGATGATCATTGACAGTTTGAGGGGTTAGAGAACATTTGTTAGGTTTCTGGATTGGGCATATCAGCAGGCTGTGATGTATTACTTAGAGAAAGTAAGTTTTACAAGAGCATAACTCATTCAAAAACTCTGAGTATAAATTAAGGATTGAGGATATATAAAATGGTGAGTGGAATATGGACTTTTATACTAAGAGAAATAAGGAATCACTGAAGGGTTATAAGCAAAGTGGTGACACGATTAAAATTGCATTTTGCAAAAGATCTGATCAGTGGAGAGAATAAAGTATATGAAGCAAGTCAGGAGTGTGGAATCTTTATTAGGTAGGAACTGAATTAATGCATGCAATGTAAGATGGTGGCCTTAACAAGTGCTGGTCTTTGCAATTAGAGAATAGATTTGAGGGATACTAAGGGGATGAAGTCTACATTTCCTGGTACTTACAGGGAGATGAGGGAGGGACAAGAAAGAATAAATGATGCCCAGGTTTCGGATTCAGGCAACTGAGTAGACTGTGGTGCTTTTCTCCGAACCTGGAATCACAGGAAGAATATCTAGTTTGGGGGCAGAAGAAATAAGCCCCATTGTGGGCACATTGGGTTTAGCAGTCTCTTGTACCATCCTCATGGACCTCTGAATTGGCCTGAGGGTTCTGGAGAGAGAAAGTAAGCAGTTACATAGCTGGAGTTCATAGCAGTGTTGGAAACGGTTGCTCTGGGGATATGGAAAGTGAGAAGAGAGCCTCAAACGGGTCTATAAAGTTTTTGTGTAAGGAGACATATAGTTAATTCTTTAGGGTTTGTGGGACATATTGTTACAACTACTCAACTCTACTCTTGTAGCACTGAGGGAGCCACAGAGAGTACACAAGTTGAGTGGATGTGGCTGTGACACATTCAAAGTTAATTATGGAAGCTGAAATTTTGATTTCATATAATTTTCACATGTCAATAAATATTACTCCTCCTTTGATTTTTATTTTGTTTTGTCAACCATTTAAAACTATATAAGTCCATTCTTAGTTTGTGAACCAAACAAGAAACTCAGTGGGCTACCTATGGCCCATGGGCCACAGTTTGTAGGCCCTTGGTCTAGAACATTACCTTTCAATTCACAGAAACCAAAGAGGAAATGACAGGCATTGAGTCAGAAATGTAGAAGAAAAAATTAAGAGCATAACATAAAAGACATACATATTTTTTTTTAAATTTTTATTTATTTATGATAGTCACACACAGAGAGAGAGAGAGGCAGAGACACAGGCAGAGGAAGAAGCAGGCTCCATGCACCAGGAGCCCGACGTGGGATTCGATCCCGGGTCTCCAGGATCGCGCCCTGGGCCAAAGGCAGGCGCTAAACCGCTGCGCCACCCAGGGATCCCAAGACATACATATTATATAATTTTGAGTATTATATAATTTTGATTTAGTTAGCTCTGAATTTTGTGGTAGCTGGCCGCCACTTGCAGCCATGATTGAGATATACAGGTAGTGGAAATATGGGATTTTCAATAAATATACTTCATTTACAATTATAAATGTAATAAATATTGAGGTGTTTGAAAAGAGAAATCATCCCTTCCCATCCTCCATCCCCTTTTCTGCTACCACTCCCAATCCCCAAAAGCATGAGTTTAGATGTCCTAGAAACCTGAGTTCTATTTATTCTTGGCTATCTCATAATAGCCAGTTAATTAACTTCTCCAGTCTCAGTTTATTTTTCTGTAAAATAAAGATAATTTGGTGGGAAAAGAGAGAACAAGCAAGAAGATATGTGTGCATGTGCTAGAAATTGAGTTCATAGTGTTTGGGGTAAATATATATGAAAGCACCTAGCAAGACATATAGAATATATTTAAATTCTTTCCAAATGTGATTTCTCTCCTTTACAAAATATTTGCAATTTAACATACTGTGTGAATTCTAACCATTCGCCGAGAAATGATCTTTTTTTTTTTTCTTTTCTGGTTTCAGATAGGAATAGAGGAAGGATTCAATATTTGTTGAATAAAGGACTGAATGAATGATCCTTTTTAAAATGTGAGCATCTGAGCATGGGTAATACAAAATGCTGGACTGCAGTGGGTTCTCAATTACTGCAAGTTTCTTGTGATGATGATACTACTGGCCACTATAGAATCAAGTCAAAGTGCTGGATGAGTGTTTGCATTTGTGCGCACCAATAAACACAAAGCAAGAAAGTTTGAGAAGCATTTTAGGGGAAGGGAAATAAATGATTCCTGTTAGAACCCAACTTTGCCAAGTTATTTAACCTTCCCAGTAAGCCTCAATTTCATTATCTAGAAAATGTGGATAAACTGTCTCTTTGTGGGTCATGGTGTGACTTAAATGAGAGGACATAAAATATCGAGCACAGTGGCTGACATGTAGTAGGTGCTCAATAAATATTAGTTCCTCCCTTTCCATTCCCTCTTACAAGAAAATCAATTTTGACCTTTATTTCTACTAGCTGTGGGCCGTTTGCCTTAAAGAACAAACCTGCATGAAAAAGAAGAGTTTTATTGATGTGTTTGCAAATGGGTTGTTGGGAATGTGGAATCTGTTACATTTGAAGTACATAAATTCCACTGTGATATGAGCCTCATGCAAAGCTAGGAAGAGGTCTATAATTTGTTTTATTTAAAACATTGAATTATGATGGTTCACTTAATAACTCCAAACTACTAAGCTAAACTACATTTGTGTTCAGAAAACAGCCATAAAAATCCCTGTTAGACATTTAATTACTGCACAAATTGTTTTATAAAGCACTGTAAAACAAACATGTTGATTAGCAAAAAAGAAATAGAGATGTGATTGCAAAAACACTAATCTTTTTAAATGTATAAATTTAGCTGCAACCAAGTATTCTATCATATGGAACACTTTACCCCTTAACTCTTGTCATTCTTGTAACCCTGTCCATTTTTAAAGATAAAACTTCACATGCAGAATCTTTTCACATGTATGATTTGAAAAGAGATTTACTGCATCCTTATGAAAAATGTTTTGTTGTATTTTTTTCTTAATGGAGACTTAAATTAACATTTATGAACATGAATTTACAGTATCAAATTTTCGAAGACAGGCCAAAATCAATGCTTGAGTAAATCACGAAATAAGTGAGTGTCAGACTAAGGAGATGACAACAGTCTTTAAAGTTCAGGTTAGGGATGAGGAAGGTGAATTAGTTATCGGCTGTCTTCAGAGGAACTGATTCTGTAGTCATCACTCAAAGTCCCTCATATCTAAGGCAGAGGAACTGTCTTCCCAAGAACATTAATGTGATCTTCATCAATGCCTTTTCCATGTTATTTTATTTTTTTATGAAGATGCTAGTTCTAATTCAAATCAGGAGGGCTGCATTGTGACTTCTACCAGAGGAGAATTTATAGTGGTAAAAATCCTTTTTAAGCTTCTTGGCCTAATCATCTTTGAAACTATAGAATAATTTTGATGAGATTATTTAGAGTTATAACTGGTAGTTATATAGTAGGTTAAAAAATGCATATATGAACATACCCACCTACCCCCATATAGATAGTCTCACACACATATAAAAACCCCCATAAATTTCATAAGAGTGATGCACATCAGACAGTCTTATGTTTTTATCTTAACCAAAATTTTAGAGAGAAGGAGACAGAAGGATGGAAGGAGGTAGAATGGAAGGAGAGTGAGAGGAGCGGGGCCATTTTTCATTGTGTGTTCATTCAACAAATATTTTTCTTTTTTTAAGATTTTATTTATTCATGAGAGAGAGAGAGAGAGAGAGAGAGGCAGAGACACAGTCAGGGGGAGAAGCAGGCTCCACACAGGGAACCTGATGTGGGACTCGGTCCCAGGACTCCAGGATCACAGCCTGGGCTAAAGGCAGATGCTCACCGCTGAGCCACCCAGGTGTCCCCAAATATTTCTTTAGTAATATGTTATTAATCAGTCATTATAGTTAGAAGGATGGATTAGAATTCTGGTTTATATATATCCTATAGTTTTTTAATTTTTTTATTATTTATTTAAAGATTTTATTTATTATCTATTTAAAGATTTTATTTATTTATTCATGAGAGACACAGAGGGAGGCAGAGACACAGGCAGAGGGAGAAGCAAGCTCCCTGCAGGGAGCCCAATGCAGCACTCAATCCCAGGACTCCAGCGTCATGCCCTGGGCCAAAGGCAGATGCTCAACCACTGAGCTACCCAAGCATCCCTCTTACAGTTTTTTTAATCTTAAAGTTTTTTTTTTTAATCTTACAGTTTTGATGGGAGGGAAAAAATATAAGCAATTTGTATAATTAGAAAAATATAACCATTAATAATAGATCATTGACTCATTTTGGAGAATGGAAAGAGGCCTCCAAAGTGAGATGACATCATTTAATGCAGTTTGGTACTTTTGAGGGCCTGTGTTAGGGCACAACTCCATTCTGGACTATGTCATAACAAGGAGGAGTGCGGTGTGGTTCTGGTCCTCCAGGAGCTTACATGTAACATCATATTGAGAAACCTGTTAACTGATGCAAATGAGAGGAATAAACCAAAGTTGTGAAAAATTGTGTTGAGGAAATGTACAAGACAATACACAAATATAGGTGAGCAGCAAATGCACACATAGGTTATCATCATTCACATAATCTCATGGGTCTTGAATGAACCGTGACCTATAAAAAGGATCTCCTTGGAAGATGAAAGAACTGTCTTTTCCAAGTTCTCCTGGTCCTATTCCAGACTCTGTAACTCTGCTTTGTTACTCTATGATGGCAAGAATATTGACCACTAATGGAACGTCAAATCCTCCATATTATATTAAATTCACCAAATTCAGACACAAAGTGAAGTGAATCTAAAAGCATATGTGGTATCTCCAATATCAGTGGCAGTTGAACCAACTTTGAAGTGAATATTATCATAAAATAAAAAACTTAGATTTTACTAGATGTCATAAATAAGTAAACTAAATAGGAACCAAACTTTGGAGATTTTCTTTCAGTAATTCTAGGGGGAAGATTAGAAATTAAATTTTTAAAAATCTTCCCATGTGAGATTAATGATCAAAGAGTAGCAACCATTATATTAAACATAATCTTTAAGAAACCAGCCTCTGGGCTGCTAATATGTGGAATGGTTCTATTTCCATTGATTTTATGTTTTTCCTCTTCTCTACAGGAGATAGATAATAAATAGTACAATGTGCACTTATTTCTGAATAGTCTAAATATCTATACTTTTTATTTTTTAGTTAGTAGAATAATATATTACTAAACTGATCTATGATACATCTAAGTTTTAAGTAGGTGCAGTGACCTTTTGAAACCTATATACTTACAAGAGATGTTATGGTCTGAAGAGTTTTACTTGTGAAATGTTTCAGGTGCCAGTATCATGCAGGTACAAAAAAGTGATAAATCAAAGATGCTCTGTTTTTTTCACTTCTAGAGTTGAATATTTCAGCCTTCATAAAGTAAATACAGGCCAACAGAGGGAAAGTAATATTTAAATTTCAACAGAGAAAACAAAAATAAAATTTAAATCTCAACAAGGCAGAATGACAGCTGATAGTCATTGGTGCCTTTGTGATATGATGGACAGAGAATAGGGTATGATTTTACACTTTTTCTGGTCTGCACTGAGGCACATAGCATTTTTCAGTCTACATTTTACTCTTTTTCTTTTTTCTTCAAAAGACACACTTTACTCAAAGTGAAGATAAGTATATAAAGTAGAAAAAACACAATTTGGATAACATAGCTTTTGAGTAAATCCCAACATGCATAACACTGAATATATTAAATTATTTATTAAAACACTTTCTGTCTGTGCTTGTGGTAGGAAGAACAACTGGCTTACCCAAAGATATCCATGTCCCAGAGCCAGAAAAGTGTGAGTTACAGTTTTTTATGTATCAAAATTGCAGATATGATTAAAATAAAGACTTTAAGATTATCCTAGATTATCTGGTGGGTCAATGTAATCACAAAGATCCATACAAGTGAAAGAGGGAGGCAGAAGAAGAGAGTCCGAGGTAAGGACAGAAGCAGAGTTTGGATGTTATGATGTGAGAAAGACTTAATCTACCATTGCTGGCTTTGGTTATATGGAAAAGATCCATGGGCCAAGAAATGTAGGCAGCCTTTCAGAAGCTGGAGAAGGTAAGAGGATGGAATTTCCCCTTGAGACTCCCAAAAGGAACAAGGTCTGCCAATACCTTGATCTTAGCCAAGTGAGACCCATACCAGACTTCTGATCTACCAAACCATAAAATAAATTTGTGATGAACAAATTTAAATTTGTAAAATAATAAATTTCTAAGTCACTGAACTGTGGTAATCTGTTACATTTGCAATAGGAATCTAATACAAATTTTAGTAGCTGGAGGTGGTTTATTACTATAATACCTGAAAAGTGTGGAATTGGCTTTGGAATTGAGCAAAGGACAGAGGCTGGGAAATATTTGAGGAGTATGCTAAACAAACCAGATTGTCTTCAAAAAACAGTAGAAACAGAGATTTTTTTTTTTGTAAAGATTTTATTTTATTTTTTAAATTTTTTTAATTTTTTAAATTTATTTATGATAGCCACAGAGAGAGAGAGAGAGAGAGAGAGAGAGAGAGAGAGAGAGAGAGAGGCAGAGACACAGGCAGAGGGAGAAGCAGGCTCCATGCACCGGGAGCCCGACGTGGGATTCGATCCCGGGTCTCCAGGATCACGCCCTGGGCCAAAGGCAGGCGCCAAACCACTGCGCCACCCAGGGATCCCAGAAACAGAGATGTTAATGACTCTGCTAGTGAGGACTTAAAGCAGTGAAGAACATGGAAGAGAAAACATATATCACCTTAGAGAATATCTACATCATCATAAGTAGGCTGTGAGGAGAAATATAGAGATTAAAGGCACTGCTTGTGAAAGAACAGAAGGAAATAAGTACACGTTATTGGAAATTGTAGGAAAGGGAATCCGTGTTAAAAATGGCAAAAACTGGGATCCCTGGGTGGCTCAGCAGTTTAGCACCTGCCTTTGGCCCAGGGCCTGATCCTGGAGTCCTGGGATCGAGTCCTACATCAGGCTCCCTGCATGGAACCTGCTTCTCCCTCTGCCTGTGTCTTTGTCTCTCTCTGTGTGTCTCTCCTGAATAAATAAATAAAATCCTTAAAAGAAATGGCAAAAACTTAGCAGAATTCTTCTGTAGTCATGTGGAAAGCAGAATTCATACATGATGAACTTGGATATTTAAATGAGATTTCCAAGTAAATTACTGAATCTATGGCCTGGTTTCCTGCTTACTGCTTATAGTAAAATGTGAGAGTAGACAATGATTTTGCTAATCCTTATTCTTCCTACATGGCAAAGGATGCTAAAGTTTAGAGATTCATTAGAAGGAAACCACGGTCTAGAGGAAAAGCCAATAGTGTCTGGACAACCTTTTGTAATGTATCACAAAAATAGAAAGATCAGATTATTCAGTCACAGGAAAGTCTCCTTTAAGAGAGTAAGTATGTGACCCCTAAATGCTTTCAGCTATCCCAGAAAAAGCCCAAAACAGAGATGGGATTATCTAGGAAAAATATATGTGGAGTAGTTTTTTGTTTAATAGATTGAATCCCATGACATAAATGAGAGACCCACAAAGTTCTTGAGAATTTTGTTTCAGCATTGAAAAAAATGCTACCTTGAACTAGGAAAGACAGGGTACAAAATAAGACTGTTAGACCACTAAACTGATACTGGTAGGAAATATGCAGATAATAATACTCAGCTGAAAACGTGCGCTACGTTTCATGGGAAAAAAAAAAAAAAGGGATGATTCTGAGGGTGAGGACCAGAGGGTGGAGCTATGAGCCAAAGATTATTCTTAAACCTTAAAAGCAAATGGAGAGAGCGTAGATGGATTTTGAAATTGCTTTAAACCAGTGATTTTTTCCTTCCATTTTTATTCGTTTTCCCCCTTGTTATTCTTCTTCTTAAAATTTCAATTCAGGTATAATTAACATAGAGTATTATATTAGTTTCAGGTGTGCGATACAGTGATTTTTTTCCAATTCTATATATTACTCAGTGCTCACCATGATAAGTATACTCTTAAATCTCCTTCATCTATTTCTCCCATCCCCCCACCAACCTATTCTCTGACATTTTTGTCCTTTTTCAACCAAAAGATCTATAGTTATTATCCTGTGTCCGTACGACCACTGTAATCTGGGAAAAAAGGACTTGCTTTTTGTGCTCCATAGATGCACAGATGGAGAGAAGTTTTGCTCTAGGATGAATCATACCCAGAGTCTTCCGATTTTAGATAATTTTGATAGGATTCTTGCTAATGAGATTTAGATAACATTTTGTACTTGAGGTAATGTTGTTTTGGATTGAAAATTTAGATGACTTTGAATGGATGAGTATATTTTGTATTTGGAATGAATGTGGATCTTTGGAGACCAAAAGATAGACTGCGGTAGGCAGAATAATTCCCCCTCCGCAGGGTTGCCTGAATTCTAATCCCGGTAACCTGTAACTGTGCTGTCCCATAGCAAAGGAGAATTAAAGTGGAAGATGGTATTAGAGCTGCTAATCAGTTGACTTTAAAATAGAGACTTTTTTTGAATTATCAGGGTAGGTCCAACGTAATCATATGGTTTTTAAAAGTAAAAGAGGGAGGCAAGGGAGAATCAGGGAAATGTGACTATGGAAGAGGTCAACGGGATGCTAAATGAGGAATCAATTAGCTATTTTTGCCTGTGAAGCTGGAATGAAGTTGGGGGTAGGTAAGTTCCCCTGGGGTAAAGGAAAGGAAAAGGAAAGTGAGCAGCCTTTAAAAGTTGGAGAAGTCAAGGAAACCTACTGTCCCCTAGAGTCTTTAAAAGGAAATAAACCTTTTTGACATCCTGAACTAAAGATAAACAAATGTGTGTTTTAAGCCACCGAGTTTGTGGTATTTGACATGGCAATGGTAGGAAACTAATACGATGCTGGTATATGTTGACTCATTTAGAGGCATCAAATTTGTAGTGAATCTCTTTCAGACTTAAAGTCTTCAGCAGCTATTTTATTGTTTAAAGGTTTCAGGATTGTCTTTTCTGCTAATGCTGTGATGTTTATTCATTATCTTTGGCTTCCTTTTTCACTCTTCTCTGTATTAAGACACAACTCAAAATTCTTCTATTGCTTCTGTCACTGGTTGGAGTTTCTCTCCAGGTACATGGGGATATATATATATGTATATATTGCAGATTACAATAACTGAAAAAAAAAGTAGTGCCCCATGTCAATTTTTCTCTGTTTATAGACTTTTGTGTAAATACTGCTTTTTATTTTATCAGGCAGCTCAAGTCATTACTTTATCTAAAAACAAGAAGGTAGATACAGTTAATCTCTTGGCATGTGTGGTGTGTGTGCATGCATATGGCATGTTTACTTGCATATGTTAAGAAGATGGATGTAATTTGTAATGCTGAGTCTCAACTGTTGAAGTCGAATGTTGCACAGAATGCCAAATCAGTCAAGGTAGGAGAGAAAGAAGTGTCTGTGGTAGTCATAGTTCTTGGAGGCATGATATTACACTTCCCTTTCCTGGCAGTCCTGAAGATTGGAATTAGAGAGTCAAAACACAGATTCATTGCTATGCCTTCCAATTAAACAGCTAATGAGCTAGAATAATGACCTTTCTCCTAACTGGTTGTAAGAATAATTAGATTTAAAAATACTTCATACATGAATGAAATCACAGTGTTGCCAATCAGAGAAAGTGAAGACAGAGCACCATACTTAATTTTGCTCCATCTGATATAAGCCATTTTGGTGTATGGATGACAAACAGGAGAGTTGCATTATTAATCTGTCCACTGTCACTAAGATATTGAAAAACAGGATACAGAGAGCTATGCAAAATGTAAAAAAAAAAAACTAAATATTACTAGGTGCTTTATGCTAAAATAAAATTCCATTTAACAAAATTATTCAAATTTCATGTTCTAATAATTTGGGTACACTGAGACTTAGGAAGAAAGCATTTTTTTAAAGAATTCTTGCCAAAATTTCTCTAAAATATACAGAAGTACATTATTTGATAATAATTCAAAATCTTGGAGTGCTTATAAACTCATCATCTTGTATATAATTCTTAATCATACGCTATTGGCCATACAAAATTTATAAGAAATAGGTATGTACATGTATTGATCCTAGGAAATGCTTATAGGATGGAGAACAGAATTCAAGACTACATCTTGTGTTTTATTCCAATGCCTATATACTTTCCTGTGATGATTCCTGCATTTATATTATGATTAAATAAAATCCTGGAAATTTTAGTAGTAGTTCTTTTATTTTAGAGGATTACAATAGTATGTTTATTTCATGTTACATAGTAATGTTGATTTCCTCAGAGGTTAGGTTTTGAATTAATATTTATCACAACGTGTTTTAAAGAGATTCAAGGTCAAGGGAATATATTTTTGCTGCATGTTTTAGCTTTGCTTAATTCATGATTATTTGTAGAAATGAGAACAGTCTATTATAATTTAGAAGTCTCTGGTACAGTCACTGTTAAGGCCAGGTAGAGGAAGATATGTTTTTGATTAAATAGAATTTCTTTTTGTTCTGTCTTAAAAACAAAACCAAACAAACAGAAGCTTGATACTAATTGTGCACATCAGTTTCAGTATCACTCTTAATTCCCTCAATGTTGAGAATTTAACTCTCTAAGAGCATCTTCTTCGTAAAAGCTCTTACTCTATTTTATTTTTATAATCTCTGCCTTATATCATTACTGGCTTTCAGACCACTTCCATCAGTCTCAAAGACAATAAAGTGATGAGTGCAGCTCTCTATCCATTGTAAATTCATGGCAATTAATTACTTTAAACAAAGTTTATACTGAGAAATGGGGAAAATAACTGTATATTCAACTCTTGATCTGTTATCATCAAGGAAATGAAAACAATAACAACACAGGATACATAATACATAGAAATAGTATAAATGGAATTTGTGAGAGGCATATTTATTGTTACTCTTTTTTTTCAAACCAAACTTTTTTTTTTTCATTTTTTAGGTGATACTTCTATATATTAAATAGAGCTAATATTTTCTAATACTGAACATAATGCTTTCGGTCCCCAAAAAGATCAACAAAATGTAATTTGAAAATATAAAGTATTCTTATAGCTGAGAACAAGAGTGTTTAATTGAAAAATATCTGGTTACATGATACTTTTAAATCATAATTGTCTTTCATACCTTTTAAAGATTGTTAAAACACAGAAATAATATTGACGAATGATGTCTTACTCTCATTAAAGGCACTGGTTGCCTGATTATTGTAAATCAAGAAGCTTGGTTTATTTAGTACATTCCTTAGGTTGCTTCAAATTTAGTTGTCAAAATTTCAATGTAGTAATTGTCATCAGTTAGTTCACAGGAGCCCAAGTCTGTGTCATCCCTGATAAATTGTCCTGCCATAAAGTAACATTAATTATTTCTAGTCCATCTAGTAGACATCAACATCAAATTTTTTCCTCAGCTTTCATCTTATGGCTGAAGTAGCCCATTCATCATCTTTTTAGAAATGAATGGGATTGGATCATGAAATATTTTTATGATTGGCAGGCTTCATGGTGGATGCGAATAGGCAGTGGTCAGCAAAGACCTTGCAAATTTATTTTCCTGGTCATGCTGCTGCCTCCAATAACTCCCTACTCCTTCATGCTGGCAACTTTTAGAGGTCAGAGAGGTGACAGTATGTGAGTAAGAGCAAGCATGATTTCTAGATCATCTCCTCCATAGTCCTTTTTTTTTTTTTTTTTTTTTGAGCATACAGAGGGCACCTACAGACATAAAAACAATAGCAACCACTTTACCATCCAAGTCCTCTGGGTCTATGTCTGAAGATTGTCCAAGCTCATAGCTAGTGTGTAATGGAACTTATTAAAAGTTTACATGTGAAGAGTCAGCTTCTGGAGTATAAACTATCTGTGGGAATTACTCCAGCAGATTCTTAAGTAACCTTTAATGAACAACTCCTGGACAGTAGAAGCAGCGCCCCACCCCCACCCACTTCCCCTATCAAAGATTTTTCTCAATGACAGTCTTCTGTGCCAGAGGCATCCATCATGGTCAAAGTTGATCAAAGTAGGGAGTAATTCCAAAACTTCCAATGTGTCCTCCACAAATTTATTAACCTGAAATTCCTTGTTTTGTACCAATAAGAATGAAATTTTTTGTGAGGTCTGTGGATATTAACCTAAATGAAATTCAGTGTTGTAGATGCTTCTGTTTTGAACACAACTTAGCATTCAACTCGTAAGACTCATTCATTATCTCTGGCCCTCAAAATTTAAGTAAATACTGAAGAAGATATATTATCAGCACTGAACATTTGGCTTGATTAAACTTTGATGTCTATCCTAATGTAATAGTCATTTGATTATGTTAATGCAAAATATGTCACAAAGGGAACACTGAAATATTTTGCATAAATCGAATGTTTTCCAGTGCATTTTACTAATATTTCACAGGTGTTTTAAACCTGTAGGTTTGTTTATGTTCTTTTACCTGCTTGCTGGACAAATATCTTGTGTTATATATATATATTCTTTGGTATACGTTAATGGAGCTTATGTTTTATTATAGGCATAGTACTTTAACACATTGCATAGAATTTTTTACCTCAGTCCTGGTAAATTCTTTGTCAGAATAAGTGAATTCAGGAAGAGAACTGAGAGGTTTCCTATTGAGTGTCCACTTTTCTTGGGTAAGAATAAAAAATCAGGTGACTTTCGTTCGACTCCTCACCTGATGATACTCTTTCATCCCAAAATATTGTCATCACAAGTTCTCTGGACATTTTTGATATACATTTACCCACACAAGCACTCTGAGAATAGTAGCATTCTGAGCTACTCATTCTGAGCTGTTCCTCAACTCTTTTTTTTCAAGGTAATGTGTAAAAAATAAAGTATGTCTTAGAAAATATAAATTGAATGTGTAAGAGAAATTAATAATGATTCCTGTCAAATGTAATCTAATTTCTCTCCATATCTGTGTCATGCTGTTATTCTCCTTGGTATAATGTTTTTTTTATTCATCTGAATCCTTTTATATGTCAGATTCTAACTTTACTCCTGTTCCCTTAGAAGCTCACTCTATAGGGTGACACCTCTCTATTCATCTATGAACTCTAATTATAGTTTCATTAGGACCATACCCTGCCTGTCCTTTATGTCTTCTATTTCTCAAAGTTCTCATCTGAGTAGGTGTTCAATAAATATTTATTGACAAATTAATTTCTCTATTAACCCAGTTACCTTGCTTTAAACTAATTTTACACATTGGTAGTTGTTGCACATGTAATTGTGTAATTGAATAACTGCCGGAGGGACAATGATTACCTCTAAATATGTCTTCTCTTAAAATGGAGAGGCTTTTTCATGAAGTAAAAATACAAATACAGATTTTCCAAAGGATGACATTCACTGCAGTGTTGTCTAGCCAAAGCAATAGTACTACCCTCAAAGAGATCTAAGATAGCAATGCTACTATTTTTCTTTTGTTAAACAATGAAAAATAAGCCAGAATAATCCAAAAATAAACCCAACCTACACCAGGTTTTAAAATCTTTGACATACCCATCCGCCTCTTATGGATTTTCTAACTTTCAAAGTAAGAGGGAGGATCAGAGAGACAAACTCTGCCAAGCTCGGAGATATAATGCTCCTTGACAACAGATTTTCTGCAGTCTCCTCTCTAAAAGCCTTTGAAGTTCTTGCATTTAACCTTTTCAGAGGCAACGCATCCGTGATGGAGCCTCTCTGACACCCGGCAACTTATAAAAGCATGCAGGCTTAAAAATCCCCAGGTCTGGCACTGCAAGCCACAACTTTGGATATGGAATGGAATCTCCTATCATTTTGAGGGAAGAAACATGATTCATCTCAAACATATGCATCTGAACAATTTCTCTTCCCTTAATCTCTTTGTAGAAAATGTCTTCTTCAGGAATTTGATTTAGATATTGAATAGAAAGAGAAGTATTTTAAATGCATTCTGAAATTTTGTTCTGGCAAGAGCTCCTGAGGTTTCCATCTTCTGTTTAAATTATCTTAAAAAAAAAAAACTTATCTAAGAAAAGGTAAAATATTTCCAAAAAGCATGATATAAATGAGTGAATACCTTTTTGTAAGTGTGGGTAGGGCATTCAACACTCTGTAAATAAGATCTCCTTCAACTATATACTTCACATAAAGACATATTTTGATGATTTCATGAAAAAGGTAAAATGATTCCAATACTTTTACTTCAAGGGTCTGCCCTCTTAGCTTATAAGTGATATGCTCCTTCTAAAATGTTTTCTGTGAATTACAGAGATAATTGATTTCCAGTATCTATAATCAGCCTCTCTGGCTCAGAAAATAACCAAAATAAAACAAACCAGAGGAGTCATACGGAAGGAAGGAAAGAGGAAGGGAGGGAGGGAGGGAGGAAGGAAGGAAGGAAGGAAGGAAGGAAGGAAGGAAGGAAGGAAGGAAGGAAGGAAGGAAACATACTTCTTGGCAAGAAAGAAAAACATATTTCTAATCTATATATAGGTTGATAATGGCTTCTTAATGCATAGGTAGAAAACAACTGTTAAATCAAATTGCAACTAAGAACTTTAAAAAATTTTTTGTGTCCTATCTCACAAGCAATTAAAATGTTTCCATGCTTAGATTAGATAACTCTGTAGTTATCTCCATATCACGTATACTGTCTCTTCCTAAAGAGTAACTTTATCATTTAGCATGATCAATTTAGATATAAACTTCTCATTTTTGTATAAGGAGGTGGCAAGAAGAAACAACATGTACTTTGAGCTCAGACAGACCTGACTTGAATCCTGACATCATCATCATTATTATTAATTATTTTACTTAACAGCCATATTGAAGTATAATTTCCATACTTTTAATTTACTAATTTTTAGAGTACAATTGTAAGACTTTCCAGCATATTTACAGAGTAGTACAACTATCATCACAATCTAAGTTTAGAGTATTTCCATAGTCCCCAAAAGAAACCTTATGCTATTTATAAGTACTCTCCATTCCTGCCCCCATCCTAGGCAACCACTAATCTGCTTTATGTTCCTGTGAATTCTTGTGTTGATAACCCTCTGTCAAAGACATGTACATTGTCAGAGAAGTGAGGCAGTCTTCTCAAGAACAAATAGGTAATAAATTCCATACTGTACATGTAGAGAATGCTTATGGCAATCCCTATAAATCATTTCCTGCTATTTTCCCTATTGTACAAATGAGGAAAGCATGGTGCAGAAAGGTGAAATAACTTTCCCAAAGTTACATGTTTAGAGACGAATGAGGGAGCAAGATCAGATAGACAGATTTCCTGTAGTTCTAATCATCAGGCTATTTGTTAAAGCTGATCAGTATGAAAGAGGATATGAAGGTGAGAAAGATTTAAAGTTTTAAGGGTTTTATCTTCTAATAATTGATTTTAAAAATTAAGATAGACTGAGCACCAATTGTATGCAAAGCATTACCCTAGGCATTGGAGAGAAATAGAAGTGAAATGTTCTAAGATATTTCTCAACAGAGAAAGAACAGTTAAGATAGCCACTAAAGCAATGGAATGGTTGAAGATGGAGTCAAGAACAGGGTAGGTGACCTGCTGTGTGGGATGAGTACAGAAGCAGTGAGGCTGGAAACACAGAGGAAGTTTTACTATCATTAAGTACCACTTTAAGATCAGATCTCAGTAGAGCATATTATTAACCAAACCTATTTTCATCTGTGAGGCAGGGCGACTAGCCAGCTGGGGTTGCTGAGGATAGGGAGGCAGTTCTAAGTATTTTAAACATCCTAACAAAGTGATGGAAGCATCGTCTCTATACTAAGGTTAAAAAGGGGGCATAGTCCTGCAATGGAAAAGCCAAAGTACACTTTGATCCCCATTTCAGCATTTAAACACCCTGAATTCTCTTATTGGTCAATTGGGCAAACAACCTTTTATTTCACAAACATGCACTGAAAGCCCACGTTGAACATAAAGAGGTTAAGATGCATAGCTTGTCCTGTAGCAAGGGTTCACTGTAAGTAACCATGACCCTCGCTATGGAAAGCTGAGTAGACACAGGGATAGTTTAAGGAAGGTTTCTTTGATTCTGTGGTAGTGAATAGGTAAAGTTTCTCAGAAAAAGGAGTTATTCAAGCTGGATCTTAAAAGATCAAGAAAAACAAAAATTCAGGCAACGGGTTTAAGGGGAGACACAAATTTAATCCACGTCATAACTTTATGATCTGCTTTCTAATTCCATCTGTTTACAAGATAATGTCTTACAACCTGAAAAGCATCATACCTTTATAAAGTATTCTTTTTATAAAAAATGGAAAAAGTAGTTAGGAGTATACCAGGGCCAAAGGAAAGATAGCTTATTATTTTTTTTTATAAATTTATTTTTTATTGGTGTTCAATTTGCCAACATATAGAATAACACCCAGTGCTCATCCCATCAAGTGCCCCCCTCAGTGCCCGTCACCCAGTCACCCCCACCCCCGCCCAGGAAAGAAGCTTATTAAAGCACAGAATCTCAGTTTTTTTTTTATTTTCTTAAGATTAATCAACAATTTTGAAATGAGTAGCTTTCCATTTTCCCAAGCAGCATTCAATGTCACTAGACTTCAACATGGATGTGAACATTTGGAAGAAATATTGGACTGTCTGTTCCCTCCTCCACTCCCTTTTATTGCACATAAGAGAATTTGAATTTCCATTGCCATAGAACTTGGATTTTTCAGGTCACTGAAACACACTCTACTGATTTCATGGCCCTGATCTCTGATCGCTTGGGCACAGGCACTGCCTTCTTACATAAGTGAAACAAGAAATGGTTATTCCCATTCAGGCTTTCTAAATCAGGCCTAGAAATAGGGATTGGGGTAATTAAGGTGTAATGTTCACAGCAGAGAAGTATATGAGGCAATAAATAGTGGTTGAGGTTGGTTAAACGCCAAAATGAAGCGGCAATGTTTGATAACCACTAAAGCTATTTATGGTAAATATACTCCTAAACCATGAACATTAGTCCCATTAGATGACAGAATTTAAAAAGCAATAAGAAACCATAAAAAGTAAAACATGCAATTTTCTTTCTTTGTGAGGGATATGAAAATGCTGAGTTGACTGTTTTTTCCATTGAGAATGCATTTAGCACATAATTTAGGTGAAAAGGCAACATAGTATAAACAAAAGTATTTATTGGCAATAAAAGGTTATTAAATGTAAAATAGATTGCTGGGGCTGAAATTATCATAGCTAAGGAAGAGAGGTATGTTGGGAGAAAAGGCAAATATGCAAAAGAGATCTAAATTTTGCTCATATTAAATTTTATAAAATTTAACAACTCCTGAATGTAATACTCTCATGCATTTTGCCAGTGAAAGGGTCATAAAGTCCTAGCGAGGGCAAGAATACACATTTTAGCAATTCCCAAAATTTACTTCATCAATGTTTTCTGATAAAGAGAGGACCGAAGACAGTATTTTTGTTTGTCTGTTGGTTTTGTGTTTGTTTTCTACTGAACCACTTCCTTATTCAGAATAAAACTTAAATGCCTTTGTATTACATTCAATTACCTCCAGAGGCTGCCCAACCTTTCCCAATAGATTTACATACATTCATGTTGTGTAAACCATTCTCTCAAAATTTTAACGATATAAGGTTTTACAAATTAGTATGTTGGATGTGGCTCATTGTATAATTAGTGCAGAATTATTTTCTTTATCTGTAGTGTCTATGGAAGTTTTAGTTTGCCTTTCAGACTTCTGCATACCATGTCCTTTCTTCAATCCTGTTACATGAGATAGAGAAGAGTTGATTCCTATAACATTTACAACAATAAAAAGTCCAAATACTGTTTCCTTGTAGTAAACAAAAGTATTAAAAAAATCTATTTTCATTTATTGTGAACATTTCTAAAAAATAGTAAATGTTCTATCATAAAAGTCACTCAAATAAAAATTTTTAGTAAAGTCTTGCAGAATTAGGAGCCATTCTTTTTCAGCAAACTGTGGGTGAGTGAATATAAGATATGAGGTGAGCAGACTCAGTGCTTCATGGACTTTTTGGAAAGTGATATGAGTCTTCTGTCTTTAGGATCCATTGTTGGAGAATGGTAACGATTGTTCTTACATTCTGATGCAAGGGTGCAAACATGGGAAGTTCTAGAAGGCTCTTGAGGTATGAAACAATCTCATGTGAACAAGGTGGAAAAGGAATGGATTTAGGAGGGTTAGGCATTAGATTCAAATGTCTATGTGGATTAATTAAATAATCAAGCTTCAGTGATAACTCCAGGAGCTCTCATACCTTTGGCTATTTTTTTCCTTTTTTTCCATTACAAGTTTTTATTTTTCCTTAATATTTATCTTTTCTCCACAAATAGTCTTCTAAAGTCTGTAAACAATATGATGATTTCTTTAGTATGTCATTAGATTCTTCTGCTATCCTCAAATTACAACATTTTTCAGGTCTCAGTTTAAATTTTCCACTACAGATGGTGTTTCCTAGCAAGAAAGAGAACTTTCAATCCAAAGTTCTCGCTGCCTAGTATTCTCTATTTCAACACTGTGTTTATTTCATAATACTTGTGACTACTTGTAAATATTCCTATTTACCATGCCTCCTCTGTTTGCCTCTAAGACTCTAAGCTCCATAACAGAAGCTCTTCTGTCTCCTTCACTGTGTCCCTAGCACTTAGGATAGTTACTTACGCACGCGATTGGCATAATGTATATTTGGTGAGGGAAAGACAGAATGAATGATGTTTTCTCCCACACAATGAGCTTTTCTCCATGGCTCACTAACTCTAGAGACAAGATTTGAGTTACTTGTAAAATTCACTGATGTGAAACATGGTATTCCTTAAACAAGATTATGTAAAATATTCCCAATTTTAAGGCGAGTTGAGTTTTAAAAATTCATACAATTTTTTTTGTGTAAGTGGTTTCAGAGTGAAAAACAGGCGACAAAATCCTAAATTTGAGTTAGACTGAGAAGCTCTTTTACAGGCTGCATACTAATTTAGTTCAATTCAGTTTAATCCATTTTTATTTTAAAAATTAAATAAAAATCACCCTCTGTTGCATAGAAAGATGAAGACTAAATTCACTTGCTGTGGGAGTTTCTAGTCAGGTGGGGGACTCTGATGATTACATATATAAAATAGCATAATACAAGCAAGAACTTTTTGATGTGTCATCCACAATGTATATAGAAAGAACTGTAACTATCTGATTGAGGATCTAGAAGTCACTAAGGAGATGGTCCTTATGGAATAAGAAGAGCACAGGCAGATGGAAGACCATAGCACGTGTAAAGATGGAAGAGTCAGAGGTATTTAGGGGATTAGATGCAGAAGAGTTTGCCCACAATTTATAGCATATTGAGGAGACTCTTGAGAAATAAGACTAGAAGTGAGGTGGGGCATCCTAGGAGAGGATCTTAAATTCTTAATACTCTAGGGTCGTTCTGCAGATTTAAAGCTAGTACTCCATCCACTCTGTATAATACCCACTACTTTATTTTGATATTGTTTTAATTTTTTTGCGGGGGGGGGGAAGAGGACAAATTAATTTAAACATTGCGTTTAAATGGATTTTAAATTGGTATCCACCAATGTCTTTTTTTTTTTTTTTGGTAAAACTTATTTCTCATGTGTTAATGACTTGTACTTCAATATCTCCTTACATTCAAAGATATATTTTTCTTTATTTAAAAAAAAATCTATAATGAAATAGAATCAGTAGTGTCTAGTGCTCCAACCATTAGCTTAAACTGAAATCCAATGTTTCTTCTCTTGAAGTCTTCAGTTATCAGCTCAAATTTAGTTTCCTTGGGTACCCTCCCCTGATGCACCCTGATGCACCTTGTCCAATCGAGCTCCCAGTTATGTATGCTCTTATCTCTGGTGTTTTAGGACACTTTGCAGCATTGGGTGATTGTAATCCTGGCTTATTCACTGAATGATAAGTGTCATGAGGGTGGACCCTCTTGGTCAGTGTAGTATATCCATCAACTGAATAAAGACTGTGTTTTCGGAGACAAATTAGTATTTGCAGAATTAATGGATGACCAGTGATTTTTTTATTAATTTTAGAACTATTACTTCTCAAAATTATCAATATCTCATGTATATCATTAATATAGATATGTTTTCATGCATTAAAAGATCTTAGCGTGCAGATCTGCAGTTGTGTAAGTGGTTTCACTTGAGTAGCTGAAGTGAAATAAATGTGCCTGCAATTCTTTGGTATCCACTATATGTGTGTGTGTGTGTGTGTATGAAATCTTCATTTATCCCTTAAAATAAGAATAGTAAAAAATACCCGCATTTTAACACTGGAGTCTAGGAGTGGTATCTTATAGCAGTGATCCTGTGAATTAATTTCTGCTGTGCTCTTTTATTTCTAATGATTATCTGCATGAAATAGTTTTGTGTGTGCTTCTAGAATACTGAGCCAAATGAGATGAACACATTTTTAAAAAGAAATTGCTAATTGCCACAGCGATGTTGTCTTTATTTTCTGTATTTAATAGCCTCAATTTGGCTAAATAAATATCACAGTCCTGTTTGAAAATAATGTTATACTTTAGTTTCTGGTATCTGTCCATTGAGATATTGCAACCAATATACTCTATTTTCACTGTTTGTCAATGAAACAGATAGAGGATCCTGTTTGGTTGGTCTTTATCCTGCAGGCTAGAACACTTTTCCTTTTTGCCTTATGATACATCTAAGCAACTTTCTAAGCAGTTGGATTTAAGATTTAAGTAAGCTCAAAATCTGATTCCTTTTGTGTATTCATTAACTGCATGCAGACAAAGCAGATGGTCACTTATATAATTGCTTATGTGTTTATAAGGAGAATCAATTAGCACTACCTCTGTGGAGTTCTTACCTTTTTCCTCCTTAAATTCTCATCAACGAATGTATTGATAGAGTTATCATTTGGCACGTGCAAATTCCCATACTTGTGTGTAAGCTGAGAGGTCTTTACACATGTTAAGGAAGCTTGAATAGAATCAAGAGAAGCACAGGGGAGTCTGTAGAGAGGGGGAAAGGAAAGAATGACAGTGACAGGATAAAAACAGTGAGGGATTGGAGCAGCACCCTGCAAGAACACTTAGAAATCTGCCATTAATCATAAGGAGGAACATTTTTTTCAGCAATTCCTAATAAGGCTTAAGGAAGGGGTTTTTGGCTAGACTGTACCCGAAGCATTTTTAAAAATAGGGAAGTAATGTACACAAAATACTGAAACTCTGTGAGGATAACAGAGATACACGCAGAGAATTGTTGCTCCTGGAAGTTGATCACTCATCAAGCTGTCTGGAGTCAAGGATAATGGGAGCAGCTTCTCTGCTCAGCTTTTCCTGTGCAGTTCATCCTTGACACAAACCAGCCCGCTGCTCCAGTGTGGCCAAAGAGCCGGCCAGGCTCTTTCAAAGGTGCCCTGGCTGAGGGACTTGGAGAAAATGTTTATAGGTGACGAAAAGTTGAGTTTCCATACCCATTTATTATCTTATTTAGACTTAAAATGAGGGGGTGGGTCGCATCACTCAAAGATTGAGAAAAAAAAAACAAACAAACCTGGTACCACAAGAGACTTTTTTTTTTAATTTTTAGTTGCTTAATTATTTTATCTTGAAAAATTTGAAAATGAAGGAAAGGACTGATTCTGCTTTTTGTTTATTCATTCGTTTTTGTTTTGTTTTTTAGATTCCAAACGTAAGTGGAATCATAGTGTATTTGTCTTTTTGGTCTCACTTATTTCACTTAACGTAGTAGTCTCTAGGTTCATCCATGTTTTTGCAAATGGCATGACCTCATTTTTTTTATGGCTATGTAATACCCAGTGTGTATGTTTGTGTGTGTGTGTGTGTGTGTGTGTGTGTGTGTACACCACATCTTTGGTAAGTCTTACCAAATTACTCTCCAAAAATATTGTATCAATTTGTAAATCTACCAATATTAGATGGATGATTGTCTTTTCGCCACATTCTCACCAATGTGCATGTTAGAAAGGAGTCTTCATACCTGAACCACGTGGAAAACACTGCTTTATGCTCTCCTACTGAACTGACCATGCTCTCCTCACATATTCATATTATGTTCATTCCTGGTTTAATGTCAGAAGCTGAACTTAACTTCTCCCTCCAATCTTAAGTGTTATTTTCTGCCTCCTGCATACTCCACCAATATGTTTGCTGAAACTTTCCAACATAACACTTCTTAGGGCCATAACTTTTATGTTAGTATTTCTTTTATTCCTGGGGAGATTGACTTGAGAATAAACTCATAAGTTTTCCTGGCATATATTTATTTATTTGGTAGACTCTCATATCGTGGTGAAAAAAGCATTTGGTATAAATGAGGTGGCATTTAGGGTGTCTCCTAATTTCCTGTATAAAAATTTATCTGGGAAGAGAGTTCCTGGGAAAAAGGCTGCCCCAAAGCAAGAGGTAAACCCCTTTTACAGTAGTATCCTCAAAATACTCTGTTTATATTTGGAGGGTAGAGAGATCCTTTACTGCAATGGACTAACTTGTTCAGTAATTTTTTTTTCTGGCATATTGATAAAAATTGGAACCAAGTAAGCTAATTGAGTCATTTTAGATATTCTCTTCAATTCAAGGTAAGCTTCTAAAAGACATAAGTAGCCAATAATTTTACCTTGACACTTTGATTTTTTTATTGCAAAAACAGAATTGTAGAGATGTCTTAATACTTCCCCCTCATCACTTATTCAGACTGGAAATTTTTATATTCTGTACAAAAATAGAAGAACATTTATTGTATTATGGCAGCTGTCAAAATAATGTTTTCCTATTGTTTTCAGTAACTTTTATGACCTACATGCAAGCCAGAAGGTAAGATTGTACACCTAGATTGGAATGATGAGGGTTTTGAGTGATGATATACTTGTTATAGCACTAGGAATCATTTTTGTTGCTTGAAACGGATGAAAAGTACAAAATTTAAAACTGTTTATGGACAATTGTACACAAATATATATGACTTATATGTTGTACTCACACACATGCACACACATACACACTGAAAACAATTATGTAGCTCAGTAGAAAAGAACTATTGGGACAGTGATAAGCATGAGCAGTGCAATTAAACAGCTAAATATTTTGAAAGCTTTGGAGTCCAAACTGAAAAGGAGAATAAATACTCCTCTTAGGCCATATAGGTATATATGATTTTGGAGTTTTCAACTTCTTCAAACATGTATCTTAGTAACAGAGCTGGCGTTGGCAGCCACGCATTAAATGGGCTCAGTGACTTTTCCCATATAGAGTATTTTATTCATGACAAGAAGAATCCAGAATAGCAATCCTTTATCTCTTTATTTTTCTCTGTGATAATAAAGAAAAAAGAAAAGTTGCCACAAATATTACTTATTCTTACCTGATTGGTGGTAGAATGGATTTTAGATTATCTTAAGTGAATTGGTGTTTCTTTAATTGCCCATTTGCTTGTCCATCTGTTTTTCTTTCAAGTATTTAATGTGAATTGAATGGATAGGAATAGAGATCTCTTTCAGAGCATGGATGAAATCTTCTCAAGGTAAGATGGCAATCATGAGAATTTTGAAGTGTTGTAATTGAACGAGAGAAGAGAAACATTGTCAGCAGAAAAGACCACCAAACGCTGATATAGTCAAACAGTGTAAGACCCCAAATATATGGATGGTTCAGTCAGTCGAGGTCTGACTCTTGGTTTCGACTCAGATCATGATCTTAGGGTCATGAGATCGAGCTCTGTGTTGGGCTCTGTGCTCAGTGGAAAGTCTGCTTCAGATTCTCTCTGAATGAATGAATGAATGAATGAATGAATATATTTTAAAAAGACCCATAGGAGAACCCTGTATTGGCAGATACTTTCATGTTAACATAATCTGATAGTTCATTTAATGTTTGCTGCCCTTACTGCCATTATATTTTGCCTTGATTCTGAATCCTGTCCTGAGGTGATATATTTTGATAGTCCTTAATAACTTTATAAAAGTTGGAACAACTTTTTATAAAGCTATGGTAGGATGGGTGGATGAAATCTATTCCTAAGAATGGTGTAAGGAAGAGAAATAACAGATATCTGGAGGGAAGTATTATGTGTGTTTCCATTTTTTTTAAATATTTTATTTATTCATGAAAAACAGAAAGAGAGAGAAAGAGGCAGAGACAGAGACACAGGGAGAGGGAGAAGCAGGCTCCAAGCAGGAAGCCTGACGTGAGACTTGATCCCAGGTCTCCAGGATCAGGCCCTGGGCTGAAGGCAGGTGCTAAACTGCTGAGCCACCGGGGCTGCCCTGTTCCCATTTTTTAAAAAATGTATGTGCTAGTAGAAAAGCTTACTAATTGCATATAATAATAACATGGTTGGGCACCTGGGTGGCTCCATTGGATAAGCATCCGACTCTTGATTTGGGCTCAGGTCATGATCTCAGGGTCCTAAGATGAAGCCCTAGGTGGGCTCTGTGCTGAGTCTGGAGCTTGTTTAAGAATCTTTTTTTCCCTCTCCTATGCCTCCCCTACCCCGCACCGCCCCCAATGAGTGCACTCTTGCTCTCTCTCAAAAAAATAATAACATGGAAAAGCTTGAGATTTTCCTATAACTTCTTTGATGTTTTTCAGTCTTTTCCTGATTATTCATGCACTTAGTACAAAGACTTTTCTTAGAAAACAAGGGGTAGGGGGATCCCTGGGTGGCGCAGCGGTTTGGCACCTGCCTTTGGCCCAGGGCGCGATCCTGGAGACCCGGGATCGAATCCCACGTCGGGCTCCCGGTGCATGGAGCCTGCTTCTCCCTCTGCCTGTGTCTCTGCCCCTCTCTCTCTCTCTCTCTGTGTGCCTATCATAAATAAATAAAAAATTAAAAAAAAAAGAAAACAAGGGGTCATTTCTTTTAATAATCAACATTCTTTCTGTATTTCTTGAATATATTAGCTCTATAAATTTAATAAAAATGATCTTTTGTCAAGTACATGCCATTAGAATTGACTGATGCCTCAAGATATTTAGAAACCCTTGAATTAAATTATTCCTACTTTAAAATATTTCCACATTTTAGTGGAATGGAGAATTAATCACCTAAATTAAATATTTTTTAAACAGGTACATCTCAGTTCTGATAATGTATAGTTTTAGTTATTTTTGATAAAGGCAGTGAGTCTTCTCATTATGAATCCATTGCAAATATACTAATTTTTTGAGTATCCTGTTTTCATTGCCCAATAATGACTCTACCTCATCTACTTCAGTGTAACATCATTTCCTTGGAAATGGAGAATATTGGAGGAACTTTTATAATAGCAATCTTTAGTATGAAATACAATTTTTAAATGCACTACAATAACAAAGACGTGCTTCAGATTGGTATCAGATGCAAATAAACAATTTGAAAATCTGTTCCCCACTTTGTGACAATTTGTTTTGCAAATGGTCAAAAATATTGGCTGTAGTCAGTGATATTTAAAGTGTTATAAGTCATGCACGTAGTGGAAAGAGTTTCATCCTTTTAAGAAGAAGGCTCAGAAAAGAACTTTTTTGGCAGTTGCTGAAGCTGCAGAAGTAGGCAAAGAAAAAAATCCGTTATTTGCAATTCAGTGCTTGTGAGTGGATTGGAGGTGCTTCAGCAGGTCTGGAAAGCCCCAGATACTACTTTTACAACAGTAAGCAACATGTACAAAATGGTCATTCATGATGGTAGCATCCTGGCACAGTGGAAGGTCTGGGTTTGGGCTACTGTGTTAACAAAAATAGAAAAACCTCCCTCACATTTGCATAAGGCTTAGATTATTTCCTCAGAGTAGGAAAATTGTTATAACAAAGAACCCCCAGATGTCAGTTGTTTGGCATAATAAATACCTGTTTATTGTCTAACTCGTTCGTCTCCTGTAGACTCTGGGGGTGCCAGGGGCTTCTATAGCTCTTGTCCACAGGGCCTTGGCATTGTCCTGGATTCTCTGCTGTAGATGATGGAGCAGAGCAGAGCATTTCACAGTATGTTTTTCCAGGCCCTTTTAGAGATGTCCTCTGTCATTTCTATTCACAATCTATAGGCCAGAACTCATTCAGATTGCCACATCTAAACAGGAAAATTGGAGTGATAGAGTGAAGCTTTCTATCCAGAGAGTGAGGGGAAATGGTTTGTGAATACCTAGCCAGTCTCTATCAAAGCCCTTTATGATATATAAACTCATTTCATGCCATTGGATCCTGAAAACCACCATATAACATTCTTAAGTTGGTCATTTTACTCCAAGGAATTGATGAAAGCTAAACATATAACAGAATTCCCAACAAGCCAAGCTAGAAACTGCTACAGATCTTCTGAATGAATCCTTTTTCTATCAAGAAACCCCAATTTTTTTTCCATTGAAGTATGTGTACTGCAGCCTTTTATAGGAGTTTGGATTTTATTTTACATCACAACATTTAAACCAAGTATAGAGAGTTAGTCAATATACTGGTGATCCTAACATCAGATCCTGTACAACTCTAGGGAATCGATTTTTTATAGACAACAATTAAACGTTACCTCTCAAGGGTTGAGCCTGCATGGCCTCTATAACTGTGTAAGACAGCTCTGACTTAAGTTTAGCAATTTGTATAGTTAAGATTTAGGCTAAAAATGATTAATCTCCATACCAAATATTTGAGGTATTGAATAGAGTGAAAAGAGCCCTTTGTTTGTATAGTGTAAGATGCTTAGGTTTGAATCCCTACTCTGCTAGTTATAACTGTGATGCTAAGCATGTTAGTTAATCCATAAAAGCTCCACTTTTACAATCTGAAATATGGGGAGATATAAAATGGCATATTCCCAATGTATGCAAATGAGACTGTTCAATAATTGCTAGATTCCTTTTCTCAACAAGCCAAAAAAAAATAGAGACAAACTTTAGAGATAGTGCCTACTTTTGTAAGATGAATGCAAAGGAGAGTTTATGTGAATTCTGGTAGGACGTCAGGGTTCCTTAAGCTAATGGAAACTAACAAAAGGGGAAACACTGTATTATGTTAATTAATCTGTTAATTCAGTGGTCAAAGAGTTTTTGAGTGCCTGTAACCTGCCAGGACTTTTTTAGGGCAACTTTATAATATTTTCTATTTTTGTTTACTCAGCAAATTACATACAATTACTGTGTTGTTTTCCTCCCTCACCTGAAACTTTCATTTTTACTAGAGAGAGAAAGTCAGTCTGTGTAGTAGAACAAGCTTCATTCCCATTACCCCTTCTGGGCATGGTGCCTCTAAAAGGAAGAGTCCAAGGGACTGTGTTATTTGCCAGTTTAAACCAATTTTAGTGGTACCATTTTATAGCCCTGACACCATAGTGTTTTGCTCAGAATGCTGAAGTCATCCGTGGTAGTCCAAATGTTGACGCTGGAATGGCCCAGAGTCCAGAAGTTCTTTTATTGTTTTGTTAGTCATTACTTGGATAAATACGATCGCATGCTTTTAATATGTCTTACAGAAACTGCCCCGGCACAGAAAAGAGAAAGAAATTCATGTCTATACATGTGAACTTTCAATAGCAGTGGCTGAAGAGGCAGGAAAGGGGACTTGTCTAATATCGGGACTCTAAGAACCATGAACACCATGCATACTTCTTTCTGCCCTTTCTTGACTGATGTGACATTCTAGAAATAATCAATGCAACGTTCGACTTCTTTGTTGGGACTCAACATTACAAATCTCATGTCCTATTTTCTTAACATAACAGGGGAAAGTGAGATTAGAAGTCATGCAGTAGTTACTCTTCTTTTTGTTTCTCCGTTTATGCTATCAGTTATGGGCCTGCTTTACAACTTGTCTATTTAAGAAATACTGTGTGAAATGGAAGCAAATCATTCTATCACTACCCTAAGTAGTGGCCTTCTGTTTTATCCATATTTCACTTTGAATGATTTCAAAGCAGAAGATGGATTCCATTAGTATTCATATGATAAATGTCAACATGTGTTCCATACTTTTAATTTCCTACCCTCAAGTGTGGACTTTGTTGCCAAAGAGATGAAGGCTCAAATCCCAGGCTTGACATTTACTGACTATGTGGCCTTGGGCAAGTGACAGACTGTCTCTGAAAAGCTGCTAACCCTTTTGGAGAATGAAAACAATTAGATCGTGCTTGTGGGTTGTTTAAAAGTTAGAAAAAATAAATAAATAAAAGTTAGAGATGTCATACAGTAAGCAAGATATGTGTTAAATATGATCTATTATATTATTAAATATTACTCGTCAGAGGTTATAGTTTCAAAAGAATAAGTTTATTTACATTGGCCAAATAAAGTAAACATAAGCAGAATCCTGGTGATCACTAATTGCATACCTAATCTTTTTCCTTCAACAATCTATATAAAAGGGACGCCTGCGTGGCTAAGCAATTGAGCCTCTGCCTTCAGCTCAGGGAGTGGTCCCCTCAGGTCCTGGGATCGAGTCCCACATCGGACTCCCTGCAAAGAGCCTGCTTCTCCCTCTGCCTATGTCTTTGCCTCTCTCTGTGTCTCTCGTGAATGAATAAATAAAAATCTTTAAAAAAATAAAAATAAACAATGTATATAAAGGAGAAATTTTGACTATAAATGCTAGTTAATGCTATTTAAAAAATCCAATTTGATAAAAACAAATATATTGTTTTATCATAATATTGCAATTGGAATGAGAGTCTTTCCTTGAAAAGCAAGCATGATGATGATGGGGTAAGTAAATTTTTAAAATGAGAAATTAAGATTCAATTCCCACCCAATTTTATGAAATATGATAGGAATAGAAGCAATTTAAAGTAGAAATTTGAAAGACAGTCCTAAAGCACTATGGGAATGGTACAGTCCTAAGACTGTTCTATTCCTATTTACTCCTACACAGTCACTTCCTTTTTTTGTTGTTTTTTTTCCTTGGGTAATATTATAATGTAGAAAATGTATATTTGCATTTACAGAATGTCAGTAATCTTGAAAACTAAAATACATGGTGTTATATGCATAGTTTCAAAAAGGAAGTTACATTTAAAGAGAACTCATTTAACTTTTTCTTACTTTTTATATAAGTCAATCCATACAGAGATGGAGAAACTAAAATGTTGTCTAATGAAAACTGACTCCATCCAGCTACTCTCAGGTATTTTTATATTTAGCATGGTAAAAATATTAGCATGTGTCTGTATGCCCAAGAAAGAAGTAAAATGGGTCAAACTTAAAAGAGATATTATCAGTTTGAAATCTCCTTTCTGTTAAATGTTACATTTTCATGATAATTATGAGTTTTTTGTATCAGGATGCCCCTTGATGTCTTTTTATGACTTAGGGTATAGGAGAAAATAGTCATGAGGAGAAAAAATAGAATTGATGAATGTCCCTGGGGATTTTGATTTTGTAGTCTGGAAAAAATTTGCTTGTTGAAAAATTACTCTGTTAAAGTTGGGTTTATGTTATATAAAATAATTGAAATTGCTAGCATGTATGTATTTATCAAATTACTTAGTACATGTAAGTGTTTCATCGTTCTCAGACCTTTTTCAGAAGCTCACTGTGTGCATATCTCAGTGCTCTGCAGGAGGAGCATGCAAAGCTTAGCTCAAACTCTGAAACAGATCATTGTACTAAATTATATGGGTGGATTGGTTGCCTAAAGAAGCAGGTACCAGCCAGTTTATTTCTAGAATATGCAACATGGACCAAGTCATATTTTGCTTTGCTATGTGAACTAATTATATTGCCTGGGTCTCTGACCTATCACTCTGAAAATTGACCCATAGCTGGATGAATATAACTCCTTTTTTTAATGTCTATACAAAGGAAAGGGGTTGTAATGCCTTGTAGTATTAGCAAGAAAAGATTGTCAATTTCTAAATAATGAACCCAAGTATAAAATCACGATAAAAATCATGTTTAACATTTGTTCTCTAATAGTGACAAAGCAAAATTGTGATAGTCATACATATAATGTAACATAACATTAAAGATGAAAAATACAGCTCAGATGAGCATGCATATTTGGGAAACAAAAATACCTCCAAACAGAGATACCAGTGAGCTAGTTAAATCACAACTTTTTTGAGATTAGAGAAGTCTATAAATATTAGAACTTATTTATTCAAAATATTTCTTAAGTATCTGCTATATGGCAGGCCCTTTAGATCTAAAATGCATTCTTTTTTTTCCATATGCCTGAATGGTACAATATGACCCTGCAGAATTAGTCCTCCTTGCCATTTGAATGTCAGTAGTAGGGAGGACTTGAAAGAATAAAAAGCTAATTATTGTAACGAAAAGATCTTAGTGAGTACATAACTGTACACCTGTATGCTATTTCATACCTTCTGGAGTGAAGACATAAAGTCATTGAGCTGTTGAAAAATTACTGGAAACTGATTTTTAAAGAAAAAAAATAGAGTTGGTCAATGAAACAGTTAATAATTTTGGTTGATAGGGTGCCAAATAAAGTGACAATATATGTTCTCTCTCTCTTACTTATTTGATGTCTCATAACTGTCCAGCTGACATCCAGTATATAAATCACCTAGTGTTTCTGTTTTAAATTCTTCAAATATATCTATCCCGCTGTCCTAAAGATAGGGAAGTTTTCCTTGTTGGTGTTGTTGTTTTCTATTTCATATGTCAGCTTTGATTGAAAGTTCAAGTCGTCATTTAGTTCTAAAAGATGATCAAAGGCCACCTATGGCCATTACTGTCACACCACAGGAAATTAAAGGAAGTGATTTTAATAATGATGGGCTTGAAAAAGTGGGAAACTAAAGGAAGTGATTTTAATAATGATGGACTTGAAAAAGTGGGAATTATTCTTTGCATTAAGAATTTGAGTACAGTGGGATGCCTGGGTGGCTCAGTGGTTGAGCATCTGCCCTCCACTCAGGGAGTAGATTAAGAGTAGGCAGAGATAAATAAAAATTGTCTTATCACTCATCCAATGTTTCCCAAGTTGGATTCCATGGCATAATAGTGTCCCTAAAGACAGTGAAAATGGTAGGTTATGAAATTAGTTGATATGTGCAGTAATTATATCAACCCCCCCTTGAAAGATCACAGTACTAGAGAAATGAATGAGGAATCTTGGATTGAAGGCACTTGCTTAATTTTGTTAATACACCATTCAACTAAAATAAAAGACACGACAACCCCTTTCTGCATGGGCACATAGAAAAGGAAAGGGGCGCCTGGGTGGCTCAGTTGATTGAGCATCTGACTCTTGATTTTGGCTCAGGTCATGATCATGAGACCCAGCCGCTTGTCCAGCTCCTGGTAAGCAGGAAGTCTGCTTAAGATTTTCTCTCTCTCTCCCTATCCTTCTGCCTCTCCCCTGGCTCTCTTTCTCTCTCTTTCTCAAATAAATAAATCTTATTAAAAAAAAGAAAGAAAAAGGAACTAGAGTCTCCCTTCCCTGGATGAATTTCCACATGACTAACTCCAAATCATGGGAGTTTGGGTAGAATTAGGTGACTAGGTCAACATATTCTAATATTTTTACTAAAGCAGACACATTATAGCCATAGATTGAGAAAGGCTGTTCTGGAACTAGTATATATAGCTAAGGTAATCCTAGCCAGGATTGTTGAAGAAGCATTGCCCAATTTTTATTATCGCTAGTAACAAACCCTTAAATAAAAAAAGGGCTTAATTAAGAACCACCTAGGGCAGTAGAGGACAAAAGGTATAGAGATGAAAATATGGAATTATTGCTTCAAGAGGACAGAACTTCTGCATTTGCTTATGTTTATTCCAGTCCATACTATTTGGAACAATCAGAAAAGAAATAATATATTTCAACTCCCTGTCCTAATTAGCTCAGCCTTCACCAATGAACACAAACATTTTAGAGGTCATTATTATTCTTACCTACATTTTTATAGCACACTGACCTATGTGCTACTTAAATTCTGGGGTTTTAATTTCATCGTCATTATTGCAGTTTTCCAAATGCCACTGGATGTAGATTACTGCCAAGTAAGGCTTATTATCAGCAGGCCAGGGTTATGATGTACTGTAGACAGTAGCATTCACTTAAGGCCAAAGTCATTTATTTCATGTGGCTAGCTTACAGCACACAATATGGAGAAGAAACCAACCATCGACAAAACTACAGGAAAAATGCTCAAGTACAATATTCTTTTTTACCATTTCCTTTGAAGTTACACCCCCATATTTAATAATTCTCTGTTTATTTTACCATACTGAGAACAATTACCATCTTCTCCACCCCCCCACAATGGGAGCAGAATAATTGTGCAGACTAATTTTAATTTAGATTCATGTTTCCATAAATTTAAAATATGTGTAATATGTAAGTTTTAAATTTAAAAATTGTACTGAGACATTTTGGAGACTATATAATTTAAAACCCACATAGTATCTTTGCAAAAATAAACTCTTGGATTTGGTATCTTCTTGCAATGAATTTCAGGATTTATCTTTCCCACTCCCCAGTTACGGAAAATTAGAATACTTGCAGCACAACGAAAGTTCATCCTGAAAATTCTTAAGAGTGCGTCAGTTCCTATAGAGTTTAGTCTACATCAAGACACAAAATATTTGTTTAGAAAATAATTTCTTTGGATTTTAAAACTAGCCAAATGAAAAGATAAAACCAAAAGTGGAATTTTGTTTTGTTGTGTTTTGTTTTACATACCTGGGATTTGTTTTTCAAAAATTATTGCCTCCACTAATATCATTACCCTTTCCTTTTTTTTTTTTTCCATTGTGATATACTTTTTCATGTGGTACACTTTCTACCTAATAGCTTTTCTTTCTACCTCTTCTCTATGTTTATTCCAATAAAAACTTGTTTTGGTAACATAACTTGATTCAACTGCCACATAGCTTACTAGTCAGATATGACTGTGCCTTTGGAGTGACCAGCTACTTCTCTGAGCTTTTATATAATGGCTTCCTTGTCACTGACAGATCTGGGATCCTCTAACCAGAGGCAAGTCACAACTTTTTTCTCTTTCAAAGATACAGTCCTAACCAAAAGCATTCAAATTCAACTACAGAAGTAAATATAATCCAGGAAGAAAGTGAATCAGGAAAACAAAACTTGTCATTGTCTCTACGACATTCACAATACATTGTCGCAAGCTAAGGAAGTATCTCAGTGGAAGTGCTCATCTAATTTTTGAAATATGGAAGTTTGTAGATGTCTCTTACTGGATGCTGCATAGATGGTAGCATCAGAGAGATTAACTAAGGGTGCTTAAGGTTGTAGGCACTCACTAAAATCTTTGGGTTTAAATCTTTTCAGTTAAACAACTAAAAATTCCTTTACCTCCATCATGTATGTCTTGAATGTCAATCAGCTAAAATGCAAGTCAATTCATTTGGAAGAGAAAAGAAAAAGAATAATAGGTCTAACTCATTTGATTGCCAAGCTAAATAGTTCATCTACTTTCTTTGTAAATGTGATTGGCATTTTTATAGACCGTGAATCACTCATAGGCAGAGGCTATTTAATGAAAACTTTGTTAATTTTTTTATCTTGTTTTCAGAAGACACTTATTGGGTTATTAAAATTCTCAGAACTTCTATTGTGCATTTTTTATACTAGATTTAAGACTGTGTCCCTTTGATTCCATAGGATAACCCATAACTGTTTCTGGCCTATTTTGTTTTCATCTCTATTAAGGAGAATATGTTTTCATATGGTAAAGGCAGAACAAATACCCATGAGGAAATTGAATTAAAAAAGAGATAAGGAAATATATAAAAACAGAATTCCTCTAAATGATTTCAAGCCTTTTCTTCAGAATAAATTTACCACCCAGGACATGTAAATGTTACTTTAGAACCCTCTTATTCTTTGAAGAATGGTAACAAACAGAAGACATAGAAGAAGACCCTAAAAAGGAATTTTGTGATTTAAAAAACAATTGCTGATGTTTAAAAAGTGAAAAATATAAGCTTAATATTATTTCTGGGCAAACATTTAAAAAGATTGTTAAGTAGATGGCTGCCGCATTATTAAAAAAAAGTCAAACACTAGAAAACAAATTGTGTTCACCAAATGTATAAACAAATAAAAATACATTCTACTCCAATCTCACTTCATTTTCATGGTACTAAAGTACTCTGGGGAGAAGAATCAGTATTGACGAAGATACACTGTATCAATTGCATTATCTTCATATTAACAATTAATTTAATGGATCCCAATTGCCCACAAGGAGGAACTATGGAAAAAAAAGAATTAGCTGAGTTTTATAACTGGTTGAATAGCGAGTTTTTTGAAAATGCTGTTTGATTGACAAATCTATAGGATCATCCTATATCCTCGGCTTTAATCAAGTATTCTCAAAAATTTTAGTAAATGACTTAAATGAAAATATTTTTACCATTTCTAGATATACAACACAATGAGAAATAGTGAGTACAATGCATAACAGATGGAAGCAATCAAATATAAAGTAGCTAAATTCAAATTTATAAAAGCATATTTTCGCTGACCCACTCACTAAATCTTTTGCCTGACCCACTTGTCATCACCACATTGAGGTACTCTGATATATGCCATCAGACATGCACTACCATGCATATACAACAGCCCCCCAAGCCCCAGGAATTCTGTTTCGTCTGTGTGGATAAGGGTTCCATTTACTGACTCTCTTTTAATCTGAGGATTATAAAATAACCAGTGTTCCTTAGCACCTATTCTGTTCTTTTATTCAGGACCAGAACCTCTAAATTAGTGTTTCCAGTACCCCCAATCTGTCATTTATACACATATGCGTGTCACAGTACATTCTATGGAGTTCTAAGAAAATATAGGGATGAAGGAGATTGATGTGACTCAGAAGATCACAGGATGTAGAGATTTCATTGGTATTATGATGCTAATTTGCAGTGTAGAAGAGACATCCATGGTTGCTTCCATCTTGGCCCACTGATCTACATTTTAACTAAGGCTATTAACATGGAAAAACTTCCAAGGACTGCACATTTTATAATCATTCCCAGTTAAAGTTTTTCCCTCCATCGCTAAAAACTCACTTTTCTTGATAAGATGCAAGGAAAGTACTGAGAGAGGGAAGAAAGTATGCCTGCTAATCGTTGCTTGCATCAGAAATGTTGCATAGAAGTCTCCAGACATAAATCATTTCTTCTTGTGGGCTCTCGGGATTTTGGGACACAAAGTCTGTGTAAATGAGCAAGGATAAAACAGCAATTGACTTAGACTTTTCATAGCATCTTGTTAGCAAGGCTACACTTGAGTCTTTTCTACTGTCCAGCATGTAAATATCAGATGAATACCAAAACTGGAAAAAAAAAAAGCTACATCTCACCTAAGTGAAAGATAGGAAATATGTGCAGCTAAGGAGAAATGGGATATTACTGGGTGGTTTCACCCAACTGACAAGGGCACAAAGGATGACAGATGGTTTTGATAGGCTCAAAATTGTAGATCATAGGGAAAGGATGATGTACATAGTAAATTAAACTCCAGACTTGCCTTCGTGCAGAGCAGAGGGCTGACTCTCTAAGAACCAGTCCTTCCATAATAAGTGAGAATGATCTGTTTTGTCCAATTGCCAGTTTCCATTAAATGATGTAAATTAGGAGAGGGGCTTAGTATAAGGCCTGACCCCATAACTATTGAGTATTGTGATTGCTGTTTTGTTTTATTCCGTTTTGTTTTGTATAATCAATATCTGTGAGCCATGCAGGCATCAGATATCAGCAGTTAATATAGTTCAATCTCATATGCTTTTAAGTTTGTTAGCATCTGTCTTTAGAAGCTAAAGTTTCTTGTGTCATCGTTAATACTAATCATATGGGATTATTTAGAATTCGGGGTACCTGTGTCATTCATTGCATTCAGGATAACACATTTAAAACAGATACTGACAGCTTAAGCCTGTTTAGAAGTCAGCAATCCTTTTGCTTTTCAAGCTCTGACATCATGTAAATGAGCAATAACCAAAGGGAAACAAGAATGTTCATAACCTAGATGTGATAAAACTTAGAGATCAAAATGCCGTTTTAAATAATTAAAGAGGAAATTTATTTCCTTTAAATTATCTTGGGGATAGAACTAGATACAGGCGTAAAAACTACTAGAAAATGAGTACCAGTCAAACATAAGAGCACTCCAGATGCATGGTATCTGCCTCATTAGGTGGTGCCTTCTCTCACTGACGTGGAACAATCCAGGAGCTCCCACCACCAATGCTTAGGGATGCTGCACAGGAAATTGATGTGGCCACTGTTTTCTGTTGAAAGCCTGTGGTTATTTAATAAATGTCTGATGTTCTTTGCATAGCTCTTAAAAACTGTTTATACTTAGAATTTATAAGCTTTCAGAACCAAAGGAAATGCATCATTGGAACTTGTAGTCTGCCATTGTCACTTTAAGGATAGTTCAAAAGAGGGTAAGCAATTTCCTTAAAGTCACTTAGGAGTCAGTAACTGACTAGAACCTGAAGCTGGATGTGTGCATTCAGAGTGCAGTGTCATTTCCTCTGGGCCAAAACCACCATCTTTTAATTATAAGTAATATTCTATAGCTCCTGCTTTTTCCAGATTGGGGATTTCAAAGTAGAATTTTAAGTGTTGTGCCTCCTTCCCAGGCCTACGTTGTCGCTCCAGGGTTTCACCCCAGGTGCTGAACTTTTTCTTTCCCTCCAAACCTTCTCCTGCTACTTTTCATTATCTTTTAAGTGATTTTCTACCTGCTGTGTGTCTGCAGCTGTGCCCCTGTCCTTATTTAGTTCTCAACCAGACTTACAAACAGCACAGTGTGGATGGTGTTCAGTCTTTGTAACTCATTTCCCAGCATTCCCCAGAGGGTATGATAGTGGCCGAAACCACTACTCTGGATGAACTTGGAAAGCCAGGCTTTCAGAAAGAGAGAGCAGTATGGAAGTGAATCCAAAATAAATCTTCTCTTTGTCATTTTTCTCCTGGAATACAGAATTCAAAATAGCTCTGTGGTTTTGTTCCTGTGTTTGTTTTGAGTATTCCTCCATTTGGGGCATTTGTGAACATGAACAAAGAAAGAAAAGGAAAAATCAGATGACTATCAGCCTTAATGAGTCTTTCTTTTTCTCATCCATGTCATAGATACATATAGTACTCTGTATGACCCATCATCAGTGCCAAGTTAGCAAATCCTTTGTGAGTATGAATGTGTCCTTACATTTAAACAAAAAAAATCTGTGAAACTACGTAGTGCCAATCTGTCTGTATTGCAGAACATACAATAGAAGTATCACAATGGGTTAGGAATCTTAATCTTTTTTATTAGGAAAACATGACCATATGAAATGCTTGGTGAATTCACCACTCTTGAATCTGTGTGATTAAACATGTATCAAGGACTCTGCCAAGGTCTGTGATATGTATATGGTTCCTCTGAAAATGTACAAGTTCTACAATTAACCCATGAAAACAGCTGTGTCCATTTTAAATTTAACTGTTATTACCTTGGTGAAAGAAAATTTGATATATAAAATGTGAAACACATTTTAATTTATAAGAAGATTGTAGGGAAAATGTACTTCTCTAACATTTTCTTTGTTGATGACAATTTTGAGAATTTTAAAACAGTAAAGCTTTTTTTTTTTTTTTTACTCTTTTAGACTTCATACCATACTGCCATTGGGTATAATAATAAAAAGAATCAGGCATTCAAAATGGTGGATAAAGAAAAATTCATATATCTAGTATTTAGAAATCAAGTATCAAAGAAGATAAAAAAGAAATATGCAATTCTTCAGAAATGTCTTCTCTGGCACCTGGGTGGCTTAGTTGGTTAAACGTCTGCCTCTGGCTCATGTTATGATCCCGGGGTCCTGGGATTCAACCCCACATCAGGCTCCTTGCTCAGCAGGAAGCCTGTTTCTCCTCTCCCTCTACCTGCCACTCCACTGCTTGTGCTCTATCTGTCTCTCAAATACAAAAAAAGATAGATGATAGATGGATAGATGGATAGATAGATAGATAGATAAAATCTTTTAAAAATGTCTTTTTATAAGATTGAGCCTCTCGACTAGATCTATCCTTATTAACTGAGAATTATGTTTTAAAATGTCAATGGCTGAAATGACTCTTATTCTTAAATGGGCTATAAAAAGCTTGGGTTTCTCCCTGATGACAGATCACATCAAGCAGTCCCTAAGCAGGAAAATAATAAATTTTGAAGGGTTGTATGGTCAACATCTTTGTTCCTGATTGGGCAGACTAGAAAGGGGATATTAAAGGATGTTCTGGTACAGTGTCCGCAGGACGATGCAGTATTAGTTGGGAATTATTGGGAGAAAAAGTACAATTGGCTTATAGGTTGCAGATCAAGGAGTTAAAGGAAAGTTAAGCGACAAAATCCAAAGATGAAATTCTCACCAAAACAACTCTACTGAACTGTGAATCGTAGAAACAAAACCCATAAGCCATGGGGAATATTCTGACCACATAATTAGAATAAAGGAAGGTGACTTCTAAAAGAACATGAGGATGTAAAGGTTAAGTGTAACAGTGGTTCTCAACTCAAGCTACACATTAGAGTTATCTGTAAAGACTTAAAAAAAAATGAGTGGGCTCTGTTACTCAGAAATACTGAAATCAACTTCTCTTGATAATTAAGGCCCAGGCAATTGTATTTCTTTAAAGCTCCACCAGTGATTTTGATGAGCAGCCTTAGAACCACCTGTGCTGGGAAAATTCCTTAAAGTGGCTGGAGGACTGCCACGTGGTTCTCAATGTCGCACCTGCTCCAGTGCCCATAGGAGAGGAGGAAGCCATTAAGGGTGTGCTGCCACACCATACAAAGAAACTGATTCCATTCAGAATCAAAGTGCTTGTGACTAATATGTAACTGAGACTTTTTTCTTCCAAAAATAAATCAAACCAAAGAAAATGGATATTAAAAAGAAGTGCTGAATCTTATCTGTAAACTTGGTTTGGGCTTAAGGTGGCATTAATTATATCACTGGAAAGGGGCAGTACAGTGTACCCTACCTGTTTTAAATGAATGTTAAGTGAATGGAATGGGGTTTCTGTCTTTGTTCATCCACGGTTGCTTAATCACATTTCTGTATTGAATATTCTTATTCTACCAATAGCGGTTTATTTTCATAATTTTGTAGCTTTTCAAAAATATAATGTATTCTTCCAGAATTCATTTAAAAAACAGTAACTGAAGGGCTATTATTTGCTAGGCTCCAATAAGTTTATAGTTACTTTGATAATTTGACATATTCCCTATCCTACTATTATTATAGTATGGGTGGCACCCATCATGAATATTGAATATTATTAAGATTATAGTAAGTTCACTTATTGTTTCATAGATTTCTAAATGTAAATAAAGACTTTTTGAATCATTTATTATTTGAATAATGAAGATCCTAGTATCTGTTTAGGAGCTAGCAAAGTTATTCAGTTCAAGGCAATTCGAAATACAATAATTAATCACTTAAAAACCAAAATACAAATGATATGTGATACACTTGTAATATGAACTAAAAAATCCTTCCCCAAAGGATTAATTCTAATTCTAGGTAGCGTAGGCCCCATAATGTTTAAAGAGGAGGTGCCACTGAAGGTGGATTTTGTCAACTCAAGAGAAAAGAAAACATTATGTACGGAAGAAACAGTACAAATAAAAAAAAAACATATTTGTTCTCACAACATATTTGAAGGAATGAGTAAGAGACAGCTTTAGCTAGAATAGGTATGAATATGTTTAAAGATTAAGTAAAAGGCAGATTAATAAGCAAATTGGATATTATAGCATTACGAATTTATTTCAAAAAACAACAGAAAAAAATAAGTCTTAATATTCTACAAATATTTTTTTTTAAAACTGCCAATGTTTTGGAAGCATAACTGTGACAACAATGTGCAGAGTTGATTAGATAAACAACAATTGGGTGGCAAGGAAACACAAACATTCCAGGTAAAAAGACTATGGAAAAGAGGGTAGATTTGAGAGATGTTTTGAGAGATGTTTTGTGTGTAGAACCATCAGAACTTAGTGGACACTTGGAAGGTGCAGTGTAAGGGAGGTAGAGATGATTCCAAGTTCCTGACCTAGATTTGGGGACATTATAGACTATAATTTCAAAAAACCCCACCAAAACCAAACTCAAGCGGAATGTGAGGTTGAGTTCCTGGAACAAAATGAGTTCTTTTTTGATCAAGTTATATTTGAGGTTCCTGGGATATATCTAGATCAAACTGCAAAAATTAATATTTGAAAATCTGATTCTGGAACTCAAGTGAAAGTACCATGGATGAATAGTAGCTTTTGGTTTCTAGTGACAGATAGATAGAATGGTTTTAACAATAAAAAGTAATTATTTTATAATTAGATGTTTTAAGTTGGGACACCTACCTTACTTCATTCAGCACCAGATGTTCCAATAATTTTACTCTGCCATTTGACTTTATTAGTGGGAAGTCTTCAGTGCCTTCAAAAGGAGATCTCATCTCATTGACAATGACTGGGACACTTCTTCCTTCCTTCCTAAATGAGTTCCTAGAAGGTCACTGAAACAACAGGATTGGTTTAGATTGTGTTGCATCAACTTGGATTAAGTCTGAGTTTTTTTTTTTTGGTTATTTAACTACTTGGATGAAGAATTCTTGCTTTGGCAGAAAAGAAGTATGTGAGAGTGGGTGGGGGGAGAGGAAAGCATTCTAGGAGGAAAACAGTGTATCCTGCCAAAGAAGTTATAGGTATACAAGTAACGATTGATGTCTGGAAGTAGAGAAAGACAATGGAGAACAATAAAAAATTAAGAACAGAATTAAAAGGGCTGACATTTTAAGACACATTTAGGATGAGGAATGCAGGCAGATATCCAATTTCTGAAACAGTATAGTTTAAACAATCCTATTCAGTATTATAATAAGTTATATTTCAAAACAAAGAATTGTCATACAAATTATAGGAATTAAATTGGACTGTATCTTGGTCTGGGGATATTAATGATTCTCAGTGGCCTATGATGGTGATAGAATCTCGTAATTGAGGGAACTAAGAAATTTTTATATGCACCTAAGAAAGATGGACAACCATTGATGTAAGAATGAGGAACAAAAAATTAAATCATTTAAACAGTGGAGCAGCCATCAGAGGAGAGAATCCTGTACTAGTGGTTTCAGGAAGGTAGATAAGAAGGTTGTCTTCAAGGAGAATAGTAGACAGAGTCTATGCTGAATAGTGTTAAATTTTAAAAAGCTGTCATCAGTCAGCCAGCAACTGAGAGAATAGGAAAAAGGAGTGGCTGGCACGAAGGTTTCTATCTCCTAAATCTCTGCTTCCTATGTCTTACCCACTTTGCACTGAATGGAGAGATGGCCCCAGATGGGCCCTGTACCACGAAGTGGAACGTGGAACGGCTTCCATGTCCTCCACAAAGGAAAGCTCAAGGCTGTAGTAGAGCTCAAGGCCCTGTATTTCTACATGTAACTGTAAACAAACAAACAAATAAAAGAAATACTACTAGTGTTATATTTTTGCACCAAGAATAAAAAATAGTAAAAATACAGTTAATAGTGTTTTTTACTAGATATGTGGCCGCTGTTATTTTGCTATTTAGCAAAATAATTTCCATAGGTAGAAAGGATGAAGGCCAGATTTCATTCAATGCTGAGAAAGAAGCAGCAAGTCTTGGCCACTGTCTCCCACTTGTGGCAAACACCTTGCCATAATTATGGGCCAAAGGACAGGATTCAGCAGAGATTAAGAGATTGGTGACAAATCATTCAGAAAGAGGGATATAATTGGATAGGAGAAGATGGGATGAAGAGCAGTGGTAGAGAGGTTTGCATGGTGGGTTAGAAGGATTTACACATATATCCAAACCACAGAGAAAAGCAGGTAAAGCTCCAGGTGATGGAATAGCCAGGAAGGAAGAAGTGGATGAGTTGGTTCCTATCTTTTGACATCTATAGGAATCTTGGTTAGATACTCTATTAGGGGGCGCCTGGGTGGCTCAGTGGTTGAGCATCTACCTTTGGCTCAGGTCGTGATCCAAGTTCCTGGGTTCAAGTCCCACATCAGGCTCCCAGCATGGAGTGTGCTTCTCTCTCTGCCTGTGTCTCTGCCTCTCTCTCTCTCTCTCTCTCTCTCTCTCTCTGTCTCTCATGAATAAATAAATAAAACCTTAAAAGAACAAATACTTTATTAGTTTGCTGGGACTGCTATTACTGAGTGACTTAAACAATAGAAATTTATTCTAATGGTTTTGGGGGCTAGAAGTCCCCGGGATCAAGATGTTTGCGGTCCATGCTTCCTCTTAAGTTTGGAGAGAAAGACCAGAATTAGGTCTCCTCTTAGTTTCTGGCAGTTCCTTGGCTTTTGGGAGAGCAACTTCAGTTTTTAGGAGCCACGCTCCTGAACGTGCTTGTCTGTCTCTTCACATGGCATTCTTTTTATAAGGACATTGGTCATATTTAACTAGGCAAACCATCCTGGTCCAGTATGACTTCAGCTTAATTAATTACATCCAGAATGATTATTTACAAATAAGTTTATATTCTGAGGTACTGCAGGATTAGGACTTCAACATATGAATTGGGGGGGCACACGCCAACTTGTGACAGATGCCAAATAATGTAAAAAAGGGAATTTAGAAAAGCAGTTTGGGGGAATGGGAAGAGCAGTTGGCAATATGCCATTTTTTTTTCTTTAGAAAACCAACATATTAAGTGAATCCTATCAACAAATACAGAAAATCAGCTTTCTCCAAATATATCTGCTTTTACCAAATATAGTTAGTTTAGCAATAACATGAGAATACAAATTATTCCAGCGATTTGATGGTATAAGTCTGTCTATCTAGCATGTGCACATTTATCTCATTATAAACACACAAAAAGAAAGTCATATCATATTGTGAGTAAAGTTAACACAGAGACAGAATAAATAGAAGACTGGTGTGCAGACTTGTAAAAAGCCCATATGTTACAAACAGTTAAAGTATATGATTCAGAGTAAAAAATATGTGGTAGTGTAAGAAATAACACAAAAAGCTTGAAATTATGCTGCAACCCTAAAAAATTGTCTTTGACAGGTCTATAAGAACAAAATTGCAACATCAGCTGAGATAAAAATAGGTTTGAGCGGGACTGAGGAACATTTGGATTTCAAATATCTAATAAATTGTGGCTGGGAAAAGCTAAAGTACTTCAATGACACTGCTTGGTACTAAATATTTAGAACAACCAGCTCCAATTTCAAGATAACTAACATCACCAAGGCCTTTCCTTACAATCAAGAGTGATTTCTTTCTAGGTCAGGAGACCCGGGCATATCAACTCTAATAAAAATCTAACACGAGTAACTTTCTTATACTTTCCCTGTACCCCGACTCCATCCCTAAACACAGATCATGCCCTACAGATCTATCCTCTGCCTTTTTTAGTTGAGTCCCTGGTATTAATATATGCTCTGAAGGATAGATTCAGTCATTCAGGATTTCAGTTGCCTTGTACTACTAAAGCTTTTGTTTCTTTCCAAAATACTCCTTCAAAATATCCTAGCCCCCAGATATCTGCCATCACATTTTCATCATTTTCTTGGTATCAGCTTAATTGGGAAAATATTCCAGGGTCATTGATCACTTAAGGTTTCATATAATGAGCACAGAATAAAAATCATTACTAAATATATAAGCCCTCTGATAGGCTAGTCCATAAATTTACTGAAATTACAATCATCAGTATGTTTAGCAGTGGTTTTTCAATTCACATTTCTTGCCTTAATGAACATGAGAAGTAAATATTGACTACTTTTTAATGTGACTCATTCTTTTATAGCCATCTTCATAACTTTGATAAAAAGCATAATTGCAACTGGTTTTATGCGAGCTGCCTTAAGGAGCTGCATTCTCTCCAGTCACCCCCATCTAGGAGCTTATCATTTAAAAAATACACACATTGGAAATATGTGCTCATCACACTGATGCATTCAATTCAAATATTTAACCACAACATGATCTGAACATTTTTTTTTTCTGTAAAGGACATACAGATTATGAGTATTTTTCAAAGGTGGTGAGCAAGAGTGAAAAGTGGATAAAAAAAGGAAAAAAAAAAGTTTAAAAAGTCTGTGTTTAGTCATGTGATTAAAGAGGAGGTCTTTGTTTCAAGCTCGAAGACATTCAACCTCTTTAATCTTCCGGTCTCAACAGAAATTAATGGAATCAAGTAGTTTTGAGGATAGCAAAGGAGAAAACACAAATGGGGCAATCTCCAGAAACCAATAGGAATCTAGAGTTAGCTTTCTCTCCTTCACTTCTCTGGACCCAAGTTTGTTAGTTTGTATATGAAAATAAATTGAAAGTGAATGTATTTAGCTTTTCCATTTCTATCACTATATCATAACACTTTACGTGTTGGATGAAAGAAGTCATTGTAAATTGTGAGATTAAAATCAGCAAGACTTTGATATTTATTGACATATATCGTTCAATCTCCCAAAAGGCTTATCCATGTCCTCACCAGAATTTAATATTGTCATTTAAAAAATTATTATTTTAGCTGTCTATTAGGAATATAATGATGTGGTATTAATTTCATTTCAACATAGGGAGACTTTTTTTAAGTTTCTGAGAATCACCCTCTGAAGATTCTGACTCAGTAACTCTTGCATAGGGTCAACAAATTGTTTTAAACAAGTTCCTTAGATGATTTTGATATTTGGTCAAGTATAGGGACAAGCAAAGCAGAATCATTCAAGAATTTAGTCATTGCCAGTGATGAATGAGGGAGTTAAAAAGTGAGTGGACCAATAATATGAAAATAACCCAATAAAAGTTGGTGAAAGATTTGAACACTTCACCAAAGAAGATATAAGGATAGATAACAGAGTATGAAAAGATGCTTACCATCATCATTCATTACATTAGAACTGTAATGAGATACCACTCATGCACACACCTATTAGAATGGCTGGGGGTGGGGAGCAAAAACGTATCAATACCAAGAGCTTGTGAAAATGTGGAGAAATTGGAACTCTCATATACATTGTTGATGAGAGTGCAAAATGTTTTGCCCACTTTGGCAAACAGTTTGGTGGCTCCTTATAAAGGTAAAATGATAATTATTGAATGGCCCTGGAATCCCACTTCTAAGCATTTACTTAAGAGAAATTAACCTAAGAGAAATTTGATGTTAACACAAAATCTGTATGTGAATGTTTATAGCGAATTTGTACATAATTACCAAAAATGGGGAAGAATCCAAATCTCTTTCAAATGTGAATGGGTAAAGAAACTATGGTTCATCTCTACAATGGATTAGTACTCAGTAATACAAAGGAATGAATCATGGATACACACAACAAATCACAAGTACATTAAATGAAAGAAGCCAGAATCAAAATACTACATGTTCTGTAATTCCATTTATATGCCAGTCTGGAAAAAGCAAAACTGTAGGACTAGAGAATAGATCAGCGTTTGCTGGGGGTGGGGACAGTGGAAAGGCTAGACTGCAAGGGATCAGCACAAGGATAGGTAATGGAATTGTTTTGTATCCTGATGATGTGAGGGTAGCAAAACTCTATGCATTTGTCAAATTCCTAGAACTATACACTAAAAAGAGAGAGTTTTATTGGAGGCAAATTTATTTATTTATTTTTTTAATGTAAATCAGGCAAAGTATCCCAGCTGTCCAGCTCCTTAAGGACCAGGCAATCTTTGTTTTTGCTCATAGACTAAAACTGACCCTTAGATATAACAGGGACTCAGTAAGTAAATAATGATGGATTGAATGATTAAATGGCATTTTAATGGTCAATATGAATTTATATTTTTTAACGTTCCATGTTAAAATTAGTGGTAAAATGAGGCACAAACCTTTTTAGTTAGGGTTCACTAACATAGGATAATGAGTCAAAAGTGGAAACAGGTACCTGTCTGCATAATATAATCCAGAGACCTGAGATGACAGTTACCTTCAGTCAATGTGCACAAGTGTAGATTTCAAAGGAAAGAAAAGTCGTCACTCTATTTCAAAGTCATGAGGAGAGTACAGTACATCACTTTAAAGTTGCAAACTCCTAAATTTCATCCTGGATATGACTTTCAAGCCATGTGGTTTTGGGGACGTTATTAAGCCTGTGTGCCCCTCCCTGTTTTGTAGTCTAAGGAATGGTAATTAAACTACTTACTTGAGTGGGTTATTGCAAGGAATAAATGGGTAAATACGAGTGAGGGAGTTAGAACAGACCCTTGCACATAACAAGCACTTGATAAAGGTCAGGTACTGTGAGCCTGTTTGACAGTATAGTAGATATCCCATTCATATATTTTTGTGCCATTCTCTTGACAGAGAAAGGTAGATATATGTCCTTCCTATTATACTTACTGTGCAATCTCCATATTTATAGACTATAAATATATGTCATGAATGTGTAATGGAAAGATGAAAAAAACAAGAATTCTGGGTTCTAATATTTGTGTTTGCCCTTATTCCAGCGTAGAATTTGAAAAAGGGGCAACTTCTACAAATCTTAATTTCTTTGTATACAAAATGAAGTGATTAGACAGTCTGCTGGATCTTTTAAATTCTGGGAATCTCATATATGCATTGACAATAGATGAATATAGCAGTTTGACAACTTTCTATACAGAACAGTGTTCACATGGCTAGATACGTGTTACTCATACTGTGCCCACAAAGCACATGCAAATTCCCCTCATCTGTTTCACCTGAGTAAGGGTGACCTTTCACAATCTGGTATGAATTACAAAATCTTTTCTAGCTGCAACAAGTGAATAGATCATATTCTTGTAGCACCCATAAAAGTCATACTTGCTGTCAACTTGAGAAATTTTGGCTCAGTGCTCATGTTTCTCTTTCCCTGTCATAGGAGAAAGGCAATTCTTCTTATGAGGAGGACAAGATGTACCATGAGGAAATACCATGAAAAATAACCCACTCCTGGCCCCAATAGCTCCAGAAGCTACATTTGAAAACAAAAATATGTTTATATTTGTTATGTAAATAGTCAAGCTATATGTTTTAATCTTCTCTGCAATGTCATTATTTTAGAAAAGACTGAGCTATACCCTTTAGAAAATAGCACCCTCCCCACTCCTACTAAAATAAAACTTTTACTGCTTGAAGGACTTTTTATTTGTTTGGCTATAACATAAATGTCAATTCACTTCACCATCTGGGGAAAAGGATTTTAAGTTAGCCTCTTAGTAAATTTACCTAATTGAATGTAACTTATTAAATTTAGTCACTATGCATTTCAAAAGAAATGATTTGGAAAAGAGCCAAGGTGTTATTTATCACATAGACTTATTCGCTCTGGAATGTGACCATTATGACATGACATGGCAGGCTCTGCAGGAACTATCCTTCAAAACAATGACTATGGCACCAGGCTTTTCTTTTCAGCCATCTCAATATGGTGATCCACATAAGCTGAGAGAGAAAAATGGTGAAACTTTATTGAAGCATGGGCAAAAAACTCCTATCTTAACAGATGTTCCTTTAAGTTTAAAATGGAAGTAAAAATGTGAATCAACTTCTATCAAAGTTCATACAGCTGTTGCTGTGTTTTAAAGGTGACAGAGTCTTGACAGTTCCTAAGAAATAGGCAAAAAATAAAGCATGAGGGTTTTTTTGGAAAAACTTTTGAAATGTTGATCTTTTAGAAGAATTTTAATGTGTTTCATGGGCCACATAACTATCATATATAGTCAGTGTCTCCATTGACTGTCTCCTTTTCTCTTCTTAGCCTTTTGAGAGCTGGGCTTATCCTGTTCACTCTCTGTGAGTTGGTAGGCAATGCATAGTGGAAATTTATGGGAGATGCCAGCTAGTAAGTTAAATCTATTCATCCTTATTATCACTATGATTCTATACTTGCTTTAGCCTTCCATTAAAAAAATGAAGCACATTCCTCATCAGAGTATGTAAAGCTTTTTCCTATTTAGATGCTATTGAAAATCAGTGACCAATGAACTCGTCAATACATTATCACCCATATTGTGTGAAAGTTATTCCTCTGGGAGAAATAAATTTGTCTTTTTAAATAATTTTTAACCTAAGGCACACTCAAAGTACCAAGTTGACAGAAAACCCACCCAGATGACTCCTTCCCAAGTCCTCTGTGAGGAGTTATGCTGTACTTTGCTGTCATACCACTTTATGTTGTCCCCTTCTAATCACAGTTATTACCACACTCCTCTTATTAAAATCCCACATTCTAGACATAGTGCCTGGATTCACATTTCTATGACTTAGTAAAAGACTATACTCTCCTCTTTTCTAAATAAGAGTACTAAAAGTACTTGCCTCATAGAGTTGGCATGCTGATAGAATAGCACTATGATCCAAAAGTGTTTTTGGTAAGTAGATCCTGTAGGAAATTGTGGTGTTATAGTTAGCTATTAAACTGTTCCTGGTAAAAAGGTTACCAAAAAACAAAAACAAAAACAAAACAAAACAAAGAAAAATGAGAAATGATTGTAGTAAAACTACAGATAGAAAACATTCTGTGAAATTAGAAATTACAGGTTGACTGGCTGAGTGCGGAACCTGTTTGGAATGGGGAGGAGATTGTGAAGGAGAAGGAGAGGCAAGATGGCTGACAGGATAATAATGGGACCAGTAATAGATAAGAAAATTCATTTTAGGGAAAAAGAAAATGTATTGTTAGAAACAGATCACAAAAAAATCAGTTTCTCTGCTTTATTTTTCTTCGCCACACATAATGCTACCTAGGTTATATTTACTTTTTTTGGCTTTATTCTCTTTTTTCCCCAACCAGAGTGTAAGTCCTGTTATAGCAGAAACACTATATGTGTTCGCTCTTTTTCCACTTAGGAGGTGCTTAACAAATTTCTGTTGAGTAACTGAGCAGAAGAATGAATTCAAATGGGAATTCAGGATTTAAGTGTAGAATTTGTGGTAAAGTCACAGAAGAAGAACCATACCTAATGTAATAGAGAAGGCAGATGATAGAGTAGCAATGAAAACCTGGAAGATTCAATTAATATGAGTTTGTAGAGGACCAATTGAATATGTTTTAGTATTTTTCCCCCATAACATTCTGTAGCAAACAGAGAAACAAACAAAAAAGTTCACTTGCATGCCAAGTATCCAAGGAAAGTGGTGATTGGAGGAACGGGGTCTTTTTTTTTTAAGATTTTATTTATTTATTCATGAGAGACAGAGAGAGGCAAAGATATAGGCAGAGGGAGAAGCAGGCTCCCTGCAGGAAGCCCTATGCGGGACTTGGTCCCAGGACCTCGGATCATGACCTGAGCCGAAGGCAGATGCTCAACCATTGAGCCACACAGGTGCCCAAGAAACTGGGTCTTAGGGCAGTTATTACTCAAGGTTGATTCCTGGACCTGCAGTGTCAGAATTGCCTGGAAAACCATGGGGCCCCATCATTTTTTGAGGGATATCACCCTAGATCTACTGAATCAGAAAATCTGAAGTGCAGCCAACAATCTGTATTTTTACCATCTTCCAGTTGTTTCTGATGCAGGCCAAATTTCAGACTCAATGCTCTAAATTGTTGAAATTGCTGAAATGTGAAGCTTAGCTGAGAAAGGAATTAGGATACCACCAGAACAGAGAGGATTATTAGACAGTCACCATGTTCTGGGAAGCCCTGATTGAGGGGCACATCTGATGTTGAAGCAGTGATTATAAAGCCTAGGGATTATGGTTGTGTTCCTGGATGGTTGTGGGTGAGAGAGGAGAGAATAGGCACTCTTGCTCTGGGAATATGACTAATGCCTTTGCATACAATGTATCTTAAAGTGGCATATCTAATAAATATGATTGTAGTGAAAGTCCAAGCTATCTGCAGAATGGATTGTGGAACTATCCTTTCAAGTCACCACCAAGGAAGCTCTTGGTTACTGTGTTCCCCTTTGGCTTTGATGTCAGTCACCAGGAATATCCATTCACTGCTTCTATGTGACAAAAACGTAACTTCCTAAATAACAAAATGAGTTAAATTCATCCAAAGTAAATCATGTCCCTCATATCTGAAACCACAAATTGCATCAGTTGCTTAGAAAACAGACTGAATTTTTAGCAAACACAATGAAGATGACTGCAGTTTTTCATGCCATTATAATCAATTTCTAAGTAAATTTCAGTGATTATACCAAACGATAATCTGATTCTTACAATTAATAACTTCCTAGCCCCCTGTGACTTGACCCTAGCTGTACATATGGCTACTTAGCATAGCAGACAAACCTCTTCCATTCATAGCTGCAATGTGAGGCTAAAGTCATTCACAATTCACATACCTTTTTTTTTTTTTGCATAGCTGCTTCATAGTATAAACCAAAATTGAATTTATATTCATATGTGACCTTATACTATTTTGTTAAGAGATTGAGAATGTATCTCAAAACGTATTACATGAAAGTAATGTTTAAGAGAAGCAATAGGATTATTATAAAATGGAGACCATTGAGAAGGGAAAGGGTGAATGTACCTACTCGATAATCACATAAAACCCTCTGGAGACATAGAGCTAGGCCGGCAGATGATAGAAGGAAGAAAATACTTACATGAGATGCGAGAATTAATAGGGAACTCTTCATCCCAACCTCAGAATATCTTTTCCTCAGCTCTCTATTGTGCTTGGAATTTTACTATTAGTGATCCATTCATAGGATCCAGGCATGGTGTATCTCTTGTCTTGTGTTTAAATGGCAGTGTTCCCAGGAGAAGTACTATCTTTTGTTTTTACCCATTTATTGTCCCCATATCATGAGTTAGCTTATTTTACTTTGAGAGGGGTATTTTTGCAAAATGAACCAAAGAACACATCTGTCATGTTCTAGAATGCGTGTACTCTAGGTAAGCATGTGACTTTATTGGAATCTTTACCCCAGACACAAAGTAGGAATCACTTGTTAAAAAGAAAAAGAATGTGAGCTTCAGCCATTTACATAATGCCCAGAGCTGAGTTACAAACTCACTACAAGGCAATGAAATGAAGGATTAAACTGAATACCAAGAAATGAGAAATTGGACTGAGAGTAGTCATTGGCTATGCTGGGACATTGGTGTTGGTTCAGGGAGGAGGTAATGATATATTTATTGAATCAATTCATTATGTAACACACAAGCCAGAAGCTGTGAAATATTCGAGCTCAAGGCTGACACAGGGTGAGAGTGAAGTTGTTAAAAGAGGCACAGACAAGGGTAAATTTATGTAGATTCAGATACAACCCTTCTGACAGTATGCTCAACTTATTGTGCTATTCTACCACCTGGCCTCCATGGATCTCTAGACTTAGTCTTCCAGTCACAGCATCATAAAATTATGAGATTTGGTTGCTAAGTGGTCTTAACATGATTTAATGAGAACCCATTCCATAGGATTAGCTATAGCCTGCAGTAATAGAAAGTTCAACTAAGGAATATACCTAGAATCTCATACACTTAAATTAGCTTAGATGTGTAAAGTTCCTTTTAAGTACGTGCTATATCAAAAACCAAAAACAAGTGGATCTCTTATAGACACTACTCACCTTTTAAAACAAAGCAAAAAAATAGTAAAATATGTTTTGAATTTATATAATTACTTTTCAAGAGTAAATACAGCAGAGATCATGCTATCCATTCTTAATGGAAAAGTATTCTGGGACACCTGGGTGGCTCAGTGGTTGAGTGCCTACCTTCAGTTCAGGTTGTGATCCCGGAGTCCTGGGATGGAGTCCTGCATTGGGCTCCCTGTAGGGAGCCTGCTTCTCCCTCTGCTTATGTCTCTGCCTCTCTCTCTGTGTCTCTCATGAATAAATAAATAAAATCTTTTTTTAAAAAAAGAAAGAAAAGTATTGCATTTTTTATTTTATTTCTTTTTACATTATGTTTTAAAGAGTTCACTGTAAAGTCTATTTTTCCATTATTTATTCCTACTTATGTTGGAAAAATAAACTGAGATGATTTAATTGGTCCAGGATTGGCCCCAATCTAGTGAACTTTCATTATAGTCCTATAAAACTAATAATCAAAATATATACTTTTGATCTGACATTCACAGGTCCTAATATAATAAGAAGAATCTTAGTTTCATGCTTCTTGTGTTCTAAGAGTGTAAATCACTTTATGCAAATTTACATTTTTATGAAGTAGAAATTCTGAATATTTTTAGCCTTGAAATGGCTTTAAAATGCAATAATCTTTTGGCACCAGAGCTTAACAAGGACAAATATCTTGCAATGAAACAAAAGGTCAACTGATTGAGAATATTTAAATATGTTCTTCATCTTTATGCAAAAAAGTATATTTTTGCTCTATCTTTTAAAAGTGAAACTTATGAACCTTTGTTAATTTTTATTATATTCTATTTTTCCTGTTAAATATCATTGCAACATTCCATAGGGCTGCTAATTTTTTTATGAGTAAATTATATATCACCAGAAGTTCTTTATAGGAAGTTATGCTCTAATTAGGGCTAGCACCGAATCGTAAGTATCAGATTCAAATACATAAAAACTCTCCTTGGAGCAGGAGGTTAAACTTGCATCTATTTTCCTTAAAGATATCATTTGGTACTGGGATAGTAGCAAAATAACTAATATATTGTTTATTAGCCTCAATATTTAAAACCCTAAAACACATTTAAAAAATAGATGTCTTCAAGTGCTATTCTCATTAATGAAATTCTGATTTGCTTTATGAATTTTAACATAGATAGACTCAAAAAGTCAAGTAATACTATTTTGAGTCTTTTCATTTTGTGGTCTGACATAAAATTATCAGAAAAGTCTCAAAAAGCTATGCAAGACTTAATTTACATCAAGTAAACTTGAGTATTTGATAGTACCACTGATAACATTGCTCGTTTCGTTGATCCTTAATTGTGAATCATCGTATCTTTAGAATGAAAGAAGCATATACAAATGACAAATAAAGAACATGTGTTTTCTGCATTGTCAAAGGTTTGTTGGTTTGCTTTTTCACCTAAGTTAATACGAGGCTACCATTTATTATGATATTGATATTCAATCACTTTTTATAGGAATGGAATAAGAAAGCTTTATTTTGTGAGGCCAAATATACTTACTGTCACTCACAGAAGTAGATTTTGCAACTTTGCAATTAGTGTCTGGAGTGAACATTTACTAGCTGCTTTGCTTTTCTAGCAAGAATCAAGAGAGCGAGAAAGTAAAATTGACCTGAACTTGCAGAAGAGCTCAGATACTAAATCCTGAAATTAATTAGAAGATGTATGACCACCCTTGATCTTGATTCTAATCCAATTCTAATTAAACCTACACCATAAACCAAGAATTCACACACTGGGAAGGCTTATTTTTTATTTTTTTAATTTTTTTTTATTTTTTAGTTTTTCTATTTCATGCAAAGACTCAAAATAAGTTCTAATTAGCTAAGTTACTCACTGAAAATTCTCTGTGGATAGAAGCACAAAGTAAAATTGAGCCAGGGAATAGCAAAAAATATGCAATGTTTCAGTAGATAGTACAATTTGATAGAAAGTACTTCTGTAGCCCCAGTTTTATTCTGAACAGTTTTACCAGCTTAGTAGCCGGAACATATAAGATTATCACAAGGGAAAAAAATAAAACAAAAAATATGTATGAAGTATAAGCTGTCATTCTTGGCTTCAAGACATTATACCAAATGCTTTAAATATGTCTCTGCCATTTTCCCAGAATTCTCTAGGTGTACTCAAGTTCTGGGTGAACTAGAAACTTCTGAGCATGCTTTAAGTCTTCCCTCCTTCTTATACTTTTTTTTTTTTTTTTGTACTTCAGGGTTTATGCCAAAGGTCACATGCTTTTTGATACTTTTTTTTTTTTAACTGCTTATGACTATTTTCTCCTGTGAACCACTGAAACCCCTAGACTGTACCAGCCTGACTTCTTGATGGCCTACCTGCTAGGCAGTTGTGTAGGTGCTAGGGATACATTAGCAAGCAAAACCAGAAATAGTATTTGCTCTCTTGGAGATGACATTCTAACATGGTGAGATAGACAATAAACATGTAAAGTAATAAATTGCATATTTTAGAAAGGGATAAGGACTATAGAAAAAAATAAAGTGGGGAAGGAGAGAGGAGATTTTGGTAATGGAGGGAATTAGAATTTTAAATCCAGAGTTGAGGCAATACCCCAATGAAAGGTGGCATTGAGCAAGGATCTGGAGAGTTGTGGATATTTGGAGAGGCGCTCTGGAGGGAGGAGTAGCTGTGGAAAGTATCCTGAGGTGGGAGTTGAACTGGGGGCAGAGTGATTCAGGAGGTAGAAGCAGGGGAGTTATCCTGGGTCAGAGGTTAAAGGGCTCTGTTAGCAATGTAAGGACTCTACTTTTATTCCAGCAAGGTGGAAACCATTTGAGGTTTTGAGCAAAGGAGCCCCGTGACCTGAGCCAGGTTTATGAAACATTACTCTGGACCCTGTGTTGAGATAGGCTGTAGTGGAGAAGAATAGAAATAGGAGTCTAGGGAGCGTACATTGTAATAAGCAGGAAATGACAGCCATGACTTGAACTGAGTGGTGGTGCTGGAGGTGACAAGAAGTGGCCCCTTTGGGTAGAAATGGAAGATAAGACAGTACGGTTTTCTGACAGGTTGGGTACACTGTGAGTGAAAATGAGGAGTCAAAGAATTCCTCAAGGTTATCCTATACTATGATTAGCGAATTTACCTTATTTTTAGTTCCACTACTGAACTATTGAACTAGCACATGTAGTCACACATAATTGTACACTTGCATTCCTCTTCAATAATTTAAAAACTGATAGTCTACACAATATGGTAAGTTTCTCCATGGATTGTGGAAATTAAAAATGAAATAAGGGTTAGTGCCAGTTAAAAGATTTGAGAGGGCTAAAATCTTTTATTTTAATTTTGAATTAGATGTAATTTTGCTTCAGGCTAGCTGGAAGAGTTCTGTAAGTGACAATTTAAACTTAAATTAATCTCACTTTAAAGCCTTTTTAATAAAGCTTTTCTGCAAAGCACTGAAAAGCCAGCAATATGAGAGTTGTAACATTCCCAGGAATATGTAATCTGAAACTATAACTTAATTTGAATTTTACTGCGCTTTTTAATTAAATTCCAGATTTTTACAATTAGTATACATGTTTAAGACATATATATCTGGAAAGTGATGTGAAGTGGAGAATTTAGGCATTTATCTTGATTGTGAAAGCTCCAAATGTGGCTTCTAAGGCAAAATGTGTGAGTCCGGTTTAGAATTTCATTAGATAGAAATACTAATTCAGCAATTATTCAGTTCTATATTTGACTTAATCTTTCTGGACATGGGCACATTTTTGAGATGGATAAGAGTCTAATTCATGTAGACTTTGTGGCTTAAAAAAATAAGTGCTTTATATCAGGATTGATGCATTTTTTTCAACTTAAATTAGATAAACGGGATCCCTGGGTGGCGCAGCGGTTTGGCGCCGTCTTTGGCCCAGGGCGCGATCCTGGAGACCCAGGATCGAATCCCACGTCGGGCTCCCGGTGCATGGAGCCTGCTTCTCCCTCTGCCTGTGTCTCTGCCTCTCTCTCTCTGTGACTATCATAAATAATAAAAATAAATAAATAAATAAATAAATAAATAAATAAACAAACAAATAAATAAATAAATTAGATAAACCTAGGCAAAAACAGCTACATTAAATGTGGGTTGGATTACATTCTTGGAGATCCAATCTAAAGATAAAAAATATATACAAGAAAAATAAAAGTTATAAAATGAACCACAGAGAAATTCTATAGTAAATTCTTTTTTATTATTTTGAATAACTTTATATTTTGTAAAGGGAGTTATTACAAATAGATTGACTGCAATTCACACTTCCATCATATGTTATAAGTTAGAGTCTTAGTGTCTATATCCCAATATGGCTGACTTTTGATTATTCATTTCCACCTGAAGGGAGATATTTATTTAGAAAATGGCATGGCTATTCCAGGAAAAGGAGACAGCATGATTTAAATATCAACAGCAACTTAAGAAGAATGATGACAATAATGTTATTATAGGCACATTTAATCAGAGAAAGTGACAAACAATTTGTTGTAAAACACATAAATACTAGTTGATAACTCATTCTAGCCACATAAAGGGCATTAACTTTTCCACACCAAGGCCCAGGGACTCTTATGTATAGCATATAATTATTTAGACTACAAATGATAGAGTATTGAAATCCAATACCCTGCTATCTTGTGTTCATGCTCTGAAGTTAAAAAGGATAACTATGAAAACATTAAAGAGATGACAAAAAGCATGTAAATAAATAGATGAACACAAATAGAAAAATTGTTGCTTCACACCAAACAATTTACAAACATTTTTCTATACTTCAACGTAATATTTACTGAGCACCTATACTTGCCAGGCTGTTACAAGATGTGGGAACTTGAAGAATGAAAAATGTCAAAAAGCTGGAAATTACCTCATTTATAAGCACATAAATCTAGAACGTAGTATGTATTATAATACTGGGAAGGAATAGCTTATTATTTAATACATTTTTGATTATCATTATATATTTGCTGTATAAATATATTCATAAAGGTAGGCTTCTCACTTTAATTAATATTCACAATTAATGCTCTAATATTTCTGTGTGAATATTACGTAAAGGTAAAATATCTTGTGGAAAGACAAGGATATACACTAAATTATGGCATCAATTTCATCAAATTCCGGCCTCAAAGGATTAAGTCTCAACTTTTATATCTTTAATCATTACATCCCTCCTTGTTAACTCTTTTAAATATCTTTTAACTAGTTTTCCTATTTTTAATATTTAATATTCCTCTCTACTTTTTTCCCCATTTCACAAACCTTTAGAGTAACCCAACCACCTCCTCTAGATATTATCTTTTTACTTTCAAATACAATTATGTTTTCATAAAGGTAACTTTCTCTTTGAATCCATGTAACTTTATAATTCCAATTATGGTAATATTTATAAAAGAAACTTTGTGATTTGCTATTTATGGTTGCTAACTTTTTTGTTTTACCTTTAGAAAATAATTTAAAATATTATATCTCAGGAACAATAAATTATATGTCTAAATACTATAATTTTATTTAGGAAAGTATTTAGCTCCCCAAAAGCATACAATAAATGCTCCTAGCATCCTTTGATTTTTTTTTTTATTTACCATTAAGTTTTCCCTCTCTACCACTAAATTTCACCATGGATCAGTGAAAATATCTTCCTTAGATTAATTAAGAATCTGAGATAGGTTTTGGGGACTGTTGGTCAACATCTTGCCGGTTCTAATTCCTCACCACTGATCTTTCTACAATCCCTACTTTCTGCCCTCACCACTGTCCTGGACATAACAGTGGTAACTGTGACCACACAGTGGCCAAGTCTAGTAATTTGTCGGTTTCCATTGTACTCTATGTCCTTCCACTATTTGACAGTTAACCATCCACTTGTTTAAAAGGTTTTTGTGACATGGCTGTAACCCAGTTTTACACTTTATGACAGTTCTTCTTCTTTTCATGTAAAAATGGACATTTAAAGTTTTTGACAACAGTTTTTAACTTGACATGCCTCTTCCTTCAGTGAGGTGTTCATTTTCAGAGTCTCAACTATTACTTTTATGAAATTGACTCAAAAATGTATTTTCCATCATAATTTCTCTATCATCATTTGTGAGTCAGTAGTTCATTCTAAAAACATGCCACTAAATAGGTGCTAACTAGAATTCCAAACCAAAGACATTAGAAATGCAAATATATTTCATCTTTTCTCTTCCAACTTCTGCCCACTTTGGAATCCAGATCTTCCTTCTCATGTTATTTTTTAATTAAAATTGATATTCCTAATACAACCCATTCACATGATAAATGATAATTTCTGAGACAGTTCCTCATTATTAGCCAGTCACCAAGTATTTTTTCCTCAAAAGTTCTTATAACTCTCTTTCCCTTCACTTTCAAGTTATGTGTTATAATGTAGGATAAGGGATTTATTATTTCCATAAGATGGGTATAATACTGCATGTCTAAGAAAGTTCCTGTAAATTTTTTACCCTTTGGTGTATGCTAAGTGACTACAAAGTTCTTATCGATCAGTGTGTATTGTTAGCTCCTTCTCTGTCCTGACCCATTTATAAGATTCTATTATGTTTTTTTTCCTGTCATCAGTATAGTGAATTTTTTCTACATTAGATGCATCCTCCATAATAATCTTCCTATACTAATATGTCTATTAGAGCTCTTTTCTTTTTTTCTTAAAAATCTTTAATGGCTTACCGTTGCTACATTTAAGGATTCCATATTACACCTTTCCCACCTCTCTAGTCTTATTCCAGTCTTATTCTTATTAAAAGGAAAAAAAATAATTTTAACCCTATTTTCAGCTATATAAGTTTAATGAACTGAACAAGTTCTTTTAGTAATCAAAACCTTAGTAGTTTTTTCCTCAGCACGAACCTAGTGATTGTAAGATAGTAGGTACTTAATAAAAATATGTATATTATGCATTCATTCTGTTTCCTTCTATTTAAATCTGCTGAGTATTTTCTAACCCTGTGCCTTTCCTAATCCCCACCCCTCTGTATGCCACAGACATGCTAACCACATTGTATATATCATATTATATAATCCTCCCCAAACTTAGCTCCATTTTATGAGTGAAAGGTTGAAGCCTAGAGAAATAAAGGCCTGGCAGATTAAGGATCTTGTTGAACATTACACAGAAAAACGTTGGTTCCACTACTATAGAAATGTATGGAATTCACCTGTCTTTGTAAAATCTGAAAATTCTGTTTATTTTGTCCATTTACTTTCTAAAAGTGGATTATAAATTCCTATGAACCACATAGGAAAGGTAAATGAATAATAGTTTTATGAATTTGGATGGTATAGTAGGATACTAAAACTAAGCCAGATAACCACACTTCTCTAAGTTTTGTCACTAAATAACTGTGTTATCTTGAATATGCCATTTGATATCTTGTAGCACCATTTTTCTTTTCTGTTAAATGATTGTGCTGAAACAAGTTGTCTCCCGAAGCTCTATATTTGATGACTGTTATTATCATAGTCTGATGTAGACTAGGATTCAATTCAATTTCTTCATTGAAACCACAAAGAATATAAAATCTATCAGATCATAATTTGGCCCTGAGTGAAGACTTGGGTCCTAAGAATAGAATTTATGAAATGAAGAATATAATCTTGACAAAATGAGAATCCAGAGTAAAAACTGATTTGATTTAATGTAGTCAAACATCTGGATATGTGACTAAATTTTCAGTTTCCACATAGATGTTTGACTTTGTGTGAATAATATCAACTTCACAAAAATAGAACTAAGTTTATGTCAAAATAATCCAGACTTAACTTACCAAGTCTGAAAAAAAGTTTAAAAATTTTGATTAATTTATTCTCCTCTAGGATTTCAATAGTATTCTGTCTCACATTTAGGTCTTTCATCCATTTTGAACTTATTTTTGTGTATAGTGTGTCCAGTTTCTTTTTTTTTTTTTTTTTTGCCTATTGCTGTTCGGTTTTCCTAACAGCATTTTTTGAAGAGACTTTCTTTCCACTGGATATTCCTTTCTGCTTTGACCATATAGTTGTGAGTCCATTTCTGGGTTTTCTATTCTGTTCCATTGATCTATGTGTCTGTTTTTGTGCCAGGATGATACTGTCTTGATCACCATAGCTTTGTAATATAACTTAAAGTCAGAATTGTGGTGCCTCCAGCTTTGCTTTCTTTTTCAAGATTGCTTTGGCTATTAGGGCCTATTATGGTTCAATATAAATTTTAGCATAGCTTGTTCTAGCTGTGTGAAAAATACTGGTGGTATTTTGATAGGGATTGCATTACATATGTAGAGAAGATCTCTTTGACATCAGCTGCAGCAATTTCTACCAGATTATGTCTGCTGAAGCAAGGGAAACAAAAGCAAAAATAAGCTATTGGGACTTCATCAAAATAAAAAGCTTCTGCACAACAAAGAAAAAAAAATCAACAAAAATAAAAGGCAACCTTTGAAATGGGAAAAGATATTTGAAAATGAAATATCTGACAAAGGGTTAGTATCCAAAATCTACAAAGAATTATCAAACTCATGAATAGCTTTTTTTTTCTAAAGAAGATATAAGATGACTAACAGACACATGAAAAGATGCTTACCATAAGTCATCATTAGGGAAATCCAATCAAAACTATAATGAGATATCACCTCATAACTATCAGAATGGCTAAAATTTACAATGCAGGAAACAACAGCTTTTGGCAAGGATGCAGAAAAAGGGGAACCCTCCTACAGTGTTGGTGAGAGTGGAAACTGATGCAGCCACTGTGGAAAACAGTATGGAGGTTTCCACAAAAAGTTAAAAATAGAATTGACTATGATCCATCAATTGCACTACTGGCAATTTACCTAAAGGATACAAAAATACTGATTCAAAGGGATACATGCATGCCGATGTTTATAGCAGCATCATCAATAATAGCCAAATTATGGAAAAAACCCAAATGTCCATTGACTGATAAATGAATAAAGAAGAGGTGGGATGTATACATACACATATATACATGTATATGTGTGTGTGTGTGTGTGTGTGTGTGTATATATATTATTTATATTATTCAGCCATCAAAAGGATTGAAATCTTGCCATTTGCAACCACATGGATGAGGAGCTAGAGAGTATTCCACTAAGCAAAAAATAAGTGAGTCAGAGAAAGACAAATCCATATGATTTCACTTATATGTGGAATTTAAGAAACAAAACAAATGAACATGGTGAGGGGGAAAAAGAGAGGGAAATAAATCATAAGAGTCTCTTAACTGTAGAGAAAACTGAGGGTTGATGGGGAAAGGTGGGCAGGGTTGGGCTAAATGGGTAGTGAGTATGAAGGAGGACACTTGTGATGAGCATGGGGTGTTATATGTAAATAATGAACCACTAAATTTTATACCTGAAATTAATGTTATGCTGGTTGTTAACAAATGGAACTTGAAACTTGAAGAAAAAAAATGATGAATTTAGAGTTAAATATAAAGACAATAATAAATATGTTGGCCTTTTTAAAGTTTTTTCTTACTATTTAATAGTTAAATATATTTTAGAAAAATGTAGGTATTTGCAGAAAAATAAGTGCTTCTGCATAAAATATTTTTCTTTGTTTGTTTGTTTCCATTCTAATTTACTAAATCCTAGACTGTTCATCTTTTCTTGGATTTCAATCCTTCTTGGATTCTGACCTTCTCCACTGAAAAACTTTCACTTAAACCAAACCAAAACAAAACAAAAAAATACTTGAAATTTAGAAATGATTAAATGTCACAAAATACCAAGTGAGTAAAGAAGACAGAGAGAGTAAAAAATATCTATGTATTTCTTGGTTGATACTCTTTTATATTTCATGGATGAAGAAAAATTAGCAATCCCGACTCTCATTTCATTTCAGGAGTTGTAGAATGGTGGGGTATTTCAGGCACCTAGAGTATTAGTAGCTTAAAAATATTTATTACAATGGATATTAATTTTAAAGGCACTACGGCAGGCCTTTAAACTATTCAGCAGAAGGTATACAGTCTCTTATGGTGGAAAGAAGTATAATTAAAAAGCCATCAATAGTCTGGGATTGTCAAAACTACTTTGTCACCTGAAGCACATTCCTTGTAATTATCTCTTAGGCTTTAAGCTAGATCACCATTAACCTCAGGAAAAAAAAAAAGGGTTACTATGCTTTCTGGTGTGAGAAATTGTATCATGATGTAAATTAAACCCCATTCGACAGTCAAATTAGATTTGGGAAATGATTGAGTATTAAACCTACTCATGTATATTATCAAATGATACAATGTCTGAGAGCACTAAGGAAAAGACAAAGAGTTTTCTCCCTTTTGAGAGATTTTGAGATTCCTTATGTGCATAGAATATAATTTTGATCATACATTAGAGAAATAAAATTGAAGCCACACAAAGAAAATTCAAAGGTATTTTAAGCCTTTCCCCAATGATTTCTTTTCAGTTCTCAGACAGTACAAAATGAGTCAACACTTAAGTAAGCCAGAAATAATATAACGAGTCTGCAAAATTATAGCTACCTACAGCTCAGATCTTCAATCAAGTAATTGTTAAATGCTCACTAGAAGGAAGAACAAATAGGTTCTCAAGTGAACTTGCTTAATATTTTTAACCTTATTGTCAGAAGAAAGGAGTCATAATTAAGATAGCACAATGCATGAGGCAGAGAGCAGCATGATTGCATCTGATGATTAATGTTTATCCCTGAGGTGGTCTCTTCATTTATGGATCAAGAAAAACCATGTAGCCTTCTATTCCTGTGTAAGTTATTGGTGCCTAATGCCAGACAATCAACTACTGTCATTTCCGGGTGATGCTGAGCTGAGTACAAGTTGTGAAAAGTTATGTTAGTTGATGTGAGTGATTATCAACTGCATGAGAATATAGCCTACAACCAAATGTGTACTATCATACTAATCTAACCTTGGTGATGCAGGGGACACTGGAGTATCCTATTGTGTCTGCTATTTGCTAAGAAATCTGTAAGGCAGCATTTCTCAGCCTCAACATGGTTGACATTTTGGCCAAATAACTCTTTGCTGTGGGGCCATCCTGTACATAATAACCAGTTTAGAAGAATCCAAGGCCCCTACCCAGTAGATGACAGTAGCAACCCCTCACTCTCATTTGCAGTAAACATAAATGTCTTGACATTGCCAAAATGTCCGCTGGGGGGCAAAATTGCCCCCAGTTGAGAACTACTGGTTCCTGAGCCTGGGAAATGCTCTACAACAAAAATTATATCTGTATCTATTTATCTATATGAATAGGCACAGGCACATACCACCCACCCACACATATACATACTCACACCTTTCAAAAATACCATTATATTCACCTACATATGGTCAATAATATACATACATCTCTATATATAGATGCTTGTATATACACATATATACCCACATGTTTACATATATATTCAATTAAATATATTTAAAATATATTTACATATACCCTTATATGTGTACAGATGCATATATACATGTATACAAACAACATATGCTTGTGAGTATATAATACACATGTGTATATACACATATATCTGTAAGCATATGCATGTCCTAAACCATGAAGTCTGAAAACATAGATAATATTAATGGTTTTACAGATTGAAGATACCTTTGACAACATTAGGTATATTTGCATACACTTTCAATTTCATTATGAACACCCTTTAGATTTGAAGTTTTGGAGGAACAACAGAATTGAGTAAGAAGATTCCATGTAACATGAAAAAGTACAAAGGCATCCAATCGTATAGAAAAAAAGAGACTGTATGTAGGTCCATGTGTCAGCAGGTTGGGATGCATGTGTAGAAACAGTGCGAGATGATATCCAGAGATTGACAAGAACCAATTCATGTTATTAAGTAAACCTCAGCCCAGGTTGGAGTGAGGGCATAAAACAGAGCATCTCCTTGGTTGCTCATAGAAACAATTGGCAACAAGTCAGACAAAAAGCTCTCTAAATAATCAGCTAAATATTACTTTCCATTTTGACTTTGTCATATCCTGTGTCCTTATTTCTATGTTTCAGCCATTGAGATATCTTCTCATTCAGAGGCTTTATTTTTAGGTAGAGAACATAGTGTCTTGTATCCTATGATGTGAGAGACATGAGGATAGGTCTTTCCCCAAACGTATCTCAAAAACATGTAGCCTGAAGCAGTTTCTGAAATTCTTCCTTTTGAGTGAGCATTCTTAGGAGTCCAAAAAAAACATTAATGTTGACGAATGGGACTATGTGTTACCTGAATATCTCTTGATTTTTTTAAAATGCATTATTTCCCTGATCTTCAGCCAAACTAACAGTGTTTTAAGTAGTTGATTTTGGATAGCTAAATTGCAATGAGAGTAAGATGGATAGATTTGGTGTGTGATTTTTTTTTTTTTGCATTGTATAAAATGTGGCACAGGGCCCTGTTGAGTATAAACTGAGATTCCAGTAGATCAGGATATGGACCTTCCCTACTCCCTGACTCTCCCCACCAATTCCTTAGAGCACTGTAGGGGGGGGGATGTGTGTATGTATGTATGTGTGTGTGTGTGTGTGTGTGTGTGTGTATATATATATTCACAGTGATAGTCACATACTTGTTCAGAAATCAGTAGCTGGCAACAATCAATTTGATTCTTCTCTGGAAATGTTGTTCACTGAAAGAAATTTAAAACTTTTGGGATGCCTGGGTGGCTCAGCAGTTGAGTGTCTGCCTTTAGCTCAGGGTGTGATCCCAGATTTTTGGGATCAAGTCCCACATCAAGCTTCCTGCATGGAACCTGCTTCTCCCTTTGCCTGTGTCTCTGCCTCTTTCTCCCTCTGTGTCTCTCATGAATAAATAAATAAATCTTTAAAAAAAGGAAATTTAAAACTTATAATAATTGGAGTTTTGGAATAGGAGTAATGGAAGCCAGGTGGCAGAGAGAGAAAAATGTCCCCTGAAATAAGGGCCCCCAAACACTGTGACTATATCTAAATATAGCAGATAGCAGAATGAGCTAGACTCTGCACCTTGATTCATGTGTCCAGAGAAACCAGGAGAGGATCCAATGTGAGATTACATTCGAATCTACAATACGTTTGAATCTAATCCATCGTATCCAGTGGGAAGGAGAGGTCTAGGCCATGAAGCAAAGCTGAGAGACTATGTCACCAGGGCCCTAGGAATTGGTAGGGGAATATAAGGCATCAAGCTGTAGAAGACAAAAGAGCTTGGTTCAGTAGTGAAACAGGTCTCCAAGTAAAGTCAGGTTTATGCCACTATGTAGCCTAATAAGGAGCCTTACTGGTGGCATCAAAGCCCTAATCATGAATGAATCCTTCTCCTTGTTTCCATTTAAGATTTCTTGCAGGGATACGGAAATGAGAGAAAGCCATAGTATGTCCAACTGGCCCATAAAGGAAAATGACCTAGTGAATTATGGGCAAACTGTAGAGTGACCCTCCTAGGGTTCAGGCAACTATATTTATGCAAATATCATTTTATTTAATTATCCCCACAGCCCACTGCTGTAGGCATCATTATTACGATTGTAAATTTGAAGTAGAAATTAGGCTGAGTGAGGTTAAGTGACTTTGTTATGTTTATAGAGCCAGTAGGGATAAGGGTGGGAATCATACCATTGTATTTTTTTTAAGATTTTATTTATATATTCATGAGACACACACACACACACACACACACACACACAGAGGCAGAGACACAGGCAGAGGGAGAAGCAGGCTCCATGCAGGGAGCCCAATGTGGACTCGATCCCGGATCCTGGGATCAGGACCTGAGCCGAAAGTAGACGCTCAACCACTGCACCATTCATGCCTCCCCCATTGTTTGATAGCAAACCTTTTACATTTTTTTGACTCACAACTGAATCATACTAGTTGTTTAATGAAGAGTGAGATGCCAACATTGGTTTTCAGGATGCATTATGAAAAGAAAGAGTCAGGAGTTAATTAAAGACAATTTTATCTTGTTCTAGCCCTACCCAGGACCTTTTCCTTCATGAAAGTAAACAGGCCAAATTTTGGTTGTCAGTTGTCAGAGGGAGAGAAAATAAATAGTATGTTTATCTTCTGGCTGTCTTCAAGAGTTGATAGGTAAGGTTCACTTTGGAACAGCTTATATTTTGTGGCTGAATGTAGACTATTTCTACTTTAATTTGACAAATACTAATGGCTATACATGCAAGCCCTTTTTCTATCAAGATTTGTATATTTTTACAAATACTCATTAACATAGAATCCATGTTATTTTGTCATCAATTGGACACATCTAGGACTGTGACACTAAATTTAACAAAAAGCACAATATTCTTTAAGTTATATTGCTAATGATTTGATCCGTACCAAAAGAAACTTTCCTAAAAGAAAGTTACAGCATTTTGCTTCTAATTATAAGATGAGCAGAGATCTAATTAGATGTTTTAAAACCCATAGGAAAGAAGATTCCATAACTTTTATCCTAAATTTAAAATCATCTGAGTTTAAAAGACCTGATCTTAATTATTTAGGGCCCGATTTCTTGAGTGAAGATGTTACTATTTTTATTAGAGACAGAAAAGTCAAATCTGAAGGCAAATATGTTGTTTTTTTAGAGATGGACTAGGCCATTTTTCTTCTTTTGATAAGGACAAGTTAACTGCTGCAAAATCCAGAAAATTCAGGTATTTAGATTCCCATTTTTGGAAATTTTGGCAACACTTTGTAAAGTGATTCTCTCCCTCCATTTGTACTGAGAAGAGAAAACACATTAAAAATAGAGTCTAAAATCCCATTTTCAACTTTAGAGCTCAATGAGAAACATCAGCACTGCAGGAAGATGAGTAGTCTTCCTTGGAAAGCATACCAGTACACAACAAAGGGCCTAGTCTTCCTATGTTTTCAAACAAGAAATTAAAAAAATAATCTAACCCTCTTTAAAATCTTTCAGGCAATTATAGAAACCATAATTTAACTAAACATTTTTAGCTTTCTGCCAAATTACTCCAAGCTGATAGCAGTTGGCTGCCAGGAACTCTAGCCCTTCCACTCTCGTTCAGGTTACAGAAAGGATCATCAAAGCTGTGAGTGCGTAAAAGGAGAAGGTGCAGGAAGTTTCACATAAACTTCTAAAAGCATCAAAATGCAAAGTAAGCCACAGCGATGTGAATTGCATATGAATGCAATTAATTTATACATGAAGAGAAGATTTTTAGTATGCTATTAGCTTCATAACAACCTAATGTACCAAAAGCCAATCATTAGTTAGCTTGCCAGAGTATGACAAACTGCTTGTTACACAGCTCTCTTTAAAGATTGAATGGATAGATATTGTTGTCCAGAATATTGTGATTAACCCTTCTATTGCATATTTTTAATTAATACCAAAGTTAATGTTAATTGAAAAAACTTTATTGGATTACCAATGACATAGTAAGAATGCAAGTAATCTTCATTTATGTGCAACTAGAAATTCATGAAATGCAAGGATTGAAAACAATGTATGATTTTTTTCTAGTGATAATTTTTCTTTGCTGTTGTCCTCAATTATGTTTTTGATTGTTGATAGAAATATTTAGAAAGGAAGATAGAAAGGAAAGAAAATGAAAAAAGATACTTCAAACAATGAAAATGTCTCCCCAACTTTCAGAAGATAATGTCAGCAATGCCAATTTTAGGTATTTCTTTTTTCTTGTTTTTCCTTTTCACCTATTTCAGCAAACTCTTATTTATTACAATATGCATTCTTTTTCATGAGGAGAAGAAAGAGAAATAGAAAAAAATTAAAAGAGAGAGAAAGAGATCTTTACAAAATCCTGAAGTGACTTTTCTGCTTTAGTGATTTGATTTTAGGATATATTTTGTCAAGTAATTGCCAACACCAGACTGAGAAAGATGGATAACTATAGAATAAAATTAGGCTTCACATGTTGAAATGAGTTGGCAAATTTGATGAATTATTTTTAATATATTCTCTATGAAAAAAACAAAGGAATTATAGCATTACACTCATCCTAACTTAATTAATAATGCTGGGATTCACATTTATTCATGATTTTCTTTCATTTATCACTATATGAATAAAATAATTAGCAGTGACTTCTTGCTCAGAGTAAGTTGGCCTACATTAAGCTTTGTAAAGCCAGACAGGCAGGTCATTGAAAACCAGGGTGCCTGCTGCCTCATTTATATATTAAGTACACTGCCAATAAAAGGAGAGTAACTTGAAAGTAACAACTGGTAATAGAACATAGTCCATAGGGTTTAAGAGAAAATTGTCTGCCATTTAATAACCCAATTTTTTTCCACCCTGAAAATGCCCAGATTGTTATAAAACTGTTTATAGTCAATTCTCCATGAGTGGGTTATTGTTACCTTCCTGTGTTATTTGAAAACATAATTGTGCTAATTCCTTTTATAGAATTGTGCCCTTCTTTAGATGATTATAAATCCTGGAACCTAGTCATCTTCACTAAATACTATATAATATGTGTGTGTTTTATCTTCTATCATTCCACATATACCTTCTATTGTACTCTAACCTATTTTCAAAATCAGCAATAGAGTTATATTCTCTGCAGCTTCAAATCTTTCTCTCAAAGACTTTAGAGGACTCACCTGATTAAGTCTAGCCCACCCAGGGTAATACCCTCTTTGATTAACATTAACTTTAAGTCAACTGATTAGGAGTTTTAATTATGTATGCAATGTCCCTTCACATTTACCATATTCTGTTGATTATAAGTTACAGGTCCTGCCCACATTTAGGGGAAGGAGATTGTATAGGAACATGATCATTGTAGGACATCTTATAATTCTGGGTAGCATGACTCTTTCTTTACCCTCGCCCAGATATTGATTTTATATCTTTGGAATTACTACATAATTGTTTCTTCAAAATCATCACGTGGTACATAACGGATGCTTGTTTAATATTCACTACTGGAACCTGCCTCTAGCCTTCCTTTTACTGCTGTCCTATTTTTTCTATAGCACACATCACATGCTATATCACTGATTCACTTATTATGTTTAGTGTGTAGGTCTATCTGCCCTCAATTAAATTTCTTAAAGCAACTGTTTTTTTTTCAATAATGTATCCCTATGCTTAGAACAGTGCCAGATATATTGTAGACTCTCAGTAAATATTAAATAGATACTATAACATACTAATATTCTCTAATAATTGGAATGAAATTTTCTTTTTTTAAAAGATTCTATTTATTTATTCATGAGAGACACAGAGAGAGAGGCAGAGACATAGGTAGAGGGAGAAGCAGGCTCCATGCAGGAAGCCCAATGTGGGACTCAATCCCAGGACCGGGACCATGCCCTGAGCTGATGGCAGACACTCAACCACTGAATCAGCCAGGCATCCCAAGTTATTTTATTTTAAAATAAAGGTTCTAATATTTTCTCAAACTCCAGCTTGTCATCTCCTACACAATTTTCCCCACATTAAAGTGGTAGTGTAGATGTTCAATAACACAATTTTTTATCATGATCTTTGATTATAACTCTATTGTAACTATGTGGAGGTGCCAGATAAGAGTTAAAATAATTAGACCAAATATCCACTTAAAAACTTTCAGTTTTATCATTATATTTTGCAAGTAAATGATTGACTGGTTGCCTTGGAGGTGTTGAGTTGTTGGTTGGAGCTAAAAGGAAGAAGAGAGATGCAACGTAGATAAATAAGTGTATGGCCTTTGGAAGCCCATGGCTAGAGTTCAAATTGCTGTCCTAGTACATGTTAGCTGTGTGCACATAGATGTGTAACTTAATTTCTGTATTTGAATCACTTTTTTATTAATGGCCATAGCAATAATGCCTTCCACATAGTATTACTGGAAAGATTTAAATGAATTTAAGCTCCTGTAGCCTAGCACCGAAGAAGCTCTGATCAGTTTTCAAAGCTTCGGTTTCCTCATTTTTTTAATACATACATAACAACATCTACTCATGAGACAGTCATATGCTGACTGCAGTCTCTTATACATATGAACCAGAATTGGAAAATTCATTGCAAATATAAAATAGTGAAATGAGAAGGCAGATACAATGAGAGGGGTTGTATTGCAATGGCTAGTGATTTACTTATTTTGTCAAGTAAATATAAAGATAAAAGTTCAAATTACTATTTGGAAAAAAGACAATGAACCAACTTAAAGAATTGGCATTTGAAGCACTGGCAGGATTTTTTTGCTGTAGCAGAGTTTGAACAAGTAATTTGTGAATCTTGTGACTGTATTATAAGTATAAAATAATCAGCTAATTAATAAGAAGTTAGTATTCAAAATATACAAAGAACTTCCACAACTCAACACTGAAAAACAAATGCAACCCCTCCCAAAAATGATCCAATTAAAAGGTGGTCAGAGGACCTGAATAGACATTTTTCCAAAATAGACATGCACATGGCCAACAGACACATGAAAAGATCTTCAACGTATCTAATCATTGGGGACTGCAAATCAAGACCACAATGAGATATCACCTCACACCAGTCACAATGGCTACTATCAAAAAGACAAGAAATAACAAGTGTTTGTGAGGATGTAGTGAAAAGGTGTACTGTTGGTGGAAATCTAAATTGGTGTAGCCACAATGGAAAACAGTATGGAGTTTTCTTAAAAACTTAAAAATAGGGCAGCCCGGGTGGCTCAGTGGTTGAGCATCTGCCTTGGGCCCAGGGCGTGATCCTGGAGACCCAGGATCGAATCCCATGTCGGGCTCCCTGTGTGGAGCCTGCTTCTCCCTCTGCCTGTGTCTCTGTCTCTCTCTCTCTCTCTGTGTCTGTCATGAATAAATAAATAAAATCTTAAAAAAACCTTAAAAATACAAATGTCATATGATCCAATAATTCCACTACTGGGTATTTACTCAAGGAGAACAAAAACACCAGTTTGTGAAGATATATACACTTTGCTTATTGCAGGATTATTTACAATAACCAAGATATGGAAGCAACCCAAGGGTTCATCAATAAATGAATGAATAAAAGAGATACAGGTGTGCTTGCGTGTGTGTGTGTGTGTGTGTGTGTGTGTGTGTAGAGACTATAGACATAATAGAATGTTACACAGCCATAATGAATGAGATCGTGTCATTTGCTACAACATGGACAGACCTAGAGGGTATTATGCTGAGTGAAATAGGTCAGATAGCCAAAGATAAAGACCGTATTATTTCACTTACATGTGAAATCTAAAAAACAACAAATGAATAAAAAAAACAAAAAAAACACTCAGATACGGAGAAGAAACTGATGGTTGCCAGAGGTGAGGGGGTAGGGGGATGGGCAAATAGGTGAAGGAGATTAAGAGTTGTAAACTTCCAGTTGTAAAATAAATAAGTCAGAGTGATAAAAATTATAGCATAGGGAATATAGTCAATATTCTAATAATCAGCTCTAAGGATTCTAGACGTTTGTTTCATTAGCGTATATTTTAGGCAACTAAGAAAAGGTTAAGGGCAAAAAAGTCTGTTGAATACTATAACTGACCAGATTATTGTTATGTGTCACAGAGCTCTCATGGTTGGAGAGACTATTTGATAAAGTGACCCTCAATCTTAACTCAAGGCCTGTATTTGCATACACCAAGGTTGCAGGGGTTGTCTCAAATCGTCACTGAAATATCTAAGCTCCAGAAAAGGAAAACACAAACCTGAAATAAACCTGCCTCCCAAACCCTCAAAGCCACTTTGGAAATTGATGCAGGGGAAGTGCAGGTAGAGGCTGGGTCAATATTGCAACTCTCCTAAATACATGCCCCTTTGTTTCCTTGATATTTATTCTAGAATGGAGAAAGGAAACAGTATTCTGACAGGTGTTTCATATGAAACACTTGAGATCTTAATATCATAAAACCCAGCTAGCACAGAGATCACTGTTTTCAGTATTTCCCAGAATGTCTTTGGCATAAATTTTTTCCTACCCAGTGTTTTCTGAAATGAGGATTCTGTGGTCAAATAATCCTGGGGTAGCACTACATGGCTGCATTTCCCCACACTGAGAGTTCTAGTGTGTATTAGCTTATTAAAAGCTCTTGGGTATTCTGAGAGGAAAATATTCAATTTTAAAATGTCACATTTCAAAGTTTTCTGAACATAGAGCTATTTATTTAGCTTTAGAAATAAATGTATTCTGAGAGAGTAGAACTTAATATTCTCATCAACCAAACAAAAAAAGACAAATATGTGAAATTACAGAAGTAAATGGGAGGAGATCCTTTCACAATATGTATCTGTATATATATATATATATATATATATATATATATATATATAGACATATAAAATCATCATGTTGGACACTTTATCTTATAATTTTGTTCACTATCGTCAATAAAGCTGAAAAAAGAAACATGTTTATTTACTTTATGTGGCAAAACAATTCCAACAAATTTAAAGTTTCTGATATTTATGATAGTGATAAATAATTACTGCAGGTGGATTTCTAGGCATCAGGTACTTTGTGTATAAAATAACTCAGGAAGTTGTTACAGCAATCCCTATTTCCCACCACAGGAAGGAAACTGAGGTTCAGTGGGCTTAGATAACTTGCCAATGGCCATAACCTAGTAATTCAGTATATTGCTTCTCAAATTTGGTAATACTGATATGTTTAAAGTATAAGCAAACTGAGACACAGAAAAGTATTAATAACTTGTTGCCCATATTAATGTTGTTATTTTGAGGCAGAACAGAGATTGCATTTATTACCAGTTAGCTGCATTGCTGGGGACATACCTTGCTGATTCATTTGTTTTATTTTTTGACAATTATTCTTCTTCTAAATTACATGACCCTTGCATGGTATGTGCATCCCCCATGTACATTTCTATCTGGCTTCTAGGAGCACAGGGTTAGAGTGCATATTGATAACTAATATGCATTTGGCACCTGATATGTTGCGTTAAACAATTTATAGTAACACATTGTAGAGGGCTTTGTGTGTTCAATAAATTTCTGGAGACTCCCATTGATTCATACTGCCCAGTGTCTAAGACCAAGTACCCTTCAATGACATGTAGATAGAGTAATAAAGCCCACTTGTATTTTTATTGCCATAAATATGCTTGATAGCCTTTGATATGCTCTATAATCAACTGGATTTTTAATAACTAAAAGATGTTTATCACTTCCTTTCAAAAGAAAGGTGTTGTAAGGACTTGTGAATTAAAATCTGTAAGCGTGTTCACATCTTCATTATAGAGTGCAACAAGAGTGCAAAGACATGATCATTTCTCTAAGTGTCAAGATAAAATTCAGACAGAGAGATTGTATTGCCTCTTGACAATACAAAGCATGGTTAGGAGAATATCTGTTCCCTGATGCCCACAGCACCTCTCTCTCTTTCTCTGTCTTTTCTGCTTAGTCTGGGCATTGTCATGTGCACACATCTGTTGAAAGAGACTTCACATAAATTGTATAATAAAATGGAACTATTACAACTATGGTAAACACTGAGTTTTAAAGAATTCAAAATTGGTCACAGGTAGTTAAAAGAAGTTTCAGAGAATTCCTGCCTGCATGTTATTTCATATTGTGACACTTGTAATTGTACATGGCAATGCAAATTTTAAAGACTTGTCAGGCCTCAATGAATTATGTGACATAGATAAATCTCCCATATGAGATCTACTTTAAATTGATGGTTTCACACCAAGCATTGAAAGAAAGGAACTACCAGCACTTATCCTTACAGGCTAATAGCTGCAAATGATTTTATGAATCATTAATTTAGAGATATAGTCCTACCCATTTTTAAAACCCAATGTGAAATTAACATATTTTGTCTGTGATATGATGTTAGTACTTTTTGAAAAGAGAGGCCATCTGATGAAGTAAAAATCTCCCAATTTTGTGCTACTGGGTTTGATATTGTAATTAATACAGCTGTGACTAATTAGATTTTTTGACTGTTAAAGAACAAGGGTTGATTGGTTATTAGGTCAGTATTGCTTACTGAATGTCTCAAGATGCAGTACTTTTTGAATCGTAATACATGAAATATATAGTTAAATTAAAAAAATATTTTAATGGCAATTCCTATTTGTGATATTTTACTAAAGCACAGAAATGTTGAAATGAAGCAAAACTAGGCAACATCCTTTTGGCTAAGGTTAACTAATTATTTTCCTTTTTTAGTTCAATTATATTATCTTTCCTTTGGTAGACACAGTTGGGTAAGTGTTTAAAGTGTTTTGTAATGATTTCACTGTGCAACTACCATTAAAATAAACATGAGCTGCATGGGTAAATTAGAGCATGTTGCTTTGAAAACATACCCCACTATTTTCAGCATATTAACCTGTCAGAACCTGATAAAACCAGGCTCACATTGCTTATTTGAGAGTATGTTTGTAATGCATTTGTATCCTTTTCAGCCAAAGTTGGTACACAGTCTAAATGGTAGCATAACATGGTAATGGGCTCATCTATAGTACATGATGCCAATATACATTTTAGAAATATTCCTGAAAAAGTCAAGGTTTAATGCATCTATACTGGTGAATAGATCACAAAATGTGTCCAGTGGTCTTTGCTGTATTTCAAGAAGAATAATCTGAACTTGTTTTACCACTTTTGTCCTTGTTTAATGTGTGTTGCCGTGTATCTTTACCTTTCTTGGAGCTCGCAAGGGTGTTTTTGCAAAATCAGTCCATTGAGTAGCATGCTCACTAATCAATTAACAAATAATTACTAAGCAGCGACTGTGAAGCAAAGCAATGTGCTGGCCTTCTCTCCACACTTCACAGAACTCTCTATTTGACACTCTGATGCTCAGTAAATATTTACAATTTTGCATTTTTCTTTTAAATTAAAGAGCAGAATTGCTAACAAGCAAATAGCTCAAATGCACAATGAGGATATGGAGATAGGTTTAGGCAGACATATTCTACCAGGGAAAATAGACACAATTAAAATCATGGCCTTTTGGAGCTAAGTCAAATTTAGCTCCAATTCTAATTTTGTCACTTAATATTTGGGCGATCTTGAGCTAGTTGTTTAACCTTTCCTTACTTTAGTTTCTTCAGCATAAAATAGGAATAATAGAATTGTTACAAAGTGGCTGTTTGGAGACATGCATTCATGTAATGAGCGGAGCTTAAAACTGTTCCTGGTAAAATAGAAGCCCAGTGAATGTGTTTTAACATTCATTTGTTGTTATTGACACCACCACAGAGCTGGTTGTGGATACAGACCCTGATTTTAACTCTCTTCTTCCATTTATTAACTTTATGATATTTGGTATGATACTTCAAGATGTCAGGTCTGATCCATATTCATCTTACTCTTAGGGCATTGATTTTATCATTCTTATTCTCTTCTTATAGTTCTTTGAAGTTTGCTGTTTCTTCTAAATTTTGGTAGATATAACTACTTTGTTGTTTTGAGGAATAAGTGAAAATATGTGGTAAATCATAGGGACCACACTGGCCTATTGTAGCCCAATTACACATGATCAGAGACTAGGATTTCCCTAGGCCACTTTAATAGACACCTCATATCAATACCCCTAGTGAAAAGGTGATAATCACATTGTTAAAGCAAGGAACAGCACTCAATGGTGAGTCAATATGGCTAACAGTGCCTTTATTTTCACCTCCATTACACGGATGAACGTAGAATGGATGAACATAGAACCATGTTATTATATAAAATCCATGTCCTTGAGTCCTTAAATTAATCCATGGCTTTAATGTGAAGCATATTTTTTATTATCACTTTACATTCTAAAATTCTTGAAGGTTGTATAGATTAGTAAATATAAACAAATACTTGTGTGCATGACTCTGCGTGTGTGACTTCTAAATTTTGGGAATGTCTGTGATTTTAATCTAGAATTTCTCACCAATTTAAAGTCAACACAATACTGATTAATTACTGAATTAGGGAAACATTGTGTAGTTGACCTTAAGCAGTAGGTAATATTAATTGAAATTTGAAAAAAATAAATACTACAGTGATAGTAGTGTATATGTATAAAGCACAGAATTGGTTCTCATATATGATTTCTAATGATGCTCTTAGCTAAGAATTCTACATTAAATCCAGAGGTTTTTGCTTTAATTTAATGAGAAAAAATTCATAATCCACATAAGGTTTCATTACATAGTTAAAAAGAAAAATATTCAATGAAATTAAATAAAAGCATGTGACAAACTATTAACAATCTATCCTTTTATGTGGGTTTATCTTTAAAGCCACATTACATCTTTATCATTTTTACCAAAACCAAGTACACCTAAATATTAAGCTATAGTATTCTATTGACATATAAAAATCATCAACTTTCACAGAATTACTTTATCAATACTGCTCCTAAGTGAGGGAAATAATAGGTTCCTTGGAGATTACATAAATTATCATAAATTCCATAATTCCATAAATATTTTATGGAAAAAATGCATATAATTATTTAAAGTTATTTTGGATCTTTTCTGATTCTAAGTCAACTTGAAGACTAAAATTTATAATAATTTAGGAAATATATTGCTACATTTTATTAAGCACCTGTTAGGTCACAGATTATTTTCCCATCTTACCTCATTTAACTTATCTATCACCTTGCAAAGTAAAAAGTATTAATTTACTTTATTGACATAGAGATTGAGACTTGAAGAGGTTAAGTGATGTTAAGAGAGTTCTGGAGAGGTAGTTTATAGATATAAGTAATTCATTCATTCATTCACAACTATCTCATTTAACCACTTTTAGGGTTCAGAGATTTTCTTTTAATTTGAAGTATAATTGACACACAAGGTCTTGAATTTTGAAAAAGAAATTTCTCTTTTAATATGGTCAATAAAGTTATTTAAAAGTAATATACGTGTATAATTTTAATGGATCTTAGACCTTTAGTATCCTTTTTTCTTTCTTTTTTGCACAAAACTGAAGCTTTTTAAACCCATACTTTAGGTATTATATGGTTTCCCCAAAAGAAAATACTAGAATTTCTTTTTTAATTAATAAAAAAATAATTATCTTTTACAGAATAAAAATGTTAAATAATTCTAAGGTTTTATATTTATAATTCCTGGAAATATGTGCCAATAAAAGCTAAAAGCCCTAGGATATTATTTCCTCTCCTACAAAATGAAGCAACTACATCCTTTTTGATAGGGTTTTAAGACAAATGAGTGAAACTATGGAAGCATGTATGTATTACTACGTTCATTGACTATGGCCAGCAGAATAATGGCCTCCCTAAAGTGTCCATGTTCTAATCTAAAGAGCCTATGAAAATGTCAGTTAAAAAGCAAACAGGAATGGAGATTGCAGATGGAATTAAGTTTTTCAGTCAGCTGATCATATATTAGGGAGATTATTCTAGATTATCCACACCCAATGTGATGATAAGGGTCTCATAAATAGAAGAGATGAAGAAGTCAGAATTGGGGGAAATAAAGCTAACAAAGATCAGAGTGATACTGAGGACTCAACTAATCACTCCTGGCTTTAAAGATGGAGAATGGGACCATGAGCAAAGAAAAATGAGAAACCTAGAGAAGTTGTAAAGGCAAGCAAACAGACTTTGCCCTAGAGCCTCCAGAGGAGCTAGCCCTGCAGAACACATTGATTTTGATCAAGCGAGGCCTATGTCAGACTTTTGATCTACCGAAGTGTAAGGAAATAAATATGTGTTGTTGTTTTAAGCTACCATGTGGCAGTTTTTTTTACAGCAGCAATAGAAAACTAATTCACTCTCATTATAATACAAGTTATTATTTTCTATGCTTCTCCCAGTTCTAAATTCCAAAGAGTTTCAAGCGTGTGGATTCCTAGGGACTTGGACTTTCTCTCAACTGTGTCACTAATTAGCCGTGTTATACTGGCTGATATGACTCTGCCTCAGTACTGTGTATGTACAGTAATGTCCTTTCGGCTGCCACTACCACTCAGAGATAAGAGCATGATAAAGGCAAATTTGAGATGTTAGCAAAGCTTAATTTCAATCTTTATGCATGGGAGCTAATTATTTTCAGTCTAGCAGTAAGATCATAAATGTAAGAAGATCCAAAATGTAAGGCTGAAAGAATTATAGAAGCAAGAGATGAAAGTAATATGGTATTCTGTTATGTGGACAATTAATGTACTAGGTCATAATGTCCTACCGTAGGGCAATAGAGGGGCGTGTCAAAGTTTCCTTGATGATATTATTAGATTTAGGGTCATTAAAATACTTTTTTCCTTTTTCCTTTTTTTTTGCTCAGTTTCTGATACTCCCTATTTCCCGATCAGCATGCAAAATATATGATATATATGTGTGTATGTATGTTACATACAGGTCTACTTGCATACACATATGTAGACTCATACACATATATTTAACATAACATTTAGACACAAGACCTAAAATATTTCTTTGATTCCCTGATTCTATAAATTCCTTTTCATAATCCGCAAAGCACTATAGAGTTTTGTAAATTTGCAAAAGAGGCTATGATTACGTTTGTAAAGAGAACGGATTTATTTCTCTCAATTATGGAATATTTTTTTATGAGATGAATCATTCAGAATACACCTCGGGCCATTCACAAATTACCCTGTTGTTGCTAGCTGGCCAATATTACATTAACATCTCAATTACCTAGAGGGTACTTAGCAAACAACCATACTCTGGAAAATAGAGGAAAAGATAGAATAGACAAAAATGGCCTCTGAACAGGTGCGCTTATTCATGGGGAAAACCTTCTACACAGGGATTCATTTCGATTTCCTCTTTCAAAATGTAACTTAAGAAAATTTGGTTACCTTGGCTCCTGACACATAAAAGTCATTGTAATAAATTGCAAAAAAAATTAGGAGCAATAAGGATATTACTACATGGCTGTACACAAAGTTATTGTTCACAAAGTTATTGTTGACTGATTGTCAGTAAAACATTGGGAAAGAAAACCAGATAACACAGACCTTTAAATAATAGCAGTGTGGAATAATTAACATTGGGGCAAGCACCATGCTGCATCTGAAAATCACTGGAGGTAATGGTCCCAGTGTAAACATTGCTATTCTAAAGTTAACCTTGAGTCGTCAAGAAAAAGTTAAATATGTTTAGTCTCCTTTGTTTCAGAAGGCAAGAAGTATAAATTGATTTTAGAAAGACCTTCACCTACGGTACTGACATTTCTTGTATGTCTATATAATGGGCAAAACACTGCCAAAGGCACTTTGTGGATATCATCTCAATGAATCAATGGTAAGAGTAAAATGGAATTAGAAGACAAAATAAAATAAATTGTGCTGAGTTGTTTCTTTTGTCTCTCAGCTCCACGTTTCCCCTCAAAACTGGCAACTATGTTCTCCAGGCTACTTTCCGTAGCCTCCCAATAGGCGATGCCAATTGGGGTCACTGCCAAGAGATCAGAACATAGAAAGAAGAGGACCACTATTTTTTTTTTCCTTCTTCTCCTGGTAGAGCCCCGAACAGAAGCAGACAGTGAGTAAAGAACCGCAGGGTGTATTTGTAGGCTTCAGTGAGGTCCAAGATTATCTGAACACACTCAGGGGGAAAACAGGCTCTGACATTCCTGCTCAGAGGCCATCATGTGTTTCAATAGTCGCCAAGGCAGCGGAGTTCCTTTTAACTGTAGTAGGCCAGCAGCAGATACTGGCTTCTAGTCCAGCAGCAGTAGGCAGATTCCTGGTCTTTACGGAACCCATCCTTATTTTACCTGGGCCCCCTCCATTTCTTCTTTTTACCCGATAAGCCTTTTGAACACCTTTTAAACCAATTTCCTATTAAAACTCTTTCTGTTTGAATTTCTAGCACAGTTTCTGTTTTCCCAACAGGACACCCATAAGTTAAAAATATTTAAAATATAGGTTTTTAATTAAATTAATAAGATGATTTAAATATAAAAAACAATTGAAATGTGATTTCTTTTATTAAAAAAGTTTAATGTGTCTGGGAAATTCAGCCTTCTTGCAAGGCTCTCCAAGTAAAACTTATGGTTCAATCTAAGCTTTGGTGCTTCCTGAAATTAAAAGAATGGTTTGCAATATTGTCAGCAAATTTCTTCTTAACAATTAAGACTACTTCGAGAGTTTTCTGGGGACTGTGATGCCCTGAGCCTTGACTCCAGTCATTTCATAGTATCGTTTTGAGGAAAAAGAAGAAAAAGTAGATACAGGTGCAACATCATGTCAGTGGATAAATAGCTCCAACCCCATTGTGCAGACAGCATTCATACCCCACTTCAGGCAGCATGCAAGTGTTCAAGAAGCAGGATCCATGAGCATACTACTACAAGGGCCTGTGTGAAGACTCAGATGTTTCATAATCATGGCATTTTTTTACTTTCTTTATATATTTTCCTCTTCAACGAACTGAAGTGTTGAATCACAGAAATGTTAAATAAAAATTTAGAAGCCACCTTATTCATTTTTGCATAGAATAGCTTTTTCACACTGGGGGTGGTGGCAGGGAGAAAAAGGCTGTTGGGAAAATTATCCTTTCTTATTAATAGGGGCAAGGTGAGGCATTAATGTGCTGAATTGATGCTTGTATAATTAGTTTCCTCTTCTTAGAGGTTTCTTCTTTTCCATCCGCTTAGACTATAGTTTACATTGAACATATTCCTTCGAGGATATTGAAATCATCCATTTTGAGAGGCTGAACTTATTAAAATAATAGCAAAGATATATACTGTCACTCTTCTATTCCTTTTGCAATAGAGAGTTTTTCTCAGCTTTCCTAGAAACTGTCCCTGAAGTTTGGGGTGAGCAGTATGAAAAATAAGATAACAGGGAGAAAGTGTTGAGTGACTACCATGCACAGAAAAGTATAATGAAGTGGAAAGCCATAGGCTTTGTCACCAATCAACCTGAGTTTGAATCTTCCTTCTAATTCTTCCTACCTACGTGAGTTAGGTCAGGTAACCTAAGTGCTCTAAGTCAGTTTCCCCAGCTCTAGAAGAGGAGCAGGATAATTATCAAGGGAAATGATTAAAGCTGATGTATACAACACTGCTCAGCATTGTGTTCTTAACTCTATAAATAAGCAGGGTGATGTTATATTATAAATGTAATAGTTACATAGTATAGATGTGGATGTGCACATAAATTCATGTTGTACATAAGTATGTACAAGATTGAAATATTTGAACTTGCTTATATTGAACTGTTTTTGACCTGCAAAAATAAATACCTTCCTTTAAGGAAAATGTAAAATCATAAAAGGACTTGCACTGGGATAGAATTTTTGCCAGTCGCTGATAATAAACTGTACATTGTTTTTTCTATGTTAAGAGCAATAACAATACACAGGTCCTAATTGTGAGTGGCATTAGATGTTTAAGGATTTTCAATTCAAACACCAGGTAAAGGTCTGAATTTTTTTAAATCATGGTTTATTTAGAAATGTTAAAAAATAAGTAATTGTTTTACAAATAGCATTTAAATAGTGACAGAAGGTCTAAACACTATGTGAGAATAAAAGATTCTACTTGTAACTAAGTATTAAATGGAAAGTGAAGTTACCTCCCTTAGAGTGCTCAAATACAAATGAACAAATAATTTGCAGTCCTCATAATGATGCCATGGAAAATTTAGAACATTCATCCTGATAATTAAATGCTAAAATGAAAGATAAGTAGGGACCAATGTGCCAAATACCCAAAGACCACCAAATCTGCAAGTGTCTTTGGAAAAGTAGCTGTGAAAGACCATACTGACTGATTTAGCTTTAAGTAAGAGTTGCAGTGATTACAGAAAATTGCCACCTATCTTGGTCTTAAATGTGCTGTTATTAAATGGACTTTCAGTAAAATGTGATGAGTCCAAAGGAATGACAACCAATTTAGTATGACAGCCAGTAAGCTACCACACACACGCGCGCGTGCACACACACACACACACACAATTGTTGTAATGTAGACATTTTTAAAAAAACATTGCTTTTTAATTGGTTGGCAAAACTGTTATTGTCTTAACCATGAACATATAACCTCTACTGCATTGCTGAGAATATCCTAGCTCTTCATGTGTGATACTGCAAGGATGGTTTACTAATAAAATTCAGCTTACTGGATTTAAACACGAAGATAATTACTTTCTTTATAGAGAAGACCTGTCAATTTCAATGTGTTAAAAATAAGGACTGTTGTAGCAAGTAAAAACTAGAAGTGAAATTTGATGTTCAATTTGAGCAAAGATGACTGCTACAAATTAAAATTTAAAAAATAAAGAGCTGTTTTAATTCCATTGTATAGAAATACTCTGTGTATGATTAATATTTTTATATATTAAATTCTTAGATATTACTTAGATTGCATAAAGTACATATTCCTTCAAAGTGCTTTAACTTCTCATCAGATTATTGTCTTGAACTACTTTTTTACAAACATACTATATCTTTAGTTTACCTGATTATAAGCTTTATGCAGTTTTTTATTATATATATATTTTTTTAATTTTATTTATTCCTGAGAGACACAGAGAGAGAGAGAAGCAGAGACACAGGCAGAGGGAGAAGCAGGCTCCATGCGGGGAGCCAGATGGGGAACTCAATCCCGGTACTCCAGGATCACACCCTGGGCTGAAGGCAGGTGCTTAACCGCTGAGCCACCCGGGCATCCCTTTACGCAGTTTTTTAATTGGTATAATGTAGCTGGGCAAATTAGTTTCACTCCAGAGGATAAAATAATGTCTGTTGGCATTGATATTTTAGGATAAAACTTGAGAGCACTGTGTTGTAATTGAAATTTTTAGTGCTTGGAGAAACACTTGATAGTCACAGTTTTTATTATTAATTATTATTATTATTATTATTATTATTATTATTATTACTGAGAATGAACAAAAAAGGGGCAGGGGGAAAGGAGAGAGGGAATCCCAAGCAGGCTACATGCTTTGCAGCCCCTGTTGCAGGGCTCCATCTCAAGACCCTAAGATCATGACCTGAACTGAAATCAAGAGTTGGATGCTTAACCCACTAAGCTAGCCAGGTGCTCTGGATATTCAGTTTTTAAATAATTATAGAATTTCAGCATGTAAGGGAAAATGTAAGCATCTAATGAATAGATTTAATTCCATACATATATCTAAAGAAGAGATTATGGGTTATTATCAATAAATTATTACCATGGTATAACTGCTAAAAGTAGGATAATTGCTAAATGAAAATCAAATAACTTAAAAGAATATGAAATACAGAAACTAGCATACATATATATGTATATATGTTAAATTTTCCTTGAAAATATATACTTTTTGATTTCAGCGTTTGGTTTAGTCTTGTTTTCTTTTGAATAGTGACACTTGACCTTCTTTCTCTGATATTATTTCATGACTCCAGCTTTTGGAGTCATAAAAGGAGAAATACATGGAGCTCAAGCTCATTAAAATAAGAATATGAATAAAGTTATTGCCTTTGTAACAAAAAAATTACTAAGCTAGTATCTATTATGCAAATCATTACCATTCGTAAATTATTCATTAGATGGCCAATGGCAGCAAAATTGATATAAAATGAAAAAGCCAAGAAATCTGTTGTTTTATTTTTTAACCAAATGTGGAGAGTGTTCAGGAGGGTTTCAGAAAGAAGGAGGATGCAAAATGCTTAGTTATACTGAAGTGGAGAAACAAAGTTTCACAAATCATTATTATGAAAATTTATAATTTTAAAGAAAATTAGTTTGTTAATATAGGTATTAAAACATAATGACTGCTGATGGGTGAAATTCTTATCAAATAGATTTTTATACATATCCATTCAAGGATTCTAATAGAAATATGCATACAATATATAGGCCTTTATTAATACTGGATAATTATAAAGCTGTTATATTAATAGTGAAATGAGAAAATGCCCCAAAGTGGGAGAACAGACTAGAGGGAAATGAGGAGAGTCTCAGAATTCAAAAGAGTTCTTTTGTGATTGAGTAATTTTAAGAGGCAATCTTATGCTAATATAGCTCAGTGAAATTATGATTATAATCAAGGGAAAATGGGCCGCTGTAACCATGGAGCACCAACCAAGGAACACCAGAGCCCATTGCAGAGACTATCACATCTATCTGAGGCTGCAATAGTCTTCCTGGGAGATAAGTGAAGGCAATTTTGAAGTAAAGGATCTCTTACACCAAGAGATGAAGTGATTTATCAGAGTACATGGGGAACCCATCATAATGGAAACATAACCCAAAGCCGGTTATGTACATCAAAAACTAGAATTACTTTGACCATTTCTACAAACTCCCGTATCACAAGGGAATGTTAATAAGAATGCTTAATAAATATTACTCATAAATAAACAGATTTTGGGTTTTATAATATGTAGATTTTAACATTTTTGAAACCAAAAATCTCTGCTAAATATAAGTGCCAATTACTGCTTTATTCTATTCCATAACCAGAGTCCTCAATGATTTAACAAAGAGAATAATGGAAACACATGAGGAACCAGTAATACATTAACAAGCAGACATTTGTTATGTAGATGTGATTTGTTTTATTTTTTTTAATCACCTTACATTTAAATAATAACAATATTGTTCTTTATAATATTAGAATTTGGCAGAACTAATCTTTCCTCTCAGGTCCTTATTTTGTATAGTTAAATTTCAAGGGCAGTGTTTGTAATTTAATTTCTGGAGTGGGATATTGATTCTACACCCTTAAGCTTTTTTTAGGTATAGGACTAATTGATCAGTGACATTTAACTGATTTACTCTGGGGCAGATAATCAGCAAAGCAATAAGAAAGTTAAGGGATGAAAACTAAAAGTAATTCCTGTTCATAGACCACTTACATAACATACATATTTGATTAACTGTGAAATCATTACTTTGCATGCAAATCATTTTTCTCCTGTTCATTTAGATTAGACAGTCTAAAAGAAAATTATTATATTTACTTTGCCTGAAAATAATGGTGGTGTTAATCACACACTAACAGTGAAATAAGAAATCTTATGCATCAATTAAATGAAATACTCAATTCAGAAAGCAGGGATATGATAAGTATTATTTGTATCAAAGCCTTATAAAATTATAGAGAAAATAAATCTCATATAAAACATCCATTGAATTTGTGTAAATGTATATTAAAACAAAAATCCCTGCTGCCTGAACTTTTTTCCAAACGCTAAGCTTTACAGATACAAAGAAAGAAAAAGAAAAAGAAAGAAAAAGAAAGAATGGAGCTTAAATCAGCTTGCACCAGTTTTCTATAAGGTTAATTAATTGTTGCTGATTGCAACATGCCACAACAAGAGACAAAAGCTTTGTCAAAGATAATGCAGCAGAAAAGAACAGGGAGAAAAGAGAAGTGTTTGTAAATTTGAACTTTTAGAAGTTACTCTCTACCTTCTTGTGCTTAAGATACAAAAATAAGGGATCCCTGGGTGGCGCAGCAGTTTGGCGCCTGCCTTTGGCCCAGGGCGTGATCCTGGAGTCCCAGGATCGAATCCCACGTCGGGCTCCCGGTGCATGGGAGCTCCCTCTGCCTGTGTCTCTGCTTCTCTCTCTATCTGTGTGACTATCATAAATAAATAAAAATTAAAAAAAAAGATACAAAAATAAAACAAAACAGAAATTAAATAAAAAAACATTAGGAGAAGCACATATCCTGAAACAACAACAAAAAATGCAATTGAGTAGTTTTTTAGTTACTAAGTAATTATGTACATATAAACCATTAAAAATTTAAAATTTGTTTATTCGATCAATGGTATGGTCAAATTCTATAATTCAGGCCCCTGAATTCATTTGGAGCATAATAGACACAGTCATAGCCTAAATGTATTATCACTCAACTCTAACAGCTTTTTCACACTGGAGATAAGAGTAACAGTGAAAAATAACATTTATGAAGGCTAATGATGTGTCTGACATCATTCTAAGAGAGCTTTAACTCATTTAATCTCCTCCAAAACTAATGAAGTAATTAATACTATTATCCCTATTTTACAGGTGAAGAAATAGAGACACAAAAGGGTTAGATAATAACCCAGGGTCATGAATAATAAGTGGTAGAGCAGAAATTTGAACCACAGTACCTTACTTGTGACAACAATTCATTGCATGCATCCCAAAAACAGATACTGAAAGTGATGTGCTTATTTTCATGAAGAGCAACTATAATCGAAGAACTGTTGCTAGAGTTTTAGTTTGGCTAGTGTGATCATTTGGGACAATTTTAGAGAAGTAGATTCAGAAAGGAACACACTTTTTGAATCCACACCTATTTATATTTTTGTGATTTAAATGATGAATTTAACAGATGAATATATTTACAATGCTTATTCTATATGATTAGATAGATATTTATTAGGTATTTATACATATAAGTGTAAATGTAAAGAAAGCAATATATACTTTTAAAATTTGTTGTGGTGAAATATACTTAACAAGATTATTTATCTACATTTTAAGTAAATATTCAGTGGCATTAGGTACATTCACATTGTTCAACCATCACCACTATTATCTCCAGACATTTTTCATTAATATCTTCTTTTAGAGATGAAAGAATGTACTAAGAATTTAAGACTTCAAGTGGTTAGCTCCAAGTTTTAGATATGAATATTTATTTTCATTTCCCTGAAGAAGAGGAAGCCCACATTACTTACGTCTACATGATCTTTGCTGTTTCCTAATATCTCTGCTATCTGGTCGTTTATCCTTTACAAACAAGAAATTAAGTATCTACTTAGAGTTTTTCTACTTTCATAATTGTAAAATGCTCCCAGAACTTCATATCAAAGTTGTAGTCATTTCAGTTCAGAAGAAGCAATTCTAATTTGTTAGAGTCGCAAATCATTTGAGGGATTCATTGATGTGAAACATTTTTTGTACACAGGAAATTATCATTTTTACTATGAACCATAGTACAAAAGAAGGCTCCTTAAAATATTATGGTTTTTAAAAAAGTATGTTCTGTATTTATGATCTAAGCTCTTGGGCTAGCTATTTGTGCTCGAACAGATTAAAGTTACTGGTAGTAATAATGAAGTGAGTAATAATGATAGCATATTATATGGGTAAATACTTCAACATATAAGAACATATAAGAAGTTCTCACTGAATTTTTACCCTAAAGAAAACAAATTTGTGCTTTTTGTTTCATTTTTTTTGTGACTAACATATCTCTGACTTGAATATTTCTTAAAAAATGATACATAGCACAAAAACATGTAAATTCTAAAAAAAAAACAAAAAAAACCATGTAAATTCTGTCTACATGTGATTGAATTTGTGTAAATGTATATTAAAACAAAAATCCCTGCTGCCTGAACTTTTTTCCAAATGCTAAGCTTTACAGATACAAAGAAAGAAAAAGAAAAAGAAAAGAAAATTTAAAAAAAGAAAAAGAAGGACTAGGGAAAAAATGTGTTTTTTGTTTCATTTTTTTTTATGACTAACATATCTCTGACTTGAATATTTCTTTAAAAATTACACATAGCACAAAAACACGTAAATTCTATCTGAAAATAATTTGACATGTCCATTGGAGTTTCTTGAAATTGTCCTTTATAAAATAATTGAAGAAGAAAGTGTTGAAATTACTATTGCAAAAACAGAATATACAATTGTGATACTTTTTGACAGCTATGTCCCGGCACAGAATTCCAAAATTTTTCATCTCTTCTGTACCTTTGGAGTAAAATAGATTATTTGCCAATATTCATATTAATAAAATTCAAACCACCAACCTAATTTGCTATAAATGTTAAAGCCTAGTTCAAAATCATTCAGCCACATGTCATTTGGTATTTTTAACTAAAAAAAAAAAAAAATATTCTTCCTTCATGATCTTTAACCTCCTTCTAGGAATTGCCAATTCCTTTAGCTCAGATTTGAATCATATTTCAGGGTTCAGAGTAGATTTATATTTGTTCTGCTTCTTTGTTAATGTATGAATGAACACTAGAATATTCACTCACATTTAAACTGATAATTTGTGTTAATAGTAAATTCTGTTTTCAAACGTTTTCCCAAAGAGAACCTTGTACTAAATCTCAGAAAAACATTAATATGTGCCCAGGAACCTGAGTCTTTAGTAGGTTTTTGTAGCATATAATGTAATAAAACCAGTGTTTTTAGACCTCAACAGGTAGTCTGTTTTAGGTTTATAGCCATTATTCCCAGATAATGTATTTATAAATCCATTAATTAAACAATGGCCCCCACTTTCTTGTGTAGAATGTATACTGAAGTGAATATTTTGGATAAATGCTTTTAAAATTACATTCTATTGAGCTTGTGCTTTAAGACTTGTGTTTTTATAAATAAAAAGCCTTGATAAAAGCATTAAAAGAAAATATCACCATAGCAAAATCCTCATGTAGGCATAGTATTTATGGGCATTCAGCTTTCTAAAGATGTAACAGTGTCAGAGTATAAAGATTGGGTTAAAAAGCCACTTTGTTGTGGCGGTGGTTGTTAATGAATTTTTTTCTTAGATATACTCTCTTCGCATATCTATTTTAAACCATCATCACAATATTCATCTGTAAACATAATTAATTGTTCTTTCTTGAGCTGGTCCTTTCAAAATACCTTCTTCAAAACTATCAAGACTTACCTATAAGATATACTTTCTGGTATTCTCAGACCGTATTCCTTTTTTCCGCCCTCTTCCAACATTTCTCCTGTGCCATTGTTGATCTAGGTAACTTCTAGTAATAATTCCAAACTCATTTCAGGTGTTTCTCTTTCAGCAAGTTCTTCTATGTCTGTCTTCCACCCACCACTTGGACAAGCTAGGCTAAATATGCATGTGCATCTTTTTATTGTCATTACCACATGGTATATGTTTCATAGTTGTTTTCTACCTGCCTTCCAGTGAATACCATCAAGGATGTTTTAAACTTTTATAGCTTGTTTTCACTGTTTTAAAATATACTATTTTTTAAAAAGAAGTCCCTTGAAAGGAGTATTTATATCATTAATTTATTTATTGAAGAAAAGTAACAAGTAACCTTGTTACCTTGTGACACTAAGGTATTAATTCTGACAATAGGTAGTGGCTGCCTACAGAATATTGTGTGATGATAGATGGAGTCAGTCTCTGGGGACTCAACAGGAGATTGTTTTAACCAATTATGATGTCTGCCATTGAAATGGAAGAGGAGAGGTATGGATTACATGGTATCCCTGATCTGATTAGGTCATGTATTGAAGATAAAAAGAATAATAATGGGAGAACAATTTATGTTAGAGAATGGGAATCTATAGAACAGAAGAGTGAAGCCCAGTGAAAAACCCTGGACATTCAAAAAATAACATGAGGGATGTGTGTGTGTGTGTGTGTGTGTGTGTGTGTGTGTGTGTGTAACAGAATTGCGGAAAGGGAAATAGTAAAATATCTACAGTAAAACTAGCTATTTCCCAATTTTGTCTTCAATTTTTTTTGAACCTCTCTCTACTTATTTGCACTGTACCATGCCTCAAAAACTGTCTTAACCAAAAATGTCTCCCACAATCATCCTGTGATTTAAAAATCCTTCTACATTAGTTTGCCGCAGAAAATCATGGACTTCTCTATTCCCTATTCTAGCACACAACTTAGTGTTTTCATTTTTTCCCCTCTCAAACTGGCTACATTTATCCTTAAATGTGAATGAAATTAGTCATAACATCAGCTCTCTGAACATATAATCTTGCTGAAATGTGGTAGAAATGCAAATGAAATGTAAAGCTTATTTAGCATAAAAGAAAATAGATGCTCCTTTTCAAATACTGTATTCTAAATAAAAAGCTTATTGTTCATAAATCTTCTCAAACTAAGTTTTGAAGTCAATCTGCCATGTCCATAGAGTTGGCTTTATTTTCATGAAAAGAGAATTCTGTTATATGAATAACTAAGGTGAAAGAGTGTGAGACAGTGCAGGTTCTGATGATTGTTCCAGCAATTCAATGCAAATTTACGGTTAAAGGACAAGTGTTTGTTCCCTGAGATTATAAATACATAATACTTGAATATTTCCTACTGCATTCTTTCTATAAGGAGATCATGATAACAGTGTTGCTCCCATAGATAAAGAAAAATTAGCTGTGATTTTAGTGTTCAAAGATAATTAAGAATGGAACTATTTTAAGTGGCCGGTGCTGTTTGTACAGTTTACATGATCTGAAGTTACCTGAAGTGTTGCTTAAAGACTTCCTCCTAGATAGATAGATGGATAGAGGCAAATTCTTATACCTAATGCTTTGTTTTTATCATGAAGCAGGCAAGCTCTATATTATGTGTTTTTTGTGGGTTCATATAGCTCTGCATAATAAATTTTTCAAACTACTTTTTGACAATTAAAAAAGTGATCTTATTTCGTGTCTTCTTCTAAACTGGATCACCAAGGAATTTGGACCTTCGGTTTAGATTTCAGTCAGCTCTTAGGCCAGTAGAATCTTAAGATTAATTTCCTCTTGAACACATATGGAAAGAGCTATACTGATTGAAAAATATTCATAATCTATGGCCCAGGTATTGCTTCCGTGGAAGCGTAATCAGTTAATTAGGGAAAGGCAATCTAGTATTTAAAAATCGAGGCTTAATACAAAAAAAAATTTACTTGGCCAAGCAACATTCTAATTCTAACGAGTATTTCTAATTGTTGGATCTGTGTGAGGCTTTGCTTTGTGCAGTCATTCAAAGACCCAGGAGAATGGAGATTCTTCGATTTTCAAAGACATGAATTCCAGGGTTTCCCTGGTGGAGAAGGGAGACATCCAGCAAACAGGGGAAAGGGAAAGAAGCATGAAGGCACACTTATGTCTTAATCACATTGAGCCAGAAGAAACAGGCATCACTTACACTCATTTTCTTTTTGTGAAAACTACTCAAGTGGCTGTGCCTAGATATGAAGGAAACTTGGAAATATGGTCTTTGGCTGAGCATCCACTTCTCGGCATTAACTCTGCATCATGAAAGGAGAATGAAAAGCTTTGACTGACAGACATTTTCGTCACAGTCCCTTATTTGAATAAATCTAGGTGATCTTTTTGGGAAACCAGAATAATATCATGGCAATACTAGTCACCCAACTAGATAATGCATTCAGACATCATGAAATATTGCAACCACATTCTATGAGATTTCCGTGTTTCCATACTTTTCTTTCTACTATCCATTCACCAAATAGCAATTAGAAAGATATTTGAAAATATACAAATCAGTTTATTGAATCCCTGTTTTTGATTATCATTGGTCTCCTTGGAGACAGAATAAAATGCAAACTTCTAATCAAAGTTATCAGGGAGTAATTATCTGGTCCTGCCTAACTGTCTACTCTGATATCCTATCCTTGGTCTCCTTTGTTCTCTATACTTTAGCTGTACTTCCTTCTGACTGATGCCCATTTCAGAAATCATGCACTTACTGTGACTGTCTTAACTGCTCTTCCTTCAGACCATCACATGTTAGACTTCTCATTCAGGTGGCAGCTCCAATGTCCGATCCTCGGAGAGGTCCATCCTGACCACCCTAGCCGAAGGAATAAGCTCACTATCAGTCACTTTATACTCTGACGTTGATACTTAGTATTTTATCATGAATACTTTAGAACTGGGTTTGACCTTAGATGGCTTATTCTGACCTCTCATTTTATGATAAGGAAACAGACTAAAATCGCTACTGGCTTTCTTTTTAGATTTTATGTATTTATTTGAGAGAGACAGTGAGCAAGAGAGCACAAGCTGGGGGAGGTGCAGAAGGAGAGGGAGGAGCAGACTCCCTGCCGAGCAGGAAGCCCAATGTGATCCCGGGGTCCTGGGACACTCAAATGAGTGAGCCATCACCATTGTCCCCACTCAAATGAGTGAGCCACCATTGTCCCCACTACTGACTTTCTTAAGGTCATATAGATCTTTTTTTTTTTTTTTAAGGTCATATAGATCTTAATGGCAGAGCTGAGACCCAGAAGCCATTAAATATTTTCGACATTTACTTTATAAAATAAATTGGAGAATATAAGATATAATAACCTTATATTGGCTGAAGGGATTGGTATTTCTTTTTCAGAAGGAAACTTGCTGCTTGTTAATAGACAATAGGTAGGATATAGCTTTCAAATAAATACCAGATTGAGAGACAAATGAAATGTAAAAGTGGATATAGTATGTAGCCTTCCAATGTAATAGTCTCTAGCTATAGGAGGCCATTTAAATTTAAATTAAGTAAAATTAACAATTAATTCCTCAGTCACCACTAGCCAGATTTCAATTATGCATAGCCACATGTGGCAAATGTCTACCATGTCAGACAGTTCAGAGAATTTTTGGAATATCCAAAAAGTTCCATCTAACGGTGTTGATCTATAGGTTTGTCTTATGCTTTCATCTGGTTTATTTTTCTTAATTCTGAATTCCATAATTCCCATGTTCTTCCTAATAATTTATTCTTAGAACCAAAGATCCATTTTTATTGCATGTCAGAGACTGACTTCCAACAAAGTAGTTGAGGTGAGGTGGAGGGAGGCATAAATCTCTGAAAGTTGATAGTCATATCATTTTATCATCTTATGTACAAAGTCATAACTTGTATTTGTTTTAATTTCTATTTTTATGACAGTTAGTGACTTTCTTACACTATTGTAAAAAAAAATGGGACTGTGAGAACCTAAACTCATAACTGTGCAAACCCTTTCTAGGACATAATATTGTAACATTGAGGAGCTGCCTAATAAGGTTGCCCACTGTGAGGTGGGAAGGGAGTTTTCATGCTATTCCCTTTTACCTCTGTTCTACTTGTTGGGTGCCAGGGACACAATTGCCAATTTATTACCTGTTTCCAAGGTAATGAGTATCATCCCTGACCTCTCAAGGGCACTTGCTAGTAAATCAAGGATAAGCAACCCAGCTTCTTTTTCTTAGGCTCTGTAAATAGTGATGTTCTTGTTTGTCTCACTTATACTGGAAAGGGATAATTTAGGATAGTCAATGACTTGGACTATTGTTTCAATTATGCAAGGTGACCTCAAATTTAAAGTGGTTTTGTTTATTATTCTTGTTGAGCAAAATATATTAATGAGGTCATATGGGAGAGCATAGATGACAGAGTAAAAACCAATTACAAGAACTGGAAAATCATGTCAGACTTAATATTCTTCTGATAATGGACATGATGATCACTGTCATTTTCTAAGCCTGGATTTGCATGGCTTGCACTCCAGACACAATTTTTTTTCTGATGCAATATAGTAAATAGATCTGAAACATTTCTGAATGGTAGCATTTCTATCCCAATAGTTAGTCTTTTCCTACATACGTTAAAATGATTCAAAACAAAGGATCCCTGGTTTGTTCCTTATAAACAAATGAATGTTATATTTACCAATATGTAAATTAGAGGTGAACATTAATTCCAGAGGAAATACCCAAGATGGTGGGAAAACTGATAAGGAGATTGAATATGAACATGAGGACAAATAGAAGGAAAGGACGGTGCTTATCCTGGATAAGAGAAATCTGAGAAAGGACATAAGGTTTTAAACATGTTTGTGAATCCATCATGAAAAGGTTATTCTACTTAGTCTTTATAATTTCAACTTTCTAAAATGTGACAGATGGATGCATATTACATGGAGACAGATTTTATATCAATATAAGCGTTCAGTGTTGGTGGGGTTATTTTCCTACAAAACTTGCTTTTAGAAGCTGTTTTTATCTAAGCAGAAGTTAAGTTCACACCTTTTAGGAAATTTTGAAGTATTCATTTTTTTTTTAGGAAGAGGTTTTCTAAAAGAAAACTACTTCCTCTATACTTCAAATTGGAAGATGCTGTGATTAATCAATAATTGTGAGTTGATGGAAAATTTAGGGCAAGATTTAAAGAAATATAATTATCTTGGTGGAATTTATTACGGATATGTAATTTTATCCATTGAAGTATCATGTCTTTAATATTTCATAGTAGGTAGTCTCAAGAATAACTACTTCATAGAAATAATTATTTGCTACTTTATGTGACTCTCTTAGACCTCTTCTTACCATTTCGAGGAATCATAAAGCTGAGTTCGTTGGTTTGCTAGTTTCCTGTTGTTTTAATCTTCATCCAATTAAGAAAATTGGCCTTTTATAACTTACCAGGAAAAAAATAGTTTCTTTTGTTCTTCACATTGCCTCTAATATCAGAAGAAAAGTAGACACAAAGTCACACATGTATGCATGCATTAACACATACTGTATATACAAAAGAACATACGCAAAACAAAATAAGCAATGTATAATTTTGGAATAGATAAGATAGCATTAATGAAAGAGGGTAAGAGGGTAAGAGACACAAAATAGTTTTATAACCACTATACCCTTTTATATTCCACACAAGTTCATCTCCTTGGTATTTTGAGATATATGTTATATTGACTGCCTTTTCAAAAGCTCCGAAGACTTCCAACCGCTATGATTAACCTATCCTGTATTTTCATACTTTGAGTAATACTTTCCTTTAAAAGTATATTAGAAGACAATAAGATTTTGAAATTATCCATAAAGTGATTTTTCCCAATTAAATCTCTCTACTTTTATTTGAAGTAATATAAGTTTATTTTTTAGGTACTTGTTACAAACACTTCAAGTTACTCATCCCATCCATATCTCCTTGCTTGGGCCCTTGAGAAAAAAAAATGTAAATATCCAAAGACTTATATAGAGAATTTTACCAAAAAAATACTATTTTAATGTGAATGAAATTCATGGATTGCTTGGTTTTCTTTGTACATTCCATCATAATTTACTAAGACTTGATGAGTAAAATCACATTGGATTTTTTGTAATTGGCAAGTCCCCAATGATCCAATTAAGCATAGAAGGTATGTTTTCAGAAATGTATTTTAGAGAAGAGATAAGGAGATAAGTTCATTTAACACTATTTATATTATAATTGTAAATTTCTATCTTATTAACATGGAGAAGATTCTACTGAGGTGAGAATAAGTAAAGTAACAGCATAGCAATACACAAAATCCTCATTTAAAAATACTATTTAGTTTTAGGGTTGTTCAAATTATTTTTTCAATATACAAAATATATATTGTATCTCAACTAGTATTAAAATATGGAAAATGCACAATACACATATAATCCTCTAATATAATGTAGTTTATGATGGCTGTTGCAGTAAAATATTAGCAATAATGAATACTTTAAATTTGGCCTGCATGAACCACAGATGCATTGGAAATAATGCATCCTGAAATGTTTAACACTAAGGTTGAAAAATAACTATTGTTCACATCAATATATAAAAGATTCTGAAATTTAATGGTGGTTGATCGTCCTTGCTTCTTATGCAGCTAACTTATAGTTATTTTTTGAAACCTATAAGTATTAAACCTAAAGTGATATTTGATATTAATTGCTTAACAATGTCCAAAATAGTGAACCACAAAATATCAGAAGATACATAGAATAGCAATAATTTAAAAAAAATAATAATATTTGAAAGGTAGGAGCCACTTACAATAAAATGGTTTAAAAATATGGGTTATAGGGACGCCTGTGTGGCTCAGCAGTTGAGCATCTGCCTTCAGCCCAGGGCATGATTCTGGAGTCTTGGGATCGAGTCCCACATCTGGCTCCCTGCATGGAGCCTGCTTCTCTCTCTGCCTATATCTCTGCCTCTCTCTCTCTCAGTCTATCATGAATAAATAAATAAAATATTTAAAAAATATGGAGAGTTTGATAGACATAAATTAATATCAAAGCTTATTGGATAATTTCAGTATAATAGGAATGTGATCTTATTTTTTATCTTTATTGTTTTATTAATGGAGAGAGACAGAGAGAGAAAGAGAGAGGCAGAGACACAGGCAGAGGAAGAAGCAGGCTCCATGCAGGGAGCCTGACGTGGGACTCGATCTCGGGTCTCCAGGATCAGGCCCTGGGCTGAAGACGGTGCTAATCTGCTGAGCCACCTGGGCTGCCCAGGAATGTGATTTTAAATTCAAGTGTAGTTAATTCCTCTCTGAGATGAAAAATTAATTCCTAAGTTTGATATATTTGAATGTATTAAAATAATTATATTAAGGAAATAATAAAACTCTTGGCAAGTTTGCCTAGCTTTTTACCATCAACCCACTTGGTGGCCCCATCTCAGCATCATGCAACATTAAAATAATTAAGTCAAAATATTCCAATATTCAAAAATGTTTTGAAAAATAGTGTTATCTTAGGGGATTTCATTCATAATGCACAGCTTGCCTTCTTTAAATTGTCTCTCCTCTTCTTAGCTCCTGTTCTCTATTTCAACTGTTGTCACAACATCTTTATCTTTTCACTGTAAGAAGACCCTAAAATATTCTGCTAAACTAGTCCCCGAAGGTTCTGGAGTTTCACTTACTGCTCTCTCACAAACACTTGTTCCCACCATTAACTCTATACTCCTCCCACAGTACATCCATCCTACTCATCAAGATGGCTCTCAGTTCTTCCACTCATCCTTAGATATGTACAGTGAAGTCCCAACACAGAATATTTACTCTGTATCTGGTCAGGACACAGACAATAGCAGTGAATACATACAAATCATTATTTGTTACTTAACACGCATGTCCAATATATGCCCTTTGTTGAGTCAAGGGGAGTTGTTCCTTCTGCTAAGGCTATCTTCATTGTCCAGATCAGATGAGAAGAGGGTGAGCCCCACTGGAGCAGAGAGCTCCTTGCAGGTGACTTATTTATCCTTTGGCCTAGATGAGTTCTTGAGATTGCAGATATGTGTTATTTGAAGACTAAGTAAGTGAATGAAAGACTGGATAAAATTAATACATTCTCCCTTTAAAACAGGAAATGAAAAACTCTACAGCAAAGAAATGTATTCATTTTAGCATTTTCCAACCTTTTTTTTAACCACACATTTACCTTTTTCCCCCCTGAAACCTATGCACATTTTGAAAAAAAAAATAGTGTATATTTTGCATTTTGTAAAAAAAAAATGTTTACAAAGTTTTGTAAAAGAGGTCTTAGGTGATAAAGTTGATGATCAAAAAATAGCTATGTATGGTTCAGTCTTTTTCATTTATCTGATTCAAAGCAGAAGCAGGAGGAATAAGAATTAGTGAGCAAAAAAATGGTAAGTCATATTTTACTTCTAATTTTATAAATGAGACATTCTAGAGCCTAAAAATAATAGGAATACATTAAAATGAAACTATACTTTTTTAGGCAACAATGTTGGCTTTTAGCATTCCTCAAAAATTAATATAGTAGCTCTGCACATAAAACAGAACAATGACTGGATTTTATTTTATAAAATAGTGATCACATTATTTTATAAAATAGTGATCACATTATATCCTGACTCAATGAAAAAAAGAATAAAAATCTTTCAAAAACATTGACCTACAGAAACTAGTTTCCCTGGGCTAAGGTCTTAACAGCTGAATGCTTCACAGATTGTCTAATGCCTTCAATAGGCCTAATAGATATGGCTTCATTTCTTTCATTGCTGAATACGCTTAGGATAATCCTGACTCACCACAGTTTAATGCCTGGTCACTCTCAGGCATCAAACACAAGTGGTGTAGATGAAGAGAAAAAGACAAAATAGCCACCTACTCCACAGCTTTGAAAGTGGGTCAGCGAATTATGTTAATGCATTAGAGCTGCAGTGTCCCTAAGACACTAACAGGAGAGAAAGGAATAAAAAGAATTAGAGCATGCTATCCTATGGTCTCTCTTCCTTCATACGTTTATATGGTCTGTTCTGTTGCTTTGCTTGAGCTGGGACCTGCTGAAAATTGAAACTGGTTGCAGAGTTTTAAAAGGTAATGATCTCCTTCATCTCTCCATTGAGGGAAAGGTTAGTGTTACTTTACCAACTAGTAGGGAAAATTTTTGAACTCTCAAATAAATCCATCTAAACAAACAAACAAATAAAAAGGGCATATACTCAAGACTATTTCCTTTATTTTTTTAAAGATTTTATTAAAAATATTTTATTTAAAAGAATAAAGATTTTATTTGTTTATTCATCAGAGACACAGAGAGAGAGAGAGAGGCAGAGACACAGGCAGAGAAATAGGCTCCACGAAGGGAGACCAATGTGGGACTTGATCCAGGGTCTCCAGGATCACACCCTGGGCTGAAGGCAGTGCTAAACCACTGAGCCACCCGGGCTGCCCAATTTCCTTTAAAAAGCACATTAAATTCTACTAGATGTTAATATCAGAGGAAACTGTCATGTTGGTCAAAAGTTTCACAGCAAGTGACCAGTATCATATATAGCATTCTGTGTAATAGTCAAATTCAATCAGTGATATAAAACATGACTAGATATACACCAAACTTCTCTAATTTAATTCTGGGAGGTGGACATGTAGAGCACCTGTGTGGATGCAAAGCACATGATGCCATGTCACAATATATTAGCTTGAATCACATTATAATGAGATGTGACAAAATATAATACATCACATTAAAATAGAATAAAAAATAGGTATGTAGTATAACTTTTGATACTACATATGCTTAAAGGAAGGAAATAAATTATGGAAAGTCTGAGCAAACTATGAAAGCAAGAAATATGAATTTATTTACAGATCAAATCCTCACTCTAGTAACACTCAGCAGAGCTGCCATCATTAATAATCAAGGCTTAATATTACTGCCATTTCAAACTGCATTGGTTGGAGAATTGGAACATTAGTTGTCAGGCCTAGATGTCACCATTTTTCCTTTGAAAATTATTGATAATGGTTCAAGTTTACTTATTCACAGAACCAGGAGACTAATTTTCCAAGGAAAATATTTTTAAATTTTATTGTTTCCATATTTTTTATAGAAAGAATATGTCCTATATATAACATATGTTTAACTTTAAATATATTATCTTAATAATGCACTAATATCCATCCTCAGACCCCAGCCTAGCTTCTCCCTCTTACTACAATGTTTATTATGGTCTTAGCAATTGGAAGCTATAGTGTTTAACTTACCACGGGCTTTCTGAAAACTTGAAAGTGTAGAAGCCTAGATTATATACTGTATTTGAAATGATTTACTAGAAACACTAAATCGTCATGATTCAAATTGTTAAAGACTGTTCCTGAATCATTGACCCTAGTTTAGAATAATGTGGGGTAGAGTGAGGAGTAAACAGTTGGTATTCCCTATCTTCCTTTCATGGAATTCTAGGTATCTTACTAGTGGAAGGCCTCAAATCTGCAACATGATAAATGGTCTTTTAATCACCACCAAAAAAGCATAGCACTTATCTGTTCCGGGTATAGAGTTCCTCAACCAGCTCTTTCTCATTTCAGAAAGTATTTCCTGAATATAAAGGGTAGAGTAACATGTTCCAGAGATTTTGTTTAGCAAAATATATTGATTGTCTGTTGAGCAACTTCTTATGAGGAGTAACTGGGTAATTATCAGTTCATATCTCTCAATGTGAGTTTACCTATCAAGGCATACTTGGTACATTCTAGAGAAGGGATGGAAAGGCAAATTAGATCACATTTTTGAGAGACAAGAATGACAAGGTGAGAAGTTTCAGTTTCATCCATTTGCCTTTGGAGAGTTATTCAGTGCTTCTGGGTAACAGGCTGACATGTAAATAGAGTTTTATGAAGAACAATCTGATAATCTTAAAATATTAGTAGGAATTAGGTACATGCTTAGAACAAATGTATCATTGAATGATTTATCAAAGTGTTCATGTATAATTTGTAATGTTTCAATAATTAAAAACTGGGAACCCTGGGTGGCACAGCGGTTTAGCGCCTGCCTTTGGCCCAGGGAACCATCCTGGAGACCCGGGATCGAATCCCACTCGGGCTCCCGGTGCATGGAGCCTGCTTCTCCCTCTGCCTATGTCTCTGCCTCTCTCTCTCTCTCTCTCTCTCTCTCTCTCTCTCTCTCTCTGTGTGTGTGACTATCATAAATAAATAAAAATTAAAAAAAAATAAAATCAGAATTCCTTTAAAAAAAAAACTATACAACAGTATTAACCTAAAAATTTTATAAAAACATTACTCTCTCCCTAATATGGGTAGATTGCTCAAATATTTACATAATACATATTCAACTATCTTTTAATTTTCCAATGACAAGATTTAAGCTAAAATATGTACTCCTTGAAGGGACCATCAATGTTTTTTTGTTTTTTTTTTTTTTTTACCACCAGTCCTTATCACTGTGCCTGTAATGTTGTAGAGTATTAATAACCAAAGGTCAAATGTGAGTAAATGCAAAATAAATGAATATAAAAACTGCTTTGCTTTTCGTTCTAATCCAGTATGTGAGAATGCTTTACTCATATTTGTTTTGCACCCACACACACACACACACATTATATATATTTCTGGACAAAATCAAGTCCTGCATGTTATTTTCAAAGGTACTGCTACTGAATTCCTATCACTCTGAATTGTAAATCAATACAAGGCAGCCAAAAACAGTTTCTTGAGGCTAAAATTTCCTTATTTTTCACTTGACAATAATGTTGATTTTAATCAATAGAAAGTTATTAAAACACATTTTATTAGACTTGCTAGTAGAATTTAAAAGGAAAAGATATTAAATAAGCACAATATTAGATTAGATTCTATTAACAGTTGTTCTTTTCATATGTAAATTCCCACTATAGTTAGAAATGAATTTATTGTTTATTTGAGTGATTTGTAAGTCAATGAAATATATTGATAGAGCACTACATAATAGATACAATATGAAGTTTAAAATAGTATAATTTGAGATGAGAAATATTTTTAGTGTAATGATACATCTGAAATTTTTTAATTAAAGAAGTAATTTAAATATTGCTTTGATTAAAAAAATCAATTAGATTATTAGTCTATGAAGATTCACCTACCTGGTGGTAGAAAAAATAGAACTTATTAGAATTATTAAAGGCATAATTTTTATCAGATCTCAGTGCTGATACTCTAGTGGATTCAAGTTAAATTCAAGAACTAATTCCGGATAAACTATAATATTAAAGTAGAAACAAACAAGATACAATTTCCCATTGAAATATTGAATGAATTTTTTAAAAGGATAAATCTAGACACATTTTGTTTCAAGATAGTTCAGAATGAACATTTTAAAAGCCCAGCTTTTCTCCTGGCTAAATATTTTCCAGGTGTGATTAATTTCAGGCACAATTTTCTGCCCCTGCACTTACCTGCTGGTGGATTTAATTAGTCAGTGGTGCCTAACTTTGAAAATACAGAACTTGGAAATAACACCTGGAAATTTCCACTTCATTTGACATAAAATTGGAAGACTGTGTCCTTAGTAAAATACTTAGAAATTTCTGTAAGAAATGTTATTTCTTTCAAAGGGGAAATGAGGAGGGTATATAATTTAAAGAGGTAGTTTGGAAAATGTTTCTGCTAAATACCATATGAATTCACTCATATGTGGAATTTAAGAAACAAAACAGATGAATGAACATAGGGAAAATTTTTTAAAAAGAAGCAAACCATAAAATAGACTTAACTATAGAGAACAAACTGAGGGTTGCTGGAGAGTAGGTGAGCAGGGAGATGGACTAAATGGGTGATGGGGATTAAGGAGGGTATTTGTCATGATGAGCATTAGGTGTTACATGTACTGGGTGTTGTATGCAAGTGAGGAATCACTAAATTCTACTCCTGAAACTAATATTACACTATATGTTAACCAACTAGAATTTAAATAAAAACTTGAAACATTAAAAAAAATGGTTTGTATTTAGAGAATGATTCACATTTGTTTACATATTTGCAAATATCAGGGTCTATACATAAGAAATGATTAAGTTTAGGTATTAAAACATGAGATGCATATTTCCACCAGCTTACTCTTATCATTTTAATAAATGCATCTCAAAATTTTAATAAGATTTTATTTATTTATTCATGAGAGACACAGAATGTGAGGCAGAGATACCCGGAGGGAGAAGCAGGCTCCCCGAGGAGAGCCCTACCTATGTGGGACTCAACCCCAGGACCCTGGGATCATGACCTGAGCCAAAGGCTGACGCTCAGCCACTGAGCCACCCTGGTGCCCCAAATTCATCTTAATTATTCTAATAGTACAAATGAAGAGAAAAAATAGTTGACGTTCTAAGGAAAGAAAGAACATCATTGAGGATAGAAGTGGTATAAAGGGCTGGAGAATGATTGGTGCCTTCATTTTCTAGCCAGGGAAATGAGTAGCACTGAGAAATTGTCCGTTTCCAAAAAAGAAGTGCACAGGATTCAGTAAGTATAAGAAAGAGTTTGGGGAGGGAAGAGGGAAGTAGAGGCTAAACAAAGAATAGGACAAAAGTAAAAATTTGTATTTAACATAATAACTAAGGCTGTGTATTACACCATTTTTACTGGTAACCTGATGCTAGGTTCTAACAACATCTTTTACTAATGCCTTATGGGCTCTCTTTGTAATATAAATCATCATACCAATTCATTCACTTATTAATTTTTAATGTTACCATTGACAAAATCCCTCTGGGTGCCTGTGCGTAATTACCAAAATGGAGTACGATCATAAAATGAATAGAAGCTAAATTCAAAATTAAATAAAAGCAGGTCACCTCCACATTAGGAAGGGCCCTGATATTGAACAAGCTAAGGCATTATCAAACTGGGAACAGATGGCCTAAAACAAAGGGTGTGTGAAGACAAGGATGTCCTCAGGACAAGGTGTCTTTTATTTAGGAGAGAGGAAGCTTTCATAATATAAGAAACTTTTCATCTGGGTAACCTTAAGGGAAATACTATTTTCAAAGATCTTTTATTCATTTTAAATTTGCCAATGAGCATACCCTTCTGATTCACCCCCAAGATTCATGTGTGAACTATCAGTAAAAACAGCAAAGTTTTTTGGGATGTTGTAACATGTTGTCAGTTTATTGGGCAGCTGTTCATATTTCTAGAATCTTGCTTTAAATCAGTCCATGCTCAAAAGGATTTTGGCACTTTAAAATTTCTAAATTATCTGCAGCAATCTAAGGCCATTCTCCCCTGATATTTACAATGCATTGCCTAGCCAGACACTGGATTCAGTCATTCAGATAACTGTAAATCACAGGGAAAGATTTTTTTTAATTATTTTGTTTTATCTTTTAATTATTGGTATCTTTTGGGTTTTAGTTCAGGTTCTCAGAAACTTTGACTTTTTTAGGATACTCTATGATTTTAACACAAATACTAATATAGACAGTTTTGCCTATCATGAATTTTCATAAACTAAATCAATATAATGTGATTTTCCTCATTCTTTATTCATTTTTTTTAAGATTCTATTTATTTGTGAGAGACGCACAGAGAGAGGCAGAGACACAGGCAGAGGGAGAAGCAGGCTTTCTCCTGGGAGCCCGATGCGGGACTTGATCCCGGGACCCCAGGATCACGCCCTGAGCTAAAGGCAGACATTCAACCACTGAGCCACCCAGATGCCTCTCTTTATTTATTTTTAAACTTCTTCCAAATTTTGTGCTAAATCCTCAAGAACAGAGAAAGACCGTGGTCATCAGATAAGCATAGTAATTTGTACTTGCTGCTCTGTCGACTGAGAGCTCTTTGATTTAGTTGCACTTTCTCGTCTTTCTTTTCCTTTTGGAGGTATGAACTATACTGCAGACTAGATTGCACCAAACTTTACATTTCACTCATTATTGTTTTCATGAGTCAACATGAAGTCCATCCAGGACAGAATGATTACTATAGGCCTCGTGCATAACGGCAAAATGGTGTCTATTAAAGATAAGTATGTGAATGTCACACATCCTCAAGCATCATGTCATTGGGCTTTTGCTTTTCCAAATGTACATGCTGATATTTCTAGATTATTCAATAAATTGTTGATAATAAAATAATGGATATATTAGTATAACCAAATGCATTTTTCATTTATATGTGTATTAGTATGTACAATATTCCCTTCAGAATCAATCTGAGGAAAACAAATTTTACTCTGCAATTTTGAAGTATAGGGATGTAAATGTTTTCTGCCCTTAAGCACTTAATAATCTTGAATGGTGAAATTAAAACTCATAAAATGGAGGATAACACAACACAGTATACATTCAGTGCTAAATTGAATAACAGAGTTAGAATGTACCCCAAAATATTAAAATTGGAGTGAGACTCCAATGTGCTACTGATAACAGTTAATTTTTTAATAGATACGGGGAAAAAATAAGTATTATTTCATAAAGGAATATGTATGACCTATCTATGGTTGAGCCGAACCAATGTTTGTCAAGTATATATTCTAACAGATTTTTGATGGCAAAAACATGAACAAGTTATCTTCCTTTCCTCTAATGATTTTGTAACCTCATCATGGGAATACCATACAAAATCCTACAATGAGATAGCTGTGACAAGGGCATTGAAAAAGACATTATTTTGGGAGTGCCTGAGTAGCTCATGATCCTGAGTTCCTGGGATCAAGTCTTGCATCAGGCCCCCAGCAGGGAGACTGCTTCTCCCTTTGCTAGTGTCTCTGCCTCTCTGTGTCTCTCATGAATAAATAAATAAAATATTAAAAAAGACATTTTAAAGTGCTAAGGGATTATGTATATAGCATATTATATATATATATATATAACATATATAAGCTTTCAACTTTATATATATATAAATATATATGTTTATAGTATATAAATATACTATAAATATAGTAAATAAATAATAATATTTATAGTAAATAAATATAGTAAATAAATATACTATATATATATATATATAGTATATATAAAAAAGTTTTCAAACTGAGAAAACTTCAAGGATGAAGTGACTTGAATGAGTAAGGGCTCAAAAGGTAGAGATAGGGAAAATTATCCCAGGCAGAGGGACTGTGGTGAAAGAAGGGACACAAAAATGTGCTGGAAGGGTTATTGTAATGATTAGGATCAGAGAATAATAAGCCCAGCGTGCTTGGAATTTAAAATTCATGAGAGGCTACAGTGGGGGAGAGAAGCCTGCCCTGGAGTAGAGAAGATGCAAGAAGTTTGTAGATTCCTTGTGTAATTGTCTAGATGTGAACTGAGGAGTAGCCATTGTAAGATTTATTCACTTATTTTAGAGAGAGTGTGTAGGGGGTGGGGGGACAGAAGAAGAGGGAGAGAGACAATTTCAAGCAGATTCCCTGCTGAACGCAGAGCCTGATCTCAGGACCCTAAGATCAGCCTGAGCCAAAATCAAGAGTCAAAGGCTTAACCAACTGAGGCACCCAGGCGCCCCATGGGGCGTAGTCATTATAATAGATAAGATGATGGAAGTATAAACAGAACCAGGTGTGACTTGCCATGATGGTAAAAGATGAGGGGAAGCTGATTATATAACCCTATAGAGTTGGTTTGGGACAGTTGTAAAGTCAGTTTCAGGGTGAAGTAAATAAGAGCTTTAGTGAAAAGATAATAAAGTAAATTTTCGTCAGTTGGCCAGGGTGTCATGAAAAAAAAAAAAGGCGTGTATTTCCATAAGAACTATGTAAAACAACAGAATCCTTCATGTTTTTTTCTAAATACCTCAAGGCCACTTGGACGGCAAATAAACACAGACTTAGAATGGTGAGATATAAAACAAACGAGAATAGGTAGCCAAGCAGAGTTAGTGATCATAAACTGTAATTTAGACAAATTTTAGAAGGAATGGGATGAAGATAGGTAGCCTGCATATCTGTGGGACAGAGAAAAAAATGTGAAAAAGAACACTGACAGTGATAATTCTGGAAGAGTGGGAAATCATGATTGATTGAAACATTGAGGTCCCATTTTTGAGAGCCTATTAATAATTCAGGAGAGATTAAGCCACTCTGGAAGTTGTTCAAGTAATGGTGCTGAAAGGAATATAGTGAGCAATTAAGGATGAATTTGTACAGCATCACACCAGACCAGAGCAGGACAGTACACATATAGCGACTGATCTGGAACATATACAGAAAACAGAAAAACTAAAGGCCTTTGCATCAAAGTACAGTCTTATGTTATGTAATCTCATTTCTTTGTGACTATATCATTTACTTTCACTCAGAATATTTCTGTATTTTAGGAACCCACTTTTTATTCATGTGTACTCTGCACCTAGAATAGAAATACAAGTCAAGATAAATGAGTCATCTAAAGCAGTCATAAAATCATGTCATAGCGAAATATTTTATTTTGCATTTTTTTTTCATGTGGCATAATTAGCCTATGGGTTCTAGAAGGGCAAGCCGGCCAGGATTGGGGATTATGAGCAAAAAGAATAAAAAAATTCAGGAATAATATATACAAAAGATCTCATTCATGTTGAATTGGAGCCTTCATTTCCAAAGCAGTGAGATTAAAATTATAAAGTACTGAAAGGGCACAGTTAATTTCTCCCACTGATTCATCATGAAAATTACAAAATACATTTATCATCAAGAAAAAGACATTTGTGTAAAAAATGGACAAAGGCTTTTTTGCCGGGATGTTGTTAGATCATCTACCAAGTCAAAACAGTTGTACATTTTGTTAATATGTTACTGGAATAGAATAATGCTGCACATTTAGCACTGGATTATGTGGCCTGGTGCCCGAATTTGTAGCTCTGATGACAAGGTGTAAGTTTAAGTAGTTCCTCATTGATTTATGCCTGATGCATTATAATTCACTGCCTGACAGGGTAAGCAACTAGATTTGTTAAATTAGAGAGCAAAATTCATTTTTGTTCTGTTTTAGCACTTTTAAGTTTTGAGGCTAAGGTAAAATAAACACACAGTATGATAAAATCCTCCACATTAAAAAAATTCATGGCAACTTAAAATATTGGATGTGGGACCTAGTATAATTTATTTCTTAATTCTTGTTTCCAAACAACCATAATTAAAGAGATGTAAACTCAACTGGTGTAAGTTGAGAAAGCTTATAATAAATACCATTTCTAAATGTAGCAAGTCAGTTTATAATAAATAAATAAATAATGTATATACTTCTGTCTTGAGAAGTGTTATAAATCACTATAGAAACTCAGCTGACACTGTATTATTTTTTATTTTTATTTATTTTATTTGAGGGAAAGTGAAGAAGTGAGAGATTGAGCAGGGGGTGAGAAGGAGAAGCAGACTCCCCACTGAGGAGGGAGCCCTACTGTGGGCTCAATCCCAGGACCCTGGGATCATGACTCCAGTGGAAGACAGATACCTAACCGACTGATCCACCCAGGTACCCTCATAACGAATTTTTAAATAAGCTCAGACTCACTATTTACATAATTTTATGGGGGTCTTCATCTCCTATCAGTAGTTTAAATACCTCTCATTCAACATGGATAATTTTAATAGTTCTTATATTATCTTTTCTATAATCATCTAAATTCTATTTCTCAAAAAAATAAATAAATTCTATTTCTCAAAAGATATATATGGAGATACCCATATATTTTATTAGATTAAAATGAAGAAGAATCTAGCACTTGAATAAGAAATATGTTGAGATTTTTGTTTTAAATATTACTCTCATATTCTACATTCATTCAGTGAATCTTAAGAATATTCCTAAAGTGAATGGAACTGGAGGGTATCTGAGTGAAGTAAGTCAATCAGAGAAAGACAGTTATTATATGGTTTCACTCATATGTGGAATATAAGAAACAGAGCAGAGGAAGGAAGGCAAAACTGAATGGGAAGTCATCAGAGAGGTAGAAAAACCATGAGATTCTTCACTATAGGAAACAAACTGAGGGTTGCTGGAGGGGAGGGGGATGGAGGGAAGGGGTAATTGGGTGATGGGCAGTAAGGAGGGCATGTGATGTGATGAGCATTGGGTGTTATCCACAACTGATGAGTTATTGAACTCTACATCTGAAATTAATGATATACTTACGATATGTTGGCTAGTTGAATTTAAATAAAAATACCATATCTAAAAATAAATAATTAAAATGAAATAAGTGGAACTTTTTCTTAAAGAGATGATGAAATTTTACATTACCATAGATATTTTTATTTCAGATACTTCTATTAATCCATGTTGTTATGACATTAGAAGGTATCTCCATTTTTAATAAAGCACTTATGATTTACCGAGTTGACCAATAGTAATTAACACCTTGAACTTGAAGAATTTGCTTAACTGTCTGTCTAGAGAGTTAATCATATCCTTTTGAGTACCTAGAATGTAGAGAAAATAAGAAGCAGTAAGGGAAGAAGCAGGAGCCCCAAAACAGATGTGAAAAAATGAAATTCATGTGGAGCAATTTGCGGGCAATTCTAAGCAGTTTCTTATGTTAAGGAGCGAGTGGGAATTGGAAACAAGGCAGTCATCCTGCAGGAGCAGGACCAGACCAATGTAATAGGTGGAACTGGAACAATTGTGCATGGGACATTATGGATGTAAGTGGAACTTACCTACCTTACAGAAACTGATTTTGCAAGAATATGGAGGCTAACACTCTTCTGACTGATGACTGAAATACAAATAATTTCTCTCTGCTTCCTATGTACTAAAGACCTGGAGGGACATAGAAACTGATTGAGTACAAGAGTTTTTGGAAAGAAATGTATTAGAATGCCTCTTTCACTGAATGATCTATGGGGTGCTGCTGTCTGATGGTGTTACAAAAATGTGGAGGGGTCACATAGACTCTAAGACCTTTGACCTTCTCTGTGGAAGACCATTTTTGAATCTTACTAGTAGGACAAAAAGGGTACCACAGGCCTCCTAGGATAGGTTACCAAGTCAGTCACGGGCAGGTAGATAAGGAAAACTATATAGATGACTAGAATTCCTTTCAGAGACCACCTCATGATGAAATGCATCATCAGTAAAACCCCCTAAATTCTAATGTTGATTATTTTCCATTTCACTTCAAATTAAATTGAAATCTGCCCTGGCCTACTGGATGCTACAGGAGTTGGCCCCTGCTCCTTGTACTACCTCATCACCTATAAACCCCACTGAAGCTCTCTGCTCCAGTTACTCTAGCCCTTTGTTCCAGGTGTTCCTCACCATAATACCACTGATCGCTCTAAAAATAGAGCACAACCCCCTACCCCATTACTCACCCTGATTTTCTTCATAGCATTCAACACTTCCTGGCATATTATATGTTGTTTTTCTTGCTGTTTCTAGTAGATTGTAAATTCCATGAAGGAAATATTATGTAATCATGTTTTATTTCATGTTGTATGCTACAGCTGCTAAAACAGTCACCAAATGAAATAATAAATAAAGGTCTCATTCCACTTACCCACTATTATCCTTCTTTACCTTAATACAATATATTAAGTGTACTGATATGAAAAAATAGTTGAGACTTGGTGGGTAGGAAATACATGTAAGTATTGATTTAAACCCAATCTTAGGTTACTTGGTAGAATTATTCTGAGTGATTAAACAGTATATTCATTTCTCTCTACTCAATAGCTTAGCACCTAAATATTCCAACATTAAGCTCATAACATAAAATTGGTCTCAGTAATTAATATCATCTGCAAGGTGGTCAAAGCTTTGTACTTTCTAAAACAAAACAAAAAAGAAGTAGAATGTTCTTACTTAATCTGACATCTTGTCTTATTATAAGTAATCAAGAGTACCCCCAAATAGTTGGTTGAGTATTCTCAAGCAATTTTAAAACATACACTTGTAATTGATATATTTGGGTTTAATCACACCTCCATAAAGATGTAGAAAGAAGACAATATATTTCCTACATCCATAACATCCATGATAAGATAGAGTTCAAATAGGGGGAAAGTAGTCTATCTAAAATTATATTCTACATACCCAATATTTGGAAAATACTAAATAGTATTTTGATAAATGTATAAATATTATCCCATTTCTTTAGCCTATCATCTGTTTTAGGTAGAAAAAAATCCTACATTAGCCAAGATCTCTTTAGCTTAACATAATTTTCAATGATTACAAAACATATTTTACATCAAAAATATATTCATTTTTGTTTCTGCTCCACAATGACTTGCTGGAAGAGCATGACTTATAGGATGCTATTCTAGATCATGAAAGGAATATGAAAAATGAATGAATAATGGCCTTTAAAAAATTGTGAAGGAAAATGTATCATATTCTCTTCAGCTATCATTTCACAGGAAAGAGGGAGGGATAGATAATAGAAATACATAAGGCTATGTCATCCTTAATCCCAAATAACACATAAAAAATCATCTTAACCTATTTTTTTAGCTTATAGTTCAGTATTGTATGGTGATAAATTATTAGATACTTTTGTAGTTAATCTTAGCCTTTTTTGATGTAATCAGGTCTCTTGAAAGATAATTTTTGGACTTCTCAGTTATACTTTTGAGTACTTAATCTTTATTTCGTATCAGGAAAAACACAATTTAGGCACTTGTATTCACTCTTACAATTCTGCTATGGACTATCCTCTGATACTTGATACAGCTTCATCTTTGTTTATTAAAGATGAATACTTCCACAATCTAATTCTAAAACATCTTCAGTGTGATGTGGATATACCTGAGTGGACAACATCATTAATTTTCTAACTAATTATGAAACTAGGGTGAGAAAACTTGAATTAACAAAAACAAACTTATCTTTCTAACCATCAGGAGGAATGTGTTACATCTTTTACATTCCAAATAGAAGATATCTGTGCTGAAATGAAACTTTAACTTATTTTTTTCCCACATGGGCTTTCTTGGCCCTATGATTTGGCCCTATGATTATTAGATAATGATATCATCTATGAGAAGGACTGATGAATAGTGAAGGAAGATGGATATCCTTATTACTTCAGAGTGAATTGTAAATTGTACTCAACAAATGAACTATGCTTTTCTGTACAGAAAACTATTATTCTGAACCATGTAAAATTGTCATTTTTGTAGGTTGAAAGTTGTGTACCAGCAATTTCATATGATTTAATGAAATAACTTGTTACCTGCTTCTAAGGAAGTTAACCATTCTCTACTAAAGATCTTTGAAATATCAAAGGAAATATGAATCATCTCTATTGAGAAATCTAATTTAAAGTATCTTGAAAGCTACTACATGTTAAATACAGTCTTTCCAGTTGTAAACACGATAATGAAGCTGAGTCTAGACATATAAATATAATTATTTGCTTTACTTTCATGTAACATATGGTGACTTTGACCAAATTAACTTTTAAGGGGACATTTATTGATAACTTCATTTGTTAAATAACAGGGAGATATATATATAAATTGAGTTTTTAAGGCAGATAAGACAAAGCAACCAAATATCAGACTTTTAAAAAATAAATGTTACAGTCTAAAAATATTTATATTTCTTATATTCTTGGAAATCACACCATTTCAAATCTCATGAAGATATATTTATATTTATATTTAGAAATAACTGGATAATTTTCATTTTTTCTCAGTCTTTTCTCGTCACCAGTTTCCACTACTGTCCCCCATACAATGGAGAGAAGATGTCATGCTCAGATTAAGGGAAAACTCAAAAAGTAAAACAAAAAACAAATACTGGATGGTATGCATCTCACTTTCCTCCTTTTGTAGGAAGCCATTATATGTTTTAATTTAAAATATGTTCAATTGAGCTATCAGCCTAGGTCAATTGAAGACTTCAAAAGCCTGTAAGATATACTGAAAATAAATTTGCTTTGAAAAAAACTACATCTTATTAGATATTTTAAGATAAATAAACACTGTTATGTATATTCAGAGTTTAGAATCTACTAGCCAGGTGTTAGTCCTGTCCCCTGTCTTCCAACAGTCAAATGGAAGAAAAAGAAAAAAAGACTGCTTGTTAAAGAATGGCCTTTTTTTTTGTACATTTAAACAGAGTGTCATAGAGCAGGAACCAACACAATGAGCAAAGAGTTCATATTTACACAGAAATTCTTTGTTCTAATGACTCATCGAAAAAAAGGATTACAAGTTTAGGATATTCATTTAAATTTAATTTGACCACATTACCTCTTAGTTGGCTCATAATTATCTCCAAGTAATTTTATAAATAATTACTCAAAATGCTTCATTTTGCTATACATCATGAACTAACTAAATTAAGAATTTAAATTATGCTGCTTTAGTATTTATAGTTAATCATATTTTCACTTCATGAACAGCTTTTAATTGGGAATTTGTGCTTAAACTTAATAATAAAAAGCTGAACTGATTCGAGTTATTATTGAAAGAGCTCCTCAATTTAACTATTAATTAAATAATATAATATAGTTTTTAAGTGGTGTCCCTTAAATGGTTTTGAGCCCTAATAAGTTTTATGTGATCTATATATTATCTTTAGATTATTATAAAGTGTCTTCAGCTTGTTTTACTTAATGTATAGAAAGATAGTATTTAAATTTTTTTCTACATCCACACCGTGGAAATTAAAGTGTAGTATAATATTATAATTCCACCTAATAATATTATAATTTCATCAAATAAATAGGGAGAGAGCTTGAGGATTGAACATTTCTGGTGTTTTAAAATTTAAGAAGCATTTGAAAGCATTTTTAGAAGATGCAAGCCATGAGCAGGTTAGAAACAAGTAACTTGGAAGAAACCTTCTATGCTCAGAAATACTGAGAAACACCAGTAATTACACTGTGCAAATTAATGATTAAATATTATCTTAAGAACAGCTTTCCTGAGAATTAAAACATATTTGAGTTTGGAAATGAAGTATGTAGGCATAACAAAGGAATAAAATGGAATGGGAAACTGTTTTCTGTCATGGAATCTGATTATCAGTAGGTGTCTCCATTGGTGGCTTGGGGCATGAAGCTTCCGACGAATTGGAATAGACTCTATTTTACTACCAATTAGCTACAGGACTTTAGACAAGTCATTTTATGCCTACCAATTCCCAGTGTCTTCACCATAACCAAATTACATGCTATCTCTTCCATTAAGCATTTTTTTTTAAAATTCCCATAGCTCAATTTCTCTCTCCTGTAAAATCCCACATTTCTATGAACCCCACTGCATTTGTCTCTTTCAGCTTGTGTTATACTTATTTGTGCATGTGTCTACATACATAAGACTGCACTGGAACATGAACTTCTTGGGAGAAAATTCTGTTTGTTCACATCTTTATTCTCTCAGAGAGTAGTCAATGACTATCTGCTTTAGAAGTAATTTGTTTACTTACTTAAAATGTAGATTCCGGAGATCTATTCTTTAGTGCTGTGCTGTGCAATGCAGTAGTGTCTACTGGTCACATGTATATATCAAGCACTTGGCCTATGCTTAGTCTTATTGGTGATAATTCAGTAGCTGTGAAATGCTCACCAGATTTCAAAGGCTTAGTAAAAAAAAATATTTAATGTTTCATTAGTAACATTTAAATATTGATGTGTGTTGTGAGGATACTAATCCATTGAATATATTGGCTTGAATTTAAAAAAAATATTTCATTTGTTTCTTTTTTTTACTTTCTTAACGTGGCTTTCAGAATATTTAAATTACCTATGTGTTGCACATTTTTTTGAAAGTCACTGTTTTAGATATTTTGATTCAATTAAATTCTGTGTAGCACAGCAATCTACATATATGTATTTGTTTTTAAATATATACATACATAGATATATCTTTTAAAGACCCTCAAGTGATTATCTTGTGTATAAAAGTTTGAAAATGACCAGATTGATATGTTAAGTATGCATAGTAGACCCTCAACAATGTAAACAACAAATGATGATGGTAGTTGTGGCATATCCCATACTTTAATGAGTATGTGATAATATTAGTATGTGAGTGCATTCTATCAATGAATGAAAGTCTTTGCATTGGGTGCTTCTGTCTTGATATGCTTGTAAGGCAAAAAGAAAAGGTTGCTACCCTTCTGAATGGCATACTTAATGAATAACAAAGCTTATTTGAGGTCATTAGAAACAATTAGCACCTTGTCTGCTATAGTAAACAGGAGCTCTGTTTTCAGTAAATGATGTTTCTTGCCAGGTTCAAATGAGGCTAGTATCCTAGGAAAAGACCAGGCAGGGAAACATAGAACCAGAAAAATTGTGCTTGAGGGCTTGGCTGTTAAAGTTAGGTGGCAAGCCTGATTAATTTACTTATTGATCCATTGTTGTTGTAAATTGGAATAAATTTGAATGGGCTGTTGGAAGAGCAGAGAATCCAGATAAGAGACATTAAATTTTTGATTCAAGAAAAATAAAAAAAAAATGCATCATTTTCCCTGTATGTAGGGAGTAATAAAATGGAATATTTAAACAAAAATACCTTTAGACTTAATTTAATGAAAAGCAGTGTTTTACTCCAGTCTGAATTTATAAAAGCACAGCTGCAATTCATCCTGCCATTCAGATATAACAGAATGGACAATATTATATAGCAGAATGTCGATAATGATGCTTTTAGTGAAGAAAACACATCTATTTTAAAGCTTTTCACTTTATTCTGATTTTACCCCACAGACCAAAAAAAAAAAAAAAAAAAACAAAAACTCATGTTCTTGAAAAGCAGCTTGATTAAAAATCACCCACAGGACAGTTATAGTCTTCCTGAGTTCCTGGCTAAAGCACAGTAGATTTTTAAAAGTATAAACAACAATATGTATTCTTATCAGTTGATTAGTCAAGCCCGTCTTTTCCCCTTTAAACAATCCCTTTAAGAGAAATAAACCACTTTGCCATCTTTGCAAACAAGAGTGGGTGTTGCACTGCAAAGAACCCTTTAGTGTTTTAGATTCTCGCCAAGGCTTACTGCGAATGACTTAATAGCCTTCTGAGAGAACTGAGGTTGCATTTTGTGCCACTGCGAATTTAAATCCAGGTCACAGAGATGTTAAATAGCAAATGACACATTTACTGTGCCACCCAGCTGCCTCCTCTAATGCACCAGGACTGCCTTCTGAACAAAGTCAGCATGCCAATGCTAGAATGTGTGCAAGTGGTTTTGTTGATCAGAGTAATGCTAAAAGAAGAAATTCTGCCCACAATTAAAAAGCTACTTAGCTCAATTGCTAATTCACCCCTGAAGTGTCAAATAAATGACTTGCCTCTCTGAAGGAGCTATAACCCTGCACCTCATGGGTGAAAAATTTTCAAGCTGTTCAGTGAGTCAGCCTTGAGATTGAAATATTCGTAGAGAATGTTCTCTATGCTAGAAGGCAGAGGTCACAGGCTATCGTCATCGGGCTACTGTAATTTATCTTTTTAAAAGATGTTTTGCCTCAAGGAAAACTTGTTAAAGTGAATGTTATAATCATGCTTATTTTGTGGTTGTGTATGAGGGATTATCCACATTGATGAAATACTAATAGATTATCTCTTTAATCATGCCACAATTTCACAAATGCTTTCTTCAAAATACTCTCCATGGTATGTCTCCCTCCTGCGAATCAATGCCATATCATTGATTAATTCCAAAGTTAAAATTGAGTGGCAGATAATCTGTGAAGGGCAAGAGCTGGAGGCATTCATTCTTGATGTCCTCTGAGAGCTAGCATCATAGGAATCATAGGAAGAGAACATGGAATGTGTCTATCAAGTGGAAGGAAGACAAAGCACCTACCTGAGGATATTTTTTACTTGTCAGGTCAGTTATTATGCCTCAACTGTGAATGAGATCTCTTGAGTAGGCAGGTATTTGAGTCCTAGTAAAACTATTCCTTGACATGAGTGAGTATGAGAATAAGCTGGGGAATGTCACACACACTTGCCCAGCACACGTCCTAACTATTTGCTGATCTGTCATTTCTGGGTCTGGGCCTTGTTTATCAAATTTCCAAATACTGATATTCAGCTAGATTGGGGAAATGCCAGGTCTATGCCATATGATTGCTATTCATTCACAAAGACACATGAGCTGTCTCATTGTTTAAACCAAGCCCAGATTTCCTGACCCTGTATGACAAGTTATTTTGCAAGGTAAAGTTAAAAAAAAAAGAAAATATTGTGAAAACATATGCATACATTTATTTATATTTAAAACAATCCTCTCTTCAAGTATACTAAGGAGTATTATACACAGATTTGTATTCCAAATCAAAGAACATCTTCAAAAGTGTCTTCCAGAGTGAACACACTAATTGCCATTAAAAATAGTAAAGGAGGAGGGGTGACTGGGTGGTGTAGTTGATTGAGCATCTGACTCTTGGTTTAGGCTCAGGTCATGATCTCAGGGTCCTGGGATAGAACCCCATGTCGGGGTCCACACGCTGTGGAATCTGCTTGAGCTTTCCTCTCTCCCTCTGCCCTTCATGCTTTCCCTCTCTCTCTCTCTCTCATAAAAAAAAATAAATAAATGAATCTTAAAAAAATAGGAGAGGAAGAGTATTTTTTACATTGATGTATTCTTTCATTTGTTTCCTTATATTTGGGGGTATTTCAGAATACTATGTCCTGTACTACATTTTTGGAAATTATTCTAAATAGAATCCTGGTATTAATTATTTTACTGAGAACTGGGGAGATGTGGTTGAGGGGTGAACTAATTTTCACTCATTCTTTGAACAATATTTCTTTATACTTTATGCATTCTCTGTGCAAAGCACAAAGGCAGGTGCTTTGAGGCACATAAAATTGAATCAGATACTGATATATTTATTCTGCCCACACAGAATTTATAGTCTTTTATGGGAGGTAAACCATATGTATAAGTATCTAACTACAACAAAATGTATAAACCATGAAGGAAAAGCCTTACTAATTTGCCTACATCAATATGTAAAAATTTGGGGCATCAAAAGGTATCATTATATTACAGTGAAAATAGAGGTCTCAGATTATAAGAAAATATTTTCAATGGATTTTACTGACATAGTAATAAGACCTGGAATGTGTAAAGGACTGTCAAAAACAATGAATAAGGGATATCCTTGGGTGGCCCAGCAGTTTAGCACCTGCCTTCGGCTCAGGGTGTGATCCTGGAGTCCCAGGATCGAGTCCTACAACGGGGGAGCCTGCTTCTCCCTCTCCCTGTGTCTCTGCCCCCCCCTCTGTGTGTGTGTGTGTGTGTGTGTGTGTCTTTCATGAATGAATAAATAAAATCTTGAAAAAAAATTAGAAGAATTCCAAACCAACATTAGAAAACGAGATAAGAATATGATCAAGGTAATGAATGGAAACTGAATTGCCATTAAAAAAAAAAAAATGAAAAAAGTTACTCTAACTCAATGATCACCAGAGAAAGATAATTTGAAACCATAAGATAAAGATAAGTTCTACAAAATTTTTTAAAATCTGCTAATACCAGTATTAGAATGTAATGTTATGGGAATTCATATATACTTGTGGTAGAGATATAAAGGGATTCTCTATGGAGAGCAGTTTGGTATTATCTAGATAAATTGAGGACATGCATATTTCAAAAAGGAATGCCATTCCTAGGCTCATGCCTGCATTAATTAGTGTTCTAGCAGAAAATAGGCAATACCTCCAAACTGAATAATTAAGGGGAATTCATAAAGAGATCCTTTACAAAATTTTGAGCCAGCTTTAGAGAAATCAACAAAGAACTATAGTATCCCAGGACCGATTTCAGCAGGAAGTCACTACTAGCTCTGGGGTAGAAGATGCAGAGGGTTTACTGGAACCGAAAAAGTGGGATGGTTGCAAATGAAGGTTGTCCAACAGGAGCTGTGGTTCTCAAGGAAGAACCAAAAAGGCAGCCAAATGAAGTGACTCAGATGGGAAGGAGCTTGAGGTATGAATAACTCAGACTTGTTCTCCTACTATTGTCTGACAACCTATGACTGCCTTTCATTGACCTCACCAGCCACAAGTCAGAGGCAGAGAGCCTCTTGGTGAAGTCACTAAATGTCAGATTACCAGGGCACACAGCAGAGTGGGGACTTTGAGTGGGCGAATGGAAAAATTCAGGATAATTTATAGGAAAACTTTTGCTAATATACACACAAAGCCTCCATCCTAGCACTATTTATAAAGGCACACAATAGAAACAACAGAAGTATCTACAAACATGACACAATCTCACAAAAAGTCCTGAGGAAAAAATAGAGCCAGGTGCAGAAAATACATATAGTCTATACCATTTATCATCTCAAACACGTGAAAATACCTTGTGGTGGTTAAAGATACACATAATAAAAGTGTAAAGAAATTCAGGGAAATGATGAGTGACAAATTTATGAGAGAGGTTACCTCGCAGACTTCAGTGTTTGGTACATAGTTACACTAAAAAAATTATGTGTTGTTTATCTGAAATTCAAATTTAACTGGGTATCCTGTATTTTATATGGCAGCACTAGTCAGGAGGGATATATAGCAGCTTCAGATGACTGCGAGAGTTGCAAATATTTCCTCCCCGTCTGTGGTTTGTCTTTTCCAATGTTTTCTGTTGTTATAGTGTCTCTTGATGGACAGAAGTTATATTTCTTTAGTTGGGCAGTGGGAACACAGGTGTTCATTTTGTTATTCTTTATAGCTTTCGGGATGTCTGAAATATCCCGTAAGTAATATTGAAAATTTCTATGCAACAAAATAAGAACTGAAACATGTCATAAGAAAGGTCCTGTGGATAAAGTACTTTAGGAGGTTAGAAAAGATAACTCATACCTAGCTGAGGGGCTCACAGAGGCTCACAACCTTGAGCTATGAATAAGATAGTGAAAGAAGGTCAGTATATTCTAAGCAAAGGAACTATCTGAAGAAAAGCGTTGAAGACATATGTAATGTACATTAGGAGGAAAATGAAAATATAAAATTATAATCATAATGATTATGTACAATATGTACAATTTACGTTTTAAATGGTATTTTTTGAGTGCTATGTGCCAGACATTTTTATTTTTTCTTTCACTTAATGGTCTCAACAAATCTTTGAGATAAGTACTATAATTTTCCCACTTTAAAGATAGTAGATAATTTATGCAAGTAGCTAGTAAATGGCAGAGGCAAAGTTGAACCCCAGTTGGATGGGTTCAATTCACACTTAAAACTGCACACTTAGCCATCATAAATACCACATCCAGCATCGAGATATACAGTGCATCTGTCCTATATTAGCCACTCTTCGTTATGTGTCTCATATTTGATCTTGCAACAATCTTATGAGTTACGTACCATACAATTTTATCAGATGAGGCAAAGTAAGTTGTCCAAGAATCACTGACTACAATAAAGTAGAATATTTTAAACCAATCCTGTAAGACTCCAAAACCAGTTAACCAAGTAAGCTGTTCAATGTGGGTAATACCAATGGTAAGGTGAAGAGATATAATAGAAAATAAACAGAGTAAGATGGAAATAAGATGCTGGACATGAAATCATGAAATACAAATTAGACTTTATTCTCTCAGTAATTGCTTGTGGCAAGGGTTGTAGAGGTGATCATTAGGAGTTTTTTAATAGAAAAATTAAACTATCAGATCTATGATTCAAGAAGATTAATATTAAATTAATATGGATTTCAGTTGACATGTTATTACCATACATTTGGGTCAGTGAGGTTTAACTCACTGAGCCCTTAATTCATTGTCCTGTCTGAATACTTACCAGAATGTTTTACATATGTCAAGTACTCAATATTTACATATGACTGGTAATCAATTATTGCATCTTGCATGCATAAGTAAATGAATGAAGGATAATCTTAACTAATGATTAAACCAACGTGCTGTTTCTAGGTTTAGAAGATGTTGGGATGCAGGAACTCTAAAGGGGGTTCAGAAAGGCCTGCCACTGTCTTGCTTTGTTAGCACACTGTCTGATTCTAAATCAGAGGACTCCTGAGGTTCCTTGTGATATTATCATTATGAGATTTTTAAAAGAATATGCATTTCCTGAGCACCCACAAATTAACATCCCCCCACCAAGAAGATACTTAAAAATATAGGACTTTGGACTTATAATTGCTTTAATATAATTGCTACTTATAATAGCAGTAATATTTGTTGTCTAGTTTAATATGGCTGCAGCAGAAGTATGGAAGTGGTCTATTTTTTTCCAGTCTAGTAGCCTCACTCTAGTTGACTTTTAAATATAACTGGATCTGTAGGCAGTTGGTATTCATTTCAGATCAATGCATTGAATTTGAATCCACTCAATAAAAAAAATAATAAAAAGTAATTATATGAATAGAGAAGGAAAATGAATGATTGTATGTGGTTCTATTCTAAGACAAGATTCTGGTGAAATATAAGTTTTAGAATGATTGATGACATATATTTCTTTCTACAGTGTTACAAAAAATCTACTCTCATTTAAGTGCTTTTCACAGACGCATAAAGCTTATTCCTGAAAAACCATTTAATGATATGTACACAGACAGACACTCCCAATCACCCTCAACAAAGTCAAAACAAAAATACTACCACTGAAAGTCTCTACTGAATTTCCCCAATACATTCAAAAATTGAATGTCTTTCCACAAAATTATCAACCTCTAGAGTTAATGAATTTATATCATTTAAATATTTCCAAGTGAATGTGCTCATCTGAGTACATAGTAAAAAAAAAAAAAAAAAAAAAACCCCAAAAAACAAACAGAAACAACTTCATAGCTCAAGTCTCTGAGGACAGGCTGTTCTCTAAGGATGTTTCTTTATACAAGGAATACTTTCATTGAAACCTAAAAACTACCACACATGATGACCTTATTTTTTCAGAAGTAAGGCATATACTGGTTAAATTTGAAAAATATATAGCTACATATCCATGTATAAGTGAGCAAGGGTTTAATAGATTTAATAGCAGTATTTTTTAGGGGTTCTGTTTGTAAGTCCCTGCTGTTTTTAGGAAACACGTATTTCAAGATTTTATATCCAGAACTTCCATTTATCATCTGTCACTTCAAAGTATTTCTCCTAAAGCCCCTATCTTGAAACTTCTGTCTTTAGTCCCAGGTGATTCCCACACAACAATTTCAGAAGTAGTTTCTACACTTCAAATTCCAAGTGATGAAAACAAGAAAAAACGTATTCTGCTATGTACTACTGGATCAAAACTATACATTAATTTGCAATTGTATCTCTAAGATCTTGTGGCATATTTCTTTAATAAGCATATTTTCTTTCTGTACAATGCATCCGTTGTTTCTAATGAAGACTTATCTACTTTCTAGGTTAATATACCCATCTCCATGTTTTAGAGATACTTTCACTTTCTGGCTAATAAAAACTTACTGATAGTACAATTGTCTATACATAATGTGAAATAATGCTAATAAAGTTAACATATTTTTGTTTTTTACCTTGAGCTGTGATGATAACTATCCAAATTATTTAGCAATTATTTGCAAGCTCAGGTTTATATTTTCATTTTGATCAATTCTTAAATACCCTGCTTCCCCTATATAAAAACAATTAAAAACATTATTTCAGATTTCAAATTTTTTATCATTGTGGCAATATGTGATAAGAGAATTAATTTTTTGCTCTGGTTATTGAGTTAAGTAATATAAAGGAATAATCATAGAGAAAAACATTATAAAGAAAATACAAGAATCTTGTTATCTATGCAGGGATTATCACTAAGGAATAAGAACAAACATTTCAAGGGGTGATGACTTTCTGTCTTGGCAATATTTACATTTTAGTCTTTACAGAAATAAGATCTGAAATTCCAATATTTGGCTTTCTGTACCTCACCTTCCATTTGGCCTTTGTTCCACTCAACCCTGAAACTTCAAGTAGACCGTTTTTACAGAGGTGGGGAAGGAGACCAATTGCTTCCCTTGCTCATCAAAGCATTAGGCTTACCGTACATCTCTGCATAATTAAACTCCAAATATTTGTTGACTATCATTACATCCTTAGAATTTTTCTTTTCATCTTCTTTTGGAAATACTGGTTATCTAAAGTTAAATATTTAGTATAGTGTTTTTAAATTCAAAAGGAGGGATGCCTGGGTGGCTCAGCAGTTGAGCACCTGCCTTCAGCCCAGGACATGATCCTGGAGTTCTGGGATCGAGTCCCATGTCGGGCTCTCTGCATGGAGCCTCCTTCTCCCTCTGCCTATTCTCTGCCTCTCTCTCTCTCTCTTTCTCTGTGTGTCTCTCATGTATAAATAAATAAAATCTTTAAAATTAATTAATTCAAAAGGAGTGGGAACAAAGTGAAAAGATGGAATGGAAGAAAATATGGTTGTTGAAAGCTGAGACAGAAGAAGGGTAGAGTTTCTAAGGAAAAAAATATATTTAATCATTATTCTGTTAACTAAAATTCCATCAAGTGCTATGGAGGTTCAGCAAAGTGACATTTTCTTTGCTTATTTGAAGTTCCGTTATTGAAATTTTCATTAAATACCCACAAGATGCCTTTGTTTTCAGAGCCTATAACTCACATAACTGAAGATATGTCTAAATTTTTTCTTTATTTAAAAAGAAATAACCCATATCTTTCTTAATGAACATAAACTACTCACTCCATTCAGAATTTGTGGAAAATACTGTTACCTGACAACCATTTATTTTTAAAAATTCCAAGTGAATTTTTAGCAAGTGAAATTGTCTTTAACATCAATCACTATCTACAAAAAATGTCAGCCTGAAAATTGGATGGATTTTCTTGAAACACAATATAGAGCTGGAATTATTTTTTAAAATAGTTTCAGAAGTTTCATTTGAAATATGAGATAAAGTAACATTAAAGGCTACCTAGAAAATATGTTGGTCCAAAAAATATAAGCAAATATTATAAAATGTTTTATTTTATAACATAGACAAATTGAAAGATTATAATAATACCTAGTCATTATCCAAACTTACAGCTAAAATTGATATCTAGATTTAAACATACAAATAGACGTTTTCACCATATAGTTCCTTAACAGAGTTTATTAGCTCTTTTTGTAATAATCACATTCTTCTATTTTGCTTAGAGATTTTGAATTTGCTGAGTTCTAATGCGGATGAGGTATAGAATATGGAGAGATCTAGCCCTTATGTTTTTTTATGCTTCCATCATAATCCTAGCAGAATTGGGTTTTCAGTGGTGTGGATTTTTAAGATATGTCACGTGCTAAAAGATAAAGAGGTGTATTGAAATTTTTTAAAGTTTACTTGAGCAAAAATATACTTTTACACACTTATAGGCTGAAGGGAGCAGGAAAAAGAAAATTATACTATACTAAAAAGAGGATGATTTGTTGCTGGGTGAGTTCCTTCAGTGGTTGGCAAGGTCTGTCAGGCAGCTTACCTAACCAGTGCTGATCTAATGATTCCTGACTGACTGGTTTGTGATTCCATATCTGGGCTGATGCTGTAATTAAGTGTCAGCGTGGTGATCGAGGGCTTAGCATAAGTGACTCCATTTCAGATTTGTTTGCTTGTTTTTAACACATTATTTTAGCAACTTCATTTGAGTCAGATGGAGGAGCAGTTTCCTTTTTGTTAGTAGCTGATATTCTAAGTTTTAAATCCATGTCTGTATAATGACTTCACATTTGAATTTGAGTATGTTTCTGCATAACAGAAGGGATGATGGCATAAAATAGGCAGGGATTTGAGGGAATGGGGATAGGTAAGAAGAAGTACAAGGGTTGTGCCTTGTACTTGCAACCACGTCTGTAACTTTCCCCAGTCATAATGTGGACTATTTAGATACAAACACCTATTTATTAAGGAAACTTTTATTTTATTTATTTTTATTTTTATTTATGTATGATAGTCACACACAGAGAGAGAGAGAGAGAGAGAGAGAGGCAGAGACACAGGCAGAGGGAGAAGCAGGCTCCATGCACCGGGAGCCCGATGTGGGATTCGATCCCGGGTCTCCAGGATCGCGCCCTGGGCCAAAGGCAGGCGCTAAACCGCTGCGCCACCCAGGGATCCCTTAAGGAAACTTTTTTGTAGGTCTTGTTCGCAATGTGCAACAAATCATTTAGCAGAAATAGTATAAAATGAGTGGGGATAGTGATAGCATGAACATTTCCCTTCATAACATCTATAATTTTCCTTGAAATGTCTTGCTTTTTGAATTTTCATTACCTTTGATATAATTAATATCTGTGTATATATATATATATATGTTTTGTGTATTTGTGTGCATGTAATTTATTTAAATAGAATCTTTTAATTTTTTACCAGGAAATATGAAAAATTTATGCTAGTATCTCTCTTCATCAATTTTAAATATTTGTAAATATAATCTGGGGTTTTAGTACTTACTACTGTTATTAAATTGTTATTTTTATATCTTAGGTCTTTTTTAGGAATAATTTTGACATATAAATTTCATTTGACAATTGCAGTCATACCTACTAGTGTATAGTTAATATTAGGCTAACTGGCTTCAGAACTGCTCCTGACCAGTTCTTCTATTGCATGATTTTTCTATTTTTGTACTCTTAATTTTAATTATTCTTTAGCTAAATGAAATTCTTCTTCATATATTATTTTTCAAGAAGTATAGATGAATTACATGCTTTGCAAACTCTTGAAACTCAAAATGTTATTCCACTGATATGAAAAGCATCTGGGTTTGGCATAATGTTATCAGTCATAACTCTTTTTGTGATACAATGATAACTATCAGATGTGTACCAAGAATTATGCCAATCATTTTGATTTATTATCTATTTTACTTATCAACAATGTTACAAGATAGAGAACTTTAATTATCATTGTATATTGTTTGTATAGATGAGAAAACCGAGGCTTAGGGAGGTCAAATGTCTTAATAAAGATCACACATAAAAAATGAGCAAATCAGGCCTTCCAGTGACCAGTTCTTTCTACCTCTCCAAAATCACAATTGAGGAAATGTGAATTTCACTCTTTAGGGGCAGGAAACCCTGAAGCCACCGTTTTAAGGCTCTTTTTCTTCTAGTTGACTTTTTTTCTGCCTACCTAGACTTTTGCAATATTTTAGAAATAATAAATATTAAATATAGCTATAATAAATAAGTATTTTGCCAAATTGTTTCTATATGTTGCTCTATTTTCACTGAATTTTAGGATGGAATGGGAAGGGAGTCTAATAATTATAGGAAACTAAGTATTTATTGGATTCAACAGCACTACAAGCACAAACATATGCTAAATATGTCAAATAACTCTTCTGTTTCAATATGCTAAACATATTCTCTCAATGGCATTAGTGTTATAGCTACCATTTTAAAAATTTGGTATTTGGGGCACAGCTCACTCTCCTTTCTTTTTTTTTTAAAGTGTTCTCATATAGATTATGTCATATACTTCCCACTGATCCCCACTACCTTTGTCCACACTCTCAATTTCCTCTTCACTCATGTCACGCACACTACAAACTTACTTTACAAACTTAGGACAAAAATTCTTAACTATAAATTTCAGCTTTACCATGTTACTTATTAATCTGAGAAGTGATTTTTGTTATTGCTTTTGAGATGTTTGCCAATCCTGATTAATGTGCCTCCCACCATTATATTTTTTATTGTACTACTGGTACATTTCTTTACTTGATTTACCTTTTAAAGACTCTTATTTTAGCATTCTTTTAAAGGTTTTATTTATTTATTCATGAGAGACACAGAGAGAGGCAGAGACATAGCAAAGGGAGAAGCAGGCTCCCCATGGGGAACCCAATGTGGGACCAATCCCAGGACCTGGGATCATGCCTTGAGACAAAGGCACATGCTCAGTCACTGAGCCACCCATGTGCCCTGACTCTATTTTAGTCTTACTGTCAGGTATAAGTATCCGTGAAATACAGATTAAAATAAATATATACTTATCAGTAAAAGAAAATTCTTCATGTACTACCTAAATGATTAATCATAGCTTTATTTTTGTTCTTTTTCAATTCACATGTGTTAAAAGCCTCTCAATCATTGACTCTGTCACTTATTTCATACAGTGCACATCTTTCTAAGTTTGGATCTCCTGAATCTGGTGCTCACCTTGTCTGCCAAGCTGTAGTCTACTCTACATGGTAGTCAGTATCTTTGGCAGCAGAGATATATATCTTCAGTTGTTTTCCTTATGTTTATCTACTTTTTCTTTTTCCTGTTGCTGTGACTACCCAGAATTTCTTTCTTCTAATTCCCCTTACCAAATTTCATTCATGTGGAATGCTCCCCTCCAAGACCCAGAGCCTTTTGAAGTATTCTCTGAGTACTCCAGATTATAGGGGCACTTTCACTTTGAATGTGCTCCATCTTTTATGACTTAGGTTTTTTTCCCTAAAATCTTGTATTTAATAGTCCATTTGAGTCCTGCAGTAGCAGAAGAGAGGGGGATTGGCCATGGAAAAGTGCTGTCGTGAGGGGAACACTTGGAAGGATAAAGGACAGAGTAGGAGCAGACAGGTAGAGCCTTCAGATCACAGTGCGGATAGAATGCCCATGAAAGAGGAGGGTGAGCAAGTGGCAGTGAGCAGGAGGTGAATCAGACTGCACTGCAGTTGTAAGAAAGTCTCAGTCGGGCCAATGGGCCAGGGCCTAGATACCCCCTACATGGTCATTCACTACGTAGAAGCTGTCCAGCAGTTTCTCCTCCACTGCTTGAGGGCTGTGGTAGATCCTGTTGCAAGCAATAACACCAAAATCTGCTGGTGTCCCATCACCGCATTCTCCCGTGGCAGTGATTCAGATTGACTGTGAATGGAAGAAAACAGACTGAAACAACATTTTGGAATTTATCATTTCTAAAATATGGTTTATGACTCAACTAGGCCAAGTCCTTTGATCTACTATTATAAGATTTATGAGCCAGATGAAGTTCATTGATTTCTATATAACTTTGGGACAGAAGAGACAGGGAATGGGATAAGAGGTTTATAATTGAGTTTAAGATGACTTTTTAGGAATGGGTAAAATTGGATCGCAACTATTATTAAGAATTGTTAAAATGAATACAGAGGCAACATTTTGAATTGGGTTTATAAATTTTTATTTCAATAAATTTCAATTATTCAGACTGATTAAGAGCATATAATATTATAAACTGAACTGAAAATATCAATCAATATTTATGAGATGATAATTCACTGCAATAAAATTAAATACAAATGTGTATAGAGATGATATTGTATCCTAAAAGATGTAAAGTTAGAGCAGGGCTGTTAAAGGTTAACTCTACCATTTATTTTTATTTTATTTTATTTTTTAAAAGATTTTATTTATTTATTCATGAGAGACACAGGGAGAGAGAGAGACAGAGACATAGGCAGAGGGAGAAGCAGGCTCCCTTGGAGGGACAAGGGCCTCAGGATTGATCCAGGCCCCCGGGATCATGACCTGAGCTAAAGGCAGCTGCTCAACCTCTGAGCCACCCAGGTGCCCCTAAATCTATCATTTAAATGGTTAAGAAGTCATTCCCTATGTATAAAATATGTTCGCAGGGAAACTACATCTCCTGAAACCTTTGGGATTCAACAACAAACTGTTGCTGCAGTACATTACCCATGAAAACATTAATATCTTGCTCATTAAAATATAGTAGGAAACAAGATGATAGAGAATTATGAAAATAGAGATGTTAGCTTTAAGATATAAAGTAAAGCATAAGGCAGATAACATGGGGCTGAGATAGAAATTGTTGCCTACTTAAAACACGACTTCCGTTTTAATCTAATGACAAATGAAATTTGGAATTAAGAACAGCAAAAATGTAACTGTTACATAGAATACATATAAAAGCAAAGACTGGATATAAGGAATTGGCTTCATAAAATCCAATGAAAATTAATTGCATGATTTTAAGAAATAATAAAAACATTTTTCAAAGATTTACACTTATTATTTGGTAAGTGACAGAAACCAGTGAAAACAAATGGGGAAAATTTAAATGAGGATACATGGTATGTACACATGTTTGTGTATGTGTTCCCATGTGTGTATGTGTGTATTAGAGGCAGAAATGAGGGCATGTCAGATTTCTAAGAATTCAAAGACGAAAAGATGCCAATGGTTCTGTCATTTCCACTTTCTTCTAAACATCTATTCATTGTCTCATTTTGCCAGCCGGGTCGCTCTGCTGTGGTCACATTGTGGATGGAAGATGAGACCTCCTTAGCTCTGAAGTTTATAAATATAGAGATTATTAAATTAGCTCTGATTGACTATTTTTCTATACCAGTTCCAAGATCTGAGGAAAGAGTATCTGATTGGCCAAGTTTATGTCAAATGTAACATTCTAGAGCTTAATAAGTCAATGTTACTCCTCTTCAGTAGCATGTTAAAGAAGAGCATTTTATACAAAGCATTAAATTACAGTAATGGAGCTCAACTAAAAGCTATCACCATCATCATCTAAGAGAAATTCTAAACAGTGCCAGAGATAAATACTTCTCCCTGCTGGGGTAAAACTCTCCCTACCTCTAACCTCCTTGATATGCCATTGTCACTTTTAGTGGACTTACCGGAAATGGGACAAAATACCACTACCCCTGGGGCAGGAAGACAGAGATGTCCATTAAAGACTTTTTTATTCTATTTAGAGTAATCTATTAATACTTCATTTGATAGAATTGTTCCTGTGGTTACAATAAATGAAAAATGGATTGAGAAACTTTATAATAGATGGTTTTCCCCTTGTGGCTTTCAATATTATGGAGTTTTAATGAGCAATGACTGAAGGAGTTAGTGCCGGTTGAAGGAATATGTAACAAACTCACAGAGTGTCACTTGGCTAATGGTAAATCATAGTCACTATTTGGTAATTTAAATATAAAACTATTATTATGTATGTAAAGAATAGCACTTCAGAAAGCAAACTCGTAAACAGGTCAGAACCCTAATGTGTATCCATTTATTTTACTTAGCAGGGGGCTGAAAGGAGAATGTAACGTTAAAAAGCTTTCAAAAAGTGAGATGCAAATTGTAACCATTTTATGAAATTGAAGCCCAATACCCATTGTTATAACACTTTGGGGTATATAGAAATTTTGGAAACTAAAGTATTTGGGATCCAAATAATAAAAATACAGGTTAATTAGAGGTTATATATCTTAAAAATACCTATTTAAAAATGATTGCTTCTAAAACAAGTAAAAGTGGTAGATGGGATTCAAATTTACTGAAACCATTTAAGCTTCTGAACTTTCTTAGCTACTTATTTTCATTACAAATCTACAAAAGTTTTATTTTTAGAATCTACTGTGTATACAAAATTACACTGTGTCTAGCTTTAGTACATGTCATTAGATTCTGGATCTAATTCTAAATACCTTCAGGGGAAAAATAGATTGTTAAATTCAAATAAAAGTAATGTATTCTTGATTAAGAAAGTGATTCTAAGATATTCTTCAGTAGACCTGTACCAAACCCACCAAATCCCTGAACCTCATAGTCTGTGTTTCAAAGGCGCTCCTCTCAGCTGGAGGAGCCATAAGCAAGGTATTGCCCTATGGAATGTGGTCTGCTGTTGTACTTACTGACTCCAGGAAAGCCAGTACTGTCCATTTTAGTTAAAACTTAAAGTCCCCTAATAGAGCTGGTGCTTGGTAAATACAGTAAGCAGGGGCACTGTGTTTCAAACTGCTACACAGGGGTGCCTGGGCGGTTCAGTGACTTAGTGTCAGGCTCCTGATTTCGGCTCAGGTCATCAACTCAGGTCCTGTGATGGAGCCCTGCATGGAGCTCTGTGCTTAGCGTGGAGTCTGCTTGTCTGTCTCCCTGTGCTCCTCCTCCTGCTTACTCATGCTCTCACTCTTTCTCTCTCTTTCTCTCTATCCAATAAATAAAATCTAAAAAAAAAAAAAAAAAGAAAAAAGAAAAAAAGAAGAAGAAAAGAAAAGAAACTGTTGCACAAAGCCATTGAGAATCTGAAATCTTGTTCAGGAAACTTATTGATACATATAACTCTTATATGAGTTGGGGTTGATTGAATCGTAGTTTCAGGTTTCTTTCCAGAGAGGAAGGGGAAAAGAAAAAACATGCCCCAAGGTAGGCTTTTTTATTTTTCTTTAATTTATTATTATTTTTTAGATGTTATTTATTCATGAGAGAGAGAGAGAGAGGCAGAGACAAAGGTAGAGGGAGAAGCAGGCTCTCTGCAGGAGCCTGATGTAGGACTTGATCCCAGACCCTGGGATTATGTCCTGAGTCAACGGCAAACACTCAACTGCTAAGCCACCCAGGCATCCCTTTTATTTTATTTTTTATTTTTTAGATTTTATGTATTAGAGAGAGAGAGAGAGAGTGAGTGAAAGAATGAGTGGAGGAAGAACAGAGGGGGAGGGAGGTGGAGGATAAAGAATCTCAAGCCGACTCCACCATGAGCATGGAGCCCCAAGCAGGGCTCGATCTCATGACCCTGAGATCATGAGGTGATCTGAAACCAAGAGTTGGATGCAGGCACCTGAGGGTCTTTTATTTTATTATTACTATTTTTACTATTACTATTTATTATTACTATTATTATTTTTAAGATTATTTATTTATTTATTTATTTATCTATTTATTTATTTATTTATTTATTTATTATTTATGATAGACACACACACAGAGGCAGAGACATAGGCAGGGAGAAGGAGGCTCCCTGTGGGGAGGCTGATGTGGGACTCGATCCCAGGACCCCAGGATCACGCCCTGAGCTAAAGGCAGACGCTCACTCACTGAGCCACCCAGGTGCCTGGATAGACTCTTAAAAAAATCTTGTTCTCTTGTCAGAATAGCAGCATGTTTTCAGGGAAATTGAGTTTGCATCAAAGTACTAGAAAAGAAGTAAGATTGTTGGCAACCAGGAAACACCCTGCTTTAGAGAGTTAGGATAAACACACAATTTACAAACAAAAAGGTTGACTTCAAGCTGCTACTGTCCTTTGTATGCATTTCAAAGAATTGCCCATATAGCTGTTTACTTCATTGAACAGAACATTGCTTAAAGAGCCTGTCAATCCTGTTATAAAAGAAAGAAAAAAAAAGTGTGGGAGGGCAATGCTGCACATCAAAAACACACCTGCCTGTGTATTTTGATTGAAGAATTTTAACTCAGATGAAGTGATTGTCTAATAGTCAATTAGTAACATCCTTGGAGTGTTTACCAGAATAGGTGACTGGGCTAGGTGCCTGGGCCAGCTAATAGGTAAGGATGGGCAGGGGATTAAACACCATGCTTTAATTATCTTTACAATTCTTGTTCAGAAATGAAAATTATGGAATATTCCAGAAAAGTATTGACACTTATTGACACTCATTAATTAAGCATTATACAACATTCTGTATCCTGCTTCCTACTTATTGTCACCATTTTATGGGTAAGGAAATAGATGCAAATAACTTTTTTAAGTCTGCAGAGATTGTGATTATTTTTAAATGCATCATTGACGTAGAATCTCATAGTTTCAACACACTGATGGTTTCCTATTGCTCTTAAGATAAAAACTGAAATTCTCAGAAGGCTCCTCATAGTTTACCTCCTACCCTTTTGTAACAGCTTCATATTATTTCATGATCTTCCAGGTTCCATGTGATCTAGACACATTCACCTCCTTGGCCTGGAATATTTCTTCCTGCTGTGCTGTACCCCAGCTAATGCATCCTTTTCTTTAAAATTCAGTTTACTCTCCATCTTCCCAGGAAGCCAAGGTACAGGTCAGAGACCTCTGCCTCAAGCTTTCCCAGACACTTGGGCCTCTGCTTTAAGCATCTATTACAGCTGATTGACTGTTGTCCCACAGTAGCCTGAGCTCGCTGAGGCCAGTGACTAGGTCTGCATTTGAATTAGCAAATGCACCATCAAGCATGTCCCATATACACACATGGTGAACAATATTCTTTGTCAATGCTTTTTTATCTTTTACCAGTGAGATTTTCATTCCTATTTTATATTTAAATTCATCGGACACACTATTTTATAAAAGAATAAACTGGATTCTTTTTTATTATTTTTGCAGAAAATAAAAATTCTGTTTATTTCCCATGGTCCTGAAATAGTGAATTATTTTATCTGGCTTCACTGGAATCAAAGCTTTACTCTGTGAAGAGTATTGCTATCTGTTTTTAAACTGTAGCCATGATAAAATCATTCTAAATCATGTTTACTGAAATCAAAGGTGTAAAAAAGGCATCAGGAAATCAGATTTCAATGTGAATTCAAGTCATTTCTTTGTAACTCTCACACTGAAATACATTGATTTATATCAAAACTTATTACTTTGTCACTGGTTAGCAGGGTGACCTTGGGTAAGTAACATTATCTTCCCAGATGAGGTTTCTGCATCTGCAACATGAGGAATTGGAAGAGATCATCCCTAAGGTCTTTTTCAGTTCTTAAATTCTGTGCCTCTTAGTTCCTCTCTAAGGAATTTTAACTCTGGGAACGGCTGCCACTTCACATCCTACTCCCCTTGCAAATGAGAGATTTTCAATTCCCAGTGATGAAATGAATCTGCATACACACTTGTATTTTATTACACTAGAGTAAAAGGATTTAGGGAAAATATATAAATATATATTATATATGTAATATAATAATATATAACATGTATATTCAGACTTTCCTCCTAAGGAAATGAAATTTAGTTGCCTTTTGTATGGAAGACAGGATATGTGTATTCAACAATTACCCATAGCTCCTTCTCCCAAGCAGTCTGGTTTTAATTTTTAAAACATAGTAATATATCAGTCAGAAGCCATAGCAACTCCTCTCTAATTTGTGAGGAGTATGATTGTGAGTTGCATGTATAGTTAACAGCATTTCAGCACATTAGATTTCTGTGCCCCCCCCCTTTAGTGGGTTTTATGGGTCTTTCGGGTTTATACACTCTTATTCATTAATTAATGTGACATTGCAGAATAGACTCATGAAAATATTTCTAATTCCTTAAGAAATCATATACCTTTGTACAGTGGTAGATTTTATAGCGAGCAGTTGAATTTTAAGTATTCAGCGTATTTTGGAAAATAAGTCACTTTTGTGACTTTCCTCCATATCATCTTCTATCATTTTTCTTCACTTAGATTTTTGAGGATATCTTCTCTCCATGATTTGTCTTTTTTACCGCCATTGTGATATTGCTGAATAATTCTTAACTGCAATGCAATAGAATTTATCAAAGATTTGCATTATGGTTAGTATTTTTTCTGTCTTGTTTAAGAAATCCTTTTTATACTAAGGGTGTACTTGCTGCTTACCTATAAAAATATAATGATAATTTTTTGTATATACATATTTAAAGCCAGTAGTCTTGGTAAACCTTTTTTTAATTAATTCTGATAATTAAGAGGTAGTTTCTTTCAGATTTTCTGCTACAATAATATCATTTGTGTATAACAGGCTTGTTTCTTCCTTTCCATTCATATATTCTTAGTTTTCTTTCCTTATGTGATGTGTAAGATATTTTCAATAGACTTAAATGGATTTGGTATAGAAGTAGAGAATCTGACTTGTTTCTGATCATTTTTTTTTTCTTTGAAGATTATATTTATTTATTCATGAGAGACACGAGAGAGAGAGAGGCAGAGACACAGGCAGAGGGAGAAGCAGGCTCCATGCAGGGAACCAGATGTGGGACTCGATCCCGGGTCTCCAGGATCAGGCCCTGGGCCAAAGGCAGCGCTAAACCACTGAGCCACCTGGGCTGCCCTATTTCTGATCTTATAGAGAATACTTTTAAAAGATTCTTCATTAACGATGATGATTATTATAGTTTTTTGTTGGTAATGACACCTGTTTATAGAAAGTTAATACTATTCATTCTTTACTTTTATTAAAATCAAGTATAGATGTTGATTTATATCCAGTGTTTTCTCTGCATTACTTGAAATGATCATCATTTATCTCCTTTGGTGTGTTAAGGTAGTGAAATACATCAACTTGTTTTTTAATGTCAGGCAAACTTAAGAGAAATCAATGTGGCCATAATTTTATACATTAACTAATTTAGACAGATAATATTTTATTTAGGATTTGTGTATCATTGTACATGAGTTAAGTCATTCTACACTCTCTTTTTTGCCTTCAAAATAATGTGTATTCTTCAATTGTTGGGTACAATGCCTAAGATTCATGTTATATCAAGTTTACTGGGTATTATTCAAATCATCCTCTGCATCTTTATTGATATTTTTGGTCTGCTTCATCTATTTGTTATTGAGAGAAGTATTAAATTATACCAAAATAATGGTAGATTTTTACTTTTTGCTTGTATTTGCAATTTTATATTAAGACTATTATACTGATGAATGCAAATTTTGATTTATATCTTTCTGATGAAACTTTCAGCATTTCATAGTTATCAACGAACCTTAATAATTTTTTTGAACTCTATCCACTTTCTTCAGGATTAATATAGAAATACTTGTCCTTCTTTTATTATCTGCCTAGTATATCATTTTCCATCACTTTTCCTTTCAAATTCTTCATCCTGATATTTTTTTTAATTTAATTTTTTGAGGGAGAGGGGCAGAGGGAGAGAGAGAGAAGCTGAAACAGGCTCCACACCCAGCACGGAGCCCAATAAGGAGCTCAGTCTTACAACCCTGAGATCGTGATCTGAGCTGAAACCAAGAGTCAGACGCTTAACTGACTCTACCACCCAGGCACCCTCATCCCAGTGTTTTAGACATATCTCCCTCCACCCCCCTTTTTTGTAGACACATCTCCTCTTAATAGCATATAGCCACTTTTCTTTAAAGTCCATTCTGATCCTTGTCATCTAACTGGATTATTTTTTCCATTTCTATTTATTTTAAGTATCGAGACATTTAGAATTTATCCTTCTTTCCTATTTTGTGTACATTGCATTTTAATATTTATATGCTATATTTTATGCCATTCTATATCTTTTCTTGATTAATTTCTATTATATTGAAAATTATATGGTCAATTTCTGTACCTTGAATAGTTACCTAAGAAATTTCAAAATGCCAATGTATATTTTAAATTTCTTTTTAAGCAATAAAGAACTTAAAATACTATCATCAACTCTGTTTTATCTTTTATACCTTACTAGTCAAATATTTAAGTTTTATATTATTTGAATAAACTGTAATATATTGTTTGTTTATGTATAAAGTTATGTTCAGTGCTTACTGGTCATCATTTTCTTTTAGTGAGGATATACAGATGTTTAGCTTTCTTTCTTCTAAAATGTCTTTGTTTTCTTTTTGCTCATAAAATCTTTTAGAATGATAGTTATATTTTCCCATACACAGAACTCCACTCTCTTTGGTTTTCATTTTTGTTGTAAAGATATAATCTGTCTTGTCATTTTTTTATAGGTGGGATCACAACAGAGACATTTTCCTGTCACAGTTTTGACAATACCAGTTGTTTTGAGGTAGCAATTAATATTCTTTCACTCCCAAACTTGGGGGCTTTGTGAGTAAATTCTGTGGTCTTTCTAACTAGTAAATCGGGACTTTTTTTTCCCCTCTGGATTCTTTAAAGAACATTTCAGGGATCCCTGGGTGGCTCTGGTTTAGTGCCTGCCTTCGGCCCAGGGCGTGATCCTGGAATCCTGGGATCGAGACCCACATCGGGCTCCCCGTATGTAGCCTGCTTCTCCCTCTGCCTGTGTCTTTGCCTCTCTCTCTCATGAATGAATAAATAAAATCTTAAAAAAGAAAAAAAAAGAAAAAGAATATTTCAGATGATTAGATTAGGTTGGTTATACAGTTTTGATCTCTTGTACGTGAGGGTGAAGTTCTTTATTTTCCTCCTTTGTTTGGGCTTCCTGATTCTGTGGATTAATATATTTTATCAGTTATGGAAATTTATCAGTAATAATCTTTTCTAAGAAAGCTTCTGATATATTATCTGTTCTCCTAATAATTCAATTAACTTTTTTCATTATCACTATAGACTTTATTGCTCTTAACATCCTTTTGTGTTTACCATCTCTTTCTCTTTCTTAGCTATATTTGATGTAATTCCTATAGATACATTTTCCAGTTCACTAATTCTCCCATCAACAGTAATCTGCAATTAGGTTTGACATATTAATATGAAATTTTTCACTTCCAAAAAGTCTATATCTTTTTTTCAAATATGCTTTGTTATTTTACAGTTGCTTTCTTTTTAATCATTTTTATTCACTTTTATTTGTTTCAGAATGTACATTTTTTAAAAATTTTGTATCAGATTATTTCACTATCGAAATTCTATCTTTATTGCTCCAGGTTTTCTCTTTCTTGTTTATACCTGTTTTTCTTTACAATGGTTTGTTTTATTGTGAGCTTAGTCATTGATTTTTTAACACATGAGATCATATTACTCATAAATTTATTTTGGGAATTCTTTGAGGTTAGGGCTGAAGAGATGAAACCAGAGATTTTTAGAGCCTTTTCTCAAGACGATTACAGCTTAGAAATACCTTAGATTCTTAGCCTGAGTTTATGATGGGTTGTTTGATTTATTTTATTTTATTTTCACTCTGTTAGTAAATATACAGCTAAAAACCCATGTTAGAGCAGGATAATCATTATGAATTTTCACTAGCAATATTCTTCTCCAACTCTTTGCAGCTGGGGTTTATTTTAAGTTAATTTTTTAGACTCATAATGTAGCCCTTTGGTTTAATCAATCTATCAGGAGTAAATGGTTCCTTCCATTGGCCCTTACTGTTATCTCTTGATCTTTATTTCCAGCATACCATTTTTTTTAATGATTTTATTTGTTTACTCATGAGACAGAGAGAGAGAGAGAGAGAGAGAGAGAGAGGCATAAACACAGGCAAAGGGAGAAGCAGGCTCCATGCAGGGAGCCCAACATGGGACTTGATCCTGGGTCCCCAGGATCAGGCCCTGGGCTGAAGGAGGTGCGAAACTGCTGAGCCACCAGGGCTGCCCATCCAGCATACCTTTAAAACAAAGTTAGCTTCACCTTATTCACCAAATATTGACTTTAAGTGTGCATGAACTAACACTTCCTTTAATTCTCTACTTTCCTGCATTTCCTCAGTCTTTGATCTCAGAGCATCTTGCAGTCTTACCAGCTCTATTTTTAAAAAAAAATTGCAATTTTTTTAAGTAAGTTTAAAAAATTTTTTTTCAAAGCCAAATGCTGAACTTCTCATAACAAAAAAAAAGGGGGGGGGGCAGGGGTACCTGAGTGGTTCTGTTGGTAGACATATAGAACTTGATCTCAGGATCCTGAGTTCAAACCCCATGTTGAGTGTAGAGAGTACTAAATAAATAAATAAACTTCAAAGACATACATTGAAAGAAAAAGTGGTTATATTTTTCCAAAAAAAAATCTAATGATTTTACTTCTTTTTAATTTTTTTTCTTAAATATTAATGTAGGTATACCTTTATCTTAGATATAGGAGTTTGGACCTAGTTAAAAAGACAATGAAATAATTACATGTGAAGCCCCTACAGATATGTTATAAATAATATATCTGAAATAGCCAGCAGACTACTTTGATTTTGAAAAGATACACCAATAAAATTATATTCCTATTGAATATTCTGATAGAACATTTTTTATACTCCATGTCATTTTTAAATTCTACTTGTACTGGAAGGATGGAAACATAACAGTGAATTAACTGTTACATAAATAAGCAGGAAATGAAAGGTCAAGTTTGCTAGCCATACATTATAAGTCAAGACAAAAGGAATTGCATTATCATAAATGATTGAAGACCATAATTCAGAAACAAAAAAAATCATTTTTGAGATAATTATCTTTCATTTTATATAGATTTGTCAACCAACACAAATTAAATCACATATTTGTTAGTTTTGGTAAGGTTGGTATATTCTTTTTAAAAATACAATTCCCTTAAGAAAATAGACCTAAGCAGCTAAACATTTATGACTAAGATATTAGAGCCGTATAAATATTCTAAGATGGTCATGAATTGAAAGTCTGTAGCAAAGTATATCTGAATTTACATCATTTTTGAGTTTTGTAGTTAATGCTTTGTAACAACCAATACTTAGAATATAATTAGAAATTTCTTTTTTTCTTTATGAAATCTACTTACATAAGCATTACATGGCTTTGCTAAGAAATCTTTTATGTATGAGTCTGAATATATTTTATAGCTCTGATAGAAAATGTAAAATTGAGGGCTTACATGGATTAAGGAGGGAGACTCAAATGTTCAGAGGCCCTAAGTCATCACTTTGCTTTTCATGTTAATAAGAGGATAGCATTTGCTTCTATTATGGTACTTTACAGTTACAAAGTAATGAACAGCATATTGTCATTTCTTAAAATGTCCTTTTTCTCAGACTAAAATACTTTAATTAATACCTTTAATGTTTAAAAAACAGCTATGGCTTTCTTAAAAAGAAACAGGTTTATTTAGGGAGTTGATGCTCTGATAAAGTGATGAAATATAAAGTACTACTGAAATACCTACATTTTAGTTTCAAAATTAAAATTAACTCAGATAAAAATTGAAGCTGTATTTCTGTTCAATTTCAGATTTAAATAGATTATATGAACCTAATTTTATCTATTTCCCTAACTAGACCAGTCCCCTCCTTCCTCTTTGCTGGCAGTTACCTTCCGAAGGATAAAACTGATATCACTTTTCCTCTCAAATACCTGTTAGGTTCCCATTGCTTATAGGAAAAAAAAAAAAAAAAAAAAAAAGCTCTAGATTATAAAATGATACAATCTGTATCTCCAGAGTTTGTTGTTCTTGTTGCTGTTTTATTTTGTTCACATCACGGTCCATCACAGACCCTGTGCCATTGCCCTACTAATCTTCTCAGAGATGTTTTTCAAAATTTCATTCATTTGAAATCAAGGTGTTTCAGCACAAAATACATTCCTTTTTGAAATAATAACATCTGGTATTTTTTTTCTTAGCTCTTTGTAATATGGTTATTCATATAATTGTCTAATTCCTTTACCTCTCCCCACATGAGCTCCTAAGATGTATCTTGCTCATCTTTATATCCCCCCAAGTATCTAGTTCTATAATGTGCCTGTTGTACAGAGTCTATAATAATTTCTACTTGGTACATAGGAAAATATGTATAAAATTAACTATAGCAATTATCAGAGTTCTCTAGACTCCTGGAGGAAAAAAGTGCATATATATTTTGCCATTTTCATATACAGTAAAACATATGTGTTCAGGTGCATTTGTGAGTATTGGTCATGTCAGCTCCAGGGAGAAAAAGCCGGCATATTTAACATCTCAGAGGTGTGTAAGAGCAAATGGCTTCTAGAAAGCTGAAAGGAAGTTTTCCTTTTAATGAAAAGCAGTTGTATATAATAAGAAGTAGCTTGCAAATCTATTTGGTAAAAATACAAAAATATACAGGAAAGTGAATAGGGATCTTAATGATATGATAATATTTGATACATCATTTTCTTTCTCTTAAAATGAGGGTTTGCCTTAAAAAAATCCTCAAATTCTTCCACTTTAAAAATGTCATGAACTGGGGGGCACCCAGGTGGCTCAGTTGGTTAAGCATCTGACTCTTGGTTTTGACTCAAGTCATGATCTCGGGGGTCCTAGGATTGGGCCCCCCGGTTGGGCTTCCTGCTCAGTTGGGAGCCTACTTCTCTCCCTCTCTCTCTCTGCCTCTCCCCCTGCTCATGTACTCTCTTTCAAATAAATAAATATATCTTAAAAAAAAAGTCATGAGCTTAATCACATAAAAAGAAAGGAATACCTTTTTCTAAATTGTTGCCAAGTTGATCTAAATCAAAACCAAGAGGATGTGTTAATCTGTGATCAAATTAACCACTTATCCCTTCTACTGACCCACCATGCTGATTGGTATGCGTTTTGGAGGACTGTTAATTTTCTCAAATGACCGATATTTGGACTATCATTACTGAGCATTCTACTGCATAAATCAGTCAAGCAGTTCACTAAATAGTCCCCGTGTGTCTTAGAAGGTGATGTACCTCCAAGGTCCCCAAGGAGTAACTTACTTGGCAGAGTCTTGTCCAATAATTATGGCATTTAGGACAGATAGATGTATTCTGTGCTGCAACAAGTCTCCCTTGCTGACTTAAAATGTCAAGTTTTGTTTTTTAAAATGTTAAAATTAAACTAAGGGGAATATAGTCATTATAATGATGCAGCTCAAGTACTTAAAATCATTAATATCTTTTATAGAGGAACTGCTTGTAACTATTACTTACATTAATATTTAAAAGTCCCAAGACATTAGCATCAGCCAGAATTTCAGTGTTTTACATTCCTAGAGATCTTAAAATATAAGATGTAGAAGCTGGAATGTGCCAAAATGTACCATGTGTTTCTGGAAATGATGTGGATACTTTGGAAAGCTCTTTTAGGCAATGAGTAGATAAAACAATTAAGTCTTCATTTTCTACAGTCAGCTACTTCTCTGAGTTTTGAGTACTCAATATTTTGAAAGCCATCCCTCTCTGGGCTCTTTGTGTTGTATTTACTATTATTTTTTCATCTCTGGGTCACCCTGGCTTGACTGTGAGCTTCTAGAAGGTAGACACTATATTTTATGAATCTCTGAAACCCAAATATTGTAGTTCATGCAAAATCAGTATTTGAGAAATAAATGAATAAATGCTATTTCCACTTGCTTGTAATATACTGTAAATGCCTACTTTATTTGTGTTCTAAGAAAAAATATTTTAAAGAAATCAGTGTAGGGGCACCTGGGTAGCTCAGTCAGTTAAATGTACACCTTCAGCTCCGGTCACCATTGTAGGGTCCTGGGATTAAGCTCCACATCCAGCTCCCTGATCCAGTGGGGGGCCTGCTTCTCCCTCTGCCTGCTGCTCCCCCTGCTTGTAGTCTCTCTCCCTCTCTCTTTCTCTCTCTCTCTGATAAATAAATAAATAAATAAATAAATAAATAAATAACAAATAAAATCTTTAAAAAATTAAGAGACCAGTGTATACCTAAGATTTAGGGATTTTTATTTTATATTTTGTTTCCATTATAAGAAAGAAAGTGAAAATTGCAAATTAAGACCCTAAATTAGGGATCCCTGGGTGGCGCAGCGGTTTGGCGCCGGCCTTTGGCCCAGGGCGCGATCCTGGAGACCCGGGATCGAATCCCACGTCGGGCTCCCGGTGCATGGAGCCTGCTTCTCCCTCTGCCTGTGTCTCTGCCTCTCTCTCTAGCTCTCTCTGTGTGTGACTATCATAAATAAATTTAAAAAATTTAAAAAAAAAGAATCTAAATTATAAAAGTTTGTAGAAATTAAGATTATTATTTTCCCCTGAGACAGCAAACATATGGGTTCCCTATGTGAGAATGACTAGGAAAATGCATACCTGTGATATCTTGATTCTGTCTTTAAAAAAATTGTTTAAATCGTTCTGAAAGGAAATCACTTTATATGTATATTATACATGATTGATTTTTTCCACTGTGACATCAAATAAAATTTAATGACATAAACCTTGAAAAGTATGATTACCTATGAGATACTTTGGTGAGATTTTATATGCATATGTTGTGTCTGTATTATTATAGTTATTTTCTCAGGAGAGATATTGCACCAAAGTCAAGGTTTGTATAGGTTTTGACATTGAAAGTGACCTCTAATTTAGTCTTAAACGTGTACACTATTTGTTGATATATGAATAAGCTGTTAGAAAAGAATTTGTCTTTACCTCAAACCCTCTTCTTAAATGTGTATTTCAAATGCTGGGTAGTTATGCGCTCTGGATGATAAAATTCTGTATCATATACTAAAATGTATCCTCTTAGATAGTACAATATGTACAACATGATAGCTATCCGTTAGGTCCATAAATTATTTTCAAATTTATCTATTAAAGAACAATATAAGCATTTTAAAACTGTGAAATACACATTCTGTAGCCAGTAGCAATTGTTGTTCCAAAGACTTTCATTGGTTATCATTACATCCTATAAGAGCAAGTCCTATTCTTTTTTTAAAGGAGATTTTGTTTATTTACTTGAGAGAGAGAGTGAGAGAGAGAGCAAGAGAGCACAAACAGGGGGAGCTGCAGAGGGAGAGGGAGAAGCAGGCTCCCCCTGAGCAGGAAGCCCAGTGCAGGGCTTGATCCCAAGATCTCAGGATCATAACCTGAGCCAAAGAAAGATGTTTAACCAGATGAATCACCTGGATCTTTAGACCAAATTATATTCTAAATGTTGTGTTTCTTTATATGTTTCAATGCCATAGTATTATTTAAAAATATATGCATAGACCCTCTTCACACCACTTAAAATACAAAGATCCCATAATTAAAAAATGAACTTCTGTATGAAAACCTCATTTCTAAATGAGGAAAAGGAATTTATTAGGTTTAAGTATATATGAAAATTTTTGAAAATGGTAAGGTCTTTAAAAACCATTCAAATATTATTCTTTTCCTGAATAATATGATGGAGACAAGGTCCTCTTATGGTAAGTCTGAGCATGTCTGGTCTTGGGGATTGGAAGTAATTATTTCCTGTAATACAGATTTATTCCACTATCCCCTTTAGGGAGAACTGATGACAATATGTCTCCTCTATAGTGAGCTGAATTTAGGCTTCCTGGGAACAGGAGCAGGATGAGGAAAGTACCTGAAAGATACGATAAAGCCACCCTGGAATTTCAGTTTGGCTAGTGGAGTTAAAGGCAAGATGACTATTATCAAGACCATAGCTTGGGGAAAAGGATGAGGAAAAGCAGAAGCCACAAATATTGGTAGTAAGCAGAACTCAAAAAAGATTTACAATTTTCCCATCAGACGTTTCAGGCAAGTGTAAAAAAAAAAGCCTCATCAATTGCATTAACAGATCACCATATGTATTAGAGATCTTGGTTGCAACACTGAAAACCACTCCAGTCAATTAAGGCAGATAAATAATTGCTGAAATGATAGTTATGAAAACTGACTGGAAGTTTGGAAAAGCAGATTAAAAAGGAATCAAGAGAATCATATCACTGATTAGGATATCTCTACTGGACACTTACTACTCATGAGTAGCATAATTGATGAATGTCTAACACACAATAAGAAAAGTATGATGAACAGCAAAATCTGGAAGTTTTGCTCTAAAGAATCAAACACTCATTTAAAAAATGAAGAAAATTGTGGAGAGAAAACTTTGTGAACATATAGTTTATGTTTTTAAAATTCAAAACTTTTCTTTTTTTAAATGGAGACTGTGAGATAGAGGAAATAGTCCTGAAGATAATTGTTCCAATAGAGTCTTATTCTCAAAATTCAGGAGATTTTCCCATGGTTCATGTAGTAGGTGACTTTTTACAATAATTTTTCTTTCTTTATTTCAGTTTTTTGTTTTTTTAAATTCCATTATAGTCAACATACAGTGTTATATCAATTTCAGGTATACAACAATTCCGTATATCACCCCGTGCTCATCACAAGTGCACTCCTTAATCCCATCACCTATTTCACCTATGCTTCTGTCTACCTCCCCTCCAGTAACCAACAGTTTGTTCCCTGTAGTTAAGAATCTTGGTTCATTTCTTTCTCTCTCTTTTTTTTTCCTTTGATGTCTGTTTTGTTTCTTAAATTCCACATTTGAGTGAAATTATATGGTATCTGTCTTTCTTCAACTGACTTACTTTGCCTAGCACTAAACCCTCTAGCTCCATCCATGTCTTTGCAAATGGCAAGATTTCATTCTTTTTATGGCTGAATATACAAAGATTTTTCTATCAAACTGATTTGTGACTCAGATTATAGAAATAAATCATAATATTCCCCCCAAGTTTATTATGATCTAAAGATTATAGGAATAAATATCTATTGATTGAATACATAGTATGTACTACATAGTACTTAAGGTACTGTATAGAACCCCTCCATCTAAGGAATTTATAAATTAGTCAAAGAGGCAAAAAGTTATAATTCAAAATCAGGAAATAACAATGCATGACCAAAAATAAATTAATCTTCTCTTAAATAGAATCCTGTTAAAAATGTGACCATTATAGAGAGCCTCGGTGGCTCCGTTGGTTAAGCATCTGCCTTCAGCTTAAGTGCTGGGATCAAGCCCCTTGTTGGGTTCCTTGCTCAGTGGAGAGCCTGTCTCTCTTTCTCCTTCTCCCTCTGCCTCTCTTCTCTGCTTGTTTTCTCTATGTCTCTCTCTCAAATAAATAAAAAATAATCTTTTAAAAAAACTGACTATTATTGGACCTGATTTTTGCATCATGTATACATGTATTTCATTACCATTACAGTAAGGAATTTTGAGGGAAAAAATAGTTCATGTTACTAGGACCGTCACTATTTGGACTTAGAAGATTTAAAAAAATATTTTCTTTATTTATTTTAGAGAAAGAGAGAGTGAGTGCAAGCTTGTACAAGCAAGGGGAGGAGCAGAGGAAGAGGGAGAAGGAAAGAATCCTTAACAGACTGCATGGATTGCAGAGCCAGGTGTGGGGCTCAGTCCCACCACTCTGATAACACATCCCTGAGATCAGGATCCCAGCCAAAACCAAGAGTTGCACTCTCAACCCACTGAGCCACCCAGGTGCCCCAGAAGATTCTTTGTATTGAACAAGACTATTTATGATATAACTCAGTTCTTAGAAAGATAGAGCATAAGAAATAAAATGAAGTTATATATTTAGCAGAAATGCATGTTAATTCCAATGTAGGCCTCTCCACCACTTATGTATTTTCAAATTTTCTATTAAATAAAGAACAGTATATGAATTTTGCTTCAAAACTGACCTCCAGTGTGGGCTATCAAATCAAGGCTTAAGACACTGGCCTAAGGATTATATGAGATGTGTAGAAGTTTGGGAGTGTGTGTAAAATATGCTGACTGTTAAGAAATTAAGCTGGTTTGGGTTTTCTGTTATTATTTGGTTTGCTTGTTTTCTTCAGAATTTGCAGGTCTGGAATCTTGCAAAATAGTTCCACTTGGGTGAGTAGTTTGTAAGAATTGTGCTCATGGATACAAGAGTAGAGGAAAAAGTGAAACTGTCTCCCTCAAGGAAACAGAACAAAATAACCAATATATGCACTGAACAAGTCACAAAACTAAAAGCTGTGGAGACATTTGTGAAAGTAACTTTTTCATTTGCTTCTATCCTATGGAGCCTATAGCTGCCTAATCACAGGATTGGCAGCACCTTTTTGATAATTTTCAGAATAATTTATATTTATTAACACCCTTCATGCATTTGTTTTCTGTATGTGTTTCAAGATAGCATTCAGTGCAACTGAGAAATTATTTCAATGTTGATTATTTTATATACCAAGATGACACCAGTCATTAAAAAGGAATGAACAAAATACTGTATATAGTGATAACAACTTCCACTTAAATGCCTACTACTCATGAGACACTCCAATGACTGGGTTCCCTGTGTTATTTCATAAATCTTCACAATTTTCCTATCAGATAGAAGCTATTATCCTCCAATTGAGACTCAAAGGTGTTAGGTAATTTACCAAGGTTACTCTACAAATAAATACAGGGCCAAAATTTATACTCAAGAAGTCCAAAGTCTGTACTCTTGCCACTAGGTTTTGTGGAGGTTACAAATGACCTAATAGATTGCCTTGCCCAGCAGAGCCAGAAATTGCTTCCAGAAGCATGTCTATATTAGCAGCATGAAGTTGATCCCTATGTGATAATTGTGCCATTAATGTAATAGAAATATCAGGCAGCTCAGATCTTTCAGACCCCAGGCTAAAGTGTAAAATGGGAGAAAGATAATAGTTTCCTGCTGGTTTCAACTGGGGTCATTTCCAGGACATTGCCTAGCCTAGACCTTGAGAATCAGATGCAAGATTGTAACCATCTTGTTTGATCTGTGTATACGACACATATGGGTTTATGAATTCCTTTCCCGTTAGCTTAGTGTTTTATGGAATTCAGGTGGATTCTTTTTAACTCAATACTTAGTCAAGAGCAATGAGTGGCAGTTATATGACCTTCACGTGACTTACAAGCCTCTTATTTTATAATTTTATAATCTTATAATCAAGAAAAAAATCATCTACTCCAAAAACCAAGTCAACTCTTATCCAGAAGAAACAGTTATCCTTTTTAGAATGTCTTGGGAAATATTTTCTATTAGTCAGTCAAGTTTAGTGAAGAATTTGATATTCAGTAACACACACCATATAGATATTTTCAAATTAGCATATGAACTTAGATAATACCGCCTATTAAGAAGGGAAAGAATTTATCAAATGGTATAACCTTGATTTATTAATCTAACACATTTACCATTGTAATATCTATTCCATGTTGAAAGGCCTGCTTGTCAGACTTGTCATATGCTGTTTGTATAACTGGTAATTATGGAATCAAGATGAATTATCCTCTATTTTTAAAGGCTATAAAATAGACACCAACCAATTAATATAACTATTCTCTCATTCTTTGAAGAAAAAAGAGAAAAATCAATCTCATTTCAAAGTCATTTATCTATTCCCCTCCTTCCTTTCTACCCATCTCATAGGACTGTACATTAAAGCCTGTGATTCCACTTGTTACCATTAAAAGAAGCTTCCTTAACACAAGGTGTCATAGAATTCTCACAAAGCATTCTTTCCCTGTGAATAGCTAATCACAAACTTTTTTGCAACCTGAAAGATACTTGGGAGCAATGCTCAAATTTACTTTCTTTCACTTGACACTTTACAGATGAAACACTTCTTTTCCTAAGTTAATGTATGCTAGAAATTATATCAAGGGAAAGACATAGCTGTTTAAACAACAAAATGCCTAAACTATGTTTTTTACTCACCTTGAGCAAATGATTAACCGCATTTAGTTCTGGAGTTCCAGGGTTTTTTCTTTTTAATTATTATCTTTTATTAACAAAGATCTTAATCCATGAATATAAATCATTTAATGTACTATATAATTATTCTTTATGGAATTTGTGCTCTTAAATCACTATGAATTCAGGATTAAATTACCATAGAGGGCAACTAAAATTTTACTTTGGTATAAAACAATACAAATTTTATATGCATATATTTATATGTATATGTGTATATATATTTTTTACATATATATTTTACATATAATGGCAGTGAACAGTAACTCTCCTAGAAATTCATTTAAGTAATTTGTCATTATGACAATTTACCAGTTTGTCTCTAGAGACCTTTTCCTCCATTTTAAAAAACCTATTTTATAACAAATAAAAATAAGGTGAATAGAAGTAGAGATGGTGATTCATTGTCCCTCTTGAATACTTTTTCAGAGCTATTTTAGCAATTCCCGTCTGTCTTTATTTTTCTGACTTAGCTCCAATTTCCTGACTTCTAAAGTGTGTAGAACTCACACTTACATAAACAATAAAAATAAAATAACATGAATAAGCAAAGAGAAATAATACTCTTTGATGGAGTAATAATGCTCTTTAACATCACTAGAGATTCACAAATACTGAGCTTTATGTTCTTTACATGTAACATCTCCTTTAGTTTTCACAACTAGAAAAGGTGCAGACATTATTTTTATTATTTGTAATTTCCAGATAAAGAAACGAAACAGACGAGAGCACTAGACTTCACAGCTAAATCTGAGTGACCCTAGAGTCAATTTCTTGGCTTTAATGAATGACCATCAATGCTTCTACAGCTGTTGATTTAAAGACAGAAGTTTTTAATTTTCTAAATGGTTATTTTATTTTATTTTAAAGGTTTTACTTATGTGTGTGTGAGAGAGAGAGAGAAAGTGAGAGTGAACATGAGTGGAAGGAGCAGAGGGAGAAGAATAAGCAACCCCCACCCCCATCACCACCCTCTGAGCAGGGAGCCAGATGCAGGGCTCAATCCCAGCACCCTGGGATCATGTCATGACCTGAGCCCAAGGCAGACACTCAACCAACTGAGCTACCCAAGTGTTCTAAATGGTTATTTTATGACATTCAGACAAATGTTTAAATGTCATCTACATATAGACATATTAAAGACAGGAATGGATACCTGGCACTGGAAAGGCAAAGACCAGTCTGAAGAAGGAAAATGAGTAACAGAAAATATTTTTATAGAACAATATATGATTTTAATTGTTCAAGAAAGATAATTAGACTGCTGTAAATCATACATTAAATAGGTGTTATTTTAACTGAAAAGTAAACAATTATGTATGTTTTTGCCAGGTGGCTAATGAAAAGGAGGCTGAACGTGCAAAGGCATAAATTCTTAGGGTAAATGGTGCACGTAGAGAGTAGGGAAAAGTTTATTTTTTGTCATGTGGCTTAGGCAGGTAAGTGGGGGTCAGGTGATGAGTTCTGTGTTCTGTGTCCATTGTATTTATTTCAACATATAGTTAACACTTTTTATGATCTAAAGTTTTTTTTTCATTAACAATATTTCCTTTACATGGCAATATCGTCTAATTTCAGAGACTTTAACTCTTTATTCTGGCTTTAGTCTGCTAGATTTGGCTTCTGAACACTTCTCTGGATCCTCTTTTATACCGAAATTCTCTTCTTGTTTTAAGGGTGAATCAAAGGATTCTTATGACACTCTTCTGGATGTGAACTGACTTAGAAATTCTTTAGAAGGTTTTATGGTCTTTAAGACTACATTATAAATCCTGAAATGAATCTAAGAAGAATGTATGTATTTTTAGTATTTCAAATCCCCAAGTTCTAGATTTTTACATTTTCTGTAATGATGAGGTTTAGGAATTGACCTAGGGTTTTTCTTTCTCATGATTCTCCACTGATTTTTGAATGGGATATTTACTTGATGTTGAATTAGATTATTTTTAGGAGTAGGAAATATTTATTATAATTGGCAAATCAAAATATTATTTTGTTTATAATTAGTGAGTTTTAGTAAAGGGATAAGTTTAAAAATACAAAGTAAATTTCTAAACCATAGTGGTGATTCTCTATACTAGGATAAACATATAGTTTCAATGTTAAGATATATGGAAGAAAACAATTAAATATAAATCAATACAGTGGTGCAAAGGATATCATTCCTTAGAGACGTTATTTTTCAGTATGTGAATACACACACAGGCACACTGCCCTCCATTTTATTCACAGACATGTATGAACCTTTGATATAAACATAATTTTAAAAAATCAGAATCTTCAGATTCTTAAATATTTATTTGCATAGACTATATTCTACATTTACAGTCTAATTTAAGTTCTATCAGCAAACTTTTTAAAGATTTCTTTCTTCATTTATTCGAGAGAGAAGATGAAGGGGAGGGGACAGGGGGAGGGGAGGAGAGTTTTAAGCAGATTCCACACTGAGTGCAGAGCCCGATGTGGGGCTGGATCTCAGGACCCTGAGACCATGACTTGAACTGAAACCAAGAGTTAGATGCTTAAGCAGCTGCACTACCCAGATGCCATTATCAGAAAGAAAATACTTTTCTTTTAAGCATATATTTCATTTATTTTTTTACAAAGATTCAAGGCAAGTATGATTTACTTAAAAATTTCATATGCATAAGACATGCCATTAAAATGAGTTCTTTCATTGCAACAAGAAAGACCACCTTACAAGGATGAAAAATTCTAAAGGCATATTAAATGTGGAAGTGATTGTGCAGCCTCTAAGGGAAGTGATTTGCTATTAAAATAACATAGCTTTCTGAAATAACATTTTCTACAGTTATACACTAGACATTGAAGTTTGGATATTTAGTTTTGCTTTCAGGAGTTGGATGAAGAAATGCTCATAGGGCTCAGTTAACATATGTAAATTCTCACAGATATTCTCAACTCATAAATTCTGATAATGTCAAAATTAGGAGTTAAATTGCGTCAGCAAAAAAGATGACAAATACTAAATGTTTAAAGGACAAGTGGAGATTTATATTACTGTTCTAAATCTATACATTATAAAACATGAATCCATACTGTTATAATTGTAGAAGTAATAGTATATTAATGACCAAGTTCCCTGTTCATATTTGGCGCTCATAAATTGATGTAATCAAAATTTATGGAATATCTGTGATGTGTACATAGTCCTTTAGGCTCCAAGAATACTATATATATATATATATATATATATATATATTTTATAATATAAAAGGTTATAGGAATTATACCACATAGGGGTGCCTGGGTGGTGCAATTGCTGGGCTTTCAATTATAGCTTTCACCTCAGGTTGTGATCTTAATATTGTGATATCAAGCCTTTTGGCACACTGAGTTCACCACCAAGTTCTAACAAGACTATATCCTCATTATTTCTAATTTTCATCCCCTCTCTCCTTTTTCATTGCTGCTGTCAGTGTTTGTAACTTGTATTCTGACTCTAACTTTCAAGATTGTTTTCATTTTATCATGTTATATGTGATTAAATGGCCAAATTGGGGCGCCTGGGTAGCTCAGTGGGTTAGGCATCTGCCTTTGCCTAAGGTCATGATCCCGGGGTCTGGAATCGAGACCTACATCTGGCTCCCTGCTCAGCAGGGAGTCCGCTTCTCCCTCTGCCTCTCCCCTGCGTGTGCTCTCTTCGTCTCTCAAATAAATAAATAAAATCTTAAAAAAAAAGAAAAAAAATAAATGGCCAAATTACTGACTTTAACAATATCATTGTTGTTGTCATTGTCTTTGGCTGTTTTGAAAGTTTGAAATGAGAAGACTTAAAAAGAGGGAGATATAGAGAGAGAACTTGAAAGAGATCACCACTGTGGCAATGTTTGGCCCAAGCACTGCACAGCACAAAGGTTTTTTTCTTTTTTTCTTTTTCTTTTTTTTTTTTGCACAAAGGGTTTTGATTGAGAGTTTTAATAGACAAAGTGAGGAGAACCAATCGAAAGATGAACAATATCTTGAAGTGTGATCCTAGCCTTGATGCTAAGAAATCACTAAAATACTGGCAGAAGCAAAGGTAGTTAGAAAATAGATTCTAAACCCTTGAACCAAAGAGTATTTTCCAGAAGGAAAATTTCAGGCTCCTAGAGTACTTGCTTTAAAACATAAGCTGGGGGATCCCTGGGTGGCGCAGCGGTTTGGCGCCTGCCTTTGGCCCAGGGCGCGATCCTGGAGACCCGGGATCGAATCCCACGTCGGGCTCCCGGTGCATGGAGCCTGCTTCTCCCTCTGCCTATGTCTCTGCCTCTCTCTCTCTCTCTGTATGACTATCATAAATAAATAAAAATTAAAAAAAAAACATAAGCTGGAAAAACAAACAAACAAATAAATAAAACACAAGCTGAAAGGCCAATTAGAGATTAGTGTGAAATTAGGTAGAGTATTCTAGGTCTCTCTTTTTCATATTTCTCTATTGAATTTATTTTATAAAATAGTTATATGATATTCCTATGATGTGTTTCATAAACAAAATTCACATAGAATAAATATGTCACTGGGTACTTTCATGTCCTAACAGTAAAATAATCTAGAAGCGAAAGCATTTATAAACTGTCAAATGGTATTCAAATATTAGCTATTCAAAAACAAAAGCACAATAACCAAAACTTACGGGATGTACCAAAAGCAGTTCTAGAAAGTTTATAGCTATAAAAGCCTATGTTAAGAATAAAGAAACAAACTATTACAATTAACAATTTAAACAATCTAACTTCACACCTCAAAGAATTAGGAAGAGAAGGGAAACTAAGCCAGAAGTTAGCAGAGAAAGGAAATAAAGATTAAAGCAGAAATAAGTGAAATAGAGACTAGAAAGAAAATAGGGGGAAAAAAACAATAAAACTGAGTTTTATCAAAAGATGAGTAAAACTGACAAATCTTTAGCTACACTAAGAAGACAAAGAGAACTCAAAAATATAATGGAAGAGGAGCTGATGTTGAAGAGACACAAAAGATCATAAGAGGCTACTATGAATAGTTATATACCAATAAATTGGATAACTTAAAAGAAATTGGTAAATTCCTAGAAACATACAACTTACTGAGTCATGAAAAAATAATGTGAACAGACCAATAATGACTAAAAAGGTTGAAGCAGTAATCAATGTTCTGCAACAAAGAAATGCCCGGAGCCAGATGATTTCAGTGATGAATTCTACCAAACGTATAAAGAATAATTAACACCAATTCTTCTGAAACTCTTCCAAAAACAAAAATTGAAGCAAAAGGAACACTATCGAATTCATTTTACCAGTTTACTTATTACTTATACCAAGATCAATATAGGCACTACAAGGAAAATATAGATGGAAAATTCTCAACAAAATCCAAGTAAACTGAATTCAACAGCATATTAAAAGGATTATGAAACATGATCAACTGGGATTTATCTCAGCCTCGAAAGAGTGGTTCAATATTTGCAAATAAATAAACATAATACAGCATGTTAATAGAATGAAGGATAAAATCATGTGACCCTCTAAATAGATTTAGAGAACCTTTTGACAATATTCAACATATTAGCATGATATAAAAGACCATACCAAATTGGGTAGAAAAGAAATATACTTCAATATAATTAAAGCCATATATGGCAAGTCTATAGATACAGGATGGTGAAACACTGAAAGCTTTTCCTCCAAAATCAGGAACAAGATTGTCCACTCTTCCCACTCATATTTGGCATTGTACTGGAAGCCCTAGCCAGAACAATTAGGCAAGAAAATGGAATTAAGGGACACCTGGGTGGCTCAGTGGTTGAGCGTCTGCCTTTGGCTTAGCTTGTTATCCAGGGGTTCTGGGATTGATTTCCACTTTGGGCTCCCCACAGGGAGCGTGCTTCTCCCTCTGCTTACCTCTGCCTCACTCTGTGTGTCTCTCATAAATAAACAAATAAAATCTTTAAAAAAAAGAAATTAAAAGGCATCCAAATTAGAAAAGAAAAAATGGGGATCCCTGGGTGGCTCAGTGGTTTAGCGCCTGCCTTTGGCCCAGGGTGTGATCCTGGAGTCCTAGGATCAAGCCCCACATCAGGCTCCCTGCATGGAGCCTGCTTCTCCCTCTGCCTGTGTCTCTGCCTCTCTCTCTCTCTCTCTCTCTCTCTCTCTCTCTGTCTCTCAGAATGAGAGACATAAATGAGTAAATAAAATATTTAAAAAAATAGAAAAGAAAAAGTGAAATTGTTTCTGTTTGAAGATGGCATGATCTTATAGATAGTAAACTGTAAATACTCCACCATAAACTGTTAGAACTATGAACAAATTCGGTAAAGTTTCCAGGGACAAATCCACATATAAAGATGAGTTGCTTTTCTATACTCTAACAATGAAATAAGTGAAAGAGAAATAGAGAAAATAATCTGATTTACAATAGCATAGAAAACAATGATGCATTTAGGCATACATTTAATCAAGGAGATGAAATATTTATGCCTTAAAAATTGTAGGATATCAGTGACACCTGGGTGGCTCAGTGGTTGAGCGTCTGCCTTTGGCTCAGGGTGTGGTCCCAGAGTCTTGGGATCGAGTCCCGCTCTCTCTTTGCTATGTCTCTGCATCTCTTTCTGTGTCTCTCATGAATGAATAAATAAAATCTTAAAAAAAGAAATTAAAAAACTATAGGATATTAATGAAAGAAATTAAAGAAGACACAAATAAATGAAAGACACTTCTGTTTTTTGAACAGAAGAATTATTGTTAAATTGTCTATAATACCCAAAGCCACTTATGGATTTAGTGCTTCAAATGTTGTTAAAGTACATGAAATATATTATACATATGATATATTATTATTAAAACTAAAACAGAAAATCTATTTGGCACCAAACATTATATATATATTTCAACTCACAAAGTATATGTAAAAAGATAGCATTCCAATTTTGAAAACAAGAAAATTCTTTAAGTAATTTTATGTTTTCCAAGCATTTCTCTCTTTGTGTGTGTGTAAATATATACATGCATGTATATGCACATATATTTATATGTGTGTGTATATATATATATCTATCTTGAATATGCATGCACTAATATATATGATTACACCAAGATATGAGTATAGATTTTTTTTTCTCTTTTACTTATACAAATACACAAATATTCATTGAGGGCATTTATTTAATTATCTTTTGATTTATTTATTTTATTTTGTTATCTTTTGATTTATTATCTTTCTAAAGTTCCCTAATGATTTATTATCTTTTTGGTTTCTTATTTTTTTAAAATTCCATAATGCTCATTATTTTTTTAAAGAAGGGAAAGAATTGTTAATGGTCATCAGATTCATTTCTTCTATGTCTTAAATATAAGAAAGGTGATAGATACCTGGTTTGGATTTCAAAGTCTTTGCATGAGATTACAGGGGAAAGGATGACAATCTCAATAGAACTGTTCATCATTATACCCCTAAAAATGCTGTGTGAAAGAACAGGGGCGGTGGATAGGTTTATCATAGCTAATTCCGTGGTGACTACTTGCAGTCACTGAGGCGTGGGGAAATTTGAAAAGAAGAGGTTAGGTGATAAGTAACAATTATAACTTGGCTTTTATCTTGACTATTTTCTATACTTCTAGTTTGTGCCTTTCCTTTGTATTAGAAGGCCAACAGTTAAAGTGGAACAACCAATTCACAAAAAGAAAATAATTCGCCAATGTAATAGAATAAAATTGATTTGTAAGATAGGAAAACTCTGTGGTTTGTGAAATGGATGTTATTAAACTTCACAAAGAGTGAATTTTTTTAGAGTGTGTCCTCATAGCAGCTCCCAAATGCTTGAAGGTTATCTTGTCTCTTTTTCTATCTTTTCTTTGCCCCTGCCTTGCAAGACAATCAAAAAAAAAAAAAAAATTACTCAAGACCGAATGCATACACAAAAAAATCAGGATGAGAATACTTTTCCTTCTCAGTAATGCAAAATATTGTTATATGTTTGAATAAATTTTTAGATATCATAAAACTATGCATATATTTTATGTCATAAATATTTTTTTTAATTTTCTTAAGTAGAATATGCTCCTTGTAATGTCTCAAGTAAAGCAGAAGTATAAGGAAATAATTATAATTTGTCCTCTATCTCTCAGAGTTGCCAATAATATTTTAGTGTATATCCTACTACATCTTTTACTCTGGTCTTATACTTCAGTTCAAGGCTGTGCAGTTCACTTTCTACTTTTAAAAAAGTAATCATAATGGAATCATACACTATCTGATTTTTTTTCCTTACCCTTTTCATTAGTTCAAATGACATGGACATCCCTTCATGATAATTCATGCATAATATATAATATTTATTATTTATAACACTTAGGTAGAATCATTATTTTACTGTTATTCATCTATGGATGCACATATTGTTTCTTATTTTCTTGCTACATTGAATAATTTATTGGAAAATATAAAATTTTCTTTACAGTGACTCACTGTGCATATAATAAGTATGTAAATGAATATAAAGAAATAAGCATATAAATAAAGCAAAAGGCAAAGGTACATGTAGTTCTCTGACAACACACCACATCTTTATTTCAGGAGATTTTCTGATTTCTAAGAGTATTCCTTGGATTTAGAAAGAAGAGAATGTGCGTTGGCCTTCAGCCACTGAATTTCATCACTTTTGAACTATTTTGACTTCTAGTGCCCATAATTGAGTTAATCCAGCTCTTTAGTTTGTGGCATGTTACCATCATTGTTTAATTCAAGATTTCTCTTGTTTAGTTTTAATGTTTCTCTTTCAACTCCATTCGTTAATTCCTTTATCCTTCATCATCATAAAGCTAGATATGACCATTATATTGTATGCATTAGATGTTAGTATAATATACAAATCCTTATTTTTAATAAATATGTGCATGTCAACTTTTTTTCACCTAAACATAGAACTTTATTCATATAAAGATCTCAATTTTCTACATCTGTATCCTTTCCTGTGGTCTTTTGACACTGCAGCTTTGCAGTTCATCCTTTGCCTGTGTATGGTATGAGCTAGCCTATTTAATACATTTGATTTTCAACTGTTGTATTTTCCATACCCAGTATTTCTAATCAGTTTTTCTTTATGAATGCTTATTACAACTTTTTGTTGCCAATATCTTACTTTATCTTTTTAAACATCTATATTATTCTTACTTAGTATTTTTTAAATCTTTGAATCATTAATTTCAGTGGCATGTTATAGGTGTTCTAGTCTTTTATCTTTCTCTTATAAGCACTACCCTACTCGGATATTTTGTGATCTTATAGTCTTGGAATTTAATGTGGACCTAGGGATGATGGATAGGAGTCCAAGATTGCAATCTTATTGGTAAGTTTTGGAGGGAAGTGTTGTTGACTCTAAGCAATATGTTTGTTTGGCTTTAGAATCACTCACTGTTAGCATTCAGTTCACAATGGGCAGCCCCTACCATTACTGGAAACTCCCTTTACCTCAACCTCTGCCATTTTTCTTTGCAAGTAGGGTCTTCCTTGGTTGTAATTAATGAAGTTTGGCTTCTGCTAGGGTGGGGTAGGGAGAAACCCTAGGGGCCAATTTCTGAATCAATTGTTAACTCCCTCTATCAGAGGGTATTGCAGTCTCCATAATTTTAGTCAGCTGACAGTGCTGACCTGGCCAGGCTATTTTTCAGACTCATATTCTAAGGGGGCTGGCAAGGATACCCACATAGATTTTTAGAGTCAGAAAAGAGAATATATATATATATATATATATATATATATATATATATATATATATATATTCATTTTTGTTATTCCATATGGAAGGATTTTTCTGTATTTAACTGTCATTTTCTGTCTCTCCAAAACTCAACCAGGGTCTGGTAACCTTCTGTGAGTTTCTTCTAGTATTTATGGAAGTATCTTAGATCCATCATTCTCCCTCAGGCTTGGAGATTCTTAGGAGATTAATCCATAGCCTATTTTAATTGCTATTTTATCTGGAAGGTCTCCCCTTTTGTTGCAATGATGTTGATCTTTATTGATAAACTCAAGTTTCATATTTCCTAAACACTAACAGATAATATTGACCAAGTGTACAAAATGGCTTCTTTGCTAAGTGCAGTTAATTTCATAGTATTAGTACCTGCTTTAGTGTTGGCATAATGCATAATGGAAGTCTCAGCTTTCACCCTACAGAAAACAAACGCTGCAGGTGAGTGTTCAGTCTTTGACATCACTCTGAAAGGGATTTCAACAAAGAAAAATTTATGCAAAGATGACAACCAGAATGATAAAATGCATACAACTTTAATGTATGTGAAAGAGTTGAAGTAATTATCATGTTTACTGTGGAAATAAAACTCATAGGATATAGGATAGCTGTGTCCTGAAATTTATGAAGGCCCATCACATAAGAAGGAAAGACATTCAGTGGGTAAATCAGTATAAGGGTAGCAGCCATAAGAATGCTAATAATTGCTTAATCAATGTACATGGTGCATACTTGTAGGGCTTTGAGAGATTTGGCACCTGACCAGGGAGAAAGATAAGACCACGAGGTGGCAGTAGCACATACAATCTTTGATGGTTGTGCGTTTCCCTAACTGCACAGGACTGTCCAGAGGCTTAGGACATAATGGTTATCATCTGCCTCGGAAGAGAATAAGAGAATTTCCAGAGAGAGGGGATCAGAATCAAAGAAGGTGCTTATGTGTCCAGGTGATGTCACTCAGCAGCACAGTGGGGAGTTTCTGAGCTACAGAGCTCCAAAGGATAACAACAGCTTGGAGACTTTATAGTGTCCGGTTTATCTTATCTATGACTGGCAAGATGTTGCATGTAGTTTCACAGGGTATGCAAAGCAGACAGACTAAATGTCTAGAAATTTCCTTATTTTGGCTTTAAAACATATGGTTCTGTGAAAAAAAAGAGAAGGAGGAGAAGGAAGAAGGAGGAGAAAAAGAGAAGAGAGAAGAGGAAAGAAAAGAAAGAAAAAAGAAAAGAAAGGAAAAGAAAAGAAAAAAAGAAAAAAAGAAAAGAAAAGAGAAAAGAAAAAAGTTTGGCACCTATGGACTTTGAAGAGAAAGAGTCTCAGCCTACTTGGAAGAAATAAACAACTGATGGCCAATATACAAAAGCCATGTTTGGCTGGTATGTATAACATTGTTAAAGAATGCTATTTTCCTTAGAGAGTTTCGTTTAGTTTTAAGAAAAAACTAAACAATTACACAATTACAACTAGAGTTTCTCCAAAATGGAATGACCTGCTTTGGAGGTATTATAGAGTAGGTGAAATAGATATTGATTAAATGTAGCATAAAATCTGTTTCAGGAAAAAAAAAATCTGTCTCAGGTCACCCTTGTGACCATATTTAACACATGTGGTAGCATATGTGTCTAAACCAAGCAGCTATCCTCATGAATTATGAAACATAAACATGATTTCATCACTAAAACATTTTTATCACAGAAAGATCCACTTAGGGGCACCTGGGTGGCTCAAGAGGTTAAGCATCTGCTTTCGACTCAAGTATGATCTCAATGTCCTGGTATCGAGCCCCATAACAGGCTCCCTGCTCAGTGGGGAGTCAGCTTCTCCCTCTGCTTCTGCTCCCCTACCCTGCTCATGCTCACTCTTTGTCTCAAATAAATAAATAAAAATATATTTTTTAAAAAAGATCCAATTAATCTCTTTTGAGTAAACAATTTAGGAATTCGAGTTCTATGCAAATATTGGTGTGTGTGTGTGTGTGTGTGTGTGCAGTGAGTTTTATGAAATTATTAATGTTCAACTATTTTGACCAAATTTATTGGTACTTTTTTGAAGTTTGAAATCCACCTTGTTTGGTAAAGATATGAAAGCAAAATTCCTTAACACATAATGTTTCATTTAATAGTGCTTTTCCATATTTTCCATATGTTATGGTTCCTGACAAAATGACCCTTAGAGTCTCCTACTTTTCTTATAAAGATAATATAAAAGATAACACATAGATCTATTAGCTTATCTTCCCTAGGTGTATTTTCGATTAAAATTATACAGAAAATCCAGAGTGTTTTACTTCTCACTTAGTGGCCCCCAAATACAATATACAAGTGTATGAATATATAAAGTATGTGATTTTTATGAATTAGTTTCACTTATATCATTTTTTATTCATATTGCAAGGCAATTCCAGTGTTACTTTTTTTGGCAACTGTAATGCAATGTAATTAGTAGCCAGCAGTATCTGACCTTACCAAAGTTTGTGAAATTTTATTAATACTGAAAAATATGTTGTAGCACATTACAAAAAAATGTAGCTGAGATTTCGGGAATACAAGTAGCAACAAAATGCATATCTTAGTAGTTCTCATCTTGGTTATAAAAGATTCAGTCTTACACATGGATTTGACATAAACATTGTATAGCAGGGTGAATTATCTTAATGGCTGTCAATTTGGCAGTGCATTAGCTAATAATATCTTCTTTCACTTTATCCCAGTACATATTTGAAAGCACATAGTTTGTTTCTTGGCAGGTAGATTATGACAATCTTGTAATCTGTTGTTGGAAGCCTAAATTGTTAAAAGTGTTGGAGCTGATATTTAGGAATAGATATTGTCTTAAAAAATATACATAGCTTTGACCCCGTCATTCCATTATTAGGAATTTATTTGGAGAATGTAGTTGAAATTTGCACCTATATTTATGTAACTCAATGTTTAAGCATTTTATATAAATACTTTTTTAAGTGACAAGAAAATGAAGGCAAAAGAGTGCATAACCCTTCACCTCTTTTAGTCACTGTCCTATTAGCCAGTTTTACTATGAGTGAAGCACTTTTATAAGCCAAGTTATCTTATTTATGTGTTTTTCTCTTTGCTGTCTTTTTAATTACAGTACAAGATCTGTGAAAGAAGGGATATTATGTATTTCTTGCTATATCCTCAGTGCCCAGAATAGAGATCACGTCTTATAAGACAGTCAGTAGATTTCATTATTTGTTTGGTAAAGACACAAATATGTAGATATTTAATGAGGTTGTAAATGAGTATTTAACAACATGAGAAGGCCTTGCAATGACAGGTAAAGAAATAAGATATAAATAGCATGTGCTGTGGTATCAAAGTTGAAATTTTGTTTTCAAATAGTTTGTAAATATTAGCAATAGTTACTCCTGAAGATTTTTATTTTCCCCTTTCCATGTTCCCATAATGTCTGGATTTGCTGCAGTACATTTTATTACTTTTACAAAAGAAAGAAAGTGATTAAAATTCAAGTTACAATTTTTATGTTTTCCTTCTATTCCTTTCTCATTAAACTCTCCATTTTAGCCAATTAGGCATTTAACAGTCCTCAAAGGAAGAAGTCAAAGTAGTGAGTTTTAATTAGGATTCAGGACAATCTAGAGCTTACCTGGAAAGGCTAGGCTTGGGGAAGGCCTCAGTGAAGCCAAGCGCCATTTATGGCTCTAGGAGGCCAGCAGTGAAAGGAAATCACTGGCTTTCCAGGTGCTAAACTGGAAATAGGATGTGAGTGAAACTAATGAGGAACTCAACATATATTTCCTCTCACCAGGGCTGTTATTTGAACTCATGACAGTATATAATTCAATATAAGTCCATTATATGATTCAGTTTTTTATTGATCCCTGACTCTGGGCAAGACACTGTCATAAACCCTAGGAACAGAAAGATAAAGAGGAGAGCTCTGCCCTAAGAGCTCAGGGTCTGGTAGGGAGAGGGACAGGTAAAGGAACAACTCAGAGTTTGGGCTGAGGAAGAGAATATAAACATATATGCTGAATAGCATGGTAGCAAAAAGGAGGAAAGATAGGTGCTTAGACAAACCAAGCAAATGTATTTTATGAAATTAGATCTGATTAACATATAAACTAGGCTGTCTTAAACCTCCCCTCCATTGCTTTGGGATTATCATTTACTTTCAGAGGCTTCTGATTGCCAATAGTAAGTATTCAAATATACAGGCCAGTTGCAAAGGGACATTTTTTCAAATACTCTCCCTGCCATACCTCCCCATCATCTTGCATTTTATCATTTTGGAAATTTGCTTCTCAAACTATTTGTTTTCTTACTAAGATAATCGCCTCCCTGGGAGCAGGGGGTGGGGGTGATAGAAAGAAAAAAAGATTCTTCTCTGGCTCCCAGTTCACATACTAACACATCTAATAATTTAACTTTTCCCAATGCATCTCTCAAACCACCAAAAATCCTGACATAATTTAGGCCAAGTGTCTGCAAACTGAGGTCCACAGGCCAAATTTGAACCTCCTCCTCCTGTTTCCATACATAAAGTTTTATTAGGAGATAGTGATGCTGATCTATTTAAGTGTTATCTGTGGCTGCTTTTGCACTACAGTGGTAGCAGTATTGAAGTTGTTCACAAAGACTGAATGGCCCCCCTGAAGCCCGAAATATTTATTACCTGACCTTTACAGAAAAAAGTTTGTACTCCCTTTATCCAGGGAATCTTCTTCTTTTTTAAAATCATATTAGATAATACTTTTAACCAAATACAGTTTTCCTTTCCTCTCCTTATATGACATTAAAGATCAAGATCATTCCAAATCTGAAGGACTAAAAGGGTTTCTTTCAGGTAAATATTTATATTTTCTTACTCCAGTGAAAAATAAGGAACTAGAAAAAAAGATGTAGATGAGTAGTATGAATACATTGCTTTTAAAAGTGTGTCAGGGTGAGGTATAAATTTAGAAAGTTCGGAGGAAATCTGATGACTCTAGTGACTTTTAAAAGTTATATTCACAATCAAATTTAAAATTGAGTGGTTATTAGAGTCTCTAAGTATCAAAATGCCAAATTAAAACATGAGTGCTTGAAATGCAATGCCATCCCTGAGACTTGAGTTTTGTGAGAAATTTGAACTTTATATTTAAAATAAGTTATTTGGCATGCATACATTTGTTAATTTTCATTTTAATATTGCTCTGGAAATAATTACTTTGGGTTTATTAAAATTCTGTAAGTGGAATAGATATACAGTAAAGCAACTGAGCTAATTTCATAGCCAAAGTTTTGGGCGAACTGTACTATATATTTAATTCTATTGATTCTAAAATTCGTCTTTTGCACCACCTCTGTTGAATTGCATGCATCCCTCTATAAATGCAATCTGTTTTGAAGGTGTAAGTCTTTTAGTTATTTTCTAAAGTTTGCCAAGGGGGCATGTGCATCTGCCAAAATTAAAAACATGGGACAATTTTTGTGCCTCTAGGTGGCTTTAAAATGGCATGCCACCATCTGCTACTGGGCATGTTCTAACGATAAACATTTAAAATGCTGTATCTAGTTTTACAAGATTACAAGTATTCTGAATTTCATCTACTTTGGAGCCATAAAGGCAGCCAGTTAAAACATATGTACCCACATACAGACACATACATATACACATGAAAAACACAAAAAATGAAGCTTTTACGTCAACTGCATTACATATGAAGCTTAAGGAAGAAATTATTATAATACATTGCTATATATCTGCGATGGTAATATCAAAATCAATATGCTACCAACAAGAGTATGAATAATATAAAATTTACACCAGAATCTTCTCAGGTAGATGATTCTCCTTTTGCCTTTTTTTAAAAAAAATATTTTATTTATTTATTCATGAGAGACAGAGAGAGAGAGAGAGAGAGAGAGAGAGAGAGAGAGAGAGAAAGGCAGAGACACAGGCAGAGGGAGAAGCAGGCTCCATGCAGGGAGCCCAACGTGGGACTGCATCCTGGGTCTCCAGGATCACATCTGGGCTGGAAGTGGCGCTAAACCGCTGAGCCACTTGGGCTGCCTTTTTTTTTTCTTTTCTTTTCTTTTCTTTTCTTTTCTTTTCTTTTCTTTTCTTTTCTTTTCTTTTCTTTTTTTCTTTCTTTTCTTTTCTTTTTCTTTTCTTTCTTTTTTTCTTTCTTTCTTTTCTTTTCTTTTCTTCTTTTCCTTTTCTTTTCTTTTTAAAAGATTTTATTTATTTATTTTGTCTTTTACTGGGAAATATTAAAATTTGCAGATTCAAACTTTATAAAAATTGAGATAAACTTTTGTCTGACTACATGCTGATTCAGATTTCTATACACACTAATCAGAATTTTTTTTTTGAAAAAATGTCTATCAGTGTTTGAATCACCATTTACATGAGAAAAGCATTTTGTTTCCTTGTATAAATAACCCAATATAATGAATTGCATGTATGAAGAAGGAAGAATTAAATGTATTTTCATCAGGGATGTTGTGTGACTCAGTGTTTATATTTTTGGTTTTTGTTTTTAAATAAGAACATGAGGTGCATTTTTTAATTGAAGTATAATTGACATACATATACATATAATGACATACATACATTGACATACATATAATTGACATATGTCAATTCTTCTGGTTTCAAGTATACTTCATAGTGATTGATATATTTGTGCTATGAAATGATTCCCATGATAAGTCTAATTCCCATCTGTCACTATACACAGTTATTACAATATTTTTTAGTGCATTCCCCATGCTGTATATTATATCCTCATAACATTTATTTTATAACTGGAAATTTTTTATTTTTTAGTCCCCTTCACCTATTTTGCCTGCCCCCCAAAATCTCTTCACTTTAGTAACCAATAGTAACTGTTTCTTGTAGAGATGTGTCTGTTTCTATTTTGTGGTGTTCTTTTCTTTTTAGATTCCACATACAAGTGAAATAATATGGCATCTGTCTCTATCTCACTTATTTCACTTAGCGTACAGTCTTCTAGTTCTGTCCATGTTGTCACAAATGGCAAGATTCTTTCTTTTCTATAGTTGACTAATATCCCATTGTTTATATATACTACATCTTCTTTATCCACTTATCTATTGAGGGACACAGGTCATTTGTATATCTTGGCCATTGTAAATAATACTGCAATGAACATAAAGATGTATGTTTCTTTTGAAATTGGTGTTTTCATCTTCTTCAGGTAAATGCCCAGAAATGGAATTGCTTTTTTGTAAGGTAGTTCTATTTTTAACTTTTGGAGAAACCTTCATAATGTTTTCTATGGTGGCTGCACCAATTTAGATTCCCACTAACAGTATCTTAGGGTTCCCTTTTCTCCATATACTTGTCAACACTTATTTTTTATCTTTTTGATAATAGCTAATCTGATTGGTGTGAAGTGATATCTCATTGTGTTTTTGATTTGTGTTTCCCCAATGGTTAATGATATTAAGCAATTTTTCTTTTTTTTTAAACAATTTTTTTTTTTTTTTTTTTACTTCTGATAGTCACATAGAGAGAGAGAGAGAGGCAGAGACATAGGCAGAGGGAGAAGCAGGCTCCATGCACCGGGAGCCCAACGTGGGATTCGATCCTGGGTCTCCAGGATCGTGCCCTGGGCTAAAGACAGGCGCTAAACCACTGCGCCATCCAGGGATCCCAATATTAAGCAATTTTTCATATGCCTGTTGGCCCTCTATATGTCTTTGGAAATATTCAAGTCCTCTGCTCATTTTTTAATTATTTTTTTAATTCAAATTGTATAACTTCTGTATGTATTTTGGATGTTAATCTTTTATTGGATGTATGATTTGCAAATATATTATCCCATTCAGTAGGTTGCCTTTTTATTTAATCTAGGTTTCCTTTGCTTTGCAATAGTATTTAGTTTGATCTAATCTCATTTGTTTATTTTAGCTTTTGTTGCCCTTACTTGAGGAGACTGATCAAAAACTTACTGCTAAGATTAATATCCAGGAGCTTACTGCCTATGCTTTCTTTTAGAAGTTTTATGGGTTTAGATCCTACATTCAACTGTTTAATCCATTTTGGATTTATTTTTATATAAGGTACAAAATAGTGGTCCAATTTCATCTTTCTTTCTTTCTTTCTTTCTTTCTTTCTTTCTTTCTTTCTTTATCTTTCTTTCTTTTCTCTCTCTTTCTTTCTTCCCTCCCTCCCTCCCTTCCTCCCTCTCCCCTCCCTTCCTTCCTTCCTTCCTTCCTTCCTTCCTTCCTTCCTTCCTTCCTTCTTTTCTTTTCTTTTCTTTTCTTTTCTTTTCTTTTCTTTTCTTTTCTTTTCTTTTTTTTTTTTTTGCATATAGGTGTCTACTTTTCCAAACACCACTTACTGAAGAGACTGTATTTTCCCCATTGTATATTCTTGCCTCCTTTGCCATGGATCAATTGACCATATATGTGTTGGTTTACTTCTGGGCTATTCTATTTCATTGATCTCTGTGCCTATTTTTGTGCCAATACTATACTGTTTTGATTACTATAGCTTTGTAGTATAGCATGAAATTAGGGACCATACCCCCAGCTTTGTTCTTCTTTCTCAAGATTGCTTTGGCTATTTTGGGTATTTTGTGATTCCATATAAACTTTAGGATTCTTTGTTCTAATTGTGAGACATATATCATTTGTATTTTGATGGGAATTGCATGGATTCTGTAGATTGCTTTGGGTAATATGGACATTTTAACTATTAATTTTTTCAATCCAGAAGCACAATGTATCTTTTTATTTATTTCTGTCATCCTCAGTTTCTTTCATCACTGTCTTGCAAGTGAAAGGATACAGGTCTTTTACCTCCTTAGTTAAATTTATTAATAGGTGTTTTATTCTTTTTTTATGCAATTGTAAATGGAATTGTTTTCTCAATTTCTCTTTCTGATCATTTGTTAGGTTTATAGAAATGCAACCAATTTCTGTATGTTAATTTTATATTCTGCAACTTCACTGAATTCATTTCTTAATTCTAAGAGATGTATGGTTAAGTCTTTAGGGTTTTCCTGATATATAGAATCAAGTCAGCTGCAAAGAGTGACAGTCTTTCCAATTTGAATGCATTTTATTTCTTTTTCTTGCCTAATTGCTTTTGCTAAGTCTTCGAAAAACATGTTGAATAAAAGTTGTGACAATGGACATCCTCATCTTGTTCTTGCTCTTGGAGAAAAAAGCTTTCAATGATTCAGCATTGAGTATGATGTTAGCTGTAGCTTTTTCATATAAGCCCTTTATTATGTTGAGGTACTTTAGTTCTATATCCGCTTTATCATAAGTAGATGTTGGATTTTGTCGTAAGTGGCTATTAGATTTTCTTTTTCAAATGCTTTTTCTTCATCTTTTGAGCTGATCATTATTTTTATTCATTTTGTTTATGTGATGTATCATGTTGATTGATTTGCAAATTTTGAACCATCCTTGCATTCCTGGAATAAATCCCATCTGTTCGTGGTGTATGATCCTTATTATGCATTGTTGAATTTAATTTGCTTTTAGCTTTGTCAATTTTTGCATGTGTGTTTATCAGGGATAATAGGCTGTAATTTTCTTTTCACTGTGTGTATGTGTGTGTGGCATCTTTGTCTGTTTAGGTTATCAGGTAATCCTCACCTTGTAAAATGAATTTGGAAGTATTCTTTCCTTTTCAATTTTTTTTGGAATAATTTGAGAAGAATATTCTAAATCATCATTAAATGTTTGATAGAATTTACTTGTGAATCCATCTGGTCCTGGGCTTTTGGTTTTGGGGAGTTTTAAATTACTTATTCAATTTCATTACTTGTAATCCTTTTATTCAGATTGTCTATTTCTTTATGATTTAATCTGGGAAGATCATATGGTTTTAGCGACTTATCCATTTTTCCCCGACTTTCCAGCTGGTTGACATATTCATCGTAGTCTTTTATTCTTTGTATTTCTGCAGTTTCATTTTTAAGTTCCTTCCGACTTTCCTCTTGGGGTTCTCTGTCCTTTTATTTTTCTGTGAGTCTGGCTAGAGTTTATCAGTTTTGTTTATCTTTTTGAAGAATGAGCTTTTAGTTTTATTAATCTATTTTTCAGTCTCTATTTCATTTATTTCTGCTCTTTATTATTATAATCCATTAACTCTGATATTTGTTTGTTCTCAAAAAATTTGTTTGTTCTCAAAGCTGAAAAGCTGTTGTTTCTTGAGGTAGGCCTATATTGTGTGAACTTTCCTCTTAGAACCACTTTTGCTGCATTCCATAGATCTTGGAAAGTTCTGTTTACATTTCCATTTGTCTCTATGTATTATTAAATTCTAATTTTCTCTTTGATTTCTTTATTGACCCATTGGTTCTTTGGTAATATATTGTTCAACTTCCACATGTAGTTTTTTTCCAGTTTTCTTCTTATAACTTATTGCATGTTGTCTATCATTGTGCTCAGAAAAGATACTTGATATAATTTAAGTCTTTTAAAGTTTATTGAGACCTTTTTGTGGCCTGCCATATGATCTATCCTGGAGAATGTTCCGTGTGTACTTGAAATGAATGTGTATTCTGCAGTTTTGAATGAATTGTTTTGTATATTACTAATTAAGAATATCAGGTCTAGTGTGTCACTTAAGGCAAATGTTTCTTTATTGATTTTCTGTCTTGATAATTTATCCATTGATGTAAGTAGGGGATTAGAGTCCCCTACTATTATTGTATTGCTGTCAATTTCCTCCTTTATGTCTGTTAAATTCTGCTTTATATATTTAGGTACTCCTATGTTGGATGCATAAATATTTACGAATATTGTATCCTCTTGTTGGGTTGACTCCTTTATTGCTATGTGATGTCTTTCTTTGACTTTTGTTACAGTCTTTGTCTTAAAGTTTGTTTTGTCTGATAGTATTGCTTCTCCAGCTTTCTATTCATTTCTATTTGTTTAGAATATCTTTTCTTTTCCCTTTACGTTCCAACTCCATGTGTCCTTAGATCTGAAGTGAGTCTTGTAGGCAGCATATAAATCGGTCTTTGGTTTTGTTTCTGTCTCTTCATCTACCCTATTTATTTATTTATTTAAAAGATTTTATTTATTTATTCATGAGAGAACACACAGAGAGAGGCAGAGACATAGGCAGAGGGAGAAGCAGGCTCCATGCAGGGAGCGTGATATGGGACTTGATCCTGGGACTCCAGGACCATGCCCTGAGCTGAAGGCAGATGCCTAACTGCTGAGCGACCCAGGTGTCCCCACCCTATTTATTTTGATTAGAGCATTAGTCAATATATATTTAAAGTAATTATTGATAGATATGCACTTTTTGACATTTTGTTAATTGTTTGGTTAAAGGGTTGTTTTTATAGTTCTCTCTCTCTCTCTCTCTCTCTTTTTTTTTTCTATTTCTCTTGGTCTCTTCCTTTGTGGTTTGATTGTTTCTTTAGTGTTATGTTTCAATTACTTTATCTTATTTTTTGTGATCTATTGTAGGTTTGGTGTTTGTAGTTACTATGAGGAGTGTGTATGTATATGTGTTTTCAAGTTGATAGTCAATTAAATTTGAATGCATTCTAAAAGCACTGTCATTTTTACTTCTTCCCCATCAGGTTTTATGTTTTTGATGTCATATTTTACATCTTTTTATTTTGTGTATTCCTTCACTACTTATTTAATCATGCTATCTTTGTCTTTTAACCTTCATACTAGCTTTTTAAGTGGCTGATCCACTGCTTTACCATACATTTTCCTTATTATCAGTGAGATTTTTTTCTTTCATATATTTCCTTATTTCTAGGTATGGCCTTTTATTTTTTTAAGTAAAGAAGACATTTTAATATTTCTTATCAGTTTGGTTCTATGGTGATGAATTCCTTTAGTTTTGCTTGTCTGGGAATCTATCTCTACTTCATTTCTGAATGATATCTACTAGATATCTACTAGTAGATGGTAGTATCTACTAGTAGAGTACTCTTGGTTGTAAATTTTCTATTTCCAGGTCTTTAAATATATACTGCCACTTTCTTCTGGCCCGCAATGTTTCTGCTGGAAATAGCTGGTAGTTATTTGGGATTTCCCTTGTATATGTCTCCTCATTTTTCTTTTGCTGCCTTTATGATTCTTTATCATTAACTTTTGCCATTTTATCTATAATATGTTTTGACGTAGATCTCTTTGTGTTCATCTTGTTTGAGACTGTTTGTGCTTCCTGGAACTCATTGCATGTTCTCTTCCCCATGTCAGGGAAGTTTTAGTTATTATTTCTTTAAATAAGTTTTCTGCCCTTTTCTGTCTTTTTTCATGCTCGGACCCTTATATTGTGAACGTTAGCAGGCTTAATATCTCAAATGTCCCTTAAGCTATCCTTATTTTTAAAATCCTTTTTTTCCCCTTTGCTGTTCTGATTAGGTAATTGGGTGATATACACTATTCTGTCTTCCAGATCACTAATCCATTTTTCTGTATCATCTAAGCTAGTGTTGATTCCTACTAGTGTGTTTTTCATTCCAATTATTATATTCTTCATCTCTGATTGGTTATTTTTCAAATTTTCTAACTGTTGAAGTTCTCACTATATTTCTGCATTCCTCTTCCAAATTTGCTGAATATCTTTATGATCATTACTTTGAACTCTTTATTGATTAGATTATTATTTCCATTTTATTAGTTTTTTTTCTGGCATTTTATATGATTCTTTCATTTAGAACATATTCTTCAGTTTATTGACTTTGTATGACCTCTTGTATTTATTTCAGTGAATTAGATGGAACAGCTGCCTCTCTTGGTCTTGAAGGAGTGACCTTGAGTAGGAGTATCCCCTGTGTAGACTGCATGTGTCTGGCAGCTTTGGCAGGTCATCTTGAATGGGAATAGGTTTAGTGATTCCTGGAGAATGCTGTGCCATGTTACAGCTGGAGCTGTAACAGATATAGATTAGCGTGTTCTGGAGCACACTACACCTGGGATGCCTTCTGAGTTGGCTGGGTTCGACACCGGCTAGGGGGCCCTTAGAACACATCATACTGGGGCAACTTTCTCAGATGAAATTGGGCATGTTCAGGGTGGCATGGCCATTGATGGGGCAGCCCTCTCAGAATGGTTGGAGTTGATGCAGGCATGGGAAAGAAGGTCCAGAGAATACTCTACTGGGCCTTCTTGCATGGACAGCTGGAGTTGGTGTGGTCCTGGGGTCTGGAACACATTGAGGCAGCCCTAGAGTGCCTGTACTCTGCTATCCTCTGTGTTATAAAGGTAGAGGTGGAGTGTAAAAAATGATGCTTGCTGGTGCCTCTGACTCCAGTGAGAATTCCAATGGTTCCATCTTCATCTGATGGATGCTCTAAGATTATTGTCTTTTACTTAGAGTCTAGTTGCTCTGTAAGCCACTATTTCTTTGCTGTGTCCCAGGGTGAACAAGTCTACTATTGGCCCCTCAGTGATATCCCTCACTACTGCAACAGAGATGGAGTTCCATTGTTACCGTGTCATCGTCTCTTCTACCTTTCTCTGTATGGTCTTTCTAATTTTGTTGTGCAGAAGCTGTTTAATCACCCTTCAGTTCTTTAAGAGAAATTACTCTCTCTATAGGTTTAAATTTGATATGTATATGGAAGGAGATGAGTTCAGGGTCTTCCTATGCTGCCACCTTGAAACTAAGAAGACTTTTGATTCTATAATAGCTATGATGATAATGTCTGGGATTTACCTTCAGGCAATTTGACTCCAGTCCATGGTTTTTATCATTGCAGGTTATTATTTCTTTGTAATATTAGCTCTAACCTTTTTTAACTTAGAGTTCTGAACTTATCACAAACTCTCTGAGAGTTCATTTGTGAGGACTGTTTTTATAAACTTTTGATTTTAAAATACAGACCTAAAAGTACACTATCATGATTTGAACACACCCAGATGATATCACAAAACACTAAGACCCCCCCCCCAAAAGTAATTGTTATCTTGATATAACAGCCCACATGAGTTTTGCCTGGTTTGATACAATAAAAAATGTATCATTATAGATGCAGCTTCTTTAAATGTTTTCCATGAACACGTCTGTTATGAGAACTATCATTTTATAATGTATTTCTCTATACCATTAATTAAACTTTTTGGTTTTTTTTTATGTTGTAAGTAACCAACTGACCCACTAGTGTTTATTGAATAACTATTTATTTGCTTATTAACTAATAGTTTAGAAAGTGGAAAAGTGTTCAAAGGAAAAAAAAATTAAGAAAAATCTCTCTTTACTGGAATATCTTTGTAGTAAAATGTCATTTGAAAATAATTCAATTGATAAATTTTAAGTGCTATTGTCTTATTTACATGTTTATTTTTTTCTCAAAAATTTCTAGAACTAAATATCCTATTCTTATTTCATTGTTTTTGATGTTTTTCTTTTGGAACCAGGTAAAGAATAAAAACTATGATTAATTTTAAAGCCATGACTCTGCAGGGGGGTAGCTGTCATTTCTAATTGACCTTTTAGGATGCTCTAGTGGTTAAGAGCTTTATATATGCAGCATCTATATGCAGCATCTCATTTAGCTCTCCCGCAATCCTATGAGCAGAGGAGTAGTATAATACTGGCATAACAAGTGAGGAAACTGAGCCTTCAAGCTAATAGCACAACTAGAATATGAGAGAGTAGAAATTCAAAGTCAGGTTGTCTGATCTAAAGCCAGCTCTGTGCCTAATTTGTTTATTTGTGCAGTGAGGTTCAGTTACCATCATTGCAGCTTCCCACATCCATAAGTGATTTAGGAGAAAACAGAAGAGATTATCTGCATCCCCCCAACTTTCAAAACTGGAAGCCTCTATACTTTATTTAATATTATTTTATTCAACATAGTTCATATTCATGACAATCATATACATTCAATATAATCATATCCAAACATGTATTCACAAATAATAATTGTATCACCCTACTTTTCAATATTTATGTAACAGAAAATTCATATCATTAGCATTTATAATACATCTAATTTTAATTTTTTTTAGAAAAAGAATTTTGGAAAGCATTTTATGGTACTAGAAAAGAAGAGAAAACTGGATATAGTTTTATTTTCTAAACAGAAATCTATTTGATTATCTGGTGGCTATTTACTACTAGATTTTATTGAATGCATAGATTTTTCAATACAGAGATGTAATTATGTACTATTTATCTTTTACCTAAAAATTTGCATTAAGTAGTAGTTTAGTTGGAAGCTTGGCATGTTTAATTACTGCTCTTTTATTTTGTCAATTGAATACATGTCTCCTTCAAAATAAATCCATTCCTGTTTTAACTTCTCTCTGTGCTTCCATCTCTTACTTTCTTTCCCTTCCTCCTTATCTGATCCTCTTAGTGATATATGTACATAGAGACACACACATATCACTCCCAAATAGATCCTTTTTCCTATTTTGCAGATGGTTATATGATTGAGAATGCTTTGAATTTCACATGATACCATTCTATTTACTCATGCTGATCTTGTTTCCCCCTGTATCCCACTTTCCTTCTTATCCATCCCTAGATTTTTGGTTGTTGATCACTATCTGTTTTCACTTTCAAATACTTTTGAGTCTCTCTCCAATCTCGCCATCTGTTATAACCTTCACCTGAGGGTTGTCTTAAATTTTGCTTGCACCAAGCAGCTATTACTTGAAAAAATGTATACAACCTTGTTGAACGGGCTCATTTTATATCTATGACCATAGACACCAAATGGATATTCAATATTGCCAGGCACTCAACAATCTTCTCTTAATAAATTTACCTTTACACTTTTTAAGGTAACTCTGTCTTGTATTTTCTACATTCCTACATCATCTACTAAGCCTTTCCAATCATTACCATTAAAGAATATGCCCTTGTGGGCAACTCTAATATCTTGGGTCTTATTTTCTTTCTCTCTTATTTTGTCTGTACTCTCAAAGGTTGCACTCCAGCAATTATATTCTTTATTTTCTAAGCCTCAATTTCTAATGCTCTGTGAGATTCTTTGTTTCACTACAGAGATCTACTATAAACCATAATAAAGAAATATAAGTCCTTTATGTCATAACTCTCATTTCTCTGCTCCCCTACTTAGTTGTACTTCTTTTTAAAAAAGTCTATACTCAATGGGTTTTCTTCCTTATTTCCTATTATCCCCTTAATTCATTCTATTAGGGCTCTAGGTTTCACAACTTAACTGAAAAGTGTCTTAATGAAAATGACCCAGAGTTTCTCCAAGCTGGCGGTCAGGTCTCTACCTTTGTCTTAGCAGACAAGTAAGGAGCCATTAAATCAAATGATATTTCCCTCTTTCTTGAAACTTTTTCATTTCTAATCCCCATGAAGTGACACTAACTTGATTTTGTTTCTCTCTTTCATAGTACTCTTTTTAGTTTTTCTGACTTTTGCTGGATTTCTATGACTTCAATATTTCTATTTGTTCAAGTAACCCAGGCCTCCCCCTGCCTCCAGCCATCTCTCTTGCTTCATTCTTTCTACAAATGATAGTGTTATTCCACAGCTCTATATGTCATACATTGATGAATCTGAAATGTATATACTGAAGCTGGACCTTATCCTGTAGAGTTAGATTCAATATCCATTGCCTCATTTAAGTCTCTACTCATAAGAAGAATAAGCTCCCAAGCCTAACATGACTTCAAAAGAATATAGATACCGAAGCCCTAAATGTTATCTCTTCCACAAGCATTTCTCAGTTTAGGAGTTAGGGCAACTCTTCTTCAACTCTGCAGGTTAAAGCTGAAGGTACAACCTTGATTCTTTCCTTCCCCTTTTCTACAGCCTTGCTATCAGTAAGTGCTGTTGGCTGTATATTTAGAATGCATTCCTGATCTTACCAGTTCTCAACATTTCCACTGCTATTATAGACCAAGCCACATGGTCTTGTCTGGATTGCATACCTGCAAGCTCTATTTTCTCTCATGATTCCCTGCAGCCCATCATCATACTGCTTTCACTGATCTTTCTAAAATATAAATAAAATAATTTTATCTCCTTAAAATCTTCCCATTGTATTTTATTTAACTTAGAATGAGATGTGAGGTTGCACTTGTCTTTGCCTCTCCCTTCAATAACATATCCTTCCACTATCCTCTTTATCCTCTGGCATTTATTAATTCCTGAGGCTCCTGCCACTGACTTTTTTCTACTTGGAATATTTAGTCTCCAGATATTTGCATGGATGTTCCTTTTCCTCTTCATGACCAAACTCAAATGTTGCCTTCTGATCACCTCCAAACAAGTAGCTACTCCACCAATTACATCTACCAAATTTCTTGTTTCATCAATAACACCATTTAGTAATCAAAATTATTTATTTATCATATTTTCTATGTCTTTCTGACCCTTCACTAAAAAAAATCTATAAACTCTTTGAAGTCAAGAACACTATTTCTGTTCAATGCTGCTTTGTGGTACACCGCCTAGAACTGCTCAATATTTACTAGGAGTTCTTCATATTAACTTCCATAGTAAATGCTCAATAAATTTAATTGCTTGACTGACTGCAGTGAAGTAGATCCTAGTATTTCTTTTTATTAAAAATTCCATCTTTACTCACAATCTGCCGGATGATAAGATATTAATTGCCATTTCTTGCCAGTACTTTTCTAATTTCCTTTATGCTGAAGAGGGCTCTAATAATTTGCCTTTGTGAATATTTTATTCATGGAGTACCAGTATGTGACAAAATTAGATGTTTTAAAATAGTAGAATTTTGTAAGGAAGAAACAAGTCTATAGTTAGATATAGATCTCAGAGCTGGAAGCCCAGAATCCAATATGAACTTAACAATGTCTTGTTTTATGGTAGAGAGAAGTTACTTTACCCTCCTGTAACTGTTTCTCCTCTAATCTATAATATAGATTCAGTATCACCCAGTTCCTGACCTCACAGAAAGGGATGTTTGAGAATTAATTAAAGAGTGTCTGTAAGAGTCTTTGATTTTACTTTGAAATGTGTTATTAAAGTAGTAAAAAATAATTTGGACATTACCTAGAATTTTTTTCCATCTCTTGCTGCTAGTTTACATGTCAATATTGAAGACTAATAAGCACCATCAGTGTACCATGGATGGGTAGGTAGAAGCAGACACCTCCAAGTGCAGGCAATGAAGAAAGGCATGGTCTATAGAGAATTAAAAATAGAATAAAGTTGGCTAAAAGTTAGCCTTTTTTATTATCAATTTTTACTACCAATTCTGAATAATGGCTGTAATAGAATATTCTGCCATGAAATTTTTTTTGATCAATTGCTACAGTACTGAAGTTTTACTTCTTGTTTTTAAGATTTTATTTATTTGAGAGGGAGAGAGAGTGCACTTGAGAGAGAGAGGCAGGAGAAGAAGGAGAGGGAGAAACATGCTTCCCCCTTGAGCAGGGAGCTGGATGCTGGACTCAGTCCCAGGACCCTGAGATCATGACCTGAGCCGAAGGCAGACACTTAGCTGATTGAGCCATCTAGGCACCCTGGTAATGAAGTTTTCATAACAAACTTAAGCTACACATTAGCATATTTATGCCTATACTTTAACAGATATTGTAATCTATATGCAAGTTATGCAGTGAGACACCACTACACCTATTCATTTTATAAATTTATCAGCTCAGAATCAATCTAGCTCTCATCGGGGGCAATTTGAATTGCTACATGGGGTTACACATTCTTGAATTTAAACAATAGATTTGAAATAAGTAGCACAAAGTTGTCAATATGAAGTGAAAGAATTTGAGTTTTTTCAATTCTACTCTTCTCTGTGACCTCTTGGAGTTTTTTGTTTGTTTGTTTAACATTGTTCAACTATGAAGACAATTGAAAACTAGAACTAGAATAGATTTTGAAGAAATAGCATCAATTTGCAAATTCTGGAATTTATCATAAAGTGGATTTTCACGAATGTCTGCCAAAGTTATGTTCATGGTTAGGACTTTTTCTGTGTGTTGCTTCAGGTAAAAGACATTTTTAGTAGTTAAAATTAATGAAAATGTATGAGTAAAGGTAGGTTGACAATTCTAATTACTTGCTATTGAACATGGATATGCAAAGTTATTGGCGATTTTTCAGAAGTTAAGACTAGAAATGAGAAACTGTAATGCCATTATTACTATAATAGAACAATATATATTTATTTCCTGTTGGAAGTGTGTAAATCTAATTAAAATATGTTAAATATTACTTCTCTACATTATAATATTTATTTTTTAATTGTTACGGTTACTTGATTTTATAAAAAATTCAATAAGAGAACATTGTTACAATGTCTCTTTTGACCATCATTATTTATTTAATTTCATGATTATTGCTAAAAATATTTTGTATATAGAGAAAGAATATAAAAATAATCCACTTAAGATGTCTGATATTTTAGGTGTACCACTAACACAAAGACGCACACATGTATTTATATATTTTAGTTAATATCAGTCTCTCTTCTCCCATATACATTTGTCGTCTTGCTAATCACCAGTTTTTAGTTTTCAAATCTAGAGAGAAATACGAAATCTTTCAAATCATTATTATTGATCAATATCTTACATTTGTACTGTGTTTAGAATAATCACATATAAGTAAAACTGGGGGCTAGTTCCCTTTTTCCTTTGTCTTATAAACTTAATAAATACTGATTTCAGATATGCAAAAAATGATGCCATTGATTTCTTATATCTAAGTAACTTCCCCTTATTTATAATACTGGTGAATCTTTTGACATGTTTAAATCATGTGACTTGGTCCAATCTGATTATTTTTAAGTTCTGAAATGTGCCAGACCTATAAGTATGATATAAATATGTATAAAGAAGTGCTGATCAAATTGTCATCTTAGAAAACATATTATAAACAAAAACAAATAATAAAAATATTATTAACAAATATCCTGGATACTAGAAATTATCCATGATAAATTAACACACTTTCCAATACCATCATTAAAATTATCCTTCAATGGACATTGTTATCTATTTTCTTGATTAGGTGACAACATCTGATTTTGCAAAATATTATAAAACTTGATTTTCCTTTTCCTATTCCTATGCTTGTAAGGAAAAAAACAAGTACATAATCTCAATGGTTAGTCTTTCAAATGGTTAGTCTTCTCCATCCCTGCCCATCACAGAGGAGATTGAGCTAGCTCTCTAATGCTTTGTTTTGTCTTTTATCAATGTATTGGGAAGGTCTGTTATGCATTCTTCTGCATGTGAGAGAAGAAAGGAAGGAAGGAGAGAAAGAAGGAAAGGAAGGAAGGGAGGGAGGGAGGGAGGAAGGAAGGAGGCACTGGGGTGGTTCTATTGCCTTTGGTTCAGATCATGACCCCAGGGTTCTTGGATTGAGCCCCAAATCTGTCTGAGCTCCATGCTTGGTGGGAAGCCTGCTTCTCATTTCTCTTCATCCTTCCCCCTCTTGGGCTCTTTCTCTCACTCTCTCTCTCAAATAAATAAATAAAATATTTAAAAAAAAAGGAAGGAAAGAATAAAGGAAGTCTGGTACATTATATAGAATATCTGTATACTGGATGGATGAATATCTGTATACCTAGTGAATATCTGTGTACTGGATGGATGCATATAGCCTAAAAAATGTATTCATAGATCAATTGCATTAGTTGCCTTGCTCACTGCTTTCCTGACCATCATAGCACCTTCTTAAGGTACAATCTAGAATGAATACCTAAAGCCAAAGAAGATTGGGCCAAAAGTACGCCTCCGCAATTTTATTCACTTCTCCTTCCCCATCCCTGTGTACCTTATAGAAAAATAAGTTTCTGGATTTGAGAGGTTCCCTGCAAGAAACGCATGGAATACTCAAATTCAGATAATTTGAAAATATTATTTACAAAGGGATAACTGACAAAGGGATTATTTTAAAATGCAAAATTTTAATATAATAATTAAAATGAATTTTTGTTATATTTAAGCTAGAAATATCATAGCTTATATTTTAAATATCTTTATATTTAGAACACATGAAATCAGTAGTCTTTAACTTGCAAAATGATTTTGATTTTAAGAAATGATTTAGCAGAGTTCCCTTTAAAGAAATGGACATGGTCATTTCTGAACTTTCCAAGTTTGGCATGATGAGAAAATAAAGTAATCCATTATGAAATTGCTCTGAAACTATAAAAATTTATATTGAAGATGAGGATGATAATGTGGTATATCATAACTACTATTTTAAAGGTAAGGACTTAAAAAAATAAAGGTAAGGACTTAATTTAAAAATATTAGTGAACATACAACTTTTGAGGAGCATACATTGTGTAACAAAAAGGATAACAAGATTGCTAATTTTCATCTACAAAAAAATGAGTCAAACATTTTTAGAAGTCAGGTTATGCTGGGATAGCTAATAATACTTTCTTAAGGAATATTTTCATTATCTTGGTTGAATAATTATATCCTTTGTCCCCCCTTAATTTTAGTTGCTGACTTGTGGATAGTACATGCAATATAGTGACTTCTTTTTCTTGACAAGAATTTGAAGCACGGGTTTATTAATGCATATGATTCTCCAAATCAATTGGAGTTGAACTAAATCAGTCAATCACCAATGTAAGTCACAAAAAAATATTCTGGCGCTGGGAGACAGCAAACTAGATGTCACACAAATTGCCCCATGTGATTCTGGGGAGTGTGCTCATCTGCTCAAGTATTATCAGGGAGACATCCTAGGATGTACTTTGTACCTCTCAGCCCAGTAAGACACTTTGACTATACAGTCAGTACAATGCTGCCCAGGCAGGGGGTAGGGATTTCACTTAAAATGCAGGGAGTTGTCAATGGAAACTCAGGGGGTGGCCAGATACTGACGGTGTATCAGGGCAAAGCTGAAGTGTTCTTGGAAATGAAATCCATGTCTGAGGTGTGGTGTCATATTTGGATATTATTCTCTATTTTTATTATCAAAAAGGAGCTCTCCCCTTCTGTTCTGTTTTGCCTCTGATTTTCCAAAAACAAAAACAAAAGAAGAACTAGAAAACAAACAAGGGGGAGGAAAATAAATGTAATGAACCCTATGTCTACGGAGTCGATTATTTGCCTGTATTTTTCAGAAGTACAGAGACAAGTCCAATTTATACCAGTAAAGGAGTGTTGTAATTGGAAATGTTTCAAACACTAGCTCTCACCTGAATCCCAGAGGCACAGAGTGTTTATAGAGAGTGCTGCATGCTCGGCTCTCATTTATAAACTTGGCAATTTCTTCTAACAGAAAAGTAGGCAAAGAGGCAGGTGTATGATTCCGATTGCCTGGAGTTTATTTAAATGGTCTATTTACTTTTCTGTTCAATGTAATAAAAGATACTTACCACGGCATATGCCACATGACGGGACACTTTGGATGCCTTAGAAATTGTTATGTTTTAGGGAAAGATAGATCTCAGGAACTAAATCTTCATTAAATCTGCGATTTAACTAGCAGGTTTCCTCAGTGTACAAGCTGTCTCAATTAAAGCTAGATGAAAGTGTTTTATCGGTAGGCTTGTCTCTTCAGATTTCAAAGAAGTAGTGTCTCTCCACCACCACCCTCTATATATTAGCATTAAATAATTTCAGTTTCAACTTAGCATTAGTATTTTTGAGAAGGTGATTCTTTTTGAGTAATTCATTCAGCTCTCATAAATCATGAGCACACACATTTTCCTGATGGAGGACAATTTGGCTAACGTGCTTCTGTGCTGAGGGCTGTGGCCTGATAATAATGTAGTTGGACAGTGGGCTTCAACCATTATTTGAACAGACTACACTAAGGCAATAAATTATTTTCATTTTGAAATGACAGGGTTGCACATCTTCCACGCTGTGCCTCACCTGGTTGTTGTTATCACAAACCCCTTTATTCTAACAAATTATGGCAAATGGAAAGGGCTTTATAGTGATGACATTCAGGTAATATCTCCTGATAATAAGGATGTAACACTTGCTGCCACAACAAATGTACTTCCTGCTGGTATTTTTTATGTGATCTTGCCTGCCGTTTTGCTCATTGCCCTTAGATGCAGGAGGCTTTCATACATGGTCTGACAGGTGGACGAAGATAACATATCCTGTGAAGCACTTTTAATGTGAAGAATGCATCATCTATCATATGTGGACTTTAATTGGTTTCATTCTCATTTTCTTCTTCCTGGTATAATTAATCTTCTGCAATTAAGAATGTGTCAGATTGATCATTGACTTTTAAGCACGAGAATTTACCACCTTAAAACAACATTAAATACGATATTCTAGCCCAAGAGTCAAAGACTTGACTTCATTGAGTTTTAGCCAAACTCAGAGACCACAGAAATATTCCCATGGTATTAAAGTGACTTTGTGCTCTGTTTTTACCACCCGTGGGAGCACTTTATAGCTCTGGGTATCCTTCCAGAGGATGAGTCTCTGTTTAAGATCAGATTTCCTCACTTCCCAGCAATCTTTGAGGGAGACACAGAGAAATGCCCGAGGCGATGCAGGGTAGAGACAGCATATCAAGGATTTGTTTGAACCACGTAAAAGCTGAGCTTTGATCAGAAAATCTCAGGAAGGAAGGAATCTGACTTGTGTCATATGGAAGGAAAGAGAAAAATCAAACAGATCAAGCTAAAAGTTTAACCCCAAATGCCTGTATCGAATGAATGTGTTTATTCGGTTAATTTGAAATTGGAGAGATTGTGAGATATTTGGGTCCAATAACATGGCCATTTGAATCAGAAGTCATCTATGAAATTCCAGCTTGTCACTGTGGTTATAGTTAGATTCATTCATGTACATATATAGGTATGTGAATGTGTGCACGTGCACCTGTGATCTTTTTCAGTTCATACAACTAAAGGAAAAAAAAAACAAAACCTAGTTTGGGATGTTTTTGAAATGTGCTGGTCTGTTCTGAATATCTTTATGAATGTTAGACAAGCTAATCTATCATATTTGTCAAATAAGTCTGCACATTTTAAGCAAATAGTGAGTTTCTCTATATTGCACAGTTTTCCACCTCAGAAAACATCAGTTAGACTCCCTGATGGGTCTTCAGCATGTGTGTAATTTCTGATGCGGCACTGAAAAAATTAAATTTGGATATATATATATATATATATATATACACACACACACACACACACACACATATATGTATATGTGTCATATATGAGTCCTTTCTGTATTAGTGTAGAGGTAGCACTAGAAGAAGCAGTTGAAATCCTTTTCAACTTTTGAAAAATATTCTCACATTTTATCCTAAATATCTAGTGCAAAAATTAGATATTGCTGACTTGGTCTTACTTGATGATGTGATATCAGCTGCAAGTCATATCATCCATGCTGATTTTTACAAGAGTAATCAATTTACAAGCCTAGACATCCTAACAATTGAGTGCTAGCCTTGGCTACCTGTTCATTTTATTTTGTCTCATTCTCCCTTAAAACTTTTTTTTAATATTTCTTTTGCTTTATGGTACATGTTTTTCCTGAATGACCTTTTGAGTTTGTCTTTGATAACACTAGACCGCTACATATACTGAATGGTATGGATTTTTACCAACCTAAAGCCAGAGGATAGAGATTCTATTTTAAGATCTATCCTTTCTTTAAATCTTTATGATTATTTGATTTTAGAATAGGGAGTGTGCAACCTAATAGCATGTAATTTATGGGCTGATTTCATAGGAAATCAGGCAGTGAAGTAGCATGTGTCTGGAGCCTGCCTTTAACTTATAATGGTTTCAATTAGAAAAGGTTGATTAGAAAGGACTCTTGGGTTCGACAGATATAGCAAGTTATTAAGGGGCAGAGTCTAGCATTTTGATTATGCACAAGTCTATTCCTGAGACACCAACTATGCAACAAATCAAATGTAGTGATCTAGTTTTAGATTTGAAATGCATTTTCCCACACAAATAATATTTTAGATTAAGGTTTTAAAAACTGGCCCAGAAATTGGGAGTTCAACAATTTACTATGGTAATTTTTATTTTTTGCTCTTATGTCAATAATAATCTAAAATATTGTAGTGAAACATGGTCACTCAATTCTAGTACTTGCATTTCTGTTTGCATTTGTGATTATTTCAGTACCATATAATATATCTTAAATATCACATCTAAAGAAGGCCAGATCATTTCAGAAGATATTCTATATCAATAAAGGTTTAAAATGTTTGGAAAGATAAGATGGTAGGAATATTGCTGTTTATATACACATGTACACATGTAGTATAGTATTATGACATATAATACAATCTGCATGTGAGAGATAGTACAATTTCAGATAAACAATATCAGTTGCCACTTTAATTTGAATTTTGTTGTTATTGTTTCATTTTTATTTAATTTTAAATTTTAGAAGAACTATACTATTTTGAGATTATACCTAGTTTTAAATTTATATATGGTTAAGTGCAATGTGATTAAGAAATTTTTCAGGTCACTCCTAGGAGTTTGAACAAGTTTTCTTTTTTTTTTAAGATTTTATTTATTTATTCATAGAGATGCAGAGAGAGAGAGAGAGGCAGAGACACAGGCAGAGGGAGAAGCAGGCTCCATGCAGAGAGCCTGACCTGGGACTCGATCCAGGGTCTCCAGGATCACGCCCTGGGCTGCAGGCGGCACTAAACCGCTGCACCACCAGGGCTGCCCCAAGTTATCTTTTCTTTGAAACTTTTCATATATTTCTCATGTTTTAGAAATATTATTCCAAATGATATTCAGAGTAAAATACTCTAAATATTTTTCAGCATCAATAGTTATTTGAGAGCTGTACTTAGACTCTAAACACCATTTGGAACACTTTTCTGCTGGGAAATAATGTTTAAACTTTCATGCTGACCCCAGTGGAAACACAGTATACATTTATGTTTGGCTTTATCCAATTTGAAAAACTTAACAAAATTAAAAATTAAAAAAAAAAGAGGAGTGGTTAGTCTCAGCAAAACACTCTAATAAAAAATAAATAAGTAAAAAAAAAAAGAAGAACAAAGAAAGAAAAAAGAGAAAACAAACTCCCTATTCAAAAAGCCCAAGTAGGAGACGGCAGGCCCTTGACAAGGCAGAGAGAGAAAACAAAAACAAAAATGAAACAAAAGTGGCTTCCTGGATTAGAAGCATAAACTGAATCATGATATAAAATCTAACTTGCTAAAAAAATTAAAATAAAAATAATTAAAAAATAAAATCTAACTTGCTTGGACAGATAGTAAATAGTACTTTACTGGAATATAATGGAGGAGTCATTGACATTAGCTATTTTTTTCCTTCAATCCTTACTAACATTGTCTTCTCTTCTGGCCCCCACTGACTGTGGGACTCACGATAATTTTCTCCATATACTAAAAATAAACTAACAAAACAAATGAAAAAATCATAAACATATTGGTTTGTAGGTTTATTGTCTTTCTCTCCCAAGTTGATCATGCATTTTCAGTGACGGATAGATTTTTGTGTCCATGGCTATAATCTCATGACCATTAATAGGGTATTTGCTGCCTGACAGCTAGGTCATGGGAGCCAGCTACATTACAGACTCAGCCTTTGCCCACTTTTCACGCTAATTCCAGCTCCTATCCAACCAGAATGTTTTTATTACCAAGTAATATGCAAACATGTGCTAATTGAAAGTAATTCATTGATATTGGTTATATGTCCCAGTAGCAGCTTTGTCAAGAATTGCTAACTGACTTCTCAGGAAGAAAAGAAAAGAAAAAAAAAGGTAAGAAGAGAGGGAGTGAGGAAGGAAGGATGGAAAGAAAGAAAGAAGGAAGAGAGAGAGAGAGAGAGGAAGAGAGAAATGAACAAACAAATGAACTCAATTTTTCATCATTTAGGAAGTTCTTTAAGACCCAGAGAAATTTGTTTATACATATTTTAATGTAATGATTTGGGAAATACAAGTTCAACCCTAATATCTGTTAATAAATTGTTTTCATGAATGTGGCCTTTTTATTAAATCACATGGCTTCTTAATCATGATACAATTTACTTCTGAGTTATTTTGGCATCATTTGCAAAGACAGTGAGTGACTCAGATTCCAATGCAAAAGTTTTCTTAAAGATATAATTACACTTGCTGAAGGGATAGAGAGAACCCGAGCATCCACACATCTCTCTCTTCTTGAGAAGAGAGTTCTATGAAAAAAAAAAAAAGTAAAAAGCCATGTTTTCCTGTTTTCCCTTTATTATATAGATGACCAAGCTATTTTGGCTCTTGGCATATAAGTCATTATTTATTTTCATTGCTACTTCTTGATTCATTCTAAATAAACAGAGAATACCAAATAGATTTTAAATGATTGCATTTATTTTGAAATCCACATAACATGGTAAACAGAATAGTTATACAGCCAACTATGTCAGAAGGATTTTCTTCCAGTGGAAAATCTACAAGCAAATATTTCATGGCTGAGGTGTTTCTTGGCTTTTATCACTTTATCCACTTTGCAATAACTACTAAGAGTGATTTCTTAGCATAGGTTTTTTATTTTCTCAAAAGTGTGACATGTTTATAAGAAGTTTGGTTTACAAATTAGAAAATGAGGATGCATATCAAAACCACTCATCCAAACTAACACTTTAGAAATAATACAGTTTTGACTTACATATTTTTAAAAATATTTTGTATTTTCTGATTTAAGAATTACTAAAAATGAATAAATAAACTTAGTTAGAAAATGAAATCAAAGGTCTATATGAGATTTCAATCCAGAGGAGTATTTTCAAAAATGAAATTATGTCAACAATATAGGTTAAGATTAAAATGTCTCCTCCAATTCCTAAAGCAAATGAACCAAAAATGATAGTTCAGATTTATCAGATGAAGTGGAAGCTCAGATTGTTATGCCAAAATGGAGGAAAATTCCCAGCTTTCACGTATATGTAACTTCACATAATGCTTATATAACTGTAAAATTCTCAATGTTATTAAGCTTTTTAGTAACTGGGAACAAAAGAATGCTAAACATGAAATCAAGAGAAAGGTTGCTCATTATTTTCAGCTCTCTCATTCTCATTTTTTTATCTTGCAAACTGTTTATTTATCTGTAAATAGGCATCATAGTAGCTTCCCTCCAGGGTTAATATGAATATTGAATGAGTTAATGAGTATAAGGATGAATTGCAAATTGTGAAATGTATAAACATGTAGAAAATATTATTATTATTGAATTCCCATTTTAATAGTTAACTTCTCTATTGAGACTAGGCATGGAGCCTCAATGCATTATTTTGTTTTTCTGTAAGAGATCAAAGTGCATATCATATAGTCACATATAATAACTTTCTTAATATAGATCTAATTTCTACATATTAAATATTAAACATCTATGGTTTGTATTGTTTTATTTTTTAAACTCTCACTTAACATGGATAAGGAAGTCCTTATTCATATATTTTTATTGTTGTCTTATTTCACTTTTATAATTGATCAAGTTGAATCACACTTTGATTTCTTGGATAAAATGTTGGAACCTAAACATACATCTAGTATAATTTTTAATATATTTAGCTTTATTATAAAAACCTTTTTCAGTGTATACATATTTTTTCTTGGCTTTTCCCGTCATATTTTATATCTGGTCCTTTGTTCATTGTTATATTTAGTTACGGAATAATGTATGTATATGAACTACATTTGATAGAGATCTTAGCCAGTTCTAGTAACTGTGTAGTTTCATGACCTTTCCTAAATAGCTTAGCAAAAAGCTTCCCCAGATCAATACTTTTTAGTGAATGTTACCATTTTTTCAGATTGATGTACTTGGTGGAGATGTGTGAATTTTTTTAAAGATCCAAACTTTTGAACACTTACACTGAGCCCAAGGTCACATTGAAAATACTGAAACTGAAGCAGCCCGCGTGGCTCAGTGGTTTAGTGCCACCTTCGGCCCAGGGTAGGATCCTGGAGACCCGGGATTTAGTCCCATGTTGGGCTCCCTGCATGGAGCCTGCTTCTCCCTCTGCCTCTCTCTCTCTTTCTTTCTCTCTCTCTCTCTCTGTCTCTCATGAATAAATAAATAACATCTTTTTTTTTAAAAAAAAAGAAAATACTGAACCTACTTGTGTACTAGCAACAATAATAACTAACAAAACAAATTTGGGAACTCTCAATAATTTGCTTCTCCAATCTGATATCTGTTACCACCTACCATCACCTGCTATAAATTTCTCATTTCGGTTTTTTGGTCTATGTTTCCACAACAAATAATTTGTTCCTTACTGCATATGCTCACAGAGTTTTTTGCTTCAATATCTTTTTGGGCATTAAGTCACTTTTCCTTCAAATATGAACTTAAAAGCTCATACTTCAAGAATCTTTCTCAAATTAGCCCACTCTTCAGCAGTGTCAACCCTGTAGTTCTCTTTGGTGCTAAGAATCTTTTACTCTTTTTTCTGTGTGTGTATACTCATTCTCCGTAAATATAAATATACCTTTGTGTGGTAGAGATCATGTTTTATAATTATTTTTTTCTTGGCAATACTTTACAAAGAGTTATCACTCTACATATGTTTTTGAGTAAACCTTTTTTTTTGAGTAAACCTTTTTACTAAAAGTTTCAGAAATATTTTACAAAGTGTACAATTATAAGTGTATAGCTCAAGAAAAGTTTCTCAAAGTCCATGTAGCAAACACCCAGATCAAGAAATAGAACACTATCAGTAAAACATATGCTATTTCTGATTCATTTATGTCTTACATGAAAAAGGATGCTAAGGCTTCAGTCATTCATATATATATATATAAATATATATATATATATATTTATATATATATGAAGGTAAATATTTTACTTAAATGAAATTATTCATGATATCATTAATTCACTTATTGATCAAACATGTATGGGATACATGCTTTTAGCACTGAAGGTATTGAAAGAAAGGGTAATCTCTGGCCTTACTGTGAGATCTGTGAAGAGTATATGATTTTGCCCTTCTTTACTTGCAAATGTATTCAGATATGCCACTAAAAGTGATATTCTTCTTCAGTAGAGTTTATGTCTTTGTTCTTGGAGACTAATCTCTTGATGGGTGAAGAATAAGACAGGAAAAATATCAAGGCACCATTATGATGTGAAAAATATCAAGGCACCATTATGTAACAAGAAGCTGAAATTTTCTGCTGGACTCATTCAAGGCTTTTTATCATGATGGTTATCAATATAAGGGACTAGTTACATGTATTTCTCTAACAACAGAGACAGGAAGAAAAGTTTTGTACAATATTGATAGTTTAAATTCATAGAATCCTTTGGGCTTTCCACTAAGTAACATTAAATTTGACATTAACTTCTATTTTATAATAAAACATTCTGAAATTAAAAGCTTTGTAGAGTTGTTGGCAAAGAATAAAGATAAGAGATATTATTTTAAATTGTCTTACCATTCTAGGAGAAGTAAACAAAACTTTAATGGTTTGGTTTTGTTTTGGATTTGGAGGGGTGGATATGTGACCTTTGCTCGAGGACGTAGGATAAGATATAAGCCTGTGTGGGAAGATGCACTCATCACACATGAGTGATGAACAATAATATGGTTTAGGGCAGTGATGTTGACATTCAGGATCTGTAAATCATTAGATAAAAAGCATTTTTTCCCCATGGGCCCTTCATTTAATGCACATTTTTTTCCGTACACAACCAGCGGCCTTAAATGTTTGAAATGAAATAATTGACCTTGAGGAGTTCATTTCTCTTTGAATACTTTTCTTTTCTGTTTTTTCTTTCTTTCTTTTTTTTATATATAAATTAATTTTTATTGGTGTTCAATTTACCAACATACAGAATAACACCCAGTGCTCATCCCGTCAAGTGTCCCCCTCAGTGCCCGTCACCCATTCACCCCCACCCCCGCCCTCCTCCCCCTCCACCACCCCTAGTTCATTTCCCAGAGTTAGAAGTCTTTGTTTTTTTTTTTTTTAAGATTTTATTTATTTATTCATGAGACACAGAGAGGAAGAGAGGCAGAGACACAGGCAGAGGGAGAAACAGGCTCCATGCAGGGAACCCGATGCGGGACCCGATCCTGGGTCTCCAGGACCACGCCCTGGGCCGAAGACAGGCACTAAAACACTGAGCCACCCAGGGATCCCTCTGGTTTTTTTTTTTCTAATTAATTTTTCTAATTCATTTCTACCCAGCACTCCTTGGTCATTATGCCTTCTGTTTTTTCATCTGGTGAATGTTGTTTAAAAAAAAAAAAAGGAAATGAGAAGAGAAGAGAGAAGAGAAGAGAAGAGAAGAGAAGAGAAGAGAAGAGAAGAGAAGAGAATTTCTGTGAATATTTCATCCAGTGGCATATTTATAAAGTGTAGAAGGTTAGATCTCAAGAGAGGTCATTTTTGTTAGAAAAAAAAAGAAAGAAAATAAAAGAAGAAAAGAAAGAAAAGAAAAAGAAAAAGAAAAAGAAAAAGAAAAAGAAAAAGAAAAAGAAAAAGAAAAAGAAAAAAAAATCTTTATCCCTTTAAAATGGCTGCTTAGTCCCTGGTTTTTTAAGCTTGATTTAAGAATGGGTACAGGATTATATGGCTACTTGCAGTGGAATTCATACAGCCATCATTTTGTAAAAGGGTGTAAACAGTGATTTTCATTGGTAAATAAATCATGAGTAGGTTCAAGAAAAACTTAGTGCAGTTTTCCATGGATGGATTCTCATAAGTTTCATAAATATCCTATAAAATACAGGTAACATGTAAGCGTATAGTAGGATTAGATACTGGTATGGTTGGTATAATATTTATTTTATTTATCAATGTTTGTTACTACATAATGTCTTTAGCATCAGCAATCTATGGTTCATAGAACCACAGAAATGATTGATCATCTGTTCTATGGTATTCATTTGTACATATTCATGAAGATTTACAGTTGAGTTGCCAGTTCATGACCCATGAGATAAGCCGCTGGGTAAAAACATCATACCTTCTATTATATGTCAACTTCTGTTGGCTGTGACATGCACTCATAAATGGAAACATGTAATTAGTTGATAGGAAAATTTTTGTTAGTAGGATTCAATGAAAATATTTGCTTTATTATTGAGCACCTACTTTATGACAACCACTGTGTTAAGTCCTCAGAGTGCAGTATAAACAATGGGGACACAGCCACTGACTTCAAAGAGCAGTGACATAATTACATGAGGAAAAAGCTATTGAAAGAGTGTTGTTAGTGCTCTGAAATCCGTGTAAGCACCTAAACTATAGAAAGTTTTCAAAGGGAACTCTCATCTAAAGTTAGATATAAATGGTGACTTCTGGTTAGTCAGCCAGGCTAAGGAGATGAAGATGCCTAGAGACAGATGAGTGGGAATGGAGGACTGGCAAGGGTACTGTGCCAGTAGAGGCAACTTGTGCAAATATCAGTAGGAAGGAGCAATAATGCATCCTTACACAACAGAGAAGTGATGTATCTTGTCTTATTTGGTGATGGAGATGTGTCACTAACTAAAGGCTGCCTGTCAGGTTAATGAGGTAAAACAAAGTATACTACACAAATGGGCAGATTTCTGACTAAAAGGCTGATTTTTGGAGTCCTATTTTACATTTCTTTACTTTTTCAGGGATTAATATAGTGTTCTGCTTCTGCATTCTTTTATTTACAGATTGTTTACCCTTTAATTTTTAGACTAGAATATTTTAAGTTTGGCTTGCCTTCCCTCTACCACAATGACAAATAATTAATGTTCACAGGAATCATAGTGATGATGTAAAGTGTGATAGTCACTGAGCTACACCCTGATGATATGAAGATATTAGACATGATTTGTGCTCCTCAGTAACTTGTAGCCTATATAATATACAGAGGTCTAATTAGCCCTATTCTTTACTACTCAGAAACTATTTGCAAACATAATGTTGTAGGTATACCTACGTAGAGAAGCTATATCCTTGTTCTAACTTCAGAGTGTCGTGTTTACCTCTTCAAGACTTTGCCATTCTTTTATGATTGTTCTGTAGAAAAACATATAAAGTCAGAAGGAGAAACATGAGAAACTGACAGGTAGTTTGAGAGATGATATTCACTGACATAATTATAGAATTGCATTTTAAAAATAGCATTCTTATTAGTACAATGGCTTCCTAGATATGTCTGAGGATAATATTTTGCCTGAGGTAAGTTTACTGTTGGTTTATCTCTCTCTCTTTTTTGCTATTGGTTTTTTTCACACGTTTGGTAACCCTTGCTTCTACATTATTATGAATAGAGGGACAAAAATTGCATGGGAGTTAGGATGCTTTGACAGGAAATTGAGCATTTTGCAATAGTCTGGAAATAGTATATTGATAGAGGCTCTATTCTGGGATACCCCCAATCCACTGGTTTCTTTCATTCTTCCCAGATTATGCAGTTATTTAAAATTTCTTAATTTTATTTTAGGTTAAATGTTTTACTTTTTTTTTTTCCTGAAGAAAATATCTCCGGCAGTACAGGGCTTTGTATACATACAATAGACACAAGTAGAGTTGGGGATGAAATACCCAACCTTTAAAGCATTACTCTTTTTTCTGCTTCATTTTTCATTCTTGTTCTCCATCCAACTTCTTGTTTCCTAATCCAAAATTCCCCGCATTGTTTTGTCTCAGCAAGCACCCTTCTAGTCCCTCTGTGGAACCTTTGATCTCAACTCTCCACTCTGCTTCCTTTCTTGATGGTCTTCAATGTCCTTTCTCTCTTTCAGAATTTTGTGAAATATTCCTGTCTTTCACCTGCCTTCCTCCTTTTTATAAACATCTTGCACCTCCTGAATTCTAATTTAAATATCAGATCATCTCAGAAACAGAGCTACAGAAAGTGGATTTAGCCTTGGTAAAAATTTTGATTCAGTCTGCCCCAGAAAGGCAAATAGCCTAAAAATTACTGCATAGTCTTTGTACAGATATGCTGCTTAACTAGGCCTCAGGCTTCTTCCAGACTGCAGGACCTCGGTATTTTCTACCAACTTATGCCTTTGCTCAGGGATGAAGTAGGAGATTGGTTTCTCAGATCACCTTACTGAATCAGAAGCTGGCACAGGGTTTGGAAGGAATATGTAGAGGAAAGCACCGTGTATAATTTTGAAATGACAATATTGTTATTTTTTTAAACTTAATGTAAACCATAGTCTGTTCTTCCTGAGGAAACTGTACCTGTGAACTTTAAGAGAGTTAATCAGATAAAATTTTTGGCCAGTTATTAGGCAGAGTCCACACAATTTCTAGGGGAATTCACCCCACCCCCAATGGAAGAAGGATATTGAAAGTTTAAAAAAAAACACTCATTTCAGAGTAAATTAAATTTCTAAGGATGGAGACAATACGATAGCCCTGGCAAAGCCCCAAGACATAGGAGTTGTACCTGCTAAGCAAAGGGAGTTATGCAGATTATGGCATTCCCAGGTATGAACAACTTCCTTTTCCTTCAAAACAGAGGTACAATTTTACAGACATGAGACTATCCTTTCCCCCTGGCCCTCAATAAATAATAGTGATTCAGCAATATCAATCATCTTCTTCAAGAAAAAAATGAAATTAGCATAGATTATGCTGTGACTATTGGTACTAATAAATAGAATAATTTGAAGCTGAAGGCAAAATGTATGGAAAGTGATAAAGGCAAAAGTGTGACATACATAAAAATTAGATAGAAGTTAGAGGGAGGTGTGCCTGGGTGGTACAGTCAGGTAAGTTTCTGACTCTTGGTTTTGTCTCAGGTCATGATCTCTGGTCGCAAGACTGAGCCCCACACAAGACTCTGCACTCAGCAGAGTCTGCTTAAGACTCTCTGGGGGAGCCTGGATGGCTCAGTGGGGAGCCTGCTTGAGATTCTCTTCCTTTCCCTATTCCTTATGCTCTCTCATGCTCTCTCTTTCTCTCAAATAAATAAATAAATAAATCTTAAAAAAAAAGAATTTAGAAGGAAAACCCATTAGAGTGTGTATTTTTAGCTATGGTTATTACATGAAGAAACTTTAATAATTTGACTTAGTTTTTAAGAATTATTTATTTGAGAGAGAGAGAGAAAGAGAGGAAAAGAGAGAATGAGCAGAGGGGAGGGACAGAGGGAGAAGGAGCAGCAGGCTCCCAGCAGAGCAGGGAGCCTGCCTTGGAGCTCAATCCCAGAACCCTGAGATCATGATCTGAGCCGAAGGCAGATGCTTAACCAACTGAATTGGTTGGTTACCGAATTTGACCTATTTTAAATGTTATTCTTTCACTGTGGTCAGATACATATGTGTATTATACATATTGGAAGTTATTGGTTCTGGGCTTGAATTCCAAGGACAACATATTTGAATAACAGGAGATTTTTATTACAAAGTAGTGTTACATTAATGCACTCAGCCTACAAAGTGCATGGAGTGAGGCCTTATTAGATCTGAGTTATTTATGAAGATGAAAAGTCTAAGAAAATCACTGTTACCTATTGCACATTATTAAAAGAAACTGATCCCCTTTATTCAGGTCAAATGCAATTTAACTCATTCATTTGCAGTGGGAGATCTCAGAACATCATGTCACAAGTGTAATTCTTAAAATATGTAGACTTATTTTACATGCCATCAGTGTGTTTATTTGTTTGCTTTTTGTCTGGAGAAAAATAGAAGGTAAATGTCCTTTCCAAAAGGAAAAGTACTAATAATATTTTTAGTAAAGATATAGCCTACCTTATTAGTCACAATAGAAACGTTTACACAATATCCTATGTTTAGGCAATTGTGATTACTGACTACATACATATCCCAGTGACCTTCTAAATATATGTCTTGATATCCCTAAATAAATTCTTCAGAGAGATTGTAGAAATTTTCTTTATATTTTTAGAGACAAAGCCCTCAGTCTATTTCTCTTCTTCCGATATATTAACTTACCCCTTATTTCTTGACTTCAGAAATGTGGTGCTGGTGACAGAAACCCATTAACCTAGATCACATATATTCATCAACAATGGTTTCTTGCATTACGTACTTTTCTTTACTAGACACCATAGAATATATGGTCATATCCTTACTTTGTTTTACCATAAACTTTCAATTCTTTTTTTCCCCAAGATTTTATTTCTTTATTCATGAGAAACACAGAGAGAGAAGCAGACACATAGGCAGAGGGAGAAGCAGGCTCCCTGCGAGGAGCCTGATCCCAGGACCCTGGGCTCACACCCTGAGCTGAAGGTAGATGCTCAACTCCTGAGCCACCCAGTCACCCCCATAAGCTTCCAATTCTTACCTTGATTTAGATTGTTCCTAAAGTCTTTCATCCAGACAAAGATATCTACAGTTTGAGAAAATAGAAGAGATGAAGATAATTTTCTCCCATCCTTAGGTCATCAAATTCAATCGCAAATTAAAGATAACTCACTGTGCCTATATGTCCTCAACTGTCATATACCTGCCACTTGGCTCTAGTCCTGCCTGGTGATCCACAACACAGAATTTTCCTTTAGATACTGGTTATCATTCATTGGTAGTAGCTGTTTTACCGAAACTGCAACACCAAAATACTAACACTTCTATGTCATCTGCTCCATTCATAGCATTTTCTTTGAAAGAAGATACCATCAGTAGCTTACAGAATGAGAACAAGGAGCTTACATTATTTCTTCTGTCTGTACATGCTCTGTATCAAGTATGTATTCCTCTCTCTATTTAAACAATTCTTAATTTCAGCTCCACACACTCTGTTAGCCGTGCCCCAATTCCAATAGTGTTTCCAACATTGGTAACCCATCTCTGGTAAGAGAATGAGCCTGTCATCATTCTTTATGATTCTGTTTTGTAATTTTCTGTTATCTCTTGTCTGTTCATACTGTATAAGAAATTCCACTAATAAAAAAAATGAACCAGGATGCTATTATTGTCAATTAAAAAGCAATATTCTGATATACTTCATAAAATTATATTTCATAAGCACATAACAATTTGAATATCTAATATGAAACTTTAATATCAATTCATAAGCATAAAACAATTTGAATATTTAATATGAAAACTTCATATTAACCTGAGATGATAATGAGTTACCTACTGCTGCATAACACATTGACCTTGTAAAATTTATCAACTGCTTTCTCTAAGCCAATCAATCAATCCAGATACGTTTTCAAGTAATTTTTTTTTCTAATGAATCATGTTTCAACTGAAATCCTATTCACCAAGTTGGTGTGACCTCAAAGATGATGTACTTTCTCTTGTAAATTAAAACAATTTATGGATCATGGAGCTCGGATTGGGTTTAGGGGCCATAATCTTCACAGAGTCGAAGAAATTTGGGAAAAATTACCCATATTCCACATTCTCCCACTAATAGTATCTTCACGTTATAACATCCCAGACAGATAATAAATATATTTAGACATTATTGGCTGCTGCCATTTCTGCATGAGTTGATTTAAACGATTAGTCTGATAACAAGTCTATGAAGTTTAGGGAAAGTCTGTCGTCTAAAATAATGTACAGCAAGTTGGTAAGAAAGGATGGAAGGAAAGGAAATAAACAGTGTAGAAAGACAATTCCAATATTACTGAAGCAAACAATTTGTTTGGAATATAATTTTATAATATGTCTTGTCATACATCTTTAGATTTTTAACATTTTTTAAAGTCTAGTTCCCTTGTCATGAAGTAAATTTACTTGCTCTTTGGCCATATTATTTAATGTACATTTTTTTTAAGAAGTAAAGTTCAGATAGGACTCTTCTTATTCCAAATGCTAAACATAAACAATTAGACCTAAAATTTGAAAGTGGAAAGCAATTTGGTTGTTGGAAATTGCAAGTGGCCAGTTTTCTTCCTTTCTTGTGTTCAGGTAGACAAGACAACATTTTAACTTAAGTTTAGTAAAACAAAACAAAAACAAAAACAAAAACAAAAAACAAACAAAAAAACCATACAACAAACTTTTTTTTTTATTGGGGCTGATATTTTGTTAGTTTTCTTTTTTTTTAATTTTATTTATTTATTTATTTATTTATTTATTTATTTATTTATTTATTTTTTGTTTATTTTTATTTTTGTTAGTTTTCTTTTTCATCAATTCTGAGTAACTATGGGATTAGAAAATTTTGATATTAAAATAATTTGGAATCTGCTTCATCATCGTTATCATCATTTTTAATGTTTAACTTCTTCGTAGAATCAATAAAATACACTCTGGTGGGAAAAATCTGAGTTTTTCTTTTGAAAACCTTGACATAATTTTGAATTACTATTTAATATTTTTTTTATATTTAGCTCTACCAAACTAGTGAAATTGCATCTTTATCTTTAAGTCCTTTCTTTCTTTCCACACCTAATTAAAAGATATCAAGAACATTATCCCACCTTCTTTTTAGCTCCTTTTTTTTCTTGTAGTGCTGTTATAAACACAAAGAGTGTTTTAGCAAATATTTGCATGACACTGACCTATAAATATGTTTTTATGAAAATCATATGAAAAACAGTTCTCCTTGTTGGACTGGTAAGTTTGAAACTGGCTAGGGTGGTCACTTAACACCTAGTGGCATATTAAATTTTGCAAATATCATTTATTAATTACTAAAAATATTAATTTTTAATTTTAATTCCAGTATAATTAACATACAGTGTTATATTAGTTTCAGGTGTATAAAATAGTAATTCAACATTTCTATCTGTCGCTACTCAATGCTCATCGTGATAAATGTACTCTTAATTCCTTTTGTCTATTTCACCCATCTCTTCCACATACTTACCCACATGCTTTATTTTAAAAAAGTACCCTTAATTAAAGTTATTAGTTTTTTCAACAATAACATTTTTTTACTTGAAGCGTACTTCAGAATACATGGTTCTAAAAGATAGGTATAAAACATTCCATCCAAGAAAAATAGAATACACATTTTCTTTAAGTACACACAGAAGAATCCCCTGGTTAAACCACATAAAAAGAGACATAACAAATATTACAAATATAAGAAGACTGAATCATGCCAGGTATATTTTCCAACTATAGTGGTACAAAACTGAAGTGGTACAAAACTGCAAAATCAACAATGTAAATGTTAAATATTTAATATGTAAATATTAAACAACACACTACTGCACAAGCAATGGGCCAAATAAGAAATCAAATGGCAAATCAAAATATGTTTCAAAACAAAAGAGAAAGAAAATGTAAGATTCCAAAACCCATGGGATGCAGCAAAAGCAGATGTTGGAATAAAATTTATGCTATAAATGCTTGTATCAAGAAAAGGAAGTTCAAATAAACAACATTATACCATAGGAGCTAGAAAAAGAAGAAATTTAGCTGAAATTCAGTAGAAGAAGGAAATAATAAAGGAAAATCAGAAATAAATAAAATTGAGACCAGAATAAAAAATCATATAACATTGAACACTTTAAAGAAAAAAAAAAACACAAAATTTCAATGCTTTAACTACATTGACTAAGAAAAAAAAAAAAAAAGAGAAGACTCAAAAGCCAAAATGAGAAATGGAAAAAAAAAAGAAAAATACAACAGATAACCACAGAAATACATAGTGTGATAACAGATTACTATAAACAATTATATGCTAACAAATCAGATAACTTAGGAAAAAACCCAGATAATTCCTAAAAACACACAAGTTAATGACTGTCTCATGAATCTTGAATCCAAGAAATAGGAAATCTTATACCAATAACAAGAATGAAAGTTAAATTAGGAATCAAAAATCGCCCAGCACAGAAAAGCCCAAGGCCACACAGTTTCACTGGTGAATTCTACCAAACATGAATTTACTATCAGTTTCACCCACAGATGAGGAAATGGGCCATTACTAATCTTGGAAGTATGTCACCTTTTGTCCAACTAATTTAACCATAACTAAGCTGAGTTTTCCTAATTTTGTACTTTAGCCAAGATGCCTTTGGTCAAACTTACTAAATTGCCAAAAATGAGCATTTCCAACCTTTGTTACTCATACTTTTAATTCTCATTAAAATGCCTCATCTTCTGACTGACTCTAAGACAAAAAGTACCTATGCTACTTCCAGTAATTAAACCTACTCAGAGGTATTACTTATTAACAAAAACTACTTCAAAGTCAGGTTAGGGACCACGTTCACAAGTGTTTTATTCAACTCACTGATTCTCTGGCACTCAAAGAGATTTGATGCTTATTGTGTATTTGATACTACCATAAATTATTTTGGTATTATAAAACTTAGATTATAATATTTTTCTGTGATTGTGATCTTTATGCTGAGATTCTGGTCCTCCAAAGCTAGAAGAGCAATTTTCTTGGTACACGTCTTGTCGTCTTTGAGCTACAAACAATCTAGTCTAGAAGGCTTTATAGACTTGTGAACAATTCAGGCATACAAGACCTTGTGTTCAGAAGGACCCCATTCATACATGTTATGAAACATATCATGATTTTATCTATGATTTTGTGTTTCGAAGTGAATTGCAGTAAGATTATAGAATATGTACCTCTGGTCTCATGCAATAGCACCTCCTAGAGTGCCTGTTCTCCACTCTCTGGCATCCTGGACCATCTGGAGTTCCCCTCTCTACTTTTATCCAGTGATCCATTCTGCAATCACACTCCATCCAGTGGGTGCAGTCATGGGTACAGGTTTTGGTGAAGATACAGAGAGGGTTAGAATGCCCATCCTCCAAAATCTAGGGGCAAGGCAAAGCAGCAGGCATCCCTGCCCCATGCTGGAAGCAAAGTGGCACAGATGGTGGATGACGAAGTGAGGATTTCTCACTCATGCTCTACCAAGCATGTCCAAGCACAGAGGTTGCAATCCCTTAGGGGTCATCTGTCTGCATGGAATGGGGTAGGATGGTATTGAGAGGAAATGGACTTCCCTGCCCCAGGCCAGGTTCCTGCATCGTTTATTTTGCATTGGTTCTATAATTTGCATAGCCCACAATATTTGTGATTTATGTTGCTTGATTTTTGTAATGTAGCTTGAACAATTTAAAAAAAAATCTGCTGAAATAACCATGTGTAATATTTTCCTAGAGTTCTCTGTGTATATATATTCTATTCTTTAATAAATTAACCTTGTATGATGTTAACTTTGTCTTAGTTGGTAGGCTCATTCCTACAAAATATGACTTTTTAATAACTATTTGTAATTAATTATATATTTAAAGTATCTTTTTAGTAGGACCAACAAGAAAGATTAGATGAGAGATACAAAGGTAGTTAACTTTTTTCACTTAAGGGTATGCTTTAAAATTTTTACATGCCATTAAGTATTAAGTCTTCCTCATTATTTGTTTTTTAATCAAAGAATATCTGCACATGTTAAAAAAATGAATAGCTTAGATTTAACATGAAGAACAACAGTTTTTTTCATAACCACCCTGCCCACTTCCCAGCGGCAAACACAGTTACTTATTATTCTAATTTTCCTGGTAGTTAATATCATAACCACAAATAATGGTCTTACCTTGCCTCTAGGGTGAATCCCTGTCTAAAACATGAAGCAGTAGCCCTCTTAGTCCACTTCTTCCCTTTTCTCATCCTCACAAGGTTTTGTTTTTTCATTTTATTTTATTTTTTAAGATTTTTTAAAAATTTATTTATGATAGTCACAGAGAGAGAGAGAGAGAGGCAGAGACACAGGCAGAGGGAGAAGCAGGCTCCATGCACCGGGAGCCTGATGTGGGATTCGATCCCAGGTCTCCAGGATCGTGCCCTGGGCCAAAGGCAGGCGCCAAACTGCTGCGCCACCCAGGGATTCCATGTTTTAAGATTTTTAAAATTTATTCATTCACGAGAAATAGAAAGAGAGAGAGAGAGAAAAATACAGGCAGAGAGAGTAGAAGGCTTCTCCCAGAGAGCCTGATGTGGGATTCCATCCCCAGACCCCAGGATCACACCCTGAGCCAAAGACAGATGCCCAATTGCAGAGCCAGCCAGGTGTCCTTCACAAGGTTTTGATAGTAAAATTATTATTTTAATTCTTCCATAAGTCACCTTAAAACTTTTAAAAAAGTTTTTATTTTGATCACCAGGTGCTTATCATGATAGGTACACTACTTAATCCCATCACCTCTTTCACTCATCTTGCCCATCTACCTACCCTCTGATAACCATCAGTTTGTTCCCTGTAGTTAAAAATCTAGTTCTTGGTTTGCCCCTCTCTTTTTTTCCCATTGCTCATTTGTTTTGTTTCTTAAATTCCACATATAAATGAAATCCTATTGTATTTGTCTTTCTCTGACTGGCTTATTTCCCCTCTGCATGATTCTCTAGTTCCATCCATGTCATTGCAAATGGCAAGATTTCATTCTTTTTTTATGGCTCAGTAGTATTCCATTTTATATACATACCACATCTTCTTTATCTGTTCATCTGTCAATGGGCATGTGGGCTGCTTCCATATCTCAGCTATTGTAAATAATGCTGCTATAAACATAGGGGTGTTTATATATATATATATATATATATATATATATATATATATATATATATTTTCTTCAAAACAAATTCAAATGTTTTTGTTTTCTTTGGGTAAATACTTAGTCATGCGATTACTGAATCATAGGATAGTTCTATTTTTAAGTTTTTTTTTTTTTTTTTTTTTTTTTTTTTTTTTTTAAGGGATAGAGAGTATATGCATGCAAGTGGTAAGGGGAGGAATTTACCAAATTTTAGCCAAAAGTGCTGTAACAATTTATGCTTCAACCAGCAGTGTATGAGAATAAGTATTTCTTCAAAGCCTCACCAATTTTGAAACCTGTTAAACTTTTTAATTTTTCTATTTTGGGTGCCCCACCCAACAGAAAAACTTCACTGTTTGCTTTAATTCTAATTTTTCTGTTTTTTATTAAGATTGAGGATATTTTCACATTATCATTAATCTTTTGCTGCTTGCATATGTATTTGTTATAGGGTAATATGCAGCATAATCATACTTATATATAGTTTTTATTCACTTGCTAGTTCACTATATTTCACAAATTTATATTTTCAAACATTATTGGGTATATTTTCTCTGCCTAGAGCTGTGAGGCACTGATGACACAAAGTTGACAGAATCCGAGGTGAGAATCCAGACAGAGCTCAGAGGAACACTTGACCCTTGATTAGAAAATAGAGACTTTCCTCTGTGCACCAAAGTTGAAGTGGAGAATATGGGCAGTTTTAAGAGTTGAAATCTGAGGGAATTCTTTCTTTTTCTTTCTTTTTTTAAAAGATTTTATTTATTTATTCATGAGAGACACAGAGAAAGAGAGAGGCAGAGATGCAGGCAGAGGCAGAAGCAGGCTCCAAGCAGGGAGCCTGATGTAGGACTCGATCCTGGGGCCCCAGGATCACACCCTGAGCTGAAGGCCAACGCTCAACTGCTGAGCCACCCAGGCATCCCTAAATTTGAGGGAATTTCTAGTCTAATCTTGTTTTTTTTAAAGAAGCATAAAATGAAGTTATCAACTGAAGGAGGGGACTATATAGGATTTTTAAGGAAACAGAAGCTAATAAATGGAGAGACTGAGAGAGAGTGAGAGAGATATCAAATCACAGAAAAATGTGTAATGCATATTACCAAGCTATTGAAAGTAATACTGGGGGGGCATCTGGCTGGTCAGTTGGTTGAGTGTCTGACTCTTGGTTTCAGCTCATGAGATCAAGCCCTCATGAGGCTCCCTGCTCAGCAGTGAGTCTGCTTTAGGATTCTCTCCCTCTGCTCCTCCCCTGTTCCCATTCATGCTCTCTCTCTTTAAAATAAATAAATAAACCTTTTTTAAAAAGGTAATACTGTAGGAATTAGAAGGCAGAATGGTGCATAAATAGACTGAGACAATTCTTTTTAATCTATAATTTTAGATTTGAATTTTAAATACAATAACCATTATTCATATATTGTCTTTATAACAAGGAAAAAATAATAAAACTTAATATTATTTTTAAAAATTTATTTTAGCCAATTTAAGCTGTGTTATGGTTTTAGAATCATCAGATAAGGTTTTATATTTATAAAATAATTTTTTAAATACTACTTTTAAGTTGCTTATTTTATCTTTGTCATCATAATTATGAAACAGTTGGTCTATTAACCAAGACAGTTGACAAGGTAGGTGGGAGTTTTTTGTTTGTTTTATCACAGGTTTCTCTCTCTCTTTCTTATGTCTCTCCCATTATTTATTTATTTTGGAAAACTATTTAAAAGAAAGCTAAATTACTATATGTGGTAATCACATCCTTATTGTGTATAAGGATAAAAGACCATAGTCATTCTAAATGAATTTTTTCTTCTAAAATAGTGATACCTCTATTGAAACTTTCTGTGATGAAGATCTTGGTAGAAGAATAGAAATTCCTTAATTTTACATGCTTTATGGAGAGTTTCAAACAAAGATATTCCTTTTTATTTGAAGCTGTAAAAAACTGATTTATTTAAAAGTCTATGTTAGGACAATGAAATTGGTTATTGATACATATAAATTTTCATTTTTTTAGAATCATATCTGTTTTGAGCTAAACCAAAAAAAATAAACTTTTAATGAATTTTTTTGTAAAATATGGGGTCTGTGCTTTACAAAGTAATGACATATCTTAGCTGAAAATAAATATTCCTAAAGTTAGACATATAAATAAATATAATCCTTTGATATTTTGGTAATATGATATATTGATTTATGATAATGATATGATAATATTAAAAGAACAGAATGTATTTTTAGAAATCTCATTTTAAAATTCACTTTTTAAGTAATTCAGAAACAAAGAAATATGTTAGTTATAAGCATGATATACATACTCCCCTTCCCAAAATAAGGTTTTCAAAAAGAGGTGGCACTGATGATGGTGGCCTTGTAGAGTTTTATTTCATATACTTTAGAACACATTAAGACTATTTCTTTTGGGCAGCCGCTGTCGCCCAGCGGTTTAGCACCGCCTGCTGCCTGGGGTGTGATCCTGGAGACCTGGGGTCGAGTCCCACGTCAGGCTTCCTGTGTGGATCCTGCTTCTCTCTCTGCCTGTGTCTCTGCCTCTCTCTTGCTCTCTCTGAATGAATAAAAAAAAAAAAAAAGACTATTTCTTTGGAGAGATTGGAGGAAGGGAGTGATAGCTCTCCTTCTGTGCCATAAACCTTAAAGAAGAGTTCCAAAATGATTTTAAGATAAAATAATACAAAAAAAAGAGATAGAATAATACACACATTTAAATGCAATTCGACTTCTCAATACTTAAAATGTAGAATTTATAAGCATTTGTTCCATTTTTATTTAAATTATTCATTTATGACTACTATTTTCATAAACTATAATTTTTTTAAAATAATTAATTTATTTCCTCTTAATATATAGCTTTATCAAAACCTCAAAACAGGAAATATTTATTTCTTTTGAAATATGTCAAACAGGTGAAGCTCTTTGTTTTTTTCTCCTTCTTTCTATGTTTCTTCTATCCTTTATTCTATCTATCTATCTATCTATCTATCTATCTATCTATCTATCATCTATCTAATCTATTGTGTTTATGTTAAAAATTATCCCTATTTACTTTTTCTTTCTTTATAAATTTCATCAGTTGCTCTAGGGCTTCTTTGCTAATACCTTAGAATCTGCTCAGTGTTTGAGAAAAGAGGAGCCCTTTACAGTTTTGTTTACCCAGAAATAGCCTGTTGTTTGAATTCCTTTATATCTCAGCTCTCAGGTATCTTCTTAACCCACTCAACGGCTGTGGTGAGGAGTCTGGCTGGTAGCCATATTGTGCTCTATAGCTCTTGCCTAGAGGAACATTCTAATGAATGTGTGAGAAAAAAATAAAAATAATTTTTAAAAAACCTCACTATTTGACTTTTTAAGAAGTAGATTTGTCAAGATTTTGAGGAGGGCAATTTATTTTATTTTATTTTAGTTTTCACCTGTCTTCCAAACCTGAGTGTTTGCTAGAGAATTTATTTTTGAGAATGCAAACATTTGAATGAATGAAAGTCAAAACAATTTTGACATATGCCAAGGAGTATGGGATTCTTCTCTCTTTTTTCTTAAAAATATGCCTAAATAAATTGCATTATAAACCCAGGTACATGACTCCAGTTTTTAATATCCATTTTAGAGGTAACTGGTTAATTGCATTTTCTATATTTCTATTGCCTTAACTGGCACCTTTTTTTAAGATTTTATTTATTCATGAGAGACACAGAGAGAGAGAGTCAGAGACACAGGCAGTGGGAGAAGCAGGCTCCATGCTGGGAGCCCGATGTGGGACTCAATCCCAGGACTCCAGGATCATGCTCTGGGCCAAAGGCAGGCACTAAACCACTGAGCCACCCAGGGATCCCCAGCTGGCACCTTTTAAGGAGAGTTCCAAATGCATTTTTCACTGGAAATACCAAGTTTCCCCAGAAATCAGGAAAGACTTAAAATTGAATACCCCACCCCCTCACCCTGATGAACACCATATATATCAGTCTGAGGATCATCAACTGCTACAAAGAATATAACCCTCAATTTTAGGGGACTTACAAATTAGGTTTGTGACAATCCAATGTGGATGTTCTTGGCAAGTTGAACTTTGGCCTCTACAAAGAGATTCAGGGACCCTATATACTTTCATTCTTATAGTTTTGACTTTCTTCGAGTATCAAAGCTCCTTGTATTTAGCCTGAATATGAGAGAACAATGGAAAAGGTACATTATCTTTTTTAATTAATTAGAATTACAAATGAATGATACATATCACTTCCATTCATATTCCATTGCAAAAACAAGTCAAATGACCCTACTTAAATGCAGTTATCATTTGGAAATGAAATCCCTTTTCTGTACTGTGGCTTTTCAGGAACACTTTCCACTCTATGGCTGGGAACAGAAACAGTGGACAGTTAATTATCTTTCTTATCCCAGAACAAAAGCACATATACTTTATCTCTTTATCACCAAAGTTTAGGAAATTTTTCATAGTTGAAAAAAATAGCATTTCACTCTCTACAACATATTAAAGAAAGATTCATATTTATGTTTGATTGTATGGTAGATAGTCAGCAAGCTTTAAGACATAGTATAAAACTTTAATAGTGCAACCTTGAATTATACTAAAAAGTCTTAAATTTTTTTTAAAAGTCTTCATTAAAAGATGAAAATAGGGCAGCCCAGGTGGCTCAGCGGTTTTGCGCCACCTTCAGCCCAGGTGTGGTCCTGGAGACCTGGGATCGAGTCCCACATCAGGCTCCCTGCATGGAATGGAGCCTGCTTCTCCCTCTGCCTGTGTCTCTGCCTTTCTCTCTCTCTCTCTCTCTCTCTCTCTCTCTCTCATAAATAAAATCTTTAAAAATAAAAAAGATGAAAATATTCCTTGCCTATTTATTCTTATTTTAATTTACAAATTGCATAACTTTTTAAACAACAAGTTTACTTTCTATTAGAATAAGGGTAGTTTTAGCTTGATCCAATACTAGTATCTATGATAGAACTGGATTTGATAAAGTAATTATGATTGACTGTAATTGAATTTTAAAGTCAAGTTTTGTGACATAGACATTTGTAATTTGAAGGAGAGGAGACCCATCACAGCTTCTAATTACCTTCCCATAATAACAAATGTGGATATAAAGCAAAAGTAGGAAACAGTTACTTATATGCCATGTGAACAACCTTTTTTATTTATCACAGTATTTGAACACTCAGTGTGCTCTAATTAAATCATAGTGCCAACTACTGTGAATTAAAAAAAAAAAAAGACCAACTGGGTGGCTCAGCAGTTAAGCATCTGCCTTCAGCTCAGGTCATGATCTCAGGGTTCTGGGATTGAGACCCTCGTTGGGCTTCCTGCTCAGCAGGGAATCTATTTCTCTCTTTCCTTCTCCCTCATTAACTCTCTCTATCTCTATCTCTATCTCTCTCCACAAAGAGGAAAAAAAAAAAAAAGGAATAGTAATACTCCAGATTAGGAAGACTAGAAATTAATGGAGTGCTTAGAACTATTAGAAATTGCACCAGCCCCTATGAAGTGAATGTTCGGGGAGGTAGAGATTAACTACATAATATGTTATATATTCTTTTTGTAATAGAAAAAAAAAGAGTAAATTTTTGTGGAGGACATTTCATGTATCTCCTAATTACTAAATATTTTCTCTTATTTGAGCAGTGACTACTTTGAGTTCACTCTTTTTCCAGTCTTAAACTAATTAACTGGTCTCATTTATTGCCTTATTCTAATATCATTGCTGCTCTAAAGATAATTGCCTGGTGGTGCCAAGGCCAAAAAAAAAAAAAGTAAATAATTAATTTTAAAGTCAAGGAAATAATATGGATATTTGGAAATAATGTAAAATAAAGGCAAATTTTTCTATTCAGAGACCAACATTTCTAGCTATGTCAGAGTTTAAAGAATAAGAGCTTTCAGGAAATTATCATATTAAATTCTCTAAAAATAAGTTATTCCTGGCTGGTAAAAATAGAAAGCTTTTATGACCTTATAATAATCACAAGTTCTTCCAAAAGTAGTTAAATAAATATATACTTTCTAATTTCCGTGAATAAAGTAAGTAGCCCAGGTCTCTGTAAAGACTCAAACAAAGACCACCCTTGTTAGGATATTCTCTCTATGCTAATAAGGAATTGTTTTTCATTCTCTGAGGGGAAATGCTAATGGGTAGGATTTAATCATAATTTTATCAAATAGGATAATTTTGAAAATTTACTTATTGATATAGCAGAAGTATTGCTTAAGATCTTCAAAGGATCTTCTCTGCCCCTAACTTTTAGAGATACTAGAGATGTATCTCATATAGAATAAATTTATAATAATAGAAAACAAATATGTAGTATCAGTTTTATTTATATTCTCAAATATACATTTAACAAGAAAAGCAGAAAATTGTCTGGGCATATGTGTTAACATTGACAATCTACATGTGACATGGAAGGATAAATTTTGTCAAAAAAATATGTGACGGCTATTAAGATTTGAAGATTTTTCTATTGTACGTGCTAAAAATGTATAGAGGAGCGATAACACTTTGCCTCTACCCTCTTAGGGTCTTCAACTAGAGCTTGAGAATTAAATTAAGTTGATATAAAACAGATTAATAGGAGAAAAGCATATAGATTTATTTAATATAAATTTTTTTATTTAATATAAATTTTACATGACACAGAAGCTCAAATAAGAAAATGACTACCAAAATGCTTTTACACTAGGTGAAAAAAACAGAGGCAGTTGTGGAAAAGTAAGCAAAATATATGAGAAGACTAAAGGAAAATAATAATTTATGTCTGTTTGTATAGAATTTTTTTGGCTTGGACTCTCTGTCTCTGGTGATAAGAATGTTTCTTCCATTCTGGTATAGGAAGGGCATCCTTGACATAGTTTTATATTCTGCTTTTAGAAAGAAAAGAGCAGGTCAGAATGCCCTTCTCATACCTGCTGTTTTTTAAGTGTCAGCAGCTCAAAATAATCCTCATGCCAAAGTGGTATATTGTAGAGTGACATGTTCTTCAGATGGTATTTTTCATACTTTTGATGTTTAAATTTGCAATAATGTCATCTTCACTAGGATGTAAATATGTAATATCTATTATTATGATATCTATATAACAATTTCTATGTTTCATTTGCCTTTTTAAAAATACGTTATATATTTATTTAACATAGAGCACGAGCAGGGGAAGCATCAGGCAAAGGGAGGGGGAGAAGCAGGTTCGCTGTTGAGCAGAGAGTTGGACAAGGTGCTCAATCCCAGGGATCCCAGGATCATGACCTGAGCCACAGGCAGGCACTTAACCGACTGAGCCACCCAACGCCCCTCATTTGCTTTTAAAAGAAAGAATATACAGGCAAGTTTATAAAATTATTAGTGTTCCTATACTAACTTTCAAATAACCCATGGAATATGAGGCTCCTCAATGTCAAATAAAAGTGCCTTTTTAATCCCCTAGGAAATTATCAAGAGGAATCAAATATTACATTTTTTTCTTACTTGTTTTTAAGTTATACATAGTGTATTGTTAGTCACATGAGGACTGTGATTTGTAGTTTATATCATTTAAATTTACAGAACGCTTCTAACATGCTTTTCGGCTTTTCATTTAACAAAGTTTGCTAAAACAATGATTCAATTAGTGATTCTTAAAAGATTTGTTTGCCTTTTTTAAAATGAATATTAGTGGATTTTTCTTGGCAGAGGCAGAAGGAGGGATTGGTTTTATAAAATAACCTTTTTTTTTTTTCAAACAGTGGCTAATATCATGGTAGTATTTGAGTAGAGCTGTTGAAATACAAGTTTAAAGTTGTCATGGAGTCATTTGATTTGTTATACCATTTGATCAAACTTATAAAAAATTTGTTTTTTGAAAGCACTATCTCCCCAGAACTACATTTTCCATGAATCATAGTGGCTTATCAATTTGTGATATATAAGGAGAAAAATATGATCAATGTAAAATAAAAATCTAAGGTTATTTTAAATACTGTAAAACTCATGAGATATCTATTCTGCAATGAATATATGCTAACTGGTAAGCCAATTAAAATTAGAATTGAAATTCAGAGATTGGATAAATAGATGTTTTGGATTTACATGCTTAAACTATGAAAAGAACATGCTAATTGGTAGTTCATTTTATTTTTTACCATATTGAATTTTATTATTTTTATTATTTTATTTTTTTAAAGATTTTTATTTTATTTATTCAGGAGAAACAGACACACACACAGAGAGAGAGAGAGAGAGAGAGAGAGAGAGATTGAGAGAGAGAGGCAGAGACAGGCAGAGGGAGAAGCCGGCTCCCTGTAGGGAGCCTGATGTGGGACTTGATCCGGGGCATCAGGATCAGGCCCTGGACTGAAGGTGGCACTAAACCGCTGAGCCACCTGGGCTGCCCCTACACTATTGAATTTTAAAAACAATCTTGAATCTTTGAGAATTTTAAGATAAATGTGTTTTATATATTCCTTTTGGTCTCATCTTCAAATCTACAGAAAAATTAAAACAATAGTAAAAATGAATACTAAATACCTTTATCTGAATTCACCAATTCTCAACAGTCACATTTTTTTCTTTCTTTTCTTCTATATTTCATTAAAAAAAATTGGAAGTTGCAGATTCTGAAACTCCTTCTATAAATATTTTCTTAAAACTACGACATTCTCCTACATGAATATAATACCACTATCCTATCCAGAAAGTTCAACATTGACAAAATAATCTTATCTATTAAATAGTCCATATTTAAACCTCCCTATATTCCCAGTTGTCCTAGAGTTTTTTGTTGCTTTTGTTGTAAGATCCAATCAAGGATCACAGAGTTGCACTTAGTTGTTATATATTTTTAAATCTAAAATAACAGCCCCAAACCTACATTTTTCTTTCTTTCTTTCTTTCTTTCTTTCTTTCTTTCTTTCTTTCTTTCTTTCTTTCTTTTTTAATTTTTTTTAATAATTTTTTTTAATTTTTATTTATTTATGATAGTCACAGAGAGAGAGAGAGAGAGAGGCAGAGACACAGGCAGAGGGAGAAGCAGGCTCCATGCACCGGGAGCCCGATGTGGGATTCGATCCCGGGTCTCTAGGATCGTGCCCTGGGCCAAAGGCAGGCGCCAAACCGCTGTGCCACCCAGGGATCCCGATGTTGTAATTTTTAAATATCTAGGCCAGCTATCATATATAATGCCCCACAATCTGGATTTTTCAGATTGATTCATCATACTTAGATATCACTTAAACATCTTTGGCAAGAACACTATATATGTGATATTGCATGGAATCATGAAACATGTTATTTATAATTTGAGGTTTGATGCTTGCACGATCTCTACATTATAAGGTGGCTTGTTTCCCTTTGCTATTACTACGTGATACACAGGCTAATACTTTGAAACTAGGTGAATAACTTTCTTCATTAGCATTTGAGCCAATGATTTTAGATTCATTGATGATCCTTGTTTGAATAGATGATCATACATAGTATGGTTATTTTCTCATTCTATCATTCTTTTTACATGTATTTGCTTGTATAATTATGTGAACAATAGCTCTTCTTCCCATCTACACTTTTTAAGTTTCACTAGAGACGTAGGGATTTAAAAAATGTGTCTTATATTTTTTTATAGTCAATTCATCCAAAGTTTAAATTGTTATATGTAATCATATAGAATACAGTAGTCAGAATGAATGATTTTCAATACAGGACAATATGGGTGAATCTCATAGAAGTTATACTAATTAAAATAAGTTTGACACAAGAGTATATTCTGTATGATTCTATAAGTTACAAAATAGACAAAAAATATCTATGCTGTTAGAAGTCAGGAGAGTGGTGGCTTTTGATGATGTATGAATGTGGCTTCTAATGTTTTTATAATGTTCTATTTTTCTTGATCTGGGTCTGGAAAAAAATTGTGTTCTTACAATGAAAATTCACCAAATAATGCCTTATTTTTAAGTTGGTATTTTTCTGTTTGTGTGTCATACATCAATATAAAGTTAGAAAAAAAAAAAAAACATGACCCAAATTTGCTCAATTGGGCAAGGCTAGCTCTTTTGATATTCTGACATGTTCCCACTAGTCATTAAGAAGTTCTTTGATTTATTGGCCCTAGCATATTTCCATTTTCAGTTTGTGCTTTCACTCCCTAGACTTGAAATCATCATTTCTCTAGAGTCCTGATTCCTTTTAGAAACTGAGAACTGGGCACTAAGTATGTTAATTGCTAGTGGAGTGTCATTACTCTTAGATTCCTTCACGGTTTGAGAGAGCTAATACTCACACATACACATGTACCACATTTGTGGGATTTTTTCCTAATTATGAGGTCATACCCGTACCTCCAATTCAAATTCTACTCTAGAGTTTTTCTCTACTTTCCTATGATTTGTACTTCCTTTTCCTAGAGTTATAAATCTGATTTCCAAAAGTATCAATGTTATTTTCTTATGTAGCTTTTCCTACAATACACACACAATAATATTAGAATTATTATGCTAATACAACTACCAAAAATAAACCTACAAAGGAAAGTCCGAAGCTCAAGGCAATTGATATGATCAGTGAGGTCATATCAATTTATCTTTTCCTTTCTCTTTGTTGTTATTTATTTGGAAGCATTTCTATTTTATCAGGACATGTAATAATTATATATTATTCTTTCACTTTGTCCCCACCTATATTTTGATCATAAATCTGAAATAAGCACAATAAATGCTCACTGTTAGTCATTTGCCAAATTCTTCCCAATTATTTTTGAACCATGAAATAAGTTTTCTAGTAGATTCCCTAGAGAGGACTTGACTCCAGCATTCCCTGAATTCTTGAATGTTTAAACATGTGTTTGGGTAGCCATGAAACTCGAAGGAGACATTGGCTGGGTAATAGGGCCTTGAGCTTGTTCTTTCCCTAATTTTTTAGAAATACATTAATCCAGTGTTACTTTTTCTGTTGCTCTAGAGAGATAATGGTTCATGATTTTCATCTCTTTACAAGTGACTTGCTTGTTTTACTGAATAGCCCAGATCTTTTTCTTTATTTTTACAATCTAATTATTCCATTAGATTATGTCTCAGAGTTAATACATGGAATATTAAATTAGAGCTTTTGTATTTCCAGAAGAAAAATTCTTAGGTTATGATTTTAAATATTAGATATCTGTTTTTTATTTTCTTTTTTTTTCAAGGAAACCAATTATACATTTACCAATGCATTTAAATCATTTATATGTATTATGTTCTCTCTAATCATTCTTAGCCCTTTTGATGTAGTTTTGTTTTCTTAGCTGTCTCCATTATGTTAACAAGTGCTCTTTATTATAGTTTAAATCAAATATACATTTTTTGGGAACCTTGGATTTAGTCTTCATTTTCATTTCTGAGATTTTTTTCACTTTCCTACCTAAATTCAGTCAACTCCTATCATGACTTTTTTTTTTTTTTTTTTTTTTTTTTTTTTTTTAGAGAGAGAGAGAGGAAGAACGCAAGCTAGGATAGGGTGAGGGGCAGAGGGAGAGAGAGAGAGAATCTCAAGTATACTCCATGCTGGGCTCAATCTCAGACCCTGAGATCATGAGCTGAGATGAAATCAAGAGTTGGAGGCTCAAGTGACTGAGCCACCCCGATGCCCCATGACTTCCTTTTTAAAATCTGGTTTAGTGCTGATATTTTGGATTTAATATTGAAGGTTAAAAAAAAGTACATGCCTACCTATGTGAATATTCTTTATTTTCCAGATGTTCAGACTTTATTTCTCAAGTTACCTCTATTTCTCCTAGAAGTGATGTTTACAAGACTGACAGTCTCAGACCACCTCTGGTCCTGTCCTTTAAAGCCTGTCTTTCAGTTCCAGAATAAACTAGAGCTGTCATCCATCAAATTTCTGACATGGTCTTATAAATTCTGAGAATCTTGTCAGAATGAGTCTGTGTTTCAGCTATTAGGTTTGTTCTTCTCTCTTTTTTCCTCACATACTCTGTTTTAGTATATACACGAGCTGACTATTCTTATTTTTCCCCTGCTTGAACATCATTTGAAGTATTTGATATTTTTAATCCCCCGCTTATATGTGACTACAGGTGAAGGGAGTTCTCTATCCTCTTCTTTTCTGATCTATACAACTTTTGGAGTAGGAGTGCAAATATTCAGATCTACATGGCCTCTATTATCCTATATAGATGAAACATTTCTTAAGATTAAAATGAGAGATTCATCTATTTTCAGCTTTGATGTTTTTATATGCATGCTGTTTTGCATTATGTATAGTCTTGCATGATTTAACATTCAGTGATCATGTACTAAGAACCTGTTATGTGCCAAACACATGAACTGTTTCACTTAACTGGAATCTTTAAAGCCTTTTCATGGGTGTAATTCTTTAGATTAGAATCAAGGCTTAAAGGTTATTATTTTCATTTGTTGTAAACCATTTGTATATTCATAAAGTGCTTTGAAATAATTTTATTCATTCCCACAATAACCACTATTAGGAAAACAGTCTTTACCTATTTGATTTATGAAAAAAAAGGAGCTGAGTAATGTTCACATAACAAAGGAAAACATGTAAGAAATTTGATTTAAAAAATAATCCCAATTGTAAACTAAGCAAGTGTGGAAACTTAGAAAAAAGAAACAGTTCAGAGAACATATGATTTCAACCTCTGGGCCAAACATCCTCCACCTTAATAAGGATGACCAACTGAAATACATGGAACAGCAGTAAATAGTGCAAGATTCTAACAGTGTAAACCTCAGAAGAAGTCAAGTAGTGGGAGGGCTGCATATGGAACCGAGTGGGATTAGACGGACTTTGTTGACAGATTTTAAATTGTTAGAGGGATAAAGCTAACTAGAAATACTTTACTCAATTTTTAAAATCCAGAATGATCAATGTCTGTGTATTAGTTAATGAGGGATGGGTTTGCCTACTATGAATGATGAGTTTTGTAAGGATGTTAGAAAGTAAGGCCATAAAGGTCAGGGGGGCACTCATATACTGACAACCTTCAAAGTGAAAATGAAATAAAATTAATACAGTGAGAAATAAAAAAAATGGATCTTAATCTGAAGGACACTATGATGAAAGAAGAAATGAAAGCATTTTAAAGATTTTATTTATTTATTTATTTGAGAATGAGAGAAAGAGAGAGAAAGAGAGCATGCACACTAGTAAGTAGGGGAGGAGCAGAGGAAAAGGGACAAGCACACTCATGGAGCTGACATGGGGCTCAATAGCATGGCCCAGAGATCACAACTTAAGCTGAAACCAAGAGTTAGTCACTTAATTGACTGAGCCACCCAGGTGCCCAGACATAAAGGCACTTTATATCACAACTCTTTAATGTTTTCCACTGTGAAATCTGACATAAAAGTTTTTCAAAAGAGGTATATCCCCCACCTAGGTCTTCTGAAGCAGAGATGAGAAGAGTTTGGATTTGAACTTATTCGTGTGCTGGGGCAGTAACTTGGTTTCTTTTTCTTTTCTTGAGAGATAATGCAAATGTTAGCAAGTGAGAGTGATGCCTCTATTTTATATTTGTATGTTTATAAAGCTCTAAGTTTATTTATATATAAAAACAGAGCAAAGGCACTGTTCCCCTACTTGCCTTCAAATATGAATACCTTTAATAAATATATATTTTTATATATTTGTATCTAAAATATTCACAAACATTGGTCCCTCTTTACAAGTAATAATTACTACTGACCCTATACCAGTGAACTCTTTGCCACCCAGCCAAAGATGGATTGTTGGCATAGAGGATGGCATCAATGGTGAGATTCCAAGATCGAGGCTAGCAGCTCGAAGTTAATGCATTTATTTGGATGAGTCATCAGGATACAGAAATGGCATTATTAGTTGAGAGGAAAAAATGAAAATGAAAGACACTTTGAAAGAAAAAGTGACATAATTAAGAGATACTAGCTATGAGCAAGGAGGGAGAATAACTATAGCTGTATTCTGAACTTTAAACCATCACTGTGACTTTGCAACTCTGAAATCTAAAGAACTTAAAGGAGTATGATTACGCATTTGTGTATGCCTTCTTTATTCAGCAATTGTCACTGAATGGCTAATGTAGAACAGTAACTGTTCTAAACACAAGAATTTGATGATTAACCAAGCAGAATAAATCCATAGTCTCTCATTTAAAAACTTACAGTTGTTATTAACTATAATTTCTACAGTTACAGTTAATAAAAGAAAAAATGATATTGTGCCAAACTTCCCTCTTTGATTAAAATGCATTTAAATGAAAAGAGGAAATTTTGTGTGATAAAACTTTGTATAACTAATATACTTTGGGTATTTGAGAATAGAGAAATTTATCTCATACCTATTTTGTGCCCGGAATTCTGTCCAATGCATCATATATACACATTATCTCATTTAGTCATTATAACATTGTTGTAATGTTCAAATTATTTCAACCTCTCATAGGTAATGAAAAATGAGCCTTAGAATAATGGGTAGCTTGCTGAAGGCACATACCATAAGTCATCTAAGCAGCTTTCCTTATTTGATTATATGCATCTGAAAATCTTTAAAAAATGTGTTAGTCTTGGTTTCTTTTCAGATAATATAATTTTAGGTAAACATACTTTTTCTTTTTTCTCTCTCTCTTTTTTAAGGATTTTATTTATTTATTCATGAGAGACAGAGAGAGAGAGAGAGAGAGAGAGAGAGAGAGAGAGAGACGGGCAGAGACACAGGCAGAGGAAGAAGCAGGCTCCATTCAGGGAGCCTGATGTGGGACTCGATTCCGGGTCTCCAGGATCACGCCCTGGGCTGAAGGCGGCGCTAAACCACTGAGCCACCTGGGCTGCCCACTTTTTCTTTTCTTTTTTCTTTTTTCTTTTTTCTTTTTTTTTTTTTTTAAGTATTCTACACTACACCTAACATGGGGCTTGATCTCATGACCCCAAGATTAAAAATCACATTGCTCTATCAACTGAGGTAGCCAGGTGCCCCCAACATATATTTGTTCTTTGAAATTTGAGGATATGTTAGACTCCTTATTATGAACTTGAATATTATCATACACAACAATAAATCAGTATAGAACTGCACTGTCCAATGTGGTAGCCACTGGCTATATGTGGTTACTTAAATTTAAAACAGCTAAAATTAAAAATTCAGATACCAGGAGCAACGTGGCTTAATCGGAGCCTCCTGGCTTTCCCTCCAACCATAAACACACAAAATATATGACTTTACACGGATCAGTTCCCTCTAAGAGAAATCCAGAAACTAGTTGAATGATTCCTACACAGTAAGTTATAGAAAACATTCACCCAGAAATGGGTAGAAAAAGCAGACATCACTTGGGCCACAAATTTCCACTTTTCAGCATAGTGCCTTACAATTGGGAGGGAACCCCAAACTCCTGATTTCTTGCTGGGGAGCAAATGGTTTGGACCATACCACCTGAACTGTTATGACTTGCACACGAATGACTGGCTCCCAAATTATCTAGCTCAGAGTGTCAGTGGGGCTTAGCATTCATGAGTCCCCCAGATCAAATTAAACAAAGAGGCAGTTTAACAGGTACATGAGCACCTCCCAGGAGTATCCTTCTCATCCTTCAGGCTTGGCACAAAGGGAAAGGGAAAACCTCAAGGCTTCTAGTTTCTCCCTGGAAGGAGTTTGATCACATACTTTTTCAGCTACTGCTTTGGGATTAGAGTTTTGCTCAACCTACATGTGGGAGTTGGCTGGATCATTCCAGGAGACCAAAAAAGCTGTGGGCACTTCCCTGGTTTTCTTCCTATAGCTTGCTCCAACATTAAAATCAAATATCCAGCTTCTCTCTGGAAGGAGCTTATCCACATATGTAGCACCCTGCATTTATGGCTCCCACCTGAGGGATGGGCTTCCAAATCACTGAGCTCAGAGAACTGACAAGGCTCAAAACTTATCAGTCATGCAGAACCACATTAAACAGTAATTGGCTTTTAAATGGGCATATGAACATTTCCCATGGCTATCCCCCTAATCTCAGCATAGAGGGATCAGGCAAAAAAATTAAGGCCCCAGGTTTCTTCCCGCAAGGTTTGACTGTATATTGCTGCCAAAGGGTCAGGCTTTTAATTAGCCTATGTCTGGGAGCTTTTAGGACACATAGTTTTTAAAATCTTCTAGGGGCCTAAATGGGCATGTGGGAACTTCTGTGCCTTCTCCCTCTAGCTTACCCCAGTGATAAAGCAAGTCTCTAGCTTCTCCCTGAAGACAGTTTGTTCAAATATCTACTGTCCCAGCTTCTGTGGCTGCCATTTGCTGGATTGGATTCTAAATCACTTAGCTTTAAGAACTGATAGGGTTCAGCACAAGCACTCCCAGTGTCTACTCATTCCAGCTCAGTGCAGAATATGTAGGCAAAAACACCCACCTCCCAGCTGCTACTTGATAAAGGCTAGACTGCCTATCACATATCAACTTTCTCAGCTTCCCAAAAGTTGGGTTTCAATTAGCCTTACACAAGAGCTGACAAGGCAGGGAACTAGTAGTCCTTTGGGACCTTGAATATGCATGTGGGCATTTCCCCCACCTTTAGGGCTTGATGAGACTTGGCACACCTGAGTTTCCTGGGAGCCACTAAGAAAACAAAACAAACAACAACAATAAAACCCTAGTTGTTTGCAAAAGGAAAAAGAAAACAAAAACTTGAGTGGCATTCAGAATCTCAGGCCGGGCTGATTAGCAAGGCTCATCTCCTACAAAAGGCTATGTTAGGACTAGGAGAGGTGGTTGTTTTATCAAACAAACAGAAACCAACAGAGGACTCAAGGAAAATGAAGAACTAGAGGAATATGTTTCAAACAAAACAACACAATAAAGCTTAACAAGAAGCCAACACTAATGAATGGTGATTGAGTGATTTACCCAATAGAGAATTCAAAATAATGTTCATAAAGATACCCCCTGAAGTCAGGAGAGCAACATATCAACCAATAATAGAAAATATTTTTAAATCATCAAAAAGAAATCATAGAACTGAAGAATACAATAGCTGAATTGAAAAATTCGGTAGAGGGGTCAACATCAGACCAGGTCAGGCAGAAGAAAGGAACAGCAAACTCAAAGACAGGTCAGTGGAAATCATCCAGTGGAAGAAACAAAAGGAGAAAAAAAAAAGAATGAAACATTGAAGAAAGTACTGGTAATGGTAAATATTCAATCAAATTCAGATTACCCTAATATTGCAATAGTGGTGTGTAAATCACTTGTAACTCTATTATAAAGGTAAAAGACAAAAATATTAGAAGTGACTCTAACTACAATAATTTGTTGATGAGTACACAATGTAAAAATATGTAAACATGACATCAAATCATAAAATGTAGGCAACAGAATAAAAGTGTAGAGCTTTTGTATGTGATCAGTTGTTATCAGCTTAAAATGACTGCTGCAGCTATAAAATGTTTTATTTAAGCCTCAGGTAACTACAAAGCAAAAACTTATAGAAGATACTCAAAAGAAATAAAGAAAGGAAATAAAGCAGAAATCACAAAAGAGGACAAAAAGAAAGTAACAAAGGATCTACCAAACACCCAGAAAACAATGTACACAATGACAACAGGAAGCTTTGCTTATAAATGATAACTTTAAATGTAGGTGCACTAAATTCTCCAATCAAAAGACACAGAGTGGCTACATGGATAAAAGACAGAGAGAAAGAAGAGAGAAAAGAGTGGGGGAGAAAAAGGAGAAGGGGGCAGGAGAGAGATGCCCTTTATAGGATATTCATTTCAGGTTAAGAACATATATGGACTAAAAGTGAAGGGATGGAAAAAAATATTCTGTGAAAATGAAAACCAAAAGAGAGCAGGGGTAGCTATACTTATTCCAGACAAAATAGACTAGAAATGTACAAGCTTACGAGATTGAATCATGAAGAAATAGACAATCTGAATAGACCAATGAGTAAGAAGACTAAATCAGTAATCTACAACCCCCCCCCAAAAAAAGAAGTCCAAGACCATATGGCTTTATCAAATATTTGAAGAAGAATTTAAGTTCTACCAAACATTTAAGGAAGAATTAATACCAGTTCTTCACAAACTCTTCCAAAAAGTTGAAAAGGAGGGAATACTATCAAACTTATTTTATGAGTTTACTTATTTCCCTGATAACAAAGCGAGATATAGACAGTAGAAGAAGAAAAAAATAAGAACCAGAAAACTATAGGCCAATATCCCTAATGAATCTAGATGCAAAAATTCTCAACAAAATATCAGTAATTTGAAAGAACCTTAAAATTTTCAAACACCATGATCCAGTGAGAATTATTCCTGCAAAGCAAGGATTGTTCAATATACAACAAAATGCGATACATCCCACTAACAAATTGAAGACAAAAATCATGTGACCATCTAGATGAAAACCATATGATTATATCAATAGATGCAGGAAAAAAGTTGACAAAATACAATATCTGTTTAAGGTAACTTAACAAAGTGAGTTTAGACGAAACATACTTCAATGTGATAAAGGCCATAAATGAAAAAACTCACAGCTAATATCATATTCAATGGTTAAAAACTGAAAGTGTTTCTTCTGAGATCAGAACAAAGATGTCTACTTATGTCACTTTTATTCATCATAGTACTGGAAGTCTTAGATGCAGCAATCAGACAGTAAAAAATAAAGGCATCTAAATTGATAAGGAAGAAGTAAAACTGTCAGTATATGCGGATAACATGATACCCCATTTAGAAAACCTAACGACCTCACTAAAAATTATTAAAATTAATAAATGAATTTGGTAAGTTTGCAGGATACAAAATTACTGTAACAGAAATATGCTGTTTCTATATGCTAATAACTGAGTAGCAGAAAGAGAAATAAAGAAAATAATCCTATTAGTATTGCATCAAAAATAATAAAATACTAGGAATAATTTTAACCAAGGAGGTGAAAGACCTATGCTCTGAAAACTATAAGACATTGATGAAAGAAACTGAAGACAATACAAACAAATGCAAAGATATGTCTTGCTCACAGATTGGAATAATTCATATTGTTATCTCCATATAACTCAAAGCAATCAATATAATAATAATATAAGTCAATATAATCCCTATCAAAGTACCAGTAGTATTTTTCTCAGAACTAAAAAAAATAATCCTAAAATTAGTATGGAATCACAAAAGACCTCAAATAGCAAAGCAATCTTTAGAAAGAAGAAACAACCTTAGATGTCAAGATATACCACAAAACTTTAGTAATTAAAACAGTACGGTATTGGAGTGCCTGGGTGGCTCAATTGGTTAAACTTCTGCCTTCAGCTCAGGTCATGGTCCTAGGGGCCTGAAATTGAGCCTCTGCATCAGGCTCCTTGCTCAGTAGGGAGTCTGCTTCTCCTTCTGCCCCTCCCCCTGCTCATGCTCCCCCCCCAAATAAATAAAATCTTTAAAAAAATACAGTATGGTATTGGCATAAAAATAAACACACAGTTCAGTAAAAAAGAGTGGAGAGCACAGAATATACCCATATTTATATGGTTGATTAATCTATAGCAAAGGTGGCGAGAATATACAATGGGGCAAAGATAGTCTTTTCAATAAATGGTGCTGGGGAAACTGGACATGCAAAAGAATTAAACTGTACCACTTTATTTCACTATGTACAAAAATAAATTCAAAATGAGTTAAAGATCTAAATGTGAGACCTGAAAAGATAAAAATCCTAAAAGAAAACATAAACAGTACGTCTTAGATATCAACCTTTACAACACTCAATGGTAAAAAGCTGAAAGCCATTTTCTCTAATTATCAGGTTAAACAAGGATGCCCACTCTCATTACTTCTGTTCAACATAACATCAGAAGTCCTAGCCTGAGAAATTAGGCAAGTAAAAGAAGTAAAGGCATCCAAACAGAAAGGAAGAAAATGATAAAATTTCATAAAGTCTGTAAATATCTTGTAAAAGTTGTAAAATTGTCTCTCTTTGCAGATGATACAATCCTAATATAGAAAACTTTAAAGTCTCTATTTAAAAAACTGTTATAATTAATAAACAAATTGAATATTTAAAAAACTGTTATAATTAATAAACAAATTGAATTTAAAGAATATAAAATGAACATACAAAAATCAGTTACATTTCTATATACAACTATTTAAAATAGAAATTAGGAAAACATGCTCATTCATAATAGCATCAAAATAATACTTGGGAATTAATTTAATCAAGGAGGTGAAAGTCCTGTACTACAAAAACTGTAAAATATTATTGAAAGAAATTGAAGAACATACTAATAAATAGAAATATATCCCATCTTTGTGAATTGGAAGAATTAATATTAATATTGTTAAAACCTTGGAACTCACAGGAGAGAAGATAGGGGAGAAAATTCCTTGGCATTGCATTTTTGGATATGACACCAAAAGGACAAGCAGAAAAAAAAAACAAAAAAATCCCCTAAATCCAAAACCAAAACCAAACCAAACAAAAAAATAAATGGCACATATAAATAAATGATATATCAAAAAATAAATGATATATTTATCAAACTAAAAATTCTGCACAGCAATGAAAACAATAATCAAAATGAAAAGGCAATCTACTGAATGGGAGGAAATGTTTGCCAACCAAATGCCTGGTAAAAGGTTAAAATCCAAAATATATGAAAAACTCTTACAGCACAATAGCAAGGAACTAAATAACTCGATGAAAAAAATGGGCAAGGATCTTAACAGACATTTTTCCAAAGAAGTTGTACAAATGATGAATGGATATATGAATGATATTTTGGATCACTAATCGTGAAAGAAATACAAATCAAAGCCACAATGAAGTATTACCTCACACCTGTTAGGCTATCTATTATCAAAAACATAAGAGATAGCAATTTTTGGTTGGGATGTGGAAATAAAGGGAACACTTGTACACTGTTGGTATAGCCATTATGAAAACAATATGGAGGTTCCTCAAAAAATTAAAAATAGAACTAACTCTCATGCAGTTCTACTGCAGTTCTACTTCTAGGTATATATTCAAAGTAAATTAAAACACTATCTTGAAGAGATAATCTGCACTCCCATGCTCACTGCAGCATTATTCACAGTAGCAAAGATATGAAAACAACCTGAGTGTCCATTGCCAGAAAAATGGATAAAGAAAATGTGGAATATACAAATGGGATATTATTCAGGCATAAAAAAAAGGACATCCTGCCATTTGTGACTCCATGAATGGGCCTTGAATGCATTAGCTAAATAAAATAAATCAGACAGATAAAGGTAAATACTGTATGGTATTACTTATATGTGGAATGTCAACAACAACAAGAATAATAGCAACAAGTGGAAAACAGTATGGAGGTTCCTCAAAAAATTAAAAATAGAAATATGATATGATCCAGTCATTTCACTACTGGTTATTTACCCAAAGAAAATAAAAGCACTAATTTGAGAAGACATATGCACCTCTGTGTTTATTGCAGCATTACTGACAATAGCCAAGATAAGGAAGCAACCTAAGTGCCCATTAATAGATGAATGGATAAGGAAATGGTATTTATACAATGAAATACTACTCAGCCATAAAAAGGATGAGATCTTGCCATTTGTGATAACATGGATAGATCTAGAAGATATTATGCTAAATGAAATAAGTGAGACTGAGAAAGACAAATACTATATGATTTCATTCATGTAGATTCTGAAAAATGAAACAAATTCATACATAAATAAGAAACAGAATCAGACCTATAAATACTGAGAACAAACTGATGTTTGCCAAAGGGAGAGGGATGGGGCAATGGGCAAAATGGGTTAGGGGAATGGGAGATACAATCTTCTAGTAATGAAATGGAGAAATCATGGGAATAAAAGGTACAGCATAAGGAAAATATTCAATGATATTATAATAGTGTTGTATGAGGAGAAATGATAGATACAGTTGTGGTGAGCATTGCATAATATATAAAGATGTCAAATCACTATATCGTACACCTGATACTAATGTACCTTTGTGTGTCAAAACTATACTTGAGTAAAAAAATAAAAAAAATAAAATAAAATACCACACACAAAGCTAAACTTCTAGAACAGGGGATAGAAAAGTGGTTGCCAAGGAGTAGAATGCAGAGGGAATGGAGAGTTATTGGTCAAATGGTACAGATTTTAAGTTTTAAGGTAAATATGTTCTTTAGATTCAATGCACAGCATGATGACTCGAGTTAATAATCCTGTATTGTATATTTGAAATTTGCTAAGTGATTAGATCTAAAATGTTCTCACAATGCACAACACAGAAAGCTAGCTATATGAGGTGATAGATGTGTTAATTAGCCTGATTGTGGTATTTGTTTTATACTGTGTACATAAATCAAATATTAATATTGCATCCATTAAATATATTTCAATTTTATTTATCAATTAAACCTTAATAAAGCTGAGAAACAATTCAGTTTCTCATTTGCATTAGCCAAATTTCAGCTGATCAATACTACATGAGCCTAGTGGCTACTGTAAATAAGAGTGCAAATACAGATCATTTACATAATCACAAAAGTTTTATTGAGCAGTGCTAGTATAGATAATCCCATAAATACCAGGTATGGTCCAAATACTGAATGATTTTTGTTTCATCTATATTTATATATATATTTCTTGCCTCCTTCAAGATGAGTATAAGATCCAGTTGATGGATTTTGTATCAATTAAGGTCTGCATGTTTAATATATAGGCTTCTCATTCAAAGCTTTTAGTAAATTTCAATCATCTCTTAAAAAAAGATTTTTGTCCATGGGTGATTACTTTGAAAACAGACCTCAAGCTCTCCAGTCAGTAAAGGATGTTACCTGTGTTGACATTTTGCTCCTTATATATGCCTAAAGGTGGCTGCTAAATTCATCAACTTACAGATATTTAGCATTTGAGCATTACCATAATCCTTATTAATTACTTTAGGAAAGGTGAAAAAGTACATGGTATAAATCCTTATTTTGCTTGACTTGACAAATCCAGTTTTAATTTAGCAAAATCATGTTTCCTGTCTTCCATTAAATAACAGAGAGAAATCAGGTCAGTACCTTTTCCCCACCACTAGTCTGGTCAACAACCATATCCAGCAGCCTCATCCTTACCCCCCTAACATTGTGAACAACTCATTAAGTTTCTGTTGTCTGGTATTTCATTATGCAAAAATGACCAGGTACATTTTACCAAATTTGGAACAGCTGGAACTGAGGTACAAGAGGCACAATGAATACTAATTTTGGAGAGGCATGCCATATGAATTTTGGTGCTTTGAAGAAGAAAACAAATAGCAGTTTCAAATTAGAAATTTATACCAAAGTCACAAGTACAGATGATTAAAATTTGAAAAAAAAAGGGGGGGGGGGATTGGCAACCAGACCACTTCTCACATGAACAGCTCTGTTGCAGGTTCCTGAGTGAGTACCACTAGAAACTGGGTTATTTAATAACGTTCAGAGATTTCCCAAGCAAGTATTATGCCATAGTTACCCAAACTTTTTCCTCTGGCCATAAAATAAAGAAGGAAATGGGATATTTAAATCGTAGTATTTAGATGAAGACATTTCTTCTAATAGTACTCCTCAAGGATTTGGCCAGCAGAAAAGATGTTGGCCGATAATGATTTACCAGACTGGGGGTGGGGGTGGGGGGATTGTATTAAGTGACAGCCTACTCGGAGATGATGGTAAGGAAACTTCTGTGGGTTAATGTTACAACTATTTCCAAAAGGAGCTGCTATTTATTTCACTGGCAAGCTCTGGGGTGTCCAAATAAGTCTTGCTTTCTTACCCTCCACACAGAGAATTAAACCTCAATTTGTGAGACTTGTCTTAATCTTCTCTTTAAATCGTTTAATAAATTGACACCTGCAGATGGAGCCAAGTTGAGTTCTGGAACTGACATAAGTGGAATATACCATGATGCTGCTCACGCCCATCTAAAAAGTGAGAATATTGTACCTAGAAAAAGGCTAAGTTTTCTATCATGGTATTTTTATATCAGTCATATGACAAGATGACTTTGAGGGGATGTGTTCTAAATCTCATCGGAAGTATAATGCTGATAAAAATGTAAATGCTGACACTTTACAACTGAATGGTAAATGACTGAATAATCTTATTTCCCTCTAGTCTCCTCTGGTTTGTAAGTGAAACCAGAATTTCACTCCTCTGGTTTGTAAGTTGAAAAGTGAGTGACACTGACAGATTCAGGACTTTTAAACATTTTTAAATAAGTTCATGGCTTTGTTTGAAAACATACAAGGTAGTGGAAATAGTCATTTATGTAGATACTTTCTTCTTTTCCATCTGAGAATATATGATTAGCAAAATTAATTTTGTTCTAGCATAGTAAAAGATTTTTAAAACTGAAAGTAACTCTTGAGAGCATCCTGTACGTACTCATCATTTCAGAACATAAAATCAAAATTCGAAGAAGTTGAGTAAATTGGACAATATATTAATGAAATAGGAGATGAGTATTTCTAGGACTGGGTCTCAAAGCTTTGTGGTTGCCAGATGCTTTTCATTAGACTTAATTTCTTCTATTTTTGAAACATTTTAAAATTATTTCCTGGAGGAACCTTTCATTTCCTTAAGTTTTATGTAACATTTCTCTTCATTGACTAATAAACATGTGAGGCCTACTTTTATTGATCTAAGGGAACTAATGGAAGATGGGATCCACAGAAAACCTATTTCCTGTCACACCCATCTAGTCCAAAAATACCCCATAGCAAAATCTGAGTGGTCATACCTCCCTTCTTTCCTCCTCTCCCCACCTCTCTCCTCTCCTTTCATGCCTTTTTAACTCCCTCTCTTTCTTTCCTTTCCCTCTCTTTTACCTCTTTCCCAGATATTAAATACCAACCAGCATTGTGTTAGGTCCTAAAATATGAAGAAATCAAGACATATCCTCTGTTCCTTAAATTAACAGTCTCCTAGAAGTTCTGCTGGCACAACAACTGTGGATCAAATAGTACTAATATTTGTAGGCTTATTATTTATTTATTTGTTTATTTATTTATTTATTTATTTATTTATTTATTTATTATTTTATTCATCATTTATTCTCTATATTTTTTATTTGCTTCAGCTTTACTGAGGTATAATTGACATATAACTTTGTAAAATATTCAGAATATACATCATGACAATTTGATACTAGTACACATTGTGAAAGAATTTGCCCCTCTAATTAATTAGCACATCCATCGCCTCACTTGTGTGTGTGTGTGTGGGTGTGTGTGTGTGTGTGTGTGTGTGTGTGAAAACATTTAAGTTCTACTCTCTTATGAAATTTTGACTATAAAGGTACACTTGGGTGGTTTAATCAGTTAAGCATCCAATTCTTGGTTTTGGCTCAAGTCGTGATCTCATGGATCATGAGATCAAGCCCCACGTGGGGTTGCACACTCAGTAGGGAATCTGCTTGAAGATTCTCTTCTTCTACCCCTTCCACCAATCAGGCTTTCTCTCTCAAATAAATAAATAAATCTTTAAAGAAAATAAATTTTAGGCATACAAAACAGTATTATCAACCATAACTACCATGCTTTACATTACATCCTCAGCTCTTGTTCTTCTTATAGCTAAAATTTTGTACTGTTTACCAGCCTCTTGCTATTGTCCATCCACCACCTCCTAGTCCCTGGTCATGATTAATTTTCTACTCTTTGTTTCTATCCCAGACAGTGTTTGTCTTTCCCTGTCTAGTTTATTTCACTGAGCAAAATGCCCTCAAGGCTCATCCATATTGTCACAAATGGCATTTCCTTCTCCCTCATGGCTGAATAACACTCCATTGTGTAAATATGCACATCTTCTTTACCCATTCATCCATTGGTGGCCACTTAGGTTGTTTCCATTTTAAAGCTCAGGCATTAAAATTATTGTCCTGTTATTTTCTAACTTTCTTGAACAAGTGATATCTTTTTTTCTGAATATCAGTCTTATTACATGTAAATGAATAGGAAGGCTATGACCTATTCCCATTGTTATTGACTGATAACATCTTAAAATATAGGAAATTTGGTATTTTTATTTCTCTATTTGATTGTTCTTCGTGAATAGTTTCAATATCATTTTTGTATATTTAACCATATTAACTAGAAAATAATCAAGAAGTCATAAACTCTAGAGAGTCATTAGCAATGCAGAAGCAGGGAAAATTTTTTTTTCTTCTTTCCTCATTTTGGAATTTTTATCTCCACAGACTTAGGGAACAGAACACAACATTCTATGCAATTGCTGAGAAAAGGAACTTTTACTCATGCATTAAAGTAAATATTTTGAAGTTTTTGACAGAGCTGTCTCTGGATAAAAACATGGCTTATGGCCCACTTCCCAGGTGGTCACTACAACCCTTAGGGACACACCTTCACACCTGTCTCTCTTCTCCAATCCTGCTCAGTGGAGTGGAATAAAGAGTCATTCTTCGTTCTTAGAAATCCTGGAGCCAGGGATGCCCAAGTGGCTCAGTGGTTGAGCGTCTGTCTGCCTTTGGCTCAAGGTGTGATCCTGGGGTCCTGGGATTGAGTCCTGCATTGGGCTCCCTGCAGGGAACCCGCTCTCCCTCTGCCTATGTCTCTCTCTCTCTGTGTCCCTCATGAATAAATAAAACAAACAAACACAAAAAAGGAATACTGGAGCCGAAATGAGAAAACTTTAAATTTATATCCACTCTGCCAGAAGACTTGAGTTTGGTCAAGTCCAGAAGAACACAATACATTTTCTTGGAAGACAGCTTAGTTTAGAGGAAAACTGGATTCTGAATTCACATCCCAGCTCTACCTTTTTCCATCAGTATGACCTTGGGAAGTCATTTAACCTCTTTGAGTGTCAGATCATCATCTGAGAAAGGAAAATCAGCTCTTTCTCCCAGGATAAGTCTTTCTTCCAGGATTAAATGGGGGAGTTTATATATACAATTCTTAACATAGCACTTACTGGGTATTAAATAAGGTAGTTCCCTCAACGCTCTCTTTCCCTCTCCTTTTTGGACTAAACGTCTACCTCAATGATAAACCCTAATGAGTTTTTTCATAACTCCTTTGGAAGGCATAGTTCTGGTTATAATTAATCACAAAATAGAGTGGCCAAGGAGGAGAAACATAATCATAATGCCGAAGGAAACACACATGTAATCAGAAAAAAATTCAAGATCTCCAGCACAGGGAAGATAGTACCTCTTTTCCTAGGGCTTTGTCAGTCTGAGGGAAAAGTAGTGTTTCATAGGTGAAATGGAGATGTATGCATTATTTTAATGATCCAGGTTTTCATTAGCAAAACAAAGATGTCCTATAAATAAATTCACTGTCAATATAGAGAAATAAACTACGTAACTGTGTTTCGCCATCAGCTATATTAATGGTACATCACCACATTCCTCCTCTTAAAAAAAAAAAAATATATATATATATATATATATATATATATAACATGCAAGGGGATATAAAATTATATACATATATATTTTTTAAAGATTTTATTTATTTATTCATGAAAGACACAGAAAGAGGCAGAGACAAAGGCAGAGGTAGTCCCCTGCAGGGAGCCTGATGAGGGACTTGGTACTCTTATCATCTCGTGTACTATATAAATATCAGTTAAAAATGTTTATTTTTCACTTTAGTTTCTATTCATTTGCAAATTTGTTTTGGTTTATGATCTCATAGTTATCCACAGGGATATTTTATATCTAGGTTTAGATATACTTAAGTTATGGTTAAATTACAAGGTGGAACATAATTTAGGTCAACCTCAGGTGTCTATAATTTTTTTTACATTAAAAGGTTGTATACATTCATAACAGTTGAGAAATAACTGTAGGCAACTCTAATTTTGTCCTTCCTTGCTTTCTTCTGCAACAATTTTTGAGTATCTACATGTCGATGGTGAAAACTCTGTTAGTGGCAGTTGGAAAAGGAATGGTGAAAAGAGTTAATCAGACATCAGAGAAGTCTTGGTTGCTTGTCCTGGAGTGGTTTCCAGTTCAAGATACTGTGAGAATGATCAGGTCATCTGCCAACATATGGAAATGCCATGTTGGAGGAATTTAACTAACTAATTTTGCTTGATGCATCTGAATGTGAGACCCTACTAGATTTCAGGATGGGATTTTATAGGTCTAAGATTCAAAAGACAGGAGTTAGGTTTTAAGAAGAGAGGGTGTAGGGGGCATTTGCAAAGAGAGGGCAGTTGAGGTCATGACAATAGATAAACTTGTCAAAGAGGGCCAAGGGCAGAGCTTTGATGAAAATTGCATTTAGGAGTATAAATGAGGGAAAAAAAGATCAGATTACCAGACTTTCTTATTCACGATTTTTATCCACTCTAGGAATCTTTTTAAATGTCACTTTTAAAATTTACTATGTATAATTTTATTCTTTTAAGTATGAAATCAAACCTGTTTACCTAGAAGAGATCAGGGAGAAGAATTGTACTGTATGGGAAATGGCATTTGAAATGGGGAAATAATGTAATAAAAGAAAGAGAAACAGAGAACATGGAAAGGACATATTTAGCATATACACTGGTCCTGTGTCAGCCTTTGCTTTCTTTGGAGGTTTTTTTTTTTTTTTTTTTTTCTGTAGAGTGTAAAAAGTATCTATCTTATCAGGTTGCTATGAAGATCAAATGTGATGATACATATCAAAATACAAAATACTCTGGAAAAACATTATTACTGTAGAGACATTTGTTAAGATTTTATCTAGGTGAGCTTTTTAAAAGTAATGTATTGCCATGCAAACATTTTTTTAGTGTTTCATTATATTTATTTATATTTCTATTTTTACCATCTAATTATTTTTCAACATTTAACATTCATGAACGTTAGGAATATTCTATATCATCTGTTTTTATTATATAGATTGCACAATGTGAATTACACAGCATGATGAAGCCATTAACTTCATTAACTAGAAAAGTGGCTTAGGTTTGAAATATAGATGATTTGCAAGTGGTAGGAGGACAAACAGTAAAGGTAAATTGCTTCTTTGCCATCTTTAAAGATCTAATTCGTACTTTCTAGAAAGCTTAAAGAACAAAATAACTTAATTAGTTTGAATTTTTACAGTCAAGATGAATAATCCCATCAATATGGCAGGATTATGTAAGAATTTGCCATGTACTGAATATAAACATAAGAGTACAGTGAATATAGCCTTACTGGAAAAATACCTAACTTTTGGGACAGTGGCAAAAATTGGTGCACAATTATAAGAACATGTATCTTATTTTTAGAAGATCATCTAAATTTCTTTTTAGGTTTTACAGTTTTCTACTCCCACTCCAAAAGTGACATGTAGATTTGTCACTAAAATTCTCAGAGAGCATCAATGCAAAAGATAAATTGAGTAATGAACTAAAATATAGGAATATAGCTTTACTGTAGAATCAGAATACAATTTTTAAGGCGTGTATGATATATGAATAAAACTGTTTGTTTTTTTAGAAAACAAACATATAAATAAGAAACACAAGCCTACTTGGCATTTGGCTATAAATTCTAACATTGTGAAGCATTATGTTCTTATGCTAAAGTGAAAAGGATGGTTAAGTTCTCACACTGCAAGTGAGAGAAATGTACAAAAAAAATCTCACCCAAACACCTGCCAACTTCCCCTTTCCACATCATGTTTTAGAAGTACTGTTTGTACTGAAATACATCTTGTAAATCTTCCACTAGGAGTTCCACACACACACCCCCAACACTCTACACAATTTATAAACTAACTTGGCAATTATTTGAGGACAGCATTTTGCATTTCCATTTCTGTTATTAATATTTCTCACGTTTAAGAGAAAACCAAAAGATAATTCTATTTCCTGTGATCTTTATATTAAATATGAATATATTGACTTATTTGTGGCCCTGTGATGCTAAGGCTATGGCACAATGTCGTCAGTTACCTCCCAAAATATTTTCAAGAGGTTGAGATATGAGGAGGAAAAGAGTGATGTTGAGGTTGCTAGTTCTTATCTGACTCCAGGAATTAGTGCAATCCAATTCCAAATAATTACTGTTAACAATAATAAAATGCAAGACAGCAACACTATAGGTATTAGGAATATTTAAAAAGAAAACAAATATCTGAGGGGGAAAAAGACATTTATTTCAGGAGATTTCATTTGTGTGTGTATGTGTGTGTGTTTTAATTTTTATACTAAGTTCAAGGTTATAAAAGAGTTTGTAAAGCAAAGGAGAAAAACATAAATGCAAGCAAATGTATTAATCCTAGAGAGGAAAAAGAAGATGATCTTGAATAACTGATGATCCATTAGAAATCATTCCAGGGGCTTTTTCTGATGTTCTCTCTTCCTCTCCTCCCCTTAATCTGTCTACCCTCTAGTCTGACTCTGACCCACCACTCTTTGGTTGTTTTTCATCACCCTCCTGCCTTATTATTTTACTAGTAATTAGTGTATTTATTTCTTAAAGTTATATCATCCTGAGAAAATTTCTTAATCTATTATAGCATCAGATTTTCATTCATAAAGGTAGATCATAAACTATAGCATGAACCTGTTATTATCCATATGCAAAGCACACAGTACAGTGCCTGATATATTTACTGGTACATGATGTGTTCTGTATTGGGAAATTATTAACATTGCTATTATTATTACTGCACTGTGCACCAAGCCAACATGCAAATTAAATTGAATAGCAATACTCCCTACGAGTAAATTCCCTGAGGAAGAAAAGGAGATGCATAATTTATCCTTGAGTTTCTGTCTTTGGCTGTATCTGCTACACTATTGTATTTGACTTTATTATCTGTATTTGGATCGATCTCTATATAACTGAATTGGTATCAGCATGAATTCATTCAGTTAGCATTTATTAAGACACTTTGTCAGGGTATTAATCACTGAAGTGCAAATGAGAAGTGGTTTGTAACCTTAAGGTATTTACAGTATAGGAAGAAGAGATAGATCTATAAATAAGTAGATGCTATAAATTATGGAAGTTTGTAAGATAAATATCCATAGTCCATACAGTGTGTGGACAAAACCAACAAACAATTGTCAATATTACATGAGAGTAAAAAGTAAGTGGCAATTAGGAAAAGCTACCCTAAGTATCTGAGTAACTAAAATATGGGCAATCAAAATATGATGCATATTTTTCCTGATTATCCTAAATACAAGATAATATGAAATTATGAAAGGGTGCCAAAATTAGTGGAAGGGTTTGAATTAAGTTTCTTCTTTGGATCGTTTCTAAATATATTTCACAATTAGATGTCAAAATAAAGCCTTGCCCCAAAATTCAACAAATATTTTATTGTATTTATTTGGGCTAGATATTGTGGATATGCAAATACAGAAAAGTAATCTGTATTTTTATTCAGAGGTCTCAATTGTAGTATGAAAACTATGTATGATAATTTACATTTAATAATATATAAATATTATTATAATTATATACTGTAAATATACGTATATTATGGTATACTACAATGGTATAAAATGGGAAATGGTTTGTTTTCCTCTGAGGCAGGGAAAAGGGTTAGAGTGACACTCGAGGTAGGCTTTACATGTATACGGTAGCAGGTATAGAGTACTATCCTGTGAAAGGGCGAAGAAAAGTATAGGCAGAGAGCCTTGATAGTTTGTGAAGGCCTCGCATCATGGCAAGTGGCTTGATTCACTTGGTAAGAAAGGAGACTTAATAGCAAGATTGTTGTGTTGTATTTTGTTTTTAAAGTCTGGAATTTATTTGCATTTTCTAAAATGAGGGGGAAGAAGAGCATAGAGGAAAGAAAACTAGTTAGAAATTGAAATATTTCAATTGGATAACAAATGAAGACTTGAGATAATATTGTGGGGTGGAAGGGGAAAAAATAACTGGATATGGAAGCTGAGAAAGAAGAAATAATGAAGTTTGGCTTTTGTCAATTGCAAGAAGCCAGAGAAAATGCTGTAGTTGATGGCTATAACCCTGTGGTAGGTGATTTATATACAACCAACAGGGATTCATACCCAAGCCACTAAGCAAATTTAAACAGCATTGATTAAAAACAAAGAAACAAACAAACAACAGCAACAAATGACAGGTTTTGCAAGAACTAACGAGATCATTGAAAAGAGGAGCAAGATCTGATCTTTAGCATGAACCTCAAGGTATGCCCAAGTCTGCATTATGGGTGTTATTGTGAAAGAAGTCAAATCCATTTAGTAATAGTTATTTAGTATGAATTATTCTAATTTGCACCATCTTGCCTCTTTTTGCAATGTTTTATATACTCTGGGTTTTTCACGTTTAGAAATTATGAGAAAAAAACTATGAGAAAAGAAATTTCAATTTTCAGAGAATAGTGACAAAAATAAAGACTGAATACTTTTGTTCACTGAGAAAGGGGCTAAGGAATTTGTGTTCAGCAGATAAAGAGTGATCTGTTTACTGTTTTCAAAAACTCCGGTGGTCGCTGGGTGAAACATGTGTAATGGTGGTTCTTCATGTCTGCGGATGCGCAAACACAAAAGAATAAATGGGCTTCCTACTGTCCAGAATAATTTAACAAACTCTTGCCTTAATGCTGGATCAGATGATACCTTTGAGATCCCTTCCATCAATACTTTGAAACTCAGACTATGGAAATGCTAGAATACAATTATTTCATTTCTGAGCAGCAATTTATGCACTTTATATAAATGGAAAATTTTTGGATAGGCTATCCTTTTCTTTTGCCAATATCTAAGATGCTTTGGTATATATTTGTAAACACACCAAATGTAATTCAAGATGGTTGTGTAAAATGAAAAACATTTATCACTAGAAGACATTTTTTATATATGGTGTTTGCTTCTACATAGTGTAAGCAAATTCACTTTTGGACAAGAAAGGAAAGCACTTAAGGTAATTGTTATTGTATCTATATAGCACCTTAGTTCAGACACCTGGGTATTTCATGCTATTGCTATTGACGTCTTGTTTTGTTTCAACTGATTTTAATTTATGTTATAAAGTATGGTTATTAGTACATTGCTTCCAAGATCGTTTAATACAGGAAGATCCTTTATCTCGCCAATTATCATGAGTGAAAATTCCTTCCGTATTCTCTTTAGTTATCAACTCAACGAGTACTTATGGAGGAGTTATTCTATGCCAAGAACTGATATTACAGGTGAATGTATTTTTAAACCCAGATATCAATTATATGGGTGCAGGAGGAGGGGGAAGTCACCTGCTTCTTGATATCCCTGTGATTTTTGCCTTAACCTACTCAATACTTTGGTGAAGGTAAATCCTCACCTTCTAACAATGTCTGTCAGTCCCAAGAAGAGGATAGGAGTTTGTTCCTGGAACATTCCTTTAGTTCCAAATCACAAAATATCTGATATGAAGTCAACCTCCTTTAAAATTTTTCACTACTGGGATGCCTGAGTGGCTCCATGGTTAAGCGTCTGCCTTTGGCTCAGGTCATGATCCCAGGGTCCTGGGATGGAGTCCCACATCAGGCTCCTCGTAGGGAGCCTGCATCTCCCCCTGCCTATGTCTCTGCCTTTCTCTCTGTGTGTCTCTCATGAATAAATAAATAAAATCTTTAAAAAGAAAAGAAATGGTATAAAAAAATGTTTACTACTGAAAATTATTTATACCAAGAGTTCATGACTTTAGCAAATTTTGTTGGAAATTTGGGAGATCACAGTGCCTTTGCCCTTGGCTTTCTTCCCACTGGTCTCTGCTGGTATCACATTCCAGGATTATACTCAAGGATGCCAGCCCTTCTAATACTGTTACACCAAGCAGGTCATTTTTCAAATTTGGAAATCTTACCTCATTCAGGCACTTAATGGAAAAGACTTACTATTCTTAGAAGGCAATTTTGTTTATCAACTACAGTAAGAAAGAAAATCTATGAAACCCGTTGCTATCAAAATCTGAATTCTTAATGAATACTGTGCTTGAGTGGTCATTGCAAGCTTTGAGTGGCTGCCTCATATTTAGGAGTGATTCTCTATGTTTACATAAAGCTGTCAAGTAGAGGATCTGGTCACCCCTACTCTCTCTCTGATACCTCCACCCACTCTTTGCAGTTAAGAAAGCAAAAACTTAGGTCATTTTTTTTTCCCTCTGCAGAATTGGAATTTATACTTCATTTGCTATGTTATTTATTACATTGCATGCTTATGTAAATTTATGCATGTCCTTTTTGAGGAGGTCTGTCTTCCCTAAAAATTAACAATTTAAGCCCATTTTTTTGTCAAAAAATATGAGGTACATTTCAACAAAGAAAACAGGTATAGTTATCAAGAGGAAAATCAGTCCACATTAACATTGTTTACAATTCATTTTATTTACATACAATTCATTTCTAGTTTGTTTTTTTCTCCAGGTTTTTTCACTGTTTGATCTCTCTGTTTTCAACTTCCTACTTACAATATTGTGGCATCCATATTGTTAGAAACTAAGGATAAAGAAAATGTTTTAGTTAACATTTCAAATGATGGACAATGGATTAGTCTTTCCTGCAAATTGAACTTCAACAGATGTGTAATGCAGGTGTAGATCATCAACACTTTATGATACGCCTGCTTTTGATTTTCATCTAATGCCTTGATTGCTTATGAGTTAGTCATGTGTGATGTTAGAAAAATTTTGAAATGCCACCTAATCAGTTGTTAATTAAGAATAAATCATTACATTTTAAAGAGATGATAAAATACCCCTTTCTGATGAAATGGCAATTGCTTTTTTTTTCTCTTTTGTTTTAAAATTGAGCTCTGAGATTTGGATGATTAGAGATTATCAGCCACAATTATAATGATGTTCTGATTTAACATTTTCCTCCTGTTTGTGAGAGATCAGGAACTTGTTGATGCATTTAAAAAATACAAGAGCTTCCTCGATGTTTATATGATGAATATCAGTCATGATTGATATTTAGAAATTAGTTCACGGAAGAATTTACATGAATGTAACATAATTGCATTTCTTTTTGTGCCAATTGATTTTATTGCTATGTTTAATGGTTTGTTGCATACTTTGCAGGATAATGAATTTTATTTCTTGAATTATCCTATAAATAACCTGGAAATTTTTAAATTAGGATTATTGCACTAGCTGTCTTAACTCTTGCAAACATGTACCATTCCATGCATTTAAGAATTGGAATATATACCTGTCTCAAGGCAGACCAGGTATGACGTAATGTATACATATATAAATATATATATTTGTAAATATATATGATGTAGGTATAAATATACATAAATGTATGTACAAATATATATAATGCATATATGTGAAATATATATTTACAAATATGTGTGTATATATCTATATCTATATCTAATCTGTATCTATATCTATATATCTATTCAAAATGTTTTCCCAGAAACATTCTTTTCTACTATGTTCTCTAGTAAACTTGTATATTACATGACTAGAGATGTCATTTTATATTAGCTTCCTCATTAATTTTTACCAGTTCATTTGACAAGGGCATAACTCCAATTGATTTTTTTTTAAATAAGGCAAAAACTTCAGCCTAAATATGAAGCCCATTGACATTCTTAACTGTGATGCGTTCATACTGTATAGTTTGTATTGATAATTAGCCTTGAGTCAGATTTTTTTTCTTTTTAGCCTTGGTACCAATACTGAGATTTTGCAATGTGCATATAAATGTTAAATTTTTGATTAATACCAAAGAAAGTAATACTTTTCTTTGTGAAGTACTTGAAAATATATACAACATTTATGTGTATAGCTTGTCAAACACTCACCTAAGCAGAATGGGCAAAACTGGAATTCAGCATTGGCAATTAAAATGTTTCATTATCTTTTATATGGCATGATCCTTCATAATTGTCATGTCTTGATAAGTGGTGATGACGATCAGATTTTCAAAAACATACTGTCTGCAAAGTATTTACATCCAGGCATCCCAGGTATTGCAAGATATGGTCCTTCCTCAACATTTACAGTCTTAATACTAGGATTTGAAGAAATGAAACAGCTTGATAGAATGTATATATGAGTTTATTTTTACTTTTTTAAAAATATTTTTATTTTTAAGATTTTATTTATTTATTCATGAGAGACACAGAGAAGGAGAGAGAGACAGACAGAGAGAGAGAGAGAGAGAGAGAGAGAGAGGCAGAGATACAGGTAGAGGGAGAAGCAAGCTCCATGCAGGGAGCCCGAGGTGGGACTCAATCCCAGATCTCCAGGATCAGGCTGAAGGCGGCGCTAAACCTCTGAGCCACCTGGGCTGCCCTATTTTTACATTTTAATTATTCTTTAGATAGGTAGCTCACAACCATCAGAAATATTGATATTGATATAATAAAGCGTATACTTTTAATGCATATTCTTTCCATGGGTAGCAGCATACAATTATTGTTTTTCTTTTTTTAAATAATTTTCATTAGTTATACATTCTGTAATAGAACATCTCTATACTACTTAAACTGACATTAAAATAATAAGTCCATTCAGTTATTAAATATATATTCCTCACATATGACAATGATATATTCATCATTTACTCTGTCTTCAAGTATTTTTTAAAATTACATCTATAATGGCTTTCTTTTCTGTAAAAAAATAAAAAAATAGTATCTTCCAGTTTTCTTTTAGTATTTTTAATCTTCATATTTAAAAATATGACCCATTTATAATTTATTTTTGTGTAGTTCAGCTTTATTTATTTTTTAATTAACAAATTAGCTAAGGAGTAGAATCCAACATTCTTTATGGAATAATTTTTATTTCCCAAATGACCTAAAATACTTCCTTTATTATATACTAAATTTCCATATATGTATTTCAGCATCTTATCTATCCACTGACTGATTTGCCTTTTTCTTCATTGCTAAAATTATTTATTATATTTTACTATTTTTGAAAATTATTGCATCTTATATATTAATAATTCTTATCATATTGTCAGGTACTACATTTCTATTTTTACTGCAAAATGATCTTAAATGTTCTTACCTATTTGCCTGACTTATGTCAATATACATGTTTTGAAATTACTATATGTACATAATTTTTACTATTAAAATCAATTTAAAAATCTCCCTATCAAATAAATGCTGAATATATATTTGAAGAATATTCATTTCAAGGATGACAACTCAATAACTTCTCAGGCCTAGCGATGTAAGCATAGGTATTTTATAATTAACAAAAGATTAACTTTTTATAAAATTATAATAATCCATCTAATAAAAAATCATGGTTTTATTAGATTTTTGAAGCTGAATTCAATGCAAATCAATGCATATTGGCACACTGCCTCTTTTTTATCATAATTACCTTTTCTGGGATGCAAATTTAAAAGGTCAATTTATCAATTTTTGTCTAGTTCAGGAGAGGTGAAAATGAAAATTTTAAGAGCATTCTCACTTGATAGCATTGTGGCTAATCCTGCAAGTGTGTTGGGATTTTAGGGCCATTTGTTTTAAAAGTGAGCTTTGTATGCTATATCAAATTCAGACAAATCTACTTAAGGTACCAATGCACACTACACTCTCTTAAGGGGAATTGCTAATCAGGAAACTCTAGCATATCTGAGAATTCATTTACAGGAACATGTGACTTTCCATATAGGTATGTCTATCTGGCAATAGCGGGACTGACCCTGCTCATGTGATAAAAAGTAGGTAAATACAAATTCCTTATTACTATTCTTTGGAACTTCATGGGAAAACCAAAACAATCACAGACTACTCTCCAATTTGGTACTGTTACACTACCTTTAAAGGTATCTAAGTAAGGTACTCAAATGCCCATTTGATTTTCTCATTGCTTTTTTTGGTATGCATTTTTCCTGGGAAATCTAATTGTTTACACACATCACTTACGCATTGCATTTCATTTCTCAAACTAGCAAATTTTCACACAGCTATCTATTTTTTTAAATTTAGAGTAATAGCTATAGAATAAAGCCTAATATGAATATTCATGAACACATCTAATTTAAGTATGTAGTAGAATAGAAAATAGCATTTGTGAAAGACCTGCAAACTATATTTGAGAAAAGGAGGAAATGTGTTATACACACCTAGAGGAGATGATAGCACCAAGGTGACCAACCTCATTCTTATCCAATGCAATATCACCGATTTATTACTCATATATTCCTTTGGGAGCAGAACTTTCATTTTTTTAATCTCTTAAGCATTTGTAAAATGAATATATGCTAGTGACTTTCATGTTTTTTTTTTTTTTATCCACCTATGTGAAGCCTGAAAACAACTTAAAACAAGGGAATTCAAGTCAACCTGTTAATCAAAATTCATTGTTGAGGGCTTCCAGATTCTTTCTACTAACCTCTCACTCCTTGTGAAGGGATTTTATTGTAAGTAGTTAATATTTTATGGGAATGCTGTCAGCTTCTCACAGAGCCCAAAGGAGCTATATATTTTTCTGACATATGATCATAATTCCCATCAGTATGTTTAATGTCAGCATCGGTAGGATTCCTTTGATTTTTAAGGAGGAAAAAAAATAAAGAATTCCAAACGCGTCAAGTAAGAATAACTATGCATGCTTCAGGAAATTCTTATTACTCTGGGTGAATGCTTGGGGACCAGAGAGACAGAAAGGCAATGGATATCTCTTAGTGCTTTGCTGGCTAATCTATTTTTCCTCTGCCTATTAAACTGTTCCTGAAATGAGGATTTTGAGGATTACTTTTGTACACATTCACATACATAATTTATTGTAAGGCAAAACAACACACATACATATTCATATATGTATATTATGTATATGTAATAGTATAGGATATTATCTGAAAATTGATTATGATTTAAAAGTGAAATGAAAAAAAGTGAAATGAGCATTTTAGTTAAAAAACAAATTGACAAGATAGTGTTAAAAAGAAAAACACTGTTCAAATCTAAAATGTTTAAGTTTATGGATGATGGATGTTTCTATAGTTTTCTCTTAAAATAAAATCTTTCCATGTCACAAAGCACAAAACCAAAGAAGAACCTTGGAATATGTTTTTCACCCTGAATGGCTTTAAATCAACCAGGCTCTAATAAGTTTGTTTTGCTAAGTAGCCTTCCTTTCTTATTTTTTTTTACCCAGAACCATGAAAAGAAGTGTGAAAATGACCTGTATACAGTGTCAAATAATTCTAGTTCTATTTGGAATATTTTATTTATTTTGTTTTAATTGCTTAAGGCCCTATTTAGCAAAGCCATAACTTTGGCCCAGCAACTTTATTTTTCCGGGTAAAATCCCATTTCATTTTCTGTCATTTGATAACTTGTTTTATAGTGATTATTGTGAAATATAATATTTAATATAATATTTTAAATTATGAACATGTATTTCCTCTGAAAGGTATTATGAGGCAGTAGGGATGAAATGTAAAAAAAAAAAAAAAGCAACTAGCACTGGTTTCTTTTTATTTTTAAGATTTTTTAAAAAAGATTATTTCAGAGAGAGAGAGAGAGAGAGAGCATTCATAGGGTGAGGGGCAGTGGAAGAGGGAGAGAGAGAAAATTCTCAAGCAGATGTACCACTGAGCATGGAGCCTGACACAGGCTGGATTCCAGAACTCTGAAATGATAACTGGAGCTGAAACCAAGAGTCAGATGTTTAACTGTCTGAGCTACCCAGGCACCCCTCAAGATTTTATTTTTAAGTAATCTATACCCAACATGGGGCTCAAATTTACAACTCTGAGATCAAGAGTTGCATGCTCAATCAGCTAAGCCAATCAGGGACCCCTGAAACTAATTTAAAATTAAAAAAAAAAAAAGCCCTCAGAATTTGGGAATAGTATACTTCTTTGGCATGTTTAAGATTTGTTAAACCAAAGCTAAAACTATAATTAAGATGTAAAAAAATAATAATTTGATTATGATCAATGAAAGAAAAAACTATTACCGGTAATATGGCAAAGCAACAAGACATGGAATGATTAAGAGACAAAATTTTCATTATTTGTAGACAATGTGATTATATACTGAGATAACCCAAGATAATTTGCTGAAAAAAACCCAAGATAATTTGCTGAAAAACTTCTAGAATTAATAAGAAAATTTAGTTGTGTTAAATACAAGATGTTGTAAGCCTGAGTAATTAAAACAGATGATATTAGAACAAAGAGGGACAGTTAGATCAGTAGATTAGATCCCACAATCATGTTTGGGTATGCTAATTTTTTATTGTGCATTAAAAATTAATAAATGCTTTCGTGGATGTATCTTGCAAGAAGTTACTGTGGCCAAGTTCAAAAAGGGTGTTGCCTGTGTTCTCCTCTAGGATTTTGATGGAATCTTGTCTCACATTTAGATCTTTCATCCACTTTGAGTTTATCTTTGTGTATGGTGCAAGAGAGTGGTCTAGTTTCATTCTTCTGCATGTGGATGTCCAATTTTCCCAGCACCATTTATTGAAGAGACTGTCTTTCTTCCAGTGGATAGTCTTTCCTCCTTTATCGAATATTAGTTGACCATAAAGTTGAGGGTCCACTTCTGGGTTCTCTATTCTGTTCCACTGATCTATGTGTCTGTTTTTGTGCCAGTACCACACTGTCTTGATGACCACAGCTTTGTAGTACAACCTGAAATCTGGCATTGTGATGCCCCCAGATATGGTTTTCTTTTTTAAAATTCCCCTGGCTCTTTGGGGTCTTTTCTGATTCCACACAAATCTTAAAATAATTTGTTCTAAGTCTCTGAAGAAAGTCCATGGTATTTTGATAGGGATTGCATTGAACGTGTAAATTGCCCTGGGTAACATTGACATTTTCACAATATTAATTCTGCCAATCCATGAGCATGGAATATTTTTCCCATCTCTTTGTGTCTTCCTCAATTTCTTTCAGAAGTGTTCTATAGTTTTTAGGGTATAGATCCTTTACCTCTTTGGTTAGGTTGATTCCTAGGTATCTTATGCTTTTGGGTGCAATTGTAAATGGGATTGACTCCTTAATTTCTCTTTCTTCAGTCTCATTGTTAGTGTATAGGAATGCCATTGATTTCTGGGCATTGATTTTGTATCCTGCCACGCTACCAAATGAACTATTGGGACTTCATCAAGATAAGAAGCTTTTGCACAGCAAAGGATACAGTCAACAAAACGAGAAGACAACCTACAGAATGGGAGAAGATATTTGCAAATAACATATCAGATAAAGGGCTAGTTTCCAAAATCTATAAAGAACTTATTAAACTCAACAGCAAAGAAACAAACAATCCAATCATGAAATGGGCAAAAGACATGAAGAGAAATCTCACAGAGGAAGACATAGACATGGCCAACATGCACATGAGAAAATGCTCTGCATCACTTGCCATCAGCGAAATACAAATCAAAACCACAATGAGATATCACCTCACACCAGTGAGAATGGGGAAAATTAACAAGGCAGGAAACCACAAATGTTGGAGAGGATGCGGAGAAAAGGGAACCCTCTTACACTGTTGGTGGGAATGTGAACTGGGGCAGCCACTCTGGAAACCTGTGTGGAGGTTCCTCAAAGACTTAAAAATAGACCTGCCCTATGACCCAGCAATTGCACTATTAGGGATGTACCCCAAAGATTCAGATGCAATGAAACGCCGGGACACCTGCACCCCGATGTTTCTAGCAGCCATGTCCACAATAGCCAAACTGTGGAAGGAGCCTCGGTGCCCATCGAAAGATGAATGGATAAAGAAGATGTGGTCTATGTATACAATGGAATATTACTCAGCCATTAGAAACGACAAATACCCACCATTTGCTTCAACGTGGATGGAACTGGAGGGTATTATGCTGAGTGAAGTAAGTCAATCGGAGAAGGACAAACAGTGTATGTTCTCATTCATTTGGGGAATATGAATAATAGTGAAAGGGAATATAAGGGAAGGGAGAAGAAATGTGTGGGAAATATCAGAAAGGGACACAGAACATAAAGACTTCTAACTCTGGGAAATGAACTAGGGGTGGTGGAGGGGGAGGAGGGCGGGGGGTGGGGGTGAATGGGTGACGGGCACGGAGGGGGACACTTGACGGGATGAGCACTGGGTGTTATTCTGTATGTTGGTAAATTGAACACCAATAAAAATTAATTTATTAAAAAAATTAATAAATGTAAGATGAAGAAAACCAAAGTATTTATTTTAATTACTCTTTTGTAGGATCTTTGGCATGCGAACTTCTTTTATTATAGTCCCTAGTCAATCATATTTACTGAGCACTTACTATGTGCCAGGTACTCCCCTAGGCATCTAGAAAGCATCAGTAAAATAAATTGGCAAAAGACCATGTCCTTATAGATTTCATCATCTACTGATCCAAAATCCTTTGGTATTAAATTTTGTTTTATTGTTTCCTCTTTTTTCGTATCCCAATCACATTGCCCTTCCTGCATGGATATCCATTCTAATTTCTACACTATATATTCTCCTCATATACCATGAATTGTTAATATATTTGTATGTATATTATTAAACTATATAATGTTCATGTGGATGCATTTATTTTTTAATGTACCCAAATGGTTTCTCAGAGAAAAACGTAGTTATTAGTTTTAAAACTTAATAGTTCTAAACTTAATTGTTTTAAAAATTGAAATTTTTTAGTCTGGATTTTATTTTTAAGATCTATCTTTTGGCTCTTACTCCTGGATAATATTCCATTTTCTGCCTAAGCATATACCACCTATAATTTATAGATTTCTTTAGTGATGAACACCTAAGTTGGATCCAATACAGTATGAAATAAACGTTTGTTATCGTAAATTGTTAATAACTTTATATATAGCATGACCAGGCTGTCTGTTAGGTTCACCTGAGACATTTGTGGTTCATGCCCATGTCCCAGCATAATATTTAATCTCCTCTCTTTACTTTCCTCCAATGTTCTTCTCCAAGATAGCTTTCTGGGATGGTGTACTCAGTGTTATAATTGCTTAAAATGGAATATATGTAAAAAAAATATTAATCTTTAGAATTACCAGTTGATATTCCATCCAGTTTATCCTGGGTGTCTGTTTTCCCAATCCTCATAAATAATTGCTATTTATTTGTCACTTACTTTTGATAGTCAGAAGTAATTGCTTTGGAATTATAAGTTGCAATTTGTTTTGTCTTAACAGTGAGTTATATCATCTCTCTCTATTTTTCTTTACTCATTTTAGCTTGTCCTATTATGAAATGGTTATTCATATATTGTGCTCATTTCATATTGACATAGTCTGTATTTTGCTAATTTGAAGGGTTTTGTGTATATTATAGATATAAACCATTCCCTTTTTAGATTTAAAATGTCATAAAAATAGCTTTCTCAGTTTCTTCCTGGAGTCTTCACACTAAAATCCTCAATTGCGCTTGGATATATCAATTACTTCCTTTTATTGACACAAAAGCATTCTCATGTTTTAAGCTGTAGTAACTTCATATTTAAGTGAGGATTTGGAGCTTCTTTTTGTACAGAGTGTTAGAGAATTTTCTCCATGTAGTGATTCATTTTTTACCCAACATCTTTTACTATTTTAATATTTACATAATAATCCATTCTGGTTTTTAATACCATCTCTCATCAAGTTGTTTCAGGGCTTTCTATTTTTTCCCATTCTACTATTTGATTTTCTGCATTCGTCCTACACTCTTAAATATAATGACTTAGTGATATAGTCTCTGGTGGGCAAAGATTGATCATTTCTGTTATTTTCAAAAGTAGTTTTAGCTATCTTTAGACCTGTTTGCTTCCATAATTTTTGTTGTTTGTTTGTTTTTGTTAAATCAATTGTCAAGTTTCAAAAAAATTGCTTGGATTTTGAATAGACTTGAATTGGATTTATTAATTGCTTTGATGAGAATTTACTTTTTCATAGTATTTAGTCATATTCCTCATAAAAGGTTTATCTTCCTACTTACTCATCATTATTTGAAAGTTTATTTATGATGGTCTTGTGCTTTTATTGTTAGGTTAATTCCTAGGTAGCATATATTTTGTTGTTCTGATAAATGAAATCTTAGTTTCTATTAACTGTTTTTAATTGGCTTCAGCTGTGATTTTTCTTTATAATCTCAAAAAATTGCTGAGTTCTCTTATTAATTCTAATAGTTTTTAAAAATGTATTCCCTTAGGTTTTTTATGGAAGTGATCATATAATTTGCAAAAATAAAACAAAACACTAACCACAAGCTGTCATACTTCTTTCTGTTTCATGTTTATACCCTTTCTTTCTGTGTCTCATTAGCTAGAACCTTGGATAGCACATAGACATTAATAGTGATTGGAAGCATCCTCATAGTATCCTTCAAGAAATATATCAAAATTTTACACTTCAAGTATAGCATTTGTGATAAAATTTCATAAGTAACATTTTCTAGTTAAGAGAAATGCTCCTTTTAGATTTCAAAGAGTTTTAAATTTTGTTGTTAAAAGTTATTGTGCATTATTGACTACTTGTTATGTCACTCTAGGTGAAAATGTAACTGTGTTATCCTTTAGTTCATTAATATAAATGCATTAATAGATTTTCTGACATGAAATAAAGTAAATTCTACTTAATCATCTATTATTTTTAATACACTGCTGGATTAGTTTAATTATTATTACATTTAGGATCTTTATAGCTCTTTTCATAAGTGAAACATACATATAATTCACTTATCTTGTACTCTCTTTACCTAGTTTGATTCAAGAAAAGATAGCGTCCCTCTTTTCTTTTTAGTTTATTTAATTTAGGGATAACTTGTTCCAAAATGCTGGAAATATATCTATAAGACTGTGGAAATTTTGTTAGAAATCTGGGATAGCGCCTTGATTGACATTTCAAATTATTTTGTGATTTATAGTTTATTTGCATTGTCTCTTTCCTCTTATGTAATTTATCACAATTTTTCTAGAAAGTTATAGATTTTAGCTCGGTTTTTAAATGTGATCCATAGTTTGCTTTCTACTTTCATAAATACTTTGTTTTATTCTTTCATAAAATAAGTTTTCTGCAACATTTACAGCTATTTTTTGGGGAGGGGGGCTACTTATCTCTTTTTTGTTTGTTTGTTTGTTTTCTGTTTGGCCAGGAATTTCTCTTGGGCAAGCTTATGGTTTTTTTCATTATTTCTATTAAATGTTGCTGTTTATTTTATTAATTTTTACTCTTACTAGTGTTTTCTATTCTTTATATCATTAACTATAATCTCGTTTTTGTTTTATTTTTATCTTTTATTTATTTATTTTTCCAGAGAACAAGAGAGCATGCATTTAAGTGAGCAAGAAGCTCAATCTCCCAACCCTGAGATTATGTCTTGAGTCAAAGTCAGAGTCTCAGGCTTAACTGACTGAGCCACCTAGGTGCCCTATTCTTCTTTTTATTATCTTCTTGGAAAAATCCCTGACCTGATATATCAGCTTATTATTTTTTTTCTTCAGTGTATTCTTTCCTGCTGTTCAACCTATATATTGAATTTTTTATTTCATTGGTTACATTTATAATTTTACCCTCTCTATGTTTAAAAAACTTTTCACACTGGTTTTATATGTTTCAACCCTCTTATGTCTTTCTGAGGATATTTATAATGTTTGTTTTATATTCTTGCTATTTTTGCTGCCTTAGCTCTCTTTCTGGTGTAAGTTATATTCACTGTCTTTCACTTAGTGTTTGCATTCCTCTGATATGTCCTACTTTTTTCTTGTGAAGTCTCAGTTTTGGCTAGAAATATCTCCCTTCAAGAAAGCAGAAAAGACTAATGTCTTTTTTATTTTATCTTCTCCACATGGCTTTGGGGAGGAATGTGGCCTAAGGGAAAAGGCCTCAAGTATGACCTTCTGTCCTCAGCCACTTTCCAGTCACTCTCTCCCTATTGGCTCTACAGTTTTACAGTAGTATTTTCATAAATTTTTCCTACCTGAAGATAAGCAGAACTATCATCTTATAGAAAAGTATACAATGAAGGAGACCTGGGTGGCTCAGTCGAATAAGCATCTGGCTTCAGCTCAGGTCATGATTCAGGGGTCCTGGGTGGGATCTGGCTCCATGTCTGGCTCCCTGCTCAGTGGGGAGTCCGCTTCTCCTTCTCCCTCTGACCCTACTCCTTCCTCTTGCTCTCCCTCCTCCTCACTCACATGCTCTCTCTCACAAATGAATAATTTAAAAAAAATCTAGAAAGAAAGAGAAAGAAAGAAAGAAAGAAAGAAAGAAAGAAGAAAGAAAAAGTATACAATGAAATGCATTTGTTTAAACAAACTGGAAGCTTCTTTGACATTTCCAAAGATCATATATTTTCTTAATTTCCTCAATGCCTTCATAGAGTTTTGCATTCTTATTTAACTTTAATCCTCTTTGCTTTTAGTTTTTAACCTATGTAATTGGCTTATTATAAATTACTGACGGGATCTTATAAGGAAAAAGAGAATTTGATATTACACTGATAAATTCGCTCATGTCTTTTTATCTAAAAAAGAACTCTGAAGATGAAAGATTACTAAAATATCCATTAGTGGGTTTTATCACTTTTTCTGGAAATGATGACTGTACCAGTGCTGAATTATTTACAGGAAAATTTTGCCATAAATTAGTTAAGTTTACCTAATTGTGAAACTGATGAAAGACAAAATATTTAAATGGAATGAGAGGTTAATTTCTTGACAGGAGAAAAATTCAAGATGTTGAGATAGTGCCAAATAGTCATAAGGCAAATATGAAGAAATTCTAGAAAATCCAAACTCGTTGAAATAAGAATCCATTCTTCTATATCACAAAACCTAAATGTTTTTAGATTAAGGTATCTTTGGTGTATGATTAAAGGTATATAACAAGCAAATCATTACGATCTGATCATCATTTAGCAACTTAAACAATCGTGGGGTTTCCAATTTATATTAAATTATTTCTTAATTATATAACTTTATAGCAGTTTAACATAATGAGAATGTTCTCCAATGACAGCTTAACTGATAGAGTTGGACATAAAATGTTCTAAGACATAGGTTTCAGGGAATGTGAGTCTTTTATCTTTTTATCATAACCATTGTAACTTGGTAGGCAAGATTAAGACTTTTTAAATCAGACATAATTGTGTTCATTCTCTTATTTGTCTGAAAAATGTTTATTGCACATCCACCATGCATATATCAGACACTGTTGTAAGTTCTGGCTTATTGTAATTGCAATGAGAGAAACTCACTGCTGTCGTGGGACTTATAAGTTAGTAAGAGAGAGAGTCATTCAACAGTTAATTATACCCAGCATTATTTAATTTCAGTTTTGATTCTAGCAAAAGTGGAAAGGTTTAGAGTCTATAAAAGCATACAGGAGTAGAGGTGGGGAGAGATTAACTAACTCTGAGTGAGCAGGGATGCTTACATGAAAGAGTAAAATTTAAACTTGGACCTGAAAGATGAGTGGGATATAGCCAGGAGTTAGGGTAGGGGAGAAGGCTGGGGTGGGGACAGATTTTGTCTCCTGACTGTCTTTATCCCTACTCCTAACTGATTCTTAGAGTGAGGTCAGATCTAATGGAGGCTTTTAGCTTTTCTTTCTTGTTTCAGTTTTTCATTGCTCATCAGTGCCTGGGAAGGGAGGATGTGATTAAATAGGATCTAAGGCAATCTGCAATGAAGGAGTGAATGAAAGCCTTAGGATCCCCATTTGTATTGGTAGATTTAAATTGTCATCCCTGCTGGCTGATGTTATTGTTCCCTGGGTAAAGCATTTGCTGAGTAAATGAGGTGAAGAGCATACACCATTGCCTGTGGCCTCTCTACCCATACTGAAGGCCTCAGCATGGAAGCCAGTGATTAAAAGGATATGGAAATTTGCTGCTTCCGACCCTGAGAAGGCTCAGTGCAGTAACTTGCAGCATGATGAAATATACCTTGCCTTCTTGTTAAACTATTATATTGCAGAATAATATCTGGTTCAGGATGTTTCTATATTATCTCTGAAATGCATTCGAATTTAAAATTATTGAAAGGATAGTAATCTATAGAAAACATATTTTGCCAATTGTGTTTTTGAGACTGGCCTAAGTGTTTATCTGTAGGTTATTTTTAATCATTCAAACAAAAGTTTTGCCATCAAGTGAACGTAGATGAGCTGTGCCCTCATGAGGTATATTATATTCTCACTCAGGGCACAGCTTAGTTTGTGACCATGCATTTAATTAAAATACAGACATTAGCCTTGGTATTATCTTGTATACAATCTGGTTAACAATTTCTAAAAGCTTCACTGGAATTACAGAGTGACCTCTTTAAATGAATGAAACTTGGAACAGCATCATTCTGTAACACTGATGGATCATATAAAACAAACTCCTATTTTACTAATGTATCAAATGCTTGCTTCATTTTGGAGAATTGTAGTGTATGAATATTACTGCTAAAGCTTTGCCGCAAAGGTCAGTATCAAAGATATTTCGACTTAGATTTCTAAAAATAGCCGAAATAGTATGTGTAAAATATTCATTAAACAAACAGAAAAAGAACAGAAAAAACCTACTGCTTAAAGTTTTTAAATGAAATTTCTCGCTATATATTCAAGTAGATCCAAAACATTAGAAGAGTTGTGGGACTAATTGTTCCTCTTGTTTTAATCATGGATAAATATTTTAATAGATTTTGCTATATAAGCATATTAAATAATTGTTGCTATTAATCCATGGTTTTCGTCTTTAAGTGATTTGCATTTGATATGAAATATTTCTGAGATTTTACTTGCAGTATTTAAATAGTAACCCTCTAGCAAAATGTGATCAATATCATTGATTAGAATTAGTTGGCACCCAGACTTCCCTAAATGTATTTGGTAGATCTCTAAAATAAGATATGTATTGAACTAAATGGGCAATGTTTCTTGGTAAAATATATGAACTTTAATAACTATTGTTCTTTCAGATTGTTTTCATCCATCCATCCATCCATTTATCCAAGAATGAAGAGTTTCTCCTACAGGGCTAAAAACTCATTCTGGGATTTTTAAAATTTTTTCTTTAGCTAATGCTGGAAAGGCATATATGTGAGGATTGTTTTAATTCTTAATTATTAATGTTCATTTAGATACCTTTCATTAGCTGAGGGTTACGAGTAAACAATTGATCTGTGCTTTATATTAGAGTAAATCTATTGTGACTTCTTTTTTAGTGAATTAGGCTAATTAGCAAGTAGAATTAAACAGTGTAATTATTTTTCATTAGCTAGTTATCTATAGGGTTTCATTCAGGTTCACTTCCCTTTCAGCAGCATGTAAGATATATTTTCTTTTCTTTCACAAGTCTAATGAAAGTTGAAATACAATCTTTGGACTTCCAGGATCTAAAAATAGTCAAGAAAAAAAATCACATAGGGCTGCTACAGAATAACAGGGTGGGTGGGTGTACAGGCCTCATTTATTGTGAATAACAGGATGGGTGGGTGTACAGGCCTCATTTATTTGTGATGGCCAGCCACAAAAGACAATTCCCGTGATAATCTAAATTTGTCTTTTGTTTTACAATCTAAATTAATTTGGAATGACCTCTGACATAACTCCCTCTTGTCTCAGCATTTGGACTGCATTTATAATATTTAAGCACACTTAATGATGCATGTATGGGTGTATACATGTGAAAATTAAGTTACTTGGAAACTTGTAATTCTGGCTTGATGTAAGTAATATACAGGCAATAATCTATTGTTTCTATCTGACTAGCATTCCCATAATGAAATGGTACATGGGCAGCAGTAATACCTCACCATTTGTTTCTCTTATAGCCTTTTCTCCCATGTAATTAAGTAGTTCAGAGACTCAGGACATACAATTTGGGCCTCTCTTAAATCCAGGAAGAACAGCATGAAGTCCTCTTCAAGACTTAAAACATCTTTGTGGCAGCATAATTCATTCTGTACCTACCAATATAGGCACCTTAGAAATAAAACAAAACAACAATCAGTGTTCTTCCTTTATTTAAATTTGGGAATCCCAGCACTTTTGGCTCAATACCTCCCCTCAAGTACACTGCTGGTCAACTTACTCAGCTTCTGAAGCTGCATCAAAAATATCCCTAAAAGAGAATGGAAGGCACAAATGTTAATTTTAATTTCAAGTTTCACAATCAATTTTCCCTGGTCTATAAATTTTTTTAAAATTTTTTTCCTGGTCTATAAAATTAAAAAAAAATAGATTCCAATTAAAAATCCTGTCCTATATTCTGTGGAAGTGTTTGTGATCCAGCTCAAACATAAAACATTTAGTGTCCTAGGAAGCGAATGGATTTCAGGCCTGAATAAATTCAGTCTGCCTTAAAAAAATGTCTTCTCCACTGAGAGAGCAAATAAGTGAAATTCATCCTGAAAGGTTACAATTTGTGTATCAGTACTCAATTATCAAGGCATTGAGGCATACTGCAGCATTCAGCCAAAATACAGAGAAATGTCCTCTACACAAGGATCATTGAGTATGTACATGGAAAGTCAAATGTCCAAATATGTTGACTATGAAGGGGAGACATATTTAATAATGTGCTTATCATTTATTCCCTAATTTTGTTTTCCCGAATGCCAAAAGCAGGGCAGGCTATCATAGTTCAGCAGAGTGATGGGAGGGAGGAAACCAATAATAATAGCTGAGAGATGAACAAAATAGGACAGGGAACATTTGGCGAATAGCATCAACCACAACTTCTATCAACTCTCTAAGTTATGTCCTTGTACACAACATGATCACTCAGCCAACACTGATGTCTGATATATAGGAGACCTGTTAAGAGAGTTAATCCTAGGGAGCAACTTTGTGACTCAGTCTGTTGAACCTCCAACTCTTGATTTTGGTTCAGGTCATGACCTCAGAGTCATGATCTCAGGCTTGTGAGATGAGCCCTGATGTACTCAGTGGGCCCTCTGCTTGGGATTCTCTTTCCTCCCTCTCCTCCTCAACCCCACTTTCTCTCTTTCTCTCTCTCTCTAAAATAAGTAAAAAATCTTTTTTAAAAGGGGGTAAATCCTAAAAGTTCCCATCATAAGAATTGTTTTTTTTCATTTTTCCCTTATTATATGAGAAGTTAGATATTAGCTGAATTTATTGTGACCATGATTACACATGATTAAATCAAACCATTATGCTGTATGCTTTAAACATATTTAAACATATATAGTGACATATGTCAATTATTTCTTAAAAATGGAAAGAGACAAAATTATTCAAGTTAAATGCATTGCCCTGTAGACCTGGGGTCATTTGTTGTCTTTTTGGTACATTTTGTTGGCACTGCACCTTATACCTATTTCCAAAGGTAGTAATTTGATTTGTTAATTGTTATGATATAGCTTAGGTTATAGATTATTATAACTTTGTGTTTCTGTATCTTACACTTCTAGCCTAGGATCTACTACATCAAGGGTGCCCAATAGATGTGCTTAGTAAAAAAAAGCAATGAGATATTAATAAGCCACATTCTGTTTTCCTAAACCCATGAGGACCTACTTGGATAACATTAGCTCCTAACTATACCCCTACTCTGTGCTCTAAGCTTCAGTTATCTTTGACTACATGCCATGAATTTTTAATCATATCAATTATGTAAACATTGTAGACATTTGATGTGTGATAATTAATTTCTTAGTTGCATTTTGATTGAAGAACATTCAGGTTTAATGTGTTAGTGAGGTTGAAGAGTCTGATACTACAAAAAAGAAACATTTTTGGTCCATCCATCTAGGCCTTTACTTATTCATTTACTCACTCAAACAGCAGTCATTGACTTCCACTTACTATGTACAAAACATGGTACTAAAATCACAGCTACACAGATGAAAACCAAAATGTTTCTCTGAAGAATTTTCAGAGCAGCAGGCTCATTTGATCTGTGTTTGCAAAAGCCACATTATTATAGAATTTATGGTTGAAATGTAAAGATAATAAACCAGTGCTTCTAGCCTTTCTAATGTCAAAGATGCCTTTAAGATTATGATGAAAGCTAAAGGTTTTCTCATCATAATTGCATATTATACATACATAAAAAAACTGTGTTTTGTTTCAGAGGGTTTACAGAAAAAAGAAAGTCTACCCATAGGTTTAAGATTAAGAAAAATTTCTCTATTTGAGTCTAAAACTATATATCCTAAAGATTTTTTAAAAATACAATCAGAAAAGAAAAGGTATTTTTTGAACCCCTGGGTGGCTCAAAGGTTGACTGTCTGCCTTTGGCTCAGGGCGTGATCCTAGAGTCCCAGGATGGAGTCCCACATCGGGCTCCCTGCATGGAGCCTGCTTCTCCCTCTGCCTATGTATCTGCCTCTCTCTCTCTCTCTCTCTGTCTCTCTGTCTCTCTCTCTGTCTCTCATGAAAAAATAAAATCTTTAAAAAGAAAAAGTCTTTTTTCTTAGTCCATCACTGTTAATTTCAATGCTTTCCTCTTTCACAGTGATTTCTATCCATTTACCTTTAAAGATTCTCTTCCTCCTATTTTTCTTTACTCAGAATAAACATCACCTGTATAAATTTTGCAGTGTATTTCCTTATCATGTTCTCCAAAGTTCCCGTCATTCTAAACTTGGTTGTGTTTGTCAACCCTGTATCACTACTGTTCTGAATGATGTTAACCTCAGGTAAAATTCAATTTCTTGACCTAAAATTATGAATTAGTAGTTGAAAACCCAAGCACTATTTATTGCCTTTTTTGGGCATTTAATTTACATAAATATAGTAAGATTTTATGGAAAATCACTAAGCACAAATATATTCCTAAATGTTCAAATCAGAAAAAATACTTTGTTATGTAATACAAATAAATAGCATATCTGCATTATAAATTCTGAAGATTATTTACAAATAAGATAAAAAACTTACTACTATTAGATTTATAGATTTCTAATAAATTTCACCAAACAGCTTAGATATTTTTCTTATAGGACATATTTTGATCTTCAGATATTCATGTTCAGCACACATACACAGCAATTAAGATAGCAGCATGAAGAAATATTGTTAGCTGTTAGTGTCATGTGTGACAGTAATATAAAATTAATTGATATATGAGTTGCAAAATTATACTGCAGGTTATTGCTTGAAGGCCTAATGGTGATCCTTAGCTTCCATCAGGTGACAGTTTTAATATCTGCCAGTTGATGCTCATTTTATCTGTAGCAGATGCTTGATTCTTTATGCTTAGAGGAAGGATTTCAAAAAATAAAACCATGAAGTATTTGTAAGAGAGAAGAAAAAGTATGTCAGAGTATGTAAATTTTTATTTATCAACATTCATTTACCATATATATCATTTCCATTTCACATTTTCTCATTCTGCTTATGATTGAAAAACTAAATACTTGTAATTATAAAAATTAATAATGTATCCTTATAAACATTTCCAAATAGTTTTAAACATGAACTTTTAATGTCATATTCAATCACCTGATAAATGGTAAATTTAATCAATATAATTTTTAGAATAATAGCTCTAATATTTTTACAATCTTTCTACAATCATTTCAATTCAAGATGCTTTCATGCTTAAGATACTCTATTCTCCCTAAAGGTAGATTAATATAGAGGATTCTTTTCCAAAACACACAACATTTGTTAGGCAAATGCCTTAGCATATGTGTAGGATTTGTTCCTTTTTATTATATGTATTTTGAAGAATACCATGTTGAACAAATTACCAATTCTTGTTGATTCTCTATTACATAATGAACAATTACATCTCTTACTAAAATATATTTATTTCTTACTTTAATTGGAATGATTTATTTTTTTAATTGGAATGATTTAGATAATAATTTATCAACTATTAAATGATCACATGTTCATATATATGTGTATGTATATATACATATATAGGTGTTTGTGGGTACATATGTATGTACGTGTGTATGTAGTTTTGGTCAAATATGCTTTAAACATGCACTATTTATACACACATAAAAATACTCAACAATTTGTAGTCATATAATACATTTTTTTTGTCTTTTTTTTTTAAGATTTTATTTATTTATTCATGAGAGACACTGAGAGAGAGAGACAGAGACACAGGCAGAGGGAGAAGCAGGTTCCATGCAGGAAGTCTGACAGGGGACTCGATCCCAGGTCTCCAGGATCACACCCTGGGCTGGAGGTGACGCTAAACTGCTGAGCCACCTGGGCTACCCTACATTTTGTTTTTGAATGACTGAATCTTAATATCCCTTAAATACTGTGCTAAAATAACTTTTTTATATTTATTTTATTTTATTTTTCTTTTTAGAGAGGAAAAGGAGATGGATGAACAGAGGGAGAGGGAGAGAGAGAATCTTAAGCAGGGTCCATGCCCAACATGGAGCTTGACACGGGGCTCAGTCTCAAGACTCTGAGATCATGACCTGAGCCAAAATTAAGAGTCGTATATTTAATGGACTGAGTCACTTGAGACTCTAAAATTATTTTTTAAAAAATCAAGTTCTTTAAATAAAATATGTCAGCAAAAGAAGAAATAAATAGATTAGATATAGAATGGCACACACTTTAATCCCCATAAGTCTTCTGTTATACTCCTTCACTTATCCAAGCACTTTACTTATGTCTTCTTCTTGTTTTATAGGCAAATTTTTAAAATTATATAGTAAGTGCCATCCTCACTCGCCTTTGGAAAGTCTTTCATATGGTGAAGTATCCTTCATTTGAGTGAAAGTTTTCTGTGAAAATCTACGGGAATTTTATGGATGGATATTTGATAAAGTCTTTTTTCTAGATTAGAATTTGGAGACAGATGGTTTAACTACTTTAGACTCTATTGATTCACCAATAATAAACCAGTTCTATGTTTACTCCATGGCTGACTCTCACACAAGCGTTCCCATCAAGGACTTAGAAAATGATAATTGATTTAGATCAGTAAGGACTATCTAACTTAGTAAATTTGAAATTAGTATTTAACTTATCTAACTTATAAATTAGTAACTTTGTGTTTTGCCGGTTCAGTGTATGTATATCATTCCAAAGTTCATAATATTTCCTGCCCCCGTTTAATGTATACACTGCTTAGACCCATCATATTAGATAATAAAAATGACATTGTTAAGTGCCTGGGTGGCTCAGTAGGTTAAGTGTCTGCCTTTGGCTCAGGTCATGATCCTGGGGTCCCAGGATCAAGTCCCACAGTAACTCAAAGAAGCCTGTTTCTCCCTCTGTTATTGCATCTCTCTCTCTCCCTCATGAATAGTTAAATGAAATCTCAAAAAAATTGACCCTGCCATATCTCCCAGATATGCTAGCTCTTAGCACACAACACTCATTTGATAAATGTTACTTGAAAATAAATGGTTATTTTAAGAGAAATATGTGTAAGGGGCTAAGAAGATACAGAGGAGGGTACCCTTCTCTTTCTTCAAGGATAGTAAAAAAAGCAGAATGGGATACAAAAGAGAAAATCTTTGAGTTGGGCTTCAAGGGTAGATAGAGATTTCCCAGGCAAAGAAGAGAAAGATGGAAGAAGTAGCATTTACCACTTGGAGAGGATTATGAAAATAAAGGGGATTTCAAGAAGAATAAATAAAAAATAAAATAAAATAAAATAAAAAAGAAGAATAAATAATTTAAGTAAAAGGCACATGAATAAAAACTGCATAATCTGTCCACCAAGTAGTCCAGAGCTATTTGATTAAAGGGTGCCTGGTAGGGCCTTTAAAAATGTGGCTGGACAGCGATTGTGCCATTATACCTTGAAAAGCCATGGTTAATGTGTTCAGATGTTCTGAACTCTATTTCATCAATAGGGCGAAGACACAATATTTTAGAGAAGGTTTCAAACAATATTTTAAAGAAGCAGCGTCTCATTATGCTGCAGAAGGAGACCTCAGTCAGCAGTTTAGATAATGACTCAGAGATAGAAAGTCTTGTATAGGGAAACTAATTAAGAAAGTATCTATAATATCTTCTCAGCCATATAACGAAGAGTCTAAATTCAGACGATGAACAGAAAGGAGAGAAAGAAACAAAGTGGCCATTTCTGAGGCAAAATGGATGGCACCAGATGGATCAGTGTGAAAACACTGCAGGAAATTGAGGTGTATCTGGCACAAATGCTTTCCTGAGCAGATACACATAAAATTAGGTAGATAGGGGGGGAAAAGTTCAGTGGGAAAGATAACGAATTCTGCTTGGAGCATACATAGTTGAAAGGAATAATGTGAGACTTGGGGAACAGTGTCCAAAATCAGTTAAAAATGTGATTGCAGAACAAACGTGAGACCTGAGCTAAAGGCAGACGCTTAACCTACTGAGCCACCCAGGCACCTGACAATGTCATTTCTAGTCTAGGGATTTGCTATCACAAACTTGCATTGTCATTTTTAATTTTGTGCTTAATCTTTTGGCTAAATTGTTATAATCTTGAGGTTCATCAGGTTTGTATGAATGTAGGGAAGGACTTGACTCCAAAAAAGACAAATTGTTATCAATTAGTGAATATAGTATTCCTTTCAGTCTGTCACTGTTTTACTGTGAAATATTTTTGATGAGACTTTTCCTAAAATATTCATATTGCCTTGAACTTATGTCTTCATGAGGTTCCAATATATATTCATAGTCCCGCCATTTCCTGCATTGTGACTAAGAACAAACTTAAAGCTAGTAACATACTGTAAGCCAGACAAACTTTTTTTTCCTCCTAAGTTTTAGTTCCAGGGACAATGTCTAACCTGCTATTTTTTATAATTCATCAAAACTTAAATCCTTTTAGAGAGGAAAGATATTTATATACTTAATGTTGTAGGATTAAATACCGAGGAAGAAATTGCATATATATTAAATTATTATTATTTAATTAGTGGAACTACCTTATTTGATTTAACTGGAACAACATAAAGAATAATAACAATCAAGAAACCTTATTCTTTTTTTTAAAGATTTTATTTATTTACTCATGAGAGATACAGAGAGAGAGGCAGAGACATAGGCAGAGGGAGAAGCAGGCTCCCCCCAGGGAGCCTGATGTGGGACCCAATCCCAGGACCTCAGGATCTCCACTTGAGCTGAAGGCAGACGCTCAACCACTGAGCCACTCAGGTGTCCCAAGAAACCTTAGTCTTGATCCTTTAGTTTTAGGTAACTTAGTATGTGAATCTTGCTTTTTCTTCAAAACACTCCATTTTCTTCTTAGGGAGAAAATCATTGTCCATATTAGAAGACATGATTGAAATTCAAAATAATATTTGTAGTAAAATTAAATATAAAGAATTTGTGGGAGAATGTTGAAATAATGAAAAATATGCAGTATTTTCTTAAGATTTTATTTATTTTATTTTATTTATTAATGAGAGATACAGAGAGAGAGAGAGGCAGAGGGAGAAGCAGGCTCCATGCAGGGAGCCCGACGTGGGACTCTATCCCAGGTCTCCAGGATCACACCCTGGGCTGAAGGCGGCACTAAACTGCTGAGCCACCCAGGCTACCCACAGTATTTTTTTTTTAACACAGTTGTGAAATGAAAGGTAATTTTTTAAATATTTGGTTTAAACCATTTTGTAAGACAAATAGAAAAAAAGTTTTTAATTTGAATGAATGATGGAAACTTTGTTTCCCAATCTTAACTATGTACATTTTATTTGATTTCATGGAGCTAGGACAAGAAAACAAGTCTTGGTAGCTGAAATATAACATATCATCATTATTATTTAGAGCCAGTATATTTTTTGAAAATTACATTGAGGATTCTTTTTTTCTTTTTTCTGCATTTGAATGTCTCTGTGACTATCATTCTGTCAGGGATTCTAGTGGTCACAGAATGATTGAACTGTTTGATTGCATTGTCAAAATAGTCAACACAGTAATTCCAATTTAACAGAATAGCACAAACTTTCCAAGCTTGAAGAAAGACAATTTAGACCAAAGAGAGTAGGTATTTTTATGAAATACTATATTGCATCCACTTATCTTGATTTAAATAGTACGGTTTTCATTTGCCTATTCATTACTCTTTTAAAAATCATTTGTTTTGTTCAATTAACAAATTAATGTGCCTGTGTGTGTGTGTGAATAATCATTGCCCACCAAGTGTGGCAATTTTTGTGGCAATTTCAGCTGTCAGAATTTGATTTGAAAGAAAACTGTAATTGTGAAAATGGATTTGTTCTTAAGGAAGAGAATAAATCAGAGAAAAGGGATTTTTTTTTAAATTTTTTGTGATAGCCATTCTAGTAGCACTCTCAACAGAGGCTATAATTCCTTGTAAAAATAATGTGGACAAGCAAATCCTGGTCAAGAACAGAAGAGCATTTGAGAATGAGAAAAGAATATCAGAGTGTAGGTATAGAATGGGGCTTTACCACTGGTCAAGATGCTAGTCCCAACATAGTGCCCACTGGGCAAATATTTCCAGTGTTAACGTCATTGAACCAAGTGGGAAAAAATGAGAAGAGTTAGGATTCCTCTTAGTGTTTTGACAAATGAAATCATTGATACTGTTTTCAGCTAACCAAAGTTGATATTCTTTAAAGGAATGTAGAAATAAAATCTAAATTTTTTCTTTCATAATAAATAATAACTTTCATTTTTTGAGTGCTGCCAGTATGCATGATACATACTAAGTTAATGATTAATATATAATATCATATAATTTTCACATAGCAACCCTGAAATGTGTAGTATTATTCCATGTTATATACATGTGAGAACTGATTTATGGAAAACTTAAATAACTTTACTGAAGCCATAAAAATTCCCTAAGATGTCTGATACCAAATATTTTATATTATTTCAGTTTCTTTATTAAAATAATACTTACTGAGTTTACATATTTCTAAGAGAATTATGAATAAGGGATAGTTCTTACCTTCACATGGCCTTATGGTCTAGGAAGAAAGGGAACTGAACAAAGTGTGAGAATAAATTGATTAGCATCATCAGAGTAGAAATACAGAGAGACATTGCAAAATGCAGTCATCAGCTGTCCTGGAAGATCTGACCTTTAAACTGAAATACAAGATAGATCTGATATAAGAAATGGGTGAGGAGAGAAAAGTAATCTAAGCAGAAGGTTCAGAATCTGTCAAGGAATGGAGGCAAGGAAATACATGTTGTAATGAAAGATCAAAAATAAGTCAGTTTGGGCTGGATCCCTGAGTTTGCAGGGGAAGGGTGTGAATCATTAACAAGTGTTCAATCCTGGTGATCCTTTGTATATACTATGTTTTCTGAGATTGGACATTTTATGGTAATTCTGTTTTTGAAGAAACAATAATTTAAAAGTATTAGATGTATATTCTAAAAATGGATCACACTCTGCAAAATGAATTGGAGAAAAACAAAACTTAATGCAGAAGAAGGCTGCCTGTGGGGCGCCAAGGAAGAAATGCTCATGGCTTGCACTGGAAATTCCAATCAAAATGGAAGAAGAGATGGTATTCTAGTAGTGTAAGAGACGTAGGAAATAAAATTACCATAATTTCATGAGTCATCTGATGTGCGAATTGATTGAGAAACAGACCTTTAGAAACAGCCTCATGTCTCTGGCTATATAAATAATAATAGACTGTAGGTTAAATTTTAAGAATATGTTTCTTGCTCTGTCGCCATAATACCAAAACAAGTGGATCTGTCTATTTATTCATCTATATCTATATCTATCTATCATCTATCATCTATCTATCATCTATCATTAAAATTGGGAAAACAAAATTTGAGCAAAGGGTGAATTGTGGTACTTAGTATTGAGAAAGGAATAGAGATGGAATGAGTCAGGTATTGGAGTGACTATGGACATTTTTGGTGTCTGATTTCAGAGAATCGAGTACATATTATAGTTAATTTGTTTTTAGTGAGATAATTTGTGTGATTCATAGTCACTACTATGGATAGTTACTTGTAACCACTGTAGTGTATGTTTGGTTTCTATGCATTATGCTGATATACCCAACCTCATGATATATAAGTACAGGGCTAAGGGTCGTGTCACAGGATAAGTATGATTAGTGACATTTAAAGTATATAGGTGGTGAAAAAACAAGAAACTAGTCAATGAAAATTGTTCCAAATCTTGCAGCTCATATGTAAAAGAAATGTATAGAGAGGTGACCCCCCAGATTTAACAAGACTCACCTCCTATGGCACTTTCAATAATAGGTCATGAAATTTAAATACAATTTTCTAAGCTAATGATGATTTAAAATTTGTATCAAAAACTCAAGAAAATAGACAGGCTTAACATTTTATTCTCCCTGTAGAAAATATGATTATAAAGATGATTAAAGTATATGGCTAAAAAAATAAAAGGAAAAGGCATTATAGAGCTATGTTAGTTAATAAACACATTGTAAGTTTTTAAATTAATTGATGGTTTTATATAGATGGACATTTAAAAATTATGTCATATTACAAAATTTGTAATTTCATATTCTTCTCCTTAATGTCCACCAAACATTAACAACCTAGAGCCCACATCATTTAGGTTTGCCTCTGAGGGGAGCTGACGACAAAATGCCATCTGTAAAGGAATAAGTATAAATAGAGTCAAAGGCGAGAGGCTAGTATTTCCTTAACAGCACAACCGGGCATATGAGACCACATTAGCAAGAGATCCAGTTATTCCAAAGTGAGGATATAGTACTCACTGTAAAATATGTGTTGATTTGCTTAGATTATGATGAAGAAAAGAAATCCTCCTAGTTTAGGTCTCACATAAGTATATGATTCAATATTAAGAAGGAAGCATAGACACCAGGTTAGAGGTTCTCAAACTTCAATGTGCCTAAAGAATACGTAAAGAACTTTATAGAATTCTGAATTTTGGACTCTACCTCTAGATTTTCTAAACAGGAATTTGGAATTGTTTTTGTTTAATTCACACCCTAGGAGACTTCTTTGTTTGATTTAAATTCAGTTTAGTAGGGATCCCTGGGTGGCGCAGCAGCGGTTTGGCGCCTGCCTTTGGCCCAGGGCGCGATCCTGGAGACCCAGGATGGAATCCCACGTCGGGCTCCCGGTGCATGGAGCCTGCTTCTCCCTCTGCCTGTGTCTCTGCGCCTCTCTCTCTCTCTCCCTCTGTGACTATAATAAATAAATAAAAATTTTAAAAAAATTAAAAAAAATTCAGTTTAGTTAACATATAGTATATTATTAGTTTCAGGGATAGAATTCGGAGATTCATTACTTGCATAGAACACCCAGTGCTCATTATATCAAGTGCCCTCCTTAATACCCTTCACCTATTTACCCCATCCTCCCACTCTCTCCCCTCCTGGAATCCTCAGTTTCTTTCCTATAGTTAAGATCCCTTAGGGTTTACCTCCCTCTCTGTTTTTATCTTATTTTATTATTCTTTTTTCCCTCATGTTCATCTTCTTTGTTTCTCAAATTCTACATATGAGTGAAATCATATGGTATTTGTCTTTCTCTGACTGACTTATTTCACTTTCTATAATACATTGTAGTTGCAACCATGGCATTACAAATGGCAAGATCTCATTCTTTTTGATGGCTCAGTAATACTTCATTCTATCTTTAATGATATAAAGAGGTGTAAACACCTCTTCTTCTTTACCCATCATCTCTCATGGACATATGGGCTCTTTTCCTATTTTGGCTATTGTAGGCCTTGCTGCTATAAACATTGGGGTGCATATGCCCTTCAAATCACTTTTTTTATTTCCTTGGATAAATACGTAGTAGTGCAATTCCTGGGTCATAGGGTAGTTCTATTTTTAAGAGGTCCTTTTTGAGGAACCTCCATACAATTTGCCAGAGTGGCTGCACCAGTTGACTTTAAGGCAGACATCCTCCAAACAACTTTGTTGACTATTGATCTTTAGGCAGTATGGGTTTCCTAATTGCAGGTGGTTTGGGGTATCTTCTTAAAATCACCCCCATCCTCACTACACTTTTGAGTGACTGAAGTAGATTTAGATTGCTAATCAAGAAATGTCCTCAAAAAAAGGAAAAAAAAGCCCAAAAATAGATTATAATAAGGAATAAATAATAATAATAATAATAATAATAGTAATGGGGTTATCTATGCATAAATAAATGGATTTGCTAATGCCAAGAAGAATGGCTCTGGCTTAAGAAGCTTCAGAAATTGGGGCACCTGAGTGGTCAGTGATTGAGCATCTGTCTTCAGCTTGGGTCGTGATCTCCCGAGTCCTGGGATTGGGTCCCACATCGGGTTCCCTACAGGGAGCCTGCTTCTCGCTCTGCCTATGTCTCTGCCTCTCTCTGTGTGGCTCTCATGAATAAATAAATAAATTTTTTTTTAAGAAGCATCAGAAATTAGTTATGGTGCTAAAAAAGGAAAAAAAATCAAATCACATACAAATCACTGTCCAATCTCAATGATTTAATACATTTATTAGATGCATTTTGTGTTCTTTGAAGAAGTCACCCACCACGCACCTTCTTATTTGCAGAATTAATTTTGGAGACTATATTGGTAACAAATATCTTAAAATTGGGGTAAGAAGTTTTGACATATTATTTTTAAATCAACTTTACTGAAGCATAATTTTTGTAGTTAGATTATTCTGACTATAAAAAATAGTGCCTAGTTTTGATCTTTGAATGTGCAAATTAACTTTTAGAAGTGAAAAAAAGAATGTAGAGTAACATTGAGAGATAAAGTAGGTGGAAGTCAGTGGCTTAAAAACAAAACAAGCGTAGTATGTCATAAAATTAGTGTATTTAAATGAGGCAAATCTAATATTTTTTAATCTAATAAATTTTAAAGGGAATTTTAAAAGAGAGTCAAATCTTTAAGATTAATCCATGTTATTGTCTACAGAGCCCAAGTTTTATATACAAGAGCTCCAGGAGGATTTTAAAGTTTCTCTTAGCTGAAACCTGTTTTCTAGATGAGGATTTCAGGCCCAAGGCCCTAGAGTCATTCACCCAGGAGAGAGCATTAAGATGCATCTGGAATCCAGTATTGGGACTTCTAACCTGTACAGCTTTTTATATTGCTTTCAATTATACCAACCTTTTGTGGGATGGGATGTATTAAACTCTTGTTTTTTTAATTTATATCATTGTGAGAATTCACTGAACTCACATTTTAAATCCCTATTTGAACTAATGAATCATTTGTGCAGGTATTATATTAAATTATAGATTGTCCCACCAAAGGCACATGTCAGACACTGGGTAGGAGTAAGGTAAAAGAAATGCATGTAGCATTATGTGTCATGAAAAGTAGTATAAATAGGCAAATATTTTTAAAGGGAAGATAAAATACTTTATGTACTGTTTGTATCTATAAGAATCTTAGCATGTGGTCTGATTGGGTGATATGCTGAGAGAAGGAATGATACTTTGTCTATTCCAGGTTAGAGATATTATCTAATAGATTGAATTAACTTTTAAATTTCTCAAATAAGAAAAATGGGAAGTAGCGCGGTTAGAAATTGAAAAAAAAAAATAGCAAGGAAAAGAATCGAGGCTTCCAGTCCATTAGACTTGACTCCTGATACTGAAATCAGTATTTTTATTTTATTTTCTTCTCTGAGCACTCAGGGTGGGTATGGAGAAATTTCCAAGGTTGCACAATTTTCATGAGCAAAGGAGCACTTACAGTTTATTATGTAAATTAAACATATGAGATGATTTTAAATAAATGAGATTTGAGTGAAGTAAAATGTGGATTTCAGTTCAGATTTTTGACTTTCAGTCTTTTTTGCTGACATTTACTGCAATACTTTTCTACCATTGTTGGTAGCATCCTTTTGTATTATTATCTACGATATTTCGTATACTCTAACTGCTCGTGAAGGAATTGAACATTCTTTTCTTTAATGTTTTCTTAGTTGTTAAATTTTTAACATGATTACAGCACTGCTACCACTTAAATAGTGATAAAGAAATGTTTCTTTCCTGTATTTTTCTTCAGATTTTTTAATAATTTTTTACTATAATTAATTAAAACACTCATTGAAGAATGTCTAAGACACATAATGATATTTACATAATTGCATTCATAGTTCAAATCAAAGAATAAATATCCTTGGGAAACAAGAGAATGAATGTATATAATGAATAATAATTAATTAATAGACAAATAAAAACATAATGAGATATTGTGTTGATATACCTACTTTTAAATTGTAATAATTGAAATCCATTTTGTCTTCTTTGAATAAAGAACATAGTCGGGGAAGCTAAAAAAATTAACAAATAGAAGATAGCAGGTTCTTGTATATATTATCCAAGTGTTAACTGTTCTTAAGTCTAATTTTTTTAAATACATTTTAAAGTAGTTTAAACATTTAAGTACTTTAGAGAGGTTATTTAATCATAGTGGAAGAAATATATCAACTTTAATTATACAGCAGTTGGTGTTTATTCATTAGTAGTATCAAAGATCAGAATCCTTAAAATTTGCTTTTTCCTCATGTTGGCTTACACTTTAACCTGCCCAATCATCTGCTAATAATCTCTCAGAAGATATATATTATTGATATTGCACATTAAGATTTTGTTTCCAGAGCATATATCCATAGCACTTGTTGTCCTAGAATACAGATTTTTGTTATTCTTCTAGATTGATCTTTAACCACAAGTCAATAGACTTTTAAAATATACTTATACAAGGAAAACATCCAATGCCTGAGTAATCTACAGATTTATCTTTTTTCAATGGAAAAAAAAAAACATTACAGGCATACCACAGATATATTGTGGGTTTGGTGTCAGACCACCACAATAAAGCAAATATTGTAACAAAACAAGTCAAATACTTTTTTTGTTCCCCAGTGCATATAAATGTTATGTTTACATTACATTGTAGTCTATTAAGTGTGCAGTAGCACATGTCTATAGAAACAATGTACACACCTTAATTAAATAATATCTCATGGCTACAAAATGCTAACTAAGCATCATCTGAGATTTCAGTGAGTTATAATCTTTTTCTGGTGGAGGGTCTTGCCTCAGGGTTGATGCCTGCTAACTGATCAGGGAAGTGCTTGCTAAAGGTTGGGGTGGCTGTGGCCATTTTGTAAAATAAGGCAACCTTGAAGTTTGCTGTCTCCATCAACTCTTTCTTTCATGAATCATGAGATTCTATTTGATAACATTCTATCCACAGTAGCAAGTGATACTATTTGCTGACATTTTATTACAGTAGAACTTCTTTTACAATTAAAATCAATCCTCACAATGACCTGCTACTGCTGCTTTATCAACTAAGTTTAGTAATATTCTAAATACTTTTTTGTTACTTAAAAAGTCTTCACAGCATCTTCACCAGGAGTATATTTCCTCTCAAGAAACCACTTTTGTCACTTATTCATAAAAAGAAAATCCTCATCCACTAAAATATCATCATGAGATTGCAGCAATTCAGTCACATCTCCATACTCCACTTCTAATTCCAAATCTCTTGCCATTTCCATCACATCTGCCATTACTTCCTCCACGGAGGTCTTAAACCCCTCCAAGTCATCCATAAGGGTTGGAATCAGCTTCTTCCAAACTCCTGTTAATGTTATATATTGACTTTTTCCTATGAATCACAAATGTTATTAATGTCATCTAGAGTGGTGAATCCTTTCCAGAAGAATTTTGATTGATTTTGCCCAGATCCATCAGAATAATTACTATGTACAGCAGCTAAAGCTTTTTGGAATGTATTTCTTAAATAATAAGACTTGAAAGCCACAGTTACTCCTTGATCTATGGGCTGCAGAATGGGTGTTGCCTTAGCAAGTATGAAATATTAATCTCATTGTACATCATCTGAGCTTTTGGATGACCGGGTATGTTGTCAATGAGCAGTAATATTTTGAAAGGAATCTTTTTTTTTTCCAGAGTGATAGGTGTCAACAGTGGACTTAAAATATACAATAAACCATACTGTAAACAGATGTATTGTCATCTAGGCTTTGTTGTTCCATTTGTGAACACAGAGTAGATTTATCATAATTTTTAAAGGCCTGAGGATTTTTGGAATGCTAGATGAACAGTCTTGAACTTCAAGTCATCATCTATCAGCCCAAAACAAGACAGTCAGCTTGTCTTTTGAAGCGTTGATGCCATTTACTTCTACTTTCTAGCTACAAAATTCCTAGATAGCATCTTCTTGCAATAAAAGGGTTGTTTTGTCTACACAAGAAATCTGTTGTTTAGTGTAGCCTCTTTCATTAATGATCTTAGCTAGATCTTCTATAGAAGATCTATGGCTTCTATTTTTTTTTAAGATTTTATTTATTTATTCATGACAGAGAGAGAGAGAGAGAGAAAGAGAGAGAGGCAGAGACACAGGCAGAGGGAGAAGCAGACTCCCTGCAGGGAGCCCGATGTGGTACTCAATCCCGGAACTCCAGGATCATGCCCTGAGTCTGAGACGAAGGCAGATGCTTAACTGCTGAGCCACTCAGGCGTCCCAATAGCTTCTACTTTAGCACTTGCTATTTCACCTTGGAGTTTGGTGTTATAAAGATGGCTTTTTTCCCCTCAACCCTCATGAGCCAACCTCTGCTAGCTTCAAACTTTTCTTCAGCTTCCTCACCTCTCTCAGCCTTTGAGCCTTGCTCTGGATTAGGTTTGGGCTTTAAAGGAATGTTGTGACTGGTCGGATCTTCTCTCCAGACCACGAAAATCTTTTCCATATCAGAATGAAGGCTTTTTTGCTGTTTTTTTTTTTTTTTTTATCACCATGCGTTCACTAGAGTAGCATTTTTAATTTCTTTCAAGAACTTTTCCTTTGCATTCACAACTTGATTAACTGATACAAGAGGCCTAGATTTTGGTTTCTCTAGGCTTCCAACATGCCTTCCTCACTAAGCTTACTCTTTCTAGCTTTTGATTTAAAATGAAAGACATGCAACTCTTCCTTTTACCTGAACACTGAGAAGCCTAACAGGGTTATTAACTAATATTAAAATATTAATTTTGTGAAGTAAGTCGATCGGAGAAGGACAAACAGTGTATGTTCTCATTCATTTGGGGAATATAAATAATAGTGAAAGGGAATATAAGGGAAGGGAGAAGAAATGTGTGGGAAATATCAGAAAGGGAGACAGAACATAAAGACTCCTAACTCTGGGAAACGAACTAGGGGTGGTGGAAGGGGAGGAGGGCGGGGGGTTGGGGTGAATGGGTGACGGGCACTGAGGGGGACACCTGACAGGATGAGCACTGGGTGTTATTCTGTATGTTGGTAAATTGAACACCAATAAAAAAATAATTTATTAAAAATATTAATTTTAATATTGTTGTCTCTCAGGGAATAAGGAGGACCAAAGAGAAGGAGAGGTATAGGGGAATGGCTGGCTGGTAGTTAGAACACATACAATATTTATCTATTAAGTTCACTGTCTTATGTGGGTGTGGCTATCACTGATCACTGATCAATATAACAAATGTAATAATAATGAAAAAGTTTGAAATGTTATGAGAGTTACAAAGATGTGATACAGAGACACATAGTGAGCAAGTGTTTGAAAATTGGTGTTAATTGTTTTGCTTGACACAGAATAGTCACAGATCTTCAATTTGTAAAAAGCACAATATCTGTGAAGCATGATAAAGCAGAGTGCAATAAAACAAGATATAGCTGCAATTGTTCTTTACAATAGTAAAATGATTTTAGGAATGATATTCATGATTTACTAAGGCCTGAAGGAAAATAGCTGTAAATAGGTGAATCAGAAGATTGTGGATTGAGGTCCTATTAATTAAGAGATTGAAGTAGCTAGATTTCTTGGACATATAGGGACATAGATAAAGTTCATATGTAAAATATGTTTTTGGCCAGTACCTATTCTGTATGTGTCTATATTTCTAAAGAAAATATTATTAATGTTAAATTGAATTCTAGCTTTAGGATATGCCAAGATTTGCTGTTCTTTCTCTGAATTAGATTACACCTTAAATATATTAATTATTGTGCAGTAGAAATTTGAAGGTATCAAATGAAATACTTTTTAATTCCCTATCAAATTTGATGCCCAACCAAAATCTGAATATTGGCTCTATAATCTTCCATCCTCCATTGAAGGTGATTGTTTTCATCATCAACCCTGTTGGAATTCCCAGTCATTTCTCCTATGTGAATGTAGGCACATGAGAGTAAAAATATTCCTTAATGCTTTGCATTGGCCTTATGAACTAGGCTTGCCTGGCCAAGCAGAGCTAGGACTGAGCTTGCCCAAAACTGAGGAAGTATTTTGAGTCCCCCTACCTACTTAAAAAACATTTTATAGGACAGAGCATGTTTGTAAAATTCGTATTTAAAGTTTTTTGAAGAACCCAATTGATATTTTCCTTGGAAAGTAAAGTGACACACTTTTTCCTTAAAACTGGCCAACCGAACATCAAAATGGCAAATGAAGAATATTATTCAGCAAAGTTATTATTCAACGAAGGAAGTTTAAACTGCAGGACTGCTTAGATAGTTCATTTTCCCTCATGGCAGCCCTGGAGCTATCTTTCTGGGAAGGATACTGCACCTTAAGAATACAGGTCAAAAATGAGGTCACAACTCACTTAAAACTCAAATTTCCTGAAAAACAAAAGATCATTTATATGGCAGGCACCAGGATATCCAAGCTTCATGGCATTTGTCCAAGTTCTGTTATCATTATTCTAATAAAAATTAACAAGCTTCTGAAAATAGTCAGAAAATATGAAGAAAATATTTGAGGTCAAAAGAAATAGAAATATTACGATGATATAATCTGTACTGTCACTAAAAACAATAACAAGTGTAAGTGGGGTGTGGGACAAAATTAAGGTTGGGGTGAAAGTTTGATAATATATTTGGAGGACAATTTGCCTAAGTGCATCAAAAGTTCTAAAAATCAATTCTTTTGTGAAATCTCACTTTTATGCATTAAGTTTCTTTCCTCCTTCTCTCCTTCCTCTTCCTCCTCCTTTTTCTTTTAAGTAAGACAAATAACCAGAAATTACCTACAGAATTGTTTATTGCAACTTTTAATTTTACCTATTACCTATTTTTGGACCTTAAGGTCGTTCCTGATTTTTAAAACTTTAAAGTATGGAAAATTCTTGTAGTAAATTGTCTATCATCACCTTACTAAGTTAATTATATAGAATTAGATTTACCAATATGAACATTTATCACAAAATATTTTTGAGTAAAAACAAAAAAGCAATGTACAGAGCAATATAGTGAATGGTTCAAAAAATCACAATGATTTATATGTATTTTTTTTCTAGATAGTAAAGTCTACAAGAATATTTAAAAATGTAGTAGCAGTTACTGTCTATGAGTGGGGAACTTCAGAAGTTTTGATTCTTCTCCGTTTTATCTATCATTTTCTTTTATTTAATACAACTGTGCAATTATAACATCACCAAAACTTGAACAGAAAATAATAACAGTCTAATACATAGTCACATAATATGACTTAATATGTGTTTTGTTATAGTGTCTCAATGATTTCTTAATTGTGGGAAAAAAAGTAAAATCATTGGCGTAATGTGAGAAAATGTGTGCATTTATATCTCTCCCTGAAAGCATTATGAGGCTTAATTTATATTCCTTTAGGCCCCCATGGCTACCTTTTCTAATTTCCTATTAACATTAAAATGTTACATTAGACCTTTTCTTTTGATAGAGTAATAATTACTTTCACGAGGATTCATTTAAATTCTCATGACATGTGTCTTCTGCAGAGAAGTACTTAATTATCTCTGTTACTTATGGTTATGTTTAGGAAACCCATTGAACTTTTATTCATATTTCACAATTATCCAAATAACATAAGCCTGTCTAGCTGGGACCTCTGTCCTCTATCACATTAACTAATAAAGATGCTCTTCTCATTTGATAGTTTGGGGCTTAGACATATGTCTCCAAAGGGTAACCATTCTATGAAAACCACTATCTCACCAATTTTTAATTTCCCCCCTAGAGGACTGTCACACATTTTAAGTATTTGTTTGATCATGGAGATAAAGTAGAAGGAACTGGAAAGTTCATTTATTCCATAACTTTGATTTTGGAGAATACTAGAGAAGGAAATTCTTGACAATATAATCAAGGGTATGTGCCTATGGTGCTTCCAACCTTCTTTGTTCTTAATATTCGATCTTTTAATCTGTATTATATCTTCATGATTGCCTCCATCTCCACAATGCCTTCTTTTTATTTTTTATTCACAAGGCTGTAAATAAATGATAAAGTTTCATTCCTTCTAGAGATAGTTGCTGCCTTTATCGATCTGAGACTTAAATACATGGAATTTTAGGCATCAGCCAGAACTTGGGAAAGATTTGAGAAGAAGGAAGCATTGGGGGCCTATTTTTGGAAATTTGCTCCCAAGCGCACCACAAAGTCTCAGTAGTTTAAAAGAGATTGAATACTGTTTAAATGATTTCCAGATAGGTTTCAGTGCAGCATCTGTAGTACCTGCACCTATGTGTGGGGGATATTTTGGTATGTTATGGACACCAAAGGCACTGATGTATTTAATCTCTAGAAATCAGTGGTGTTAACTATATCATCAAAGCAAAAATTGTTGCTCTCAAAATGCCAGTAATCTCCAAATTGAGAAGAACTTCTCTGGTGGTTATGAGAGCAGCTTTATGTCAGTCATATGATTATTCGCATCCTCATCACCCCACTTCCTAGATTGATGATATTAAGAAAGTCAACTTTCTAAACAGTCACATATATGAATTTTCAAATACAAATAACAGATTTTTTGTGAGTAGTAAATGAAAAACACATTGTTTAAATAAGGATGTAGCATTTAGTTACATTCAATAACTATTACTATTTATTGTATCACTTTATTATCTCCCACACAGAAAAATCTTCTAAAAATGTAGCAACTTAAAATAACAAAAATTAAGTTTTACTGCATGAGGAGCATATTAAAATATTGACTGTATTCAAGCCAAACGATGTGAATATTCACCTTATTTTCCAGCCTATCTTTGACACATAAACTAAACTTCAGCCATGGGTATCACTTGGTGTTCCAGTAATATGCCACATTTTCCCTATTTGATCTTCCTTTTGTTCAAATATCATCCCCCACAAGTCAGTTTGACAATCTCACCCTTTTATATGAAAATTTAAAAAAAAATACTTTTTGGGGGGAAGCTTCCCTTGTTCATGTATCAGTTTCTTCTGATTTGTAGTGAAATTACTCAACGTACCATGGCCAAGTAATGAGGATATTTGTTGTATAACATAACAAAACGTGTACAGAGATTACCCTAAGATAGCCCAACAGTATCTTTTAAACCCAATGATGAATGTCTTTCCACCTTGCCCTCCTCACTGTGTTGGGTTCGTCCTCAGGCTTGTTCGTCCTCATGCTCTGATTATGGCTGAGGCTGCTCGGGATTTCAAAATAATAATAATACAACATAAAGCAGTGCAGGAAAGCTCCTCCTCTCAAGTCTGTTTTTAATAGAAAGAAAATTGTTTCCCCCGGGGAGAGTCTTAGCAGACTCTCTACTTCAGTTGTCATTGATTAACACTGGGACACATGTGCAAACCCGGCTGCAAAAAACACCGTTGAGAAAACAAGCGAATGGCCTTCCCTGCCTCTACAGTGAGATGTGGGGGTTTTCAACAGTGGCAAAATAGCTGTCGGGTAGGTAATGAAAACTGTTTTCTGCATGCCCTCTCTGCATCTCAGCTGTCCCTAGCCCTCAGCTGTCCATAGCACAGGGTTCTCCATTTGCTACACTCTTCTGATACCCAGACACACCTATGTTAACACCTACTTCACATTATTCTAAATATTTCTCTTTTTTGCCTACACCTCAGCAACTTATGGGTAGAAATCCTGTTTGTCTTCATCTGTGCCTATTTTGGTTTGCCATAAATGAGTACTAACTAAAGGAGTAAGTTTAAAGTCTTTTAAAATAGAAAATAAGAAATTCTGATTGAGAAATATCTTTTAAAATCAAAATTGGAACTTGAGACAAGTAAAATTTTAGTCTTTGAAGAGTCCTTAGTGGTTAAAACACAGCATAACAGAGAGGAGATATTGCATCATCCCTGAAAGAGCCAAAACCCTACCATCTGCTTCATATCTCACTAAGCCTAGAGATGAGAAAAAATATGTGAGTTTTGGTTCCCCCTGGGAGATTGGAAGAGGATCATAGAGGATTTAGAGAATAGAACTTTCAAGGAAATGTCAATAATTTAGGCTTTTTCTTTTACATTTACGAAGGAGACCTGTCAAAATTTTCCCCTTCCTTAACAAGGCAGTATATGAAATAACTCTGCAGATTCATTTCAGAGGGCTTTTGAGAAAGGACAGGTAAAAAGAAATAGAACATTTCCACTGAAATTTCAGAAAAGGACACAGAACTGCAAAGCTTTAGTCCAATGATAATAAAAACCGGAGTCAACCATGTTGAATTTATCAGTATTATTCCACTGAAAAATACATCTTTTGTCTCTTGCTAAATAAAAGACAGGGTTTTTACTTTGGTACTTTTTTTTTTTTTTCTTGGTAAAGAAAAAGTTCCAAACAGGTCTATGCTGAGTGTGTTACAATTTTCCATATCACTGCCTGAGGAAAAAAAAAAAAAAAGCAACAAACCAACCAACAAGTAGGCTAACAATGTTTAAATGATCAAGGAAAATAAAACACAACTTTCTCCCTGAAAATTAAATGTCAAATTGGATTTGAAATGTTTACAGAGATACTTTTCATTTGTTCATTATGATAGAAATGATAAATGAGAAAAGCTACTTCCTGGAGATAATGTACTTTTTAAAATTTTCAATTTTGTCTGGGTTTTATATAAGGTGTTTTGTAAGTACAAATTGCCATTTGCAGCACCAAAACTACTTGGTGCTTAATAAGGCATAGGGTGACTGCAAATTTGGTAGCCGGTAGAAAGCATAAATATATACAACTAGTAATTTTCTCATGATCGAAATATATCACATTTTCGCACTTACTCATCTCATGAGAATACAAACATGTATACACACACACACACACACACATGCATGCGCACATCTCCCAAGTCATTTATTTCCCAGAAATGTCACTCATTTGAACATTTATTATGTATTCTTCATGAAATCTTGTCATGTGCTTCTAGTTATTATTGCTGGCCTTAGTTCTGTGCAGATGTATTTTAACTGTCATCTGACATCAAGGGGAAGAAGAGATATTTTACTTAAGCAGGCAGCACTGAAAGTAACAAAAAGCAATGTAACCAGGGTCTGGTATTAGTTTCCTATTGCTGTTGGAACAAATTATCATAAACTTAGTTGGCTAAAGCAACACAATTTCGTTATCTTTCAGTTCTGGAGGTCAGAAGCCTAAATAGGGTCAATAGGACTGAGTTCTTTTGGGGGCTTGAGGTGAGAATCCATTTTCTTGCCTTTCTCAGCTTCTAGAGGCTGCCTATATTGCTTGGCTCTTGGCCCCTGTATCAGATGGCTCCAACCTCTGCTTCTGTTTTCACATCTTCTCTCCTCTCTGATTTCCCTAAGAACGCTTCTGATTACATTGGGCTCACCTGGATGATCTGGGATCCTTACCTTAATCACATCTGGCCAGTCCCTTTTACTATATAAAGTGACATATTCTCAGACCTGAGAATTAGGATATGGACATTTTTGGGGCTACCATTATTCAGCCCATCAAAGGACTCTGATTCAAGCATTTGGTTAACTCTCTTAATCAGTCTTAGTTTTGAGGATAATAGAGTTCTGGTGGAGTGGTATGCTATTTTGAAATACAACAATATATGTACATATTGTATGAGTGTATGTGCATATATGTCTGTTGTTAGAGTAAGTTTCTAAATGATCAGTAATGACTCAGCAGGACAATGGAAGTTGTTAATTAAATATCATGTTATTACTGAAATGTGGATACTCTTGTCAAAAGCTCAGGAAAAAGAAGAAAAGTAAAAAACCAATATATCACTGAAGTGGTGATTAACAAAAGTTTATTGTGCACACACCAAAAAGATAGTTTGCAAACTGAGAGTACTCAAACCAGTACATGGAATAAGGCTTAGGGGTATATTGTTATAAAGCAGCTTGTGTAGTGTGGAAGCAGTGACTATTCGTCACAGTGATTGGTTACAATATTAGAATTTTCTTAAATGTAAGAGAATTGGTTAGTGGCTACCTTATATCCATTTTGGGGAACAATTAAAGTGTCACTTGAATTTTCAGAGGCATAAGCAAGAAGTGACCCAGGTCAAGTTAGCCTCGTTTGTCTTGCAAAATAAGCCAAATTAGGCTTTGCTTGGAGGACTAAAGCAGCCTGTCTGTTTAGGAAATTTTCAAGGCTCCTCTCTGTGTTTGATTTTAAAATTCTTCACTACTAATTGCCCCTCTAATACAAGCTTGAGCAGATTTTTAAGGGTGGATTTAACAAAGATAAATGATACTATGAATTATAGTCTTATAGTATATAATATGGTTTATTTTTAACCAATCAGGCATTTTGCAGAGAACTAATTCCTTGATAAAATGAAACTGCCAGGTTTGACCATTTTGACCTACCTTTCCTCTCACCAACCTTCTTAATATAATCCCAATATATTTTCCTATTTCCATTAAATATAGACTTAAAATGGTGAGTTACATTTTATCTTACACTTACAATGATATTGTACACTTACACTTACACTTACAAATATCACTTACAATGATATTTCTAAAGGAACGATGTTAAAAAAAAAAGAAAAACCATTATCATTAACATATTTGGCTAAGTTAGCATTGCATAACCAGCTATTGTAAAAGTGTAATTTTCAGTGTAATCTTTAAGAGACTCTGGAGGATAACTTTGAATCTCTCTCAAGTTTGATTTTTAGTTTTCATGGATGCTTTAATTTTATATGGTGTAATCTTTAGTATTCAGGTTATTTTATTTTAACCATGGGAGAACTTAGTTTTATTTTTGGCGATTAACTAAATAAAGCTATTTATCTTCTGATAATAAAATATAAAACACTGATATTGCTTTGGTTTTTCTCCCTCCCCCCCCCCAATAAAAAATAATGCATAATTCTTTTTGGAAAATTTGATTTTTTTTTTTCATTGAAATCACCTTGCTAGGGCAAATACGAAGTCTTAAGACAGAAGCTTCTGCTTCCCAGGAGCTCATCACCAGTGGCTACCATACACAGAGTAAAATACTGTGAAAGCTTTTTGGTAGTTTGGGTGGAGTGTTCCACTTTTAGTATATGTGCTGCCCAAGCGATACTGGGTGGAGTGCTATGGAACTGGTGACCGGGAAGAAAATGTTTGTTGAAGAAGTGTTGATTAAAAGAGTTAAAATGTCCTTGGAATTTAGAGAAAGATTAGAATTTTGTTGTATGGGAAAGGGCATTTGAAGCAAAGCAACAAAGCAGTAAAAGCATATAGAATTATATATTTGGGGAAAGTGAATAGAACAGCATCGAGAACTACAACTGTATGTTGAACCATGAAAGGATAGTAGAGGAAAGCACTGAAGAAGAAATCCTTTAACCATATTATGAAAAGCAATTCATATGGAATTTTGAGGTATTTTTTCTTCATTTACATATGCACATTTTTCTGAAGTACATGAATATAAAGGGGAAAGATGTAAGCTAGTTCCTAATACCCAATAACTAACACAGCTCATTTAATTTTACAAAAGCTTAATTGAAATTTGAAGTTGAATTAGTAATACTTTCTGTAGACCTCTACAAAAATTGTGTCCTCAGTAATGAAATCATTGCCTCTTATATGAGAAGAAAGGAAATATAGCTGTATTTCTCTTTTAGCAATTATGAGTGGTGTATTATTAACCACCATATATCTGTTAGCAATGAGATGTACATATACTAAATAAATATTTTTGATGTTAACTGAAATCTGAAAACCTAAGTCCCAGCCTTTCCTGATACTTAGCTTCTGCAGGAGGTTGTAGCAATTCTTTAACTTAGGATCAATGTTGCACTCCTCAGGAATTTAGCTGTTGAGTGGGTACTACCCTTCTTTTACCTTTAATTTGTAATGATTACCAGACTTCATCATTTATACTTCCTTTCAATGTGTCCATAGTGTCCTGTTATGCTTGTAGTAGGCAGATAAAATTTTTTTTTTTTGGTAAATTAACATTCTCGTTAGTATTTAAATAGCAAGTTGACTTCTAAGGGAAATGAATAACATTATTATAAATTGATCATGGTGAAATGCTTAAGGAGCTAGTCTCCATAGTTATTCAATAGACCCCTCTTGATGAATATTAGTTTTAGTATTTGACTTTGATTCTTCCTGTTTTTTGAAAAGATAAAAAGTAGTGGTTCACTGTGACATTAAAATGAGAAAATAAAAATAATTATTATGTTTTTTTAAGATTGTATCTGTTTATTCATGAGAGACACACAGAGAGAGGAAGACATAGGCAGAGGGAGAAGCAGGCTCCCCGCAAGAGCCCTATGCGGGACTCGATCCCAGGACCCTGGGATCACATCTTGAGCTGAAGGCAGATGCTCAACCACTGAGCCACCCAGAGAAAATAAAAATTAGGTAGTCTATAGCAACTCATGTATCTAAAATCTTTCATTTAAGACCATCTATTTAAAAAAAGACTGTATCCAAATTTCAAAAATATTACTATACATTTTTTATTAAAATGTACAATTAGATGTTTTCATATAAATGTAGCAAGATTATACTAAGCCAGGGTGAATCCAAACTTAGTAAACTCTATAGGCTATGGTTGTCCTAATCTTTTTCATGTCTTTTGATTGCAAGAGTCTATTATTAATAAAGAGATAGACATGGTACTAGCTTTGATCTTCTTCCTTAGGGATATAAGTGAAACTGCCTGCACATTCTCGTAAGCTTCTTGTTTTAATTACAGTGTATAACATTACGTTTCATACAATAGGAAGATATTTTAAATAAGATTAGTTTGACTATCTCAGAAGTGCGGCATGAAGCATTAAATAGGATAAATGGAAAATACATACGCACACAACATATTTAGCTTCTGATTCAAAGAGCTCAATCTAGTGGATATCTTCTAAAATAATCACCTTGAAATACTGAAAATTCATTCATTTGAATCATATAATCAATGCTTTTAAAAACCGACCTTGAAGTGGAATATCTGGTTGAAAAATAAATAGGTGAGTCATAGCAAGCTATTCTTAACTGATGTTTCCTGGAGGGATAATATGAAACTGTCCCCAAAATCACAGCAGTGCAAATTGTCTTTAAAGGTTGGAGCTTGCTTAGCAAGCTGATAACATAGGTTCGTTAAATAAATCCTCTTAAGTCTATCTTGTTCCTAATACATATATACACACACTCATATATAAATATTTGAATTAGGATGGATTTGCATACACATCTATACATGTGAATATGTATTGAGGGTGGTTTGCATATTTTCCCAAGGGATTTTCTTCTGAGATTTTCCCCCTAGGAATTATTCTGTATCTGTGGTTCAATGTAGGTGTACATTAATACAAAATGAACAAAATACTTAATTGTTAAATATACACTTTTCAGTTTTACCTGGATTTTCATCAGTGTTCGAAAGAAATATTTTCACAAATTCCTAGTTGATTCCTTTTCCAGTTCCCCATAGCAGTTACTCTAAACCTTCACCTCTCTTTCCAATTCTACCTTTTCCCAAATTTCAAAAAGTAACCTTCCTTTTCAGTTCTTTGAAAAAACAAGGTCAGGCAAGAATACCAGCTTCCCTACCAGCTAATGGTTTATCTATTTCATATTTCTATCGTTTCTTCCTGAGGGCAGATACCCCTACTAGTGTTTTGGTCCTCATTCCAGCTCCATGAGTTTTCCTTGGGAAACTGTTCCACTTTCATATCCTTGGGCTACAGTTCCTCTTCTTTCACCGGCACCTTTTCCTCAGCCCATAAGCTTACTCATCTTTTCAAAACTCACCATACTGGAGTGCTGTCAAAATGACCCCCTTCCTCATTCAAAGTCTTGATATTTCACATGGTTTTAGTAGAGCTCCCTTTCCCTTGCCCTTCTTCTTCTCTATCTCTGGCTATACTTTCTGTCCACTCTGTCTTCTGCCTGACCTACTCTTAGATCTTTGCCCTCATCTCCTTTCCCCCACCTCACTTTAATTTCATCTACTTCTATTCTAATGGTTTTTCACTGTCTTCTCACAGTTCCAGATCTGTTCCATGTTTCTAGCTTTCATTATTCTCCTGAATTTCAGACTTAAATGCATCACTGCCTGATGCATATTTTTTCTCAAGCATCTCATACTCATTATATTCCCCCAACAGTTGAAAAGTCATACACTGAGGGTCAAAGATCTGAATTTAAGATTCTGACATTTAATGAGATGGCAAGCAGAATATTTGACTTAAGTTTCCTCATCAAACACTGTCTTAAAACTCCATTTCACAAATGTATTTATCTACCAACCAATTCTTTCTCATATACATAATTGTGATAACATTCTAATTGATCTTGTTTCCGCCTTCACTTCACTGAAATCCTTTATCCTTTAAAATCTTTCACTGAAATCCTTTATCCTTTAAAAGAGTAAGATTGTCTCTTTCCTCAGAACCTTTCAGCAGTTTCCCATTTGACTTTTAGTAAAACTCAAGCCTTTATTTGCTGCCTTCAGCCCTATATTTACTGATTTCTTGACCTCAACTCTTTCTACTTCTTTTTCTCCAGCTATTATGATCTCCTTAGTGTTCCTTTAAATTTGCTGGGTACCCTCCTGCCTCATCGTCTTAGTATATGACCTTTACCACGTGATCTTTTTTTTAAAATATTTTATTTATTTATTCATGAACAGAGACACAGGCAGAGGGAGAAGCAGCCTCCATGCAGGGAGCCCAATGTAGGATTTGATCCCAGGACCCCAGGGTCACGCCCTGGGCTAAAGTAAGGTGCTAAACCCCTGAGCCACCCAGGGATCCCACCACGTGATCTTTTATCCAAATAGATGGCACCCTTCCCTTCCATAAGTCTTTATTTCAAATGTTACATTGTCTGTGACATATTCTCTGACTTTGTTTAAAATTATATCTCCAGCCTCCAATTCTTAATCTCCATCTCTGTTTTACTTTTCTCCATAGGTTCTTATCTTCTAATATTCTATACATTTAACCCGTTTATTTTATTTTTGTTTCTATTATGCCACTAAAATTTAAGTTTTGTGATGACAAGGATTTATGCATTTTTTAAAAAAAAATGTATCCCCAGTGCCTAGAACATAGTGGAAACTCATTTATGATTGTTGAATAAGTAAATGCATGAACACAATAAGATAGGGATGGTGGAAGTAGGAATGCTTTTGAGGTTAAAAAAAATACAGTATAAAACACTAATTATTCCCCCTATTATAAATACTGTTATTAATCCACTGCCCCTATGACCAGGCTCACATGCACATTACTTTTTTTTTTTTTTAATATCCCTATGTTTTATCTTGGTTTGGGGATGATATACAGTCAATTCCTGGGGCTATTTACTTAGAGATATATTTGAGCCTTTTAGCCATTTGGTCACCAATTCTTAACTCTTATATTGCTTGGAGCAGAGTCTCCATCATAGTCCCCATTACTTTAGTTCAAATATTAGGAGCTTCTCTTTAGACAATTGCAACAACCTCCTGAGAGATGACTTTGAACAATTAGTTTATCATAAGTAACCTTTCTTAAGTACTTTTGTATGACTTCAAATTATCCACAAAATATTTCCTAGGGTAATCAAGGTCCTTCATTCCTTGACTCTGAGTTATGTTTTTGAGTTGCTATTTTCCAACACCATAAACAGTTCTTTATGGTCCTCTTTTATTTTTTTTTTACACTTTCAATAAGTACTTATTGATTGTTTACTGAGTCAGGCATGATACAATGGTATTTAGCAAAGCACCATCTCTTTTCCCTTATCCTCATAGCAATTTGTTATAGTTTGGGAGGTAAGAAGGAAGAAAACAATCTAGCATCCCAAGATCATAAATCAAATGCAGAGTAGCTATAGGCAGAATGAACATCCATTCTGATTTTTCTGGAATAAATTTGGTTTATGCTTGTTTTCCAGTAGAATTATTAATAAGCTTTCCTTCATTTTTAAAATTCTAGGTCTCCTTATCTATAAGCAAAACAGTTTGAATTTTATCTACATTAGCCTTAAAAGTTATGTGACGATCTAAAGCAAAATTTAAGCCCTCCTCCCCTAGCAGTGAAACATAAGTATCACACAGACTGTTTGTGGGGGGGGGGGGGAATCAAGGTTTTATAATCTGAATGTCATTTTGATTTTAGAATTTTTTTTGTTTCAAATACATTTTAATAACTAGTTTCTTAGTTATATTGTCATTCTACTCCTTGTCTAGATGCCCTATCTTTATTCTCCACTCATCCAAATCCTACCCATTTTTAAAGTAATGCTTACATCCTCAAACTATACTTTGTTTTTGTCTTCATTTCTCTCTGTGGTTTCTTCCTTTAGCAGTTATTTTATTTATCATTTATTTGGCAACTTGTTGTATAAAAGTACTTTTTTCCTCCTGTATATGTTGGCACAAGCAGTCTGCTGGCTGGATCCTTAAAGACAAAGATGGTAACTTGTACATTTTTGTAGCACCAATTTTAGAGCCAAATACAGAATATGCTCAATCAACTTAATATAAAACAAAAACAAAAAAATCTCAGCGATGATATTATTGGTAATAAGTGTGATGGTATTGATGATGAATTTATTGGAAAATATAATAAGATAAAATAATAGGAACTTTCAGGTAACATCTATAGTTTGAAAGTGGAAAAAATAGTCATATATCCACAAGCCATATGTGTTCGTGAGTATTTGTAATGCATATTACTGAAAATTATGTTGGGGTCAAGAGAGAAGAGGTTGAAGGAGAGAAAGGAAAGATAGACTATATTTTATCCCATTGTGTGGAAAGTGCATCATTACTCTGAATATTACTGGGGGAGGGAGGGTCAATTAAGTTATGATCTAATGCTTTCATATCACTTAGAATTTTTGATACATATTGAAAAACCTATTTACTGATAGATTTTTATCTTGAATCATTCCTGTATATACATAACAAAAGCATAAGTGATATCAACTGGCTAAGATGTTCCTAACACTTCTTCATATTCAGAGATCATCAACTGTAAAAAAATCATACCTATTTCAGACATTTAAAATATTAAAAAAAGTAAATATATTATTGAATGGATTCACAGTGTATAAGTAATTATATTGCAAAAACAAAACAAACAAGATATATGATGAGTTTACTAGAACTTGAGGAAAGACTACAGATCCTAAATATTCTGAAGCCATGGGAGGACAATAATGTGATTTTTAGATACAACCAATTATAGAAACCCAAATTAGAGCAAAGCTTTATGGAAGTTTGCTATCACTTTTGCTGTCCAGTAGAAGCTGTAATCTGGGAAGTTGTAGAAAAGAAAGAGAAAGAAAGAAAGAAAGAAAGAAAGAAAGAAAGAAAGAAAGAAAGAAAGAAAGAAAGAAAAGAAAGAGAGAGAGATAGAGAGAGAAAGAAGAAAGAAAGAAAGAAAGAAAGAAAGAAAGAAAGAAAGAAAGAAAGAAAGAAAGAAAATAAATATGTTAATGGGTATCTAATTGATGTAGAGACACATGAAGCCCCAGTATCAGGATGGGTAGTTAGGAACTGCATTCTCAGAGATGGAATTTAAGCACAATATTTAATTTTTATTTCTGAATTTTCTTTCTCTTGGAGCAGAGGAGGAAACTAAAATTTCTATACTCAAGAACGTCTGCTTTGGATCAACATCTTCTATAAAACCCACTGGCTGTGATAGCCATATGCCTTATCCAATATAACCAAACTTCTAGTCATAAACACAAACAGAATTCTTAACTATTTCTGAACAGATTGTGTGAGACCACACAATTATGTGCTTGAGCTGGGTGGTTAAAATTAAGATAAATAATTGGTTTAGTTTTGCTACTGAACAAAAAATGTGGATCACACTCATGTACCTTTTATGTACTGCTTTCCCACATTTCATCTTTGTACTGCTCTTGTGTTCATGTTCAGATCATTCATATTTTATTTCAAAACATTTTCATTTTCAGATCAGCAGTTGTGTGATCCTGGTGAATTTCTTTGCCACGATCATGTGACTTGTGTCTCCCAGAGCTGGCTGTGTGATGGGGACCCTGACTGCCCTGATGATTCAGACGAGTCTTTAGATATCTGTGAGTAGAAAGGTTCTCATGCCATTCAGATTTACCTTACATGTGAAACTAAATGTCAATTGTTTTCACAGATGACTGCTGTTCTAGTTGCTTTTTCTTTTCTTTCTTTTTTTCCCCAAATATCCTAAGAAACTTGAAACCTTTTGCTTGTGTTTCCTTTAAAATTACTATGTGAATGAGAACATAAAATGCAGTTTTGTAGGTGTGGATTAATTTTTGAACAGAAGAAAATGCAAGGTTAATTATTTCAATGTGATTGTGTTACTGCAAGAAAAAAAATAACTTGAGGAGGAAAAAAAATCCTTTACAACATAACACTAAAAAAGAATAAGACCCTCTCCAATAATTTATTTCACCCATTTTGAGACAGAAGAGCATATAGAAGGAATAGTAAAGTAATCAAGTTGAGCTCCCATATTATTTCTGTTAATGTCTTCAGGCACCATACAAATTACTGAACATGTTTTCTTTTGAAACAGCAAGACAGAAATTACATTTATTCATCCATATAGGGAGGTTCTTTGACTTTATAATATTACATTCAGAAGCCCTTGGCATATGTGGATCCCAACTGTAAGAGTACCACTGCATCTAACTTGGAGTCCGTTAAGGGTTTTGCATACATGAAAAATGCCACTAAAGCAAAACTATAAATAATAGGGCCACAGCTAAATCTGTTATACTTTTTTTTTTATTTCCACTGTCATATGGAGTATGAACAATCTCCTAAATTTTGGTATTGGTATTTCTAGCACTTCTGGTTTAGTCTTTGCACCCCCAGCAACCAAGTATGCCAGTTTATCAGTATTCTCAAAGCAATCACATAGTGCTGTTGGGTCGAAGTGGGGGCAAAAAAAAATCCATCATCCCTCATGCTTGATATTGTGAGAAATAACAATTACTGATTCTATTTTCCATTTCTATTTACTTGTTTACAAGTCTTGCAGGCAGGGCCAATATAAGTTTTGATGAAAATCTTGCCATTAGAAAGCAGCAGCAATAATTATTCATTTTCTTTATGTTTGCTAGCATTTTTTTTAAGTTTCTCAGCATATGGGTTTTTGAATATTTGCATTAATTGCTCCTTCCTTTGGACAGATCACTTCTTCCATAGAAATAGGTTGTAGTTGCTTACCACATTTGTAATTTTCACCAGTTTGATTCAGAAAACCTTTGCTATGCTAGTCTATGCTAGACTCCCTATAGCATAGAAAAGTTTCTCAGTGTGATAAAAGAAAAAAAAATAGGTTAATGGGGAAAAAACTCCCAATGGATAAATAAAATGTAGTAAATCCATACAAAAGAATATCACTGGCAATAAAAAAGAATGACATACTTGTACAAGCTACATGGATAAACCTTGAAGATATTTTGCTAAGGAAAAGAAGCAAGTCACAAAAGTCCATGTATTTTATGAATTAATTCATATGAAAGATTTCAAATAGGCAAATCTACAGAAGTAGAGTGGTTCTTAGGGCCAGGTGGGGTTGGAGGAAATGAGGGTTGACTGCTAATGAGTATGGCATCTCTTTTGAAGGTGAAAATGTTCTAAAATTAGATTGCAACGATGGTTGCACGACATTGTTAATACATTTAAAAACATTGGCTCATACATAATAAAATGGGTGAAGTGTATGGTATGTGAATTATATAATAATAAAGTTGTTTAAACATGAAAAAGATGGAGAAACATCTCAGTAGTATGGCCATGTGTACAGATGGCATAGTAATGAGAAAAGACAACAATAATAAATACACCGGGCATGAAATATAGATAGTGGGACTCTCCCCTATTTAAGTACCATCTAGGAGTTTTCTCCATGTTAGTTGCAAGGAAGGGTTGCCATGGCACAATCAGAATAAAAAGTTACATTTTTGAGTTTTGGGACTAGAATCTTGTGTTTCTGCTCTGATCCTTCCACAAAATTGCTAATGGGAAAAATGACAGAGACATGAGATACCTTTGTGGAGTGCATGGGCAGGAAGGCCATGTTAAAGGGAAAAATTCTATGGAACTATATACTTGGAACCAAGCAAAAACAATTGAGAAGACATGGCTAGAGAGCCAGGACTTTCCTTTATTCTGATGAAGAGTAGAAAATAATGATGTTACTTTTGTGCCGAAGAGGGAGTTCAATAGGAGACTCAGCCTGGAGAGGATTGTAATAAAGAGGAGTAGCAAGGACCTGTGTGATCACAACTCAAGCCCAGAGAGGAAAGAGACCTTGCAGTGAATGCTAAAGTGGATGGATGACAAGTATCTCCCTCCCCCACTCATGCCCATTCATACCTTTCAAAAAGGGCGGATACCCATCAGGACCACACCAATGGATTAGACCTGTGTTTGCCAGCCAGCATCCACCCTCACTGGACATTTCCAGTGAATAGTATATTCACCACAACGTTGTTAAGTATTTGAATGTCCACCTTGCCTAGAAAGTAGATAGTACCTTGGGTTTGGGAAAAGGTAGATCCTTCATTCACAGAGATTAGGGGCTTTACCAGCCTGAGGCCTTAAATTAGAAATTGCATATGGGTCCATTAAAGATACAGATAGATTTTTCTGCTTTCTTAAAATATTTTTAAAATGAAAATTCATACCTGCTCAAGATAATTTTTTTGGCAGTTTTCAAGTAGTTATTTTCCTCTCCAATAAAATTCGATGAATTCTATTTAAAAATATTTCTTCATTTTGGCAGTTCTTACTCTATCTTTTAACAACAAAATTGCTGAATATCCTTAAAGGAAATGGTAAAACTATTCTTATATCAGTGTCGTTACATAACAAAACAGAGAGATGACTATTTCTCTACCTGAGTGCTTGACCCGTGCTATGTATTTGGATCTATTTAAATGAGCCTGTCCCAAATAAATGGTTTCAGTCAGTACCCATTGAAATATGGACAAGCATAGAAAAAAGCTTTATGAAAAATATCAGAGTTTTTCAAATTTAAATTTCTCAATCCAGATGTTCACAATTACCATTTTCTCTAATCATAGTACTTTGTAATGTGTTGTTTTATGATATTCATATGCAGTCATCACTGATCTACATAAAATAATTGCATAATTTTATAATTATATAGATGTATACATTCAATGTGAAGGATAAATACTAGAAATCGAAAACCTTGGAGACTGATTCTTAGGAAGGATAATTTTGTGCTCAGTGTATGAACGAGAATGTGTTATCATCTTTGATTTGAAGACAAAGTGTGTTGTATCTACAAAATATTAGATGAAAACAGCTGATGCAATACATTTATTTTTCCTAAATCCTCTTAACCTTTAAAATAAGAAGAGCATGGGATCCCTGAGTGGCGCAGCGGTTTGGCGCCTGCCTTTGGCCCAGGGCGCGATCCTGGAGACCCGGGATCGAATCCCACGTCAGGCTCCCGGTGCATGGAGCCTGCTTCTCCCTCTGCCTGTGTCTCTGCCTCTCTCTCTCATTCTGTGTAACTATCATAATAAATAAATAAATAAATAAATAAATAAATAAATAAATAAAAATTTTAAAAACAAAAAAAAAAAATAAAATAAAATAAGAAGAGCAATATATCATCAAATTTATTATGATATGGGAAAGCTCTGCAATGACAACATTCTAATAGGAGGAAAAAAATGAGTATTTTTGAGGGAAAAAAAGCTTTACTTGTGAAATGTCAATGATTGAAATGCTCTAGAAGATAAACATGCATGTAGAAAAACAAGAAATTTTGAACTTAAATGAAATTTATGTATTTAGGAATTTGATAGGTTAATATGCACATATATTCCTCTTCTGCTTAGGCCCAGACTCTAGTTAAAAAAAAAAAAGCCATAAACAAAATGAAAAAAAAACCCCAAACCCCCAAACTTTTGTGGGAGGTTGGTTTACCACTAAGCTGATTGCATGTTGGGAAGAATTTTTTCAAATATGCAGTTGGAGAAATTTTTTAATTTGTATTCTTACCTTGGATGTGAGAAATGATTCTTTAGCCTTCTATTAAAAATAAAACCCCTTATTTCTCCATATTATTTAAAGTAATTTTTCAAGCATCTAAATGGCTAATCATCTTTAGGTTCTACAAGGCGATGAGAATAGAAAATCAGGAAAATCACCATCTTCCTACTCAGAGCTTTCAATCTAGTTGTTAGCCTAGCATCGTTGTGTGTGACAAGAATTAAAGTGAATGGCGATAATGTTTATTTGTGGAATGAAAGCTTCGCACCACCTGTGGCAGAGAAGTCTTCTTGAAAGGCACTTTTATTCTGAAGTATTCAAAATTTAATTCCTTCTAGGATTTTCTGTTCAGTGCTTAATGATACTTCCTTTCTAACAATCTGCTTCAGCTGATGTATGATGTTTTCTGCCAATCTGATGTTAATATACTTAAAACTGGATTTTTTTCTTTTTAAGTCAGGAAGGTATTAATTCTGCTGTTTCTTTTCCTTCCCTAATGCCCTACACTGCACCCTTTTAGAAAATCATTTAGGGTGCCATTGGATTACATATCATACTTTGGATATAATGACTCACTGGCCAAAAAAGGGGAGTAAAAATGGCCTGAAAAGAGGGTATGATTTGCAATCTGGATCGTTGTGATAATTGGTACATTGACTCTCCTCTCTCCTGTCCTTCTGAGAGGTCAGCTAACATTTTTCATGAAGCACCAGATAGTAAATATTTCAGGTTTTGGATCCCATATGATTTCCATTTGTATTCTTATTTTGTGTTTGTTTGTAAAACCCTTTAAAATGGGAACCCCCCCCAAAACAAAAACAAAAGCAAACAAAAACAAAAACAAAAACAAAAAGCTTTCTCAGCTTACTGTCTATACAAAACAGGCCACAGGTGGGATTTGGCCAGTGGGCTGTAGTTTGCCAACCTGTGTTGTGGTGTCGGCACTGAACTGTCCAGTATGGAGTTGGGTCTGTGCTCAGGTACTGCTGCCTCAGGGAGCAACATAGCCCCTCACAGTAGAAATATGTGGCACAGAGCTGTGTGTGTATCTACTACCATATGGGGCCAAACTCAGGCAATATGGTGGCACCTATAAAAACGTGGGCCTTTCTTCTATTTTTGCATATCACCTTATTGGTTAGGATTGCATTAGACACAGCAGAAAGAGTGACTTACCGGGTAGGGATTTGTTGTTCTCATTCAAAAAAAAAAAAAAAAAATGCTTCTTTGCCCATTCTTAGCATGGAGCTGTCAGTTTTATAGTCAGAGCATGACGACTTCACCCCTACAAGTAGATAAGTTCATTTCAGGCAGAAAGAAGGGAAGGGGAAAATGGAAAAGGCAAGTACCAGTCTCTGTTTAACAAAATATCAAGCTCAGTGGATTTCTGCTTAAATATCCTTGGCCAGAACTAAACATGAGGTGTGATGTGATGAGTATTTTTGCCAGGGCCCATTGCTCTCCAAAATAGAATTAGTGGATCTGCTATTAAAGAACAAGGGGGAGAATAGCTATTGGGTAGGCAGAGATACTAAGCAGCATGTGCCACAATGTCCTTTCACTCCCCTTCCTTCTTTCCACCTACTGCATGGGAGGAGGCAGGCACAGTGTGCCATCAGAGCTTCTGAATCGCACCTGCTTGGCTCCAAACCCAGTTCCTCTATGAATATTTTCACCCTTAGGCAATTGACTTAACCTTTCCAAGCATCCATTTCCTCATCTGTACAAAAGACATGATAGTACCCACCTCACCGTAAAATGCTTATAAGATAGTATCTGTTGTGGGGACTCTGGATGGCTCAGTTGGTTAAGTGTCAGACACTTAATTTCAGCTGAGGTTATGATTTCAGTCATGAGATTGAGCCCTTGTTGGGCTCTAGACTTGCCTAAGATTCTCTGTCTTTCCCTCTCCGTCTGCCCCTCCCCTGTTTGTGCCCTTCCTCTCTCTCTATAAAAGAAAAGAAAAAAAAAAGGAAAAAAAATTGTCTGTTGCATAGTAAAGACTTTCTCCACCACACACCTTAACCTGAGAATCTTTTTTTTTTTTTTTTTTGATAGAACGTCCTAACAACCCTCTCTCTCATTCTTACTGAAAATTGGCTTTATTCTCTAAGGATGTCGCTAGGAATAGGATTAATCTACCACATACAGTCATTTGATTTAAGTTGTTAACAGTTTTTAATAATTAGGTATGTTATATTCAAACATTAGGACAAATATGGTATCAAGATTATTTTGGGACAGGTGGCTTTTTTCTAGGAACTCTTCCAAAAACATCATGTTAACCAATTGACTAAAGTTAAAATACATGGCTTCAAAACGTTAGTGAATAATCATATTTAACCAACGCCGCAGTCCTGAAATTAGAGGTGATCTCATTTGAAGAAATGAAAAAACTGAGTTTAGGGTCCTCTGTCCTCCTATACATTGGCTGTTATTGGTGAAGACAGTTTACATTTCTTTGAACTTGCTTTCCTTTTTTTGTGAAATGCTGAGGTAAAGAAGGATGGAACTCCTCAGAGGACCTCTTAGGCCACCTAATTTAAAAGTATGATGTCATCTGAAAAACACAAAATGCTATCCCAAAAGGGTTATATCACACTGACATGGGGAGTGATCACTTCTAATTGAATAATGCAGTAAAAATAACAAGTCCCTGGGTAATAGGAATAGAAGCATTAATGAAAAATGAAAATAACTGAGTTATTAGGGTGGATGTTCCCCTGCATGAGTTGACCTCTTCTTCTATTGTATTTCTAGTGTGTGGGATTTTAAACTTAATTTAGATAGGAAGATGTTAATGAACTTCTCATATTTATACAGTGATCTTTCCCCTAGGATATAAGGTAGAAATCCTTTTATAATTTTTTTTCTAAATTTTCTTTCTTTGACAGAGGTCAGAGAAAGAAAATGAAATTCAAGTGGGAGGTTATTAGCAAACAGTTCCTGCCCTTTAAAAATATATAGTAGAATAGAGCACTGAAACTAGACTACAGGACAATGAAATGAATGGAAGTATGATGCTTGTTTCTAAGTAATAGTGATTTAGAGGTCACTTTGCAATGAGCTAATATATGAGAGCCACACAGCTAAGCTTTTCTTTAGGTAGAGAAGTTCAAATGATCTTACAGATTAAAGGGAAAGCATATGAGGCCCATGAGGACAGTTTATGTCTCTTTCAATTCTTTTTGTTTTGCTCTTCATTTTATTCTGAGACTCCTCTCTTTAGCAATGGAGAGGCCAAAAACATTGACCTTTCTTTAATAATAAAAAGACTCCTACTTAAGCATTGATATGGAAGGGTGACAGAAAGGTGGGGAAAAGTGTAATTATGAATTGAAAGAATCTGTCTAATGTTAGTTCCTTTTCCTAGCACAGTGGGGATGGGTGGAGGGTGACATTTCTCTTCATTCTGCCCCACAATGTACTAATGGGTCTCTGAAAGTCTGCCTCTGCAATTTTAAGAAAGCTTGATTGGAGGCATAGGTGATAAAACCGAGTACTTACAGTTCACACAGGCAGAGCAAGAACAGCATTTTTAAAAAAAAAGCCTCACTTTTTGACTCAAGGAGTCACTGCTTGTTGGTTTTCTGATCTAAGATCACAGGTCACAGGATAAAAGGGACTCATGTCCCTCAGCCTGGATTGGAAACTATAGGGAATGCAAACTTTGAAATGTTGTAAAATAAAGGGGGTAAAGCAAAATAGATGAATTCCACAAACAACTCTGATAAAATCTCTTTGGCTTAAGGGATGATGTACTGTAAACAAATGCTCTTGCAAGGCTCTATAGGGACAGAGCTGAAGGCTGAACAAGGAGTCTTCTTAGAAACTATTCAATCCATCATTTATCTGCAACTAATCTAGCATTTGGGTTTGGAGATGAAGGCTTTCTAACTTTCATGGGTGAGCAAATTTCTTCCCAGAGGACGTTTTATTCTTTATAGTCAGTATATAAAATTTACATTTGACTTTCACTCAGAAGTGCTTCTAAAATGACATATTTTGTTAAATGAAGCACTCAAGGATGTTGTGTTCTAAGAAATTATTATTTTTTTTTTAATTTTTTTTTTAATTTATTTACGATAGTCATACAGAGAGAGAGAGAGAGGCAGAGACACAGGCAGAGGGAGAAGCAGGCTCCATGCACCGGGAGCCTGATGTGGGATTCGATCCCGAGTCTCCAGGATCGCGCCCTGGGCCAAAGGCAGGCGCCAAACCGCTGCGCCACCCAGGGATCCCTAAGAAATTATTTTAATGGTGATGCCTTTCTTTTTCTGTCCCTTCTCCCACATCTTCCATCATCCTTCCCTGGAAGCAAGATATGAAACCCAACTGTAATAGGCCTAGGGGATTTTCAGCAGGACAGAGAGTATCATCATTCTACTAATTGCTATATTGGCCCTATTCAGATTCAGGCAAGATGACTAACTTTGCGTTGATTTTTTTTTTTTTTTAAATAAAATCTTTGTAATGATAGCTTTCCTGATTTTCAGGATGGGAGAAATTGCTCACAAAGGAGTAAAGTTCATGGAAGATGGGTAGACTAAATAAGGCTTAGGTGAGAGTATACCGATTTAGTTAATGTGGCCAGCAACATGCACTCAGGTTGCAGGCAGGGTTTGTTGTTTGTTTACTGGAAAAAAAAAAAAAGATGCTTTGGAAGGGAAGAGTTTGCCCAATTATTCACTGGTTAACCTTGAAGGATCAGATACAAGAGGGGAGGATCCTTCAAATGGCACAAATCTTTCTTGGAACTCAACAGCAAGAAAGAAAACAAATACTTCCCAATAACCCTGGTTGAGTGGCCAGGAGAAAAGTAATCCCTAATATAAATTACTTGTCTTAGGATTCAGCATACAGTCATAAGACAAACAAACTATCTCATCTTTAATAAATAGGAAGTGTAGAAATAAGTTGTATAGCGTGTTGGTGATTTTTAAAGGATTTGTACATTAGAATCACTTAACATCTTTTGGCTACAACTTTTTTTTTTAAGATTTTATTTATTTATTCATGACAGAGACAGAGAGGGAGAAAGACAGACAGACAGACAGAGACACAGACAGAGTGAGAAGCAGGCTCCATGCGGGGAACCTGACATGGGACTTGATCCAGGGTCTCCAGGGTCAGGCCCTGGGCTGAAGGTTGCACTAAACTGCTGAGCCACCTGGGCTGCCCCTTTTGTTTTGTTTTGTTTTGTTTTGTTTTAGAAAGATAATGTAGGTTTAGTGGCCATAAAGAAAAAAAAAAAGAAAAGAAAGAAATCTGAGTCAAGGCACAGACATATTGCCTAGTCAAGAATCTAATGGGTAACAAAGCTAGAAAAAGAATCCAGAAATTCTATTTCCTAGCTTCCTACTATAGTGTCTCTTGTGGGTTGAATTGTGTACCCTCAAAACTCATATGTTGAAGCCCCAAACTTTTATGTTGAACTCATATGTTAAAGCCCAGTACCTGAGAACTTGGTATGCACTTGGAAATAGGACCTTAAAAGAGGTAATCAACTTAAAATGAGCCATTAGTGTGGGTCTGAGCTAAGTGGTGGTCTTATAAGAAAAGGATATTTGGATACACTAAGGAACAGGAAGGGTGAACATGCACAGATGAAAGGCCATGCGGAGAAGCAGAAGGGCAGTGGCCATCTGCAACCCAAAGAGAAACTTCCCAGGAAACAGTCCTGACATCTTGATCTTAGGCTTCTGGCCTCCAGAACAGTGGAGAAATAAATTTCTGTTGTTTAAGTCACCTAATCTATGGTGTTTTATTAAGGAAGCCCAAAAAAAAAAAAGGAAGCTCTAGCAGACTATTACTGCAGCCTATTAAACATCTAGTAAAATTCTATTTTTATACCAATGTAGCAATTTAAAAATGCCTTTTCTTCTTTAAAGATATATATTAGAGTACTAAATTTACAGACATTCTAAGCTTGTTTAAAGAGGTATGAAGTGAAATCCAATTCCTATAGTAGTGGTTATAAGAACACCTAATTGAATTCTATAATGCTACTCTTAGGCATATGAAAAAAAATTGAAAAAAGACAACATATGATTACTATAGATTTTTTCAAATATTTGTAAATGATGAGTTGCTTCAACGTTTGACAGTAAACATAAATGCTTCTTTCTCCATATAGACCTTTGGGGAATTTTTTATATTTTACTTCCAAATTTGGACATATTAAACGATTCAGTTTTTTAAAGAAGATTTATTTACTTACTTGAGAGAGAGAGAGAGCACATGTGCATGTGCAAGTGGGGAGGGGACAGAGGGAAAAGGAGAGAGAGAATCCCAAGCAGACTTCCCTCGAGCAAGGAGCCGTATGTGGGGCTCTATTTTCTGCCCAATGACACTATGACCTGAGCCAAAATCCCAAGTGGGATGCTTAACCAACTGAGCCACCCAGGTGCCCCTAGACAATTCAGTTTTTTTAAATGAATGGCATGCTATGTGTTTTCACTTAAATAGTGAAGAAAATTTTGTCACTGAACTAGATTTCTTATAATAGAAATGTTTTTTTTTTTTGAGTGTGGTTTTCTTTAAGAAAACTAAAACTGTCCAATTAATCAGTAGGTATTTATTGAGGAACTACTGTGTTCAAGGTACTTACCAGGAATGGTCCTTCAAACATTTATGCCGCACCCTTCCATGTACCATGGTTTTAATCTATGCTACTATAGTCCTCTATCCTGGTTAAATGCTACTATGTATATGTTGATATAGATGATGTTGATGATAAATATGATGATGATGATTACTGACACAAAATGGATAATCAGTATAAGTCACATTCTGTGCCATTAACCATATATGAATTACCTCTTTTGATTCTAACAACAACCCTGAACAGGACGTCAGGTACAGTTGTTTACATTGAACAGGGCACCAGGTGACATAAATACCACAATCAACGTGGGTGTACATATTTTCTCACAAATGGAAGTAAGTTATGTTGAAAGGGGCAACATTTTCTAATTTATATGAAGGCACTTTATGAGCTAAGGTGGCCCTGCCTATGCTACTAACTCAGGTCTTTTTTTTATAGATAACAAAAATAAATCATGAGGGAAGTTATTTGCTGGAGGCCTTAAAGCAATAAAATGACAGAGCTACAATTGAACACTGTACCCTGCTATACAGCCTTCTAGATAGGAAAATGAAGCTCAGAGAAGTTAAATAGATTCCTCTAAGATTCTTAGTGGAGGCAGGATTTTCACGCAAACTCATCTCACATTAAAGTCAGCATGCTTTCCATTATACCACTCTACCTCCTGCACACACTCCAATTGTTTGGCTATTTAATTTACACACAAATTTTAATTGAATGACTACTATGTGACAGATTCCGTATCAGATGTTGAGAATAAGATCAATACACTAAACATGAAAGATTGGTATACTAATAACTGGAGGGAAGATTTTGATTATTTTTTCCAACTAAAAAGTTTTTGTTTATAAATGTCTATATGTTGCTGTGTTAATCGCTATAAAAGGTTAATCATTATAAAAAGTTAATCATGAGGTATAAAAGTCGCTAACATTTATATATGAATGTATATGAATTTTATGTGTGTGCATATGAGAAAATTGAATCTAGAAAAGTAATTAGTATTCCCTTAAACTTTTTTGCTCATACATGCAAACGACACACACACACACACACACACCACTCTTTTGAAAACACATGTTGAGCATAACTATATAGATTATGAGGAGATTCTTATCAGTTTTCTATTGTTGTGGAACAAACTACCATGAGTTGTGCCTGTTAAAACAGCACACATTTTTTATTTTACAGTTCTGTAGGTCAGAAGTCTAGGCAGGATCAAATGAATTCTCTGCTTAAAGTTTCACAAGATTGAGATCAAGGTGTTCCTCAGGCTGGGCACTTAGCTGGAGGGTCTAAAGAATAATTTACTTCCAGGCACATTTCAGTTGTTGGATGGATGAATGTAATTTCTCGTAGGATTGGGGCCACTTTTTTTTTTTTTTTTTTTTAATAGCTGGCAGCCTCCACCACTCTTAACAACTAAAAGCCACCTACATTCCTTGGAAGGTGATCTCCTCCATTTTCAAAGCCAGCAATAGTATGTCAAAATTCCCTCATGCTTTATGCTTCAAATCTCTGATGTCCTTTTAACTACATGATGGAAAGAAATCTGCTGTTAGAGACCTTGTGTGATTCGATTAGGAACACTTGGATAATTTCTCATTTTGCCTTAGAATATAATATAAGCCAGAAGTGATAAGTCATCATACTCACATATTCATCCATATTCAGAAGAAAAGGGTTATACAAAGGTGAAGGTCATTGGGAATTGGTCTTAGAATTCTGACACAGTATTGTTAGTTTGCTAGTACTGCCATAAAACAAACAAAACACACTGAGTAGTTCAACCAACCGACAGAAATTTATTTTCTCACAGTTCGAGAGTCTAGAAGTCTAAGACCAAGGTATTGTCAAGGTTGGTTAGACTCTGAAGCCTCTTTCCTTGGCTTGTAGTTGGCTGTCTTCTTCTGGTATCTTCACTTGTGTGTGTCTGTGTCCTAATCTCTTCTTTTGGATTAGGGCCCACCCATATGATCTCATTTTACCTTAATTACTTCTTTTAAGACTGTCTCCAAACAGACACATTCTGAGACACTGGCAGTTAGGACTTCAGCATATAAATTTTGAAGGCACACAATTCAGCCCATGACATACAGAATTCTTTTGGTTTTCTTTTTTTGAGATCTTAAGACATCATTATTCACTAGCTCATCTAATAAATGTAAATTATTGTCTAAAAAGTTGAATTCTTCCCCTGTTTTTGTGTTGTGAAGAATTTCAAGCTGACAGACCTGTTTACCTATACAGGTAAACACCTGTATACCCTGAATTTATCAGCCATTAATATTCTGTGACATTTGCTTCTTCTTCCTCTCTTCCTGAATTATGTAATTATATATGTGGTATTTACATACATACATATGTGTGTTCATGTATATGTTTTTTGCAGACAACATGATGTTTTATCCCTAACTTATTCTTTTTTTTTTTTTTAAGGATTTATTTATTTTAGAGAGGAGGGAGAGGGGCAGGAGAATGAGAGAAATTGTTAAGCAGACTATGCACTGAGCGTGGAGCCTGATGCAGGGCTTGATGCAGAGATTGATTCCATGACCCTGATATCACAAACCAGAGATCATGATCTGAGCAGAGGGTCGTATGCTTAACTGCCTGTGCCACCCAGGCACTTCACCCTTAGTGATTCTAAGAACAAAGCATATCTTACACAAGCACAATACTATCATCACACCCATGAAATTTAACATTGATATTATATCCAGTCCATAATTAAATTTGTCCAGTGGTACCCAAAATACCTTTTGTAATTATTTTCTTTTCCCAGTCCAGGATTCAAACCACCATAATGCATTGAATATGGTTATTATGGCTCTTCAATCTTTCATCTAGAATATTTCTAAACTTTTCTTTTGTCCATCATAGCATTGATTTTTTCCCATCGAATGTCATACACCCTGAATTTTTCTGTTTACTTGATTAGGACTAGACACAAAGTAAATATTTTGCTGAGAATGTCTTATAGGTTATGATACATCTCTCACATTGTGCTAAATCAAGAAGCAAGTCAGATAGATGATAGCTTGATGCTGAGTTACCAAAACTGAATGACAACAAAGTGTTTTTCAGAACATAGGTACACCTTTGAACTATACAGCTAAGAAATCAAAGATGGAGGAGTCTTTCATAGTCTTAACTATTCCATTAGGAAGAAAGAGTTAGAAAAAGACTAAAATTAAAACCTTAAAATCATGACATATGTTATTTGAACATGAAACTATAAATGAACTGAAGAGTGAGGTTATCAAGCTTGAACTTTGTATCTCTTGTATCACTTGCCACTTAAAAAGAATCTAATTTTGGTTTTTCACTTTGTTCTATGGTAGCTAACTATAAATGTAACATAGAATTATTGTAATGTTGTTTAAGTGACAAATAGAGTAAATTCCTCATTATGTTAGAATTCTTAAGGACAGGTCTCTTTTTTTTCTGTTTTTATATATTCATACATTGTTCTGCACACAGTGAACAGCAAGTACATATTTTGTCTGAGGTTTGAATTTTTTTTAATTTTTTTATTTATTTATGATAGTCACAGAGAGAGAGGGAGAGGCAGAGACACAGGCAGAGGGAGAGGCAGGCTCCAAGCACCGGGAGCCCGATGTGGGACTCGATCCCGGGTCTCCAGGATCGCGCCCTGGGCCAAAGGCAGGCGCCAAACCGCTGCGCCACCCAGGGATCCCCTTTGTCTGAGGTTTGAAAGATGAATATGTAGTAAGGGAGTTTAAGATATGACACAAGGCTCTTGAGAATAGTCTCACCCATTTATAAGAACTCTGTGAATATATGGTATATATAATATATATTGCAACTATACATAGGATTATTTACAAAGTCAAATTTTAGTTGGCAGTTTATTGAATAGGTACTGTCTTTATAGAATTCACAAATCACAGAATGATATATATATATATATATATATATATATATATATATATATATTATGTTAAGAGATTTATACAATTGCTTTATTAACCTGCTTTCTTCGCATAAATAAGGAAAAAGCTCCCTGAGGCAGGGACACAGTCTACCACTTAGATTTTTTTCTTCCCATCTTTCTTTTAGTACTGTCAACAAGTTTTTACATGTTCATCTAATTGGATCACCAATGGAATGATTGACTATAGCATTTCAAAAGGGAAAGCAGCTCTAAAGAATGTATTATCATTTAAAATTTTTTTAAAAATTCCTATGGAGGTTGGTCATCATGTAAGGCATTACTTTTTCGTTAGTGACAGGAAGTGTATGAATCTGTTTTACAATTGCAAATTTAAGAGAAAATGATTCCAAAACAAGGAAATTAACATATAGCCATCTTTATTACGTTTAATAACTGTCAGAATTTGGGCCAAATGGAGTAGTGATGGCTCTACATTCCCACTGGACTCTTTTCATGTCATTCAAATAAATAAATAATAAATAAATAAATAAATAAATAAATGAATAAATAAATAAATAAAACAAAACAAAACAAAATAATATCTGTATGTTCGGGTTGAAACTGAAGAAAGAAAGAAAGAAAACTTAAAAAAAAAAAGAAAGAAATATCCACACCAATCCTAGTCATGAAAAAACCTGACTACAACAGCATCCAAATTAAGGCAAAGCAAGCCAGATACCTACTGACAATGCTAAAGCAGAAGGTAGTTTCCAAATTTAACAAGATAATAATGATACTTTATACTAGTGAGAGGCACATATTTGGAAACATTTGACCCTGATGTGAGTAGATTTTCACAGATAGGAATGTGGAATTGCTGCATTCTGATTGGAATCAAATAATTGGGATTACATTACCACTCAACTATTTTTTCGATAGTCTTTAAGTATTTCTCCCACTGATAGGAATATAAACGTGGGTAAGTTTGTTTCGTTTTAAACTTTCTGGGCTTGATTAATATTTGACAGAATGGGAGAATTTGTTATTCCTTAAAAATGAAACTGATTTAACAAATCAATATAGGTTGATTCAAAGCTTAAGGAATCACAGTGATCTTATCGGCTATCTAGGATATACCCTTAAATGTAGGAGATTGGGTTCTGTTTAAGATTTAACTCAAGGATAAATTGTACGTGAATGACCCACCATGAGCCACAAAACACATGTGATGAGGATTCAGGCTGCCAGGTTCTTATTAAGTTTTGCATCAAGAGATATTTTTGCTCTCAACTTCTATTCTTTGATTCTTAATAGTAACATTCAGGTACTGAGTAGGAACTGAAAAATTTTGAACTAATGTAATTTCCAGATGAAAACAAAAACAACAACAGAAAACCCAAAATCTCTAGTTTAGTGAGGTAAAGCAGCTGGCCTAAGGATACATAGTTAATAAATCTCATGACTGACTGGGACTTAGATCCCCTTGAGGTGCATCTTCTCTTTCTGTCCTTTACAATTTGCATGTGTGCCTCCTACTAGTATAGCTTTAAACCCCTTCTGTATTAATTATATCTCATTCTTTACCAAAACAACAACAAAATAAAAAGAACGATCTGAAATAATAACTCCAAATTGCTGAATTGAGAGGTTTATCCTCACACTAACTTTGACAATTGCGTCTACACTTCAAAATCTGGTGTGTTTGTGCACAGGTGTCCCTGCACCGTCATGTGTGCACACACACAGTGTGATATTTTTCTGTAAAAGGCAAGTGATCTATTTGTTTGATATATGTTTGAGTCCTTTTCTCTAAGGTAGCATAGGAAATGGAAGAGTATGGTCAGCAGGGGAAAATAAATATGAAAGGTAAAATAATGTAAGTATAAATAAATTAATTAAATATAAAATAAATATAAATTCTTTTTGCTTAACTTCCACTAAAACCTTGTAATATAAGGAATTAATATCTGTGCAAAAGCAACCAGGGTTCCATTATCCCTGCCAAGTATTTTTTCAAACTGTTTTTAACTTACATTCAACACTGCAGAAAACTCTGTAGATCAATGAGCTTTTTTTCAAAATAATTTTTAGTAACCTAAAAGTAACCATATCAATCTCATGGAAAGTCTTTAAATACTTAATTACATTGAACCCGAGGTACCATTGTGAGATTTTTGCTCAAAGCAGTATTTTTACAGCTCTACTTATTTCACCAATCAACAAGCATGTGATAGAAATACTGATGGGCTTTTAAGAAAATATTTCCAGTTTCTGATAAAAATAATACTGCCAAATATAGTTATGTGTACTTTCCCTCAAATAGAATGTTCCTTACATATTAAAAAATGCTGACTTTAAATTTTTGATGTAGCAGTCCTTGGAGAGTGCCTTAAGTATTATTCTTTTGATTGGTCACAGGACTTAATTTTGCTAGTACTCTGGTACCATAAGATACAAATTATATACTTTCTTAAAATATAGTTGGAGCTTCAGGAAAAGTATGTCAAAGACTCTGTTATACCTTTCTTAAAAAAATATAGGATATTTCTTAAACATCTTATTACTCACATACCCTAAATATATGATGTATTCTACATTATAAATCTTTAGCAGTTAGCAAACTAATTAATCTGCAATTATAAAGAAGTAATATGCTGATTTAAAAAATAAGTTTGTTCATTCAGATAAATTTACACTTGAAAAGCTGATTAGAATAGATTTTGGCAACGATTGCAGCCTTCCAGTCTGAACAGATTTTAATCAGGTTTGACAGCAAAAGAGCTTCACCTGGTGTTTCATTTAATTTGAGATTTGTAATCAGATGATTTATAGGAGTTTAGGTTTTACAAAACATAAAGCATTTGTCTTGATATGATAGTAAACCTCTCCCATTGTCAATTGGAATCAGTAATCTCCCATTTTCCTTACTTCAAGAGATTCAGAGATGCAAAGGGAACATATTTCCATTAGCAACTCTGACTTAGCCCATGAACTTTCATGGAATTTTACATTAGTCAGGTCAAAACACATTCATGGGTGCCACACCAATGTTCAAGATATGGAGAGACAGTTACTTTCTTTCAGTCTAAAATATGTGTTCCAAGAATGGGAGTAAAAGATAATGAGTAGGTGATATAAAAATTAGATCTAAAAATTAGACATAAAGAGCTCTACAGAAATTTTTCAGCAAATGACTTTTGTATTGTTGTTTGCAAATATCCAGTGTGTCATCATCGGCATGTTATTTTTTTCATATCTTACTTGTCTCAACTCTTTCATTTTCTGTCTTTTTATTTTTATTCATACCATTTTCATCTTGGCTATTCATTCTGATGGTCCTTGTGCTACACATGATTCCAGACTTAATGTTTCGTTTTTAGTTAGTATGCTACTGAAGTGTTAAATCTTTTTTCTCTATTGCCTTCTTTCTCTTCCCTCCCTGCCCTGTTTCTTCTTTTTCTTACTTTAATTTCTTAATTTGATACTATTTATCACTTGCAATGCATTTTTAAAAATTATTTTTCATTTATTATATGTCTTAACTTTTACCTCCCTCAACAATTTCTATTGCATATAACAAAGAAACCATGGCTACTTAGTCAACTACTAGTTCAGTTTCAATAATATTCCAAGTTAACTAGAATCAGCAGGAATAAAAATCCCTCTCTATCTCTGAACAGATGTCGATAGGTAGATAGATAGATTGATGATAGGTAGATAGGTAGATAGATAGATAGATAGGAAATAAGTCTAAATCCCAAAGAGCTGCCTCAAATTCTAACATAATTGAGCCACTATATTTAATTTATATTAAGTATAAGTTGAAATATTAAAGTCTTAAAAAGTGAATGACTCTAAATAGCTGTAATAATACAAAGCAAAATAGACTAAAATGTATATATATCTCAATAAATGATTCATATAAAAATAGTAATTATATATTGTAAAGAGTTTCATTTGCTATTCTCTATAATGAAAAAGTAAATGAAAGTAGCAATTTTGAAATTTAGTCGCATTAATTTTGTATGAAAATAAATCTGATAAGTATGAATGATTTTTAAATTATAATATTTTTGACTTTTTTTCCCCTTAGTGTGGTGATTATGTCACTTAACCTTAGAACCTGGGACCAGAGGAATTTGTTATAGAAACACTTATTATAGTAATGACAGTTTGGCCTTTAAGTACTATTCAAAAAGTCTTCAATGTATTTAAGTAGTAGTTGAATGTTACCCTTTATTCTAACAAAAAATGTGTTAAGGTGTAATAACTGTGTTTCTCCTTAGAATTACTCATGAAAACCATTGTCCTTTGAAAGCAGATGGTCTTTTAGAAAGATGAGCATATAACTCTTTTTAAAAAGCAAAGTTGTGATTTAAAACAAGTATTTAGAGATTTCATGAAGCATACAATAGGAAGCTGTTTTAATCAGCAAAAAAAAGATACCTGACGTGAACAGTGAAGTATCAATTATTGACAATGTGTTTAGTATAACTATGAAAGAAAGAGATAACTTGCTATAACTAGCAGGCGAGACAACCCACGTGAAATTTAGCTTTTTTAACAAGGCAGTTGATAATGCATCTAAAATGAAAGGCAAGTAAACTGTCCTTTTAAACTATTTAAACTCGTTTTAAACTATTTAAAATCATTCAAAATTATCAATGGATCTCTATCACAGAGGCATGTCATAAAGATGTTCTTTTCCTTTTCAAGGATTTTTCTCAAACTTCAGAAAAATTAATGATATATTTCTCCTGAACTCTTTCCTTTCCTCTCTACTTCGATACAGTAACATAACTAGGTCTAAATTTGATTAAGTGGAGTTTCACTACATCATTTGTTTCCTGTGGTGTGAGACTTGCCCCATTCCCAATTCGCGTGTCATTGAATAGGCTTCATAGAAATAGATGTGAAATATCCACTTTAACAGTAACTAGGAATGAGTGCTATTTTTTTAATCTTTTAGAGCATAATCTTGACAGAAGTTTCAGGAAACTTGTTAGAGATTAGCAAAGGGAGCTAACTCTGTCTACTAATACTAACCAAAATACCAAAAGATAGCCACAGCACAGTATGTGTATCTGTAGTCACACTCAACACCATGCTACACAATTAATGGTTCATTTAGATTAAGTAATTGACTCTCAAGTGGAGTCTTTCACTGGTAATTTTTCATGATAAAACATATATGAAGATAAATGCAGGATATAGCAGTAGTTCTTCCCTTATATCACTGACCATCTGCACTTTCTTTATGAGGAAATGGAAATAAGGATTCATAAATTATTATTTCAATAACCACCGGAAAGAATATGAAGTCTCTGTGTTATAAGTGTGGATTTGAAATCAACAGCTCTGATCCAGTACTAATTTCTATTTTTTATTATTCTTAACTTATTCTTCTGATTTTGTGTTCTTTTTCATTGTCTAGTTCTTGACAAGGGCATTTCCTTTGTTGCAGTTATGATTTCTAAGACTTTACAATATAGGCAAAGTGAATACTAATGACAAAAAAAAAAAGTTGTGCAGAGCTTGATTTTTTTTTTTTTAAAGTCTTGGGATGTGTCATTGATACCGGAGGAAAACATACAAAGTAAATTGAACATTGAAGTAATTACCATGGAAAAGTCTCCAACAGAAAGCAATAGCCAAATATATCAAATTATTGAATTAAGTGGTTATTTTCATTCATGCAAATCTATGAAATTCAGCAGGAAAGACTAGAAAGCAGGAATTTAATGCTTTAGTCATGATTCATTGACTAGCTGGATGATTTTTTGTGGAGTTAACTTTCCTGGAACATAATGTAATTAATTAATAAACCATTAAAACTTGAAAACTCAACAGAAGAGGGCAGAACTGCTTTCCGGATAGCATGCTATGGTTATTGGAGTTTGTCAGAGCCTGCATCCATACTGTATAGCCTTTCTCATTGTTTGCCATGTCTTCATGTGTGTTAATCAATCTGAAAATCACCCCTACAGTGGAGAAAGATGTTGCGACCTTAGTGTTAACTTAGATTTTTTTCCCCCTGACAATTCACCAGATTAAAGTAGAGCTAGTGGAAAAATTTGCACACATTAAACATCACTAAAGTCTGGCATGTAATTGTTTGGTTGACAGTGGAACAATACAGTAAAAATTTTAAATATGTTTATTTTGAAATTTGCTTTTTCATAATATTTATCATGGATAAAGTGCTTAGAAAAAAGTTTGAAAGCATTTATGTGCTATTTTTAAATAGGTTTCCAGGTTTTATGCGTATATATATATATCTTCAATAAATAGAATTCTAATGAAGTCAGAAAAAATGATTTTTGAGTATTTGCTAAGTTTATTTTTATTAGCCTGTATATTAGCATTCAAAAAGGAGAACAAATACTGTACTCATCTACATATATATGATTTAGCATATTTTCATAATCTTCTAAATGTCTTTGGAGATGTAATTCCTTCATTTTGTTATTTTTGTTGGAAGTTTTTTGTTGAATACATTTCATTGCTTGTAATATTTGGAATTGTTTAACCCAAACTCTTCAGAATCACTTTAGTGAAAATTATAGCCTTTAATAGAAATAACATATTAAAAATAACTGAAATATTACTTTAGAAAACAGACTTCACTTACTTAACAATTTTATAAATTGTTAGTAATTTATAATTATTTTATAAATGATTTATAAAATTTATAAAATGTCATTTATAAAATGACAAGGTCTTAGAAAACTTACTGATAGATTTCAAGTTTTCTATCACATCAATTTCTCTATGCTTCTTTAATACCTCATTATATTGCATATAAAATTAGTATCTTTAGATTTTTTAACCATTTTTAAATACAATAAATAACATATAGAATGTATTTCTTTCCTAAGATCTCATTATCATTGTTTGAAAATAGTTTTTCATTATTAAAAGAGGATGCAACATGGCTGGAGACTCAGCTTCCAGAATTTTTGCTTTTTCAGTTGAGAAACATTTTTCACTTTTTAATGGCTATTCCCATTATATAAATTAGATAGAATCTTGATTACTGTTCAAGCTGGGTGGAAATGAGGGTCCTGATCACTTGCCACCTACGTACATTCCATCCCACAATAGCCCCTGGAAAGCTTTTCCAGAATTCTCAGGGCACAGTAAAACACAGCTTGAAACAACTGCTATAAAGTGTATCTAAGATCAGAAGAATTATACATAGGATAATTAATTCTTTGGGGAATTGAAAAAAAAAAAACTTAAATACAAATAAAATCAAAGAATGTATATTGTAGGCTTAATTCTATTCATTAACAGAATACATTTATTTTAATTAAATGACTGGATCCCTACTGGAGTCTTTCCCTGGTAATTTTTCATGATAAAACATACATGAAGATAAATGCAAGGTTTATCTCCAGAGACAAACTATGCATCAGTAACAATGAGGTAATGATTCAACCTGTGTGTGTCCAAGCTATTAACACCTGAAAAATGATTCTAAAGAGGCAGTAGGAGGACATTGTTAATGTGGAAAACTAGTAGGCTTAAACTATTTCTTTATTCATAACTTGAATTCTTTAATGGATTTTAGCCATTCAACTTCAAGGACTACAGTGTACTTGAAGCTATAATATAGCTTATCAACACCGGTTAAGGCATCAATAAAAGGAAAAAGTGAAGGGCATTTGGAGTCCTTTTTGTCTCCTCCAAGTAGAATGTTCCTATTTGAAGCAAATCACGGAGGCTGTGCAGCCTTGAAAATATTATTTCAAAAATTATTAAGCCACCTAATTGCGAAATTGGCACACATTTCCTTGGCCTTGCTCACGTTACCAGTACCACCTTATGAGCTATTCTTACTGCTTTCTCCTCTTCCCACTTCATGAAAATGGAAAATACAAGCAGCTCTCTTGAGCCAAAACACTCAGAGATCCCTATAAAAGATTTCTATTCTGTACCGACTCAAAAGAAAACAGAATAAAGCTGGGGCATTCCTTAGTAATCCAAGGGATGATTTTATCAGTTTATCTTTATTTCTCTTAAGCCTGCACCTCAGGCTTGTAATCACTGGCCTTAAAATAACCACCAAACTACTGCTTTTAGCCTTCTTGATAAACAATATGTGGGCCATTCTTGCTGTTGTTCTTATTACCTTATAATAATAAAATATTATTTTAAATTGCTAAAATTTATTAAGTGCCTACCATGTGCAGCTAGTATACTAAGTATACAACTGAATTTACCTAGCAATGTTCTTACATGTTAGGAGAATCCGATTAAAGTACTAGAATTCTCGTCAACCCTCATGAAAAAAACTTTAATTTTTTTCATTAATCTTTACCTAGAAGTTATATATTAATTCTTTCTAAAAATACTAATACAATTAGGAGTCATCATTTAGTGAGTGATAAGTTCCAGGTACTACTTTAATAGTTTTACATGGTTTCTAATTACCTCATTTAATTGTTAATAGATGATGAATATAAGACTACAGCAACATTACTATAATTCCTGCTTTTAAAAATATCTGTTATGAGATTCAAGCAGGAATATGTAAGAGTAGCTCATAAAATATTCCCAGGTTAAAAATCATCACATCAGTGTTAAGGGAGCTGCCAATTAGACTTCAGCAATTTGAAAGTTTATGTAAAATGGTTTCAGATGGTATATAGCTCAAATCCTGGGTTTGTTATGAACAACAACAATGAATACTAGTTTTATCCTTTTTTGAAGAGTTACAACTGTGGACCAGTCTTGTGAATCTTGTAGAAGCAAATGTGCTAAATTGAGGAGTGTGGGATAGGGACGAGGAAAGCTTATTTCTGTTTCAGAGCTCAGGTACTTCCTACCACTTATGAAAAACTAAGCAAAGATAGGGCTTCAATAGCTCAAATTTAGGAGAGTTCTGTTTGTAGATGTTCAAAAATGTTTCTTCAAAATATGATCATGGGAGTGACTAGGACAGTAGCCTTAAGCAAACTTACTATTAGGCAAAAAAAAAAAAAAAAAAAAAAAGGTTGAATGGAGAAAAATATTTTAATAGGAAAAACTACTACATTTTTATTAGTATTCAGTAGTTTAATTGTGAATAACCTTTTCAGATTTTGAGCCAGGAATAGTAATTTCCATCATTTGAAAGTACAGGAGTTTGTTTTTTAGTTGTTTTTTGAGGTATAACTTAGGTACAGTAAAACTAATAATTTTTAGTGTACAGTTCTATGAGTTTTGACAAATGAACATCATTATTGAAAACCAATTCATTCAAGACAGAAAATTTTCATCACCCTCAGAGTTCCCTTTTCCCATTTACAGACAACCCTTTCCCCTATTCTTGACCCCTGAGACTGGTTTGTCTTTTATGCCTCTTATTTTGCCTTTTCCAGGATGAAATTTAAGTGAATCATATAGTTTGCAGCCTTTCATGTCTTCTTTCATACAACATAATACATTTTGAGATTGATCTATGTTGTATGAATCAGTTGTTCATTCTTTTTGTGCATCCCACTGCATGGATTTATCATAGTTTGTTCATCCATTCTCCAATTGGAAGACAGTGGGTTGTTCTCATTTGGGGGATTATGAATAAGGCTATTCTAGAATTTCATGAACGAATTTTGTCTTAACAGAAGCTTGCCTTTATCTTGGCAAGATTTCTAGGGGTGAGATTTCTGAGTTATACAAAGCAAATGTATAAAGCAGCCAAACTGTTTTTCAAAGTGACTGTGTTATTTTATATTCTTACTAGAAATGTATGAGTATTCCAATTGCTATGTATCCTCATCAGTACTTGACAATGTCACTCATAAAGAAAGATGTAATGAAATCATCAACAAAATATTACCAAATTGAATCCAATAGTAATAAAAAATGGTAATACATCATGACCAGTTGATGGTGATACTGGAATATAAAGTTTCAATATTCAGAATCAATCAACATAGTTTACTATATCAAAAGACTAAAGAAGGAAACTATATCAAAGAAAACTATGTTATCATTTAAATTATTGTAGAAAAGGTATTTGACAAAAACCAGTATGTATTTATAAAACAACTACAAAACTCTCATAAATCTAGGAATTAAAGTGAAATTCTTCAACATAATAAAAGACATTTCACAAAATCCTATAGCTAACATCATTCTTAAGGGTAAAAGATTGAATATTTTTCCAGGAACAAGACAAGGATATATGCCCTCTCCACTAAAATTCAACATTCTATTAGAGGTCCTAGACAGTCCAATTAGGCAAGAAAACAAAATCAAAGGTAGACAGGTTTGAAAAATAGAAACAAAGCTATCTCATTTTCAGACAACATGATAGTCTGAGTAGAAAATCACCAAAGAATTATTTATTTATTTTTTAAAATTATTTATTTTTTATTGGAGTTCAATTTGCCAACATATAGTATAACACCCAGTGCTCATCTCATCAAGTGCCTGCCTCAGTGCCTGTCACCCAGTCACCCTCACCCCCCCACCCACCTCCCTTTCCACCATCCCTTGTTCATTTCCCAGAGTTAGGTATCTCTCATGTTCTGTCTCCCTTTATGATATTTCCCACTCATTATTCTCCTTTCCCCTTTATTCCCTTTCACTATTTTTTATATTCCCCAAATGAATGAGACCATATAATGTTTGTCCTCCTCTGATTGACTTATTTCACTCAGCATAACACCCTCCAGTTCCATCCACGTCGAAGCAAATGGTGGGTATTTGTAGTTTCTAATGGCTGAGTAACATTCCATTGTATACATAGACCACAGCTTCTTTATCCATTCACAAAGAAAGTATTTAAAAAACTAGTAGAACTTGTGAGTTTAGCAAGGTTGCAAGATACAAGGTCAATATACAAATATTAACCACATTTCCATATTCACATTGATTTTGACCCTCGATTTAAAAAAAAACCACACTAGATTTCTCTATTGGAACAATCAACTAAAGAATAAATCTGGTCCTTAGGTTTCCAATCTTTTATCTCTCTATGATACATCCCCATAGCACAAGCATACAGATGCAGTTGAGAGTACTCCTCTAAGTCAATTATAATTCCATAACTGATACTGAAGCCTTCTATTTTCTCTGTTTATTTTAGAAGAAAGGAAACGTTTTATGTTGAATTAAAGGTTGCCCTTATAAGTATTCCTTATTCAGGAGCATCTGGGTGGCTCAGTTGGTTAAGCGCCTGCCGTTGACTCAGGTCATGATCCCGGAGTTCTGGGATTGAGCCCTAAATCAGGCTCATTGCTCAGTAGGAGTCTGCTTCTCCCTTTTCCTTTGGCCCTCCCCCCTCCTGCTCATTCTCTCTCTCAACTAAATACATACAAATCTTTTTTTTTTTTAAAGTATAAAAAGGGGGATCCCTGAGTGACTCAGCAGTTTGGCACCTGCCTTTGGCCCAGGGCGTGATCCTGGAGTCTCGGGATCAAGTCCTACATCCAACTCCCTGCATGGAGCCTGCTTCTCCCTCTGCCTGTGCCTCTGCTTCTCTCTCTCTCTGTGTTTCTCATGAATAAATAAATAAATTTTTAAAAAAAATAAAATAAAATTATAAAAAGGTGTTTCTTACTCAAATACTTTGTTTTCTTCTTTCACATAAAAAAAAAAAAAAACATAATCACTACACAGTGGAGAAGTCAGCCTACTTGGAATTATTCCTTATTCCTGCCATTGCTGGAATAAAATGACCTTCATCTTATTGGCTTATTTAATTCCTCTATGTTTCTCATAGGGAGTTGTAGTTATGAACCACATTTTGACACAAGGAAGGAATCATCTTTATAGTTTCTTTTTCCGGAGCCAATACAGTGATGCAGAGATGTATTTAGATCTGGCTTTTTCCCCTATGGTATTGCACATTCCCCACAGATGGTCACAGGTGTGTTAGGTCAGAGTACTTAATTAGTTGCTGCAACAGATAAACCCTGTAACTCAATGGCTTAGTTATTCCTTGCTGACACAAAGTCTGATGACTCTCAGAGAGTGTATTTTGCCATCTGGTGACCCCTTTTGGTGACATTGCCCTCTTAACAAATGGCTTCCAAGGTCATCATTGTAGGGGAAAAGGAAACATGGAAATGGTACACTGGCTTTTAAGAGTTTCAGCCAGAAGCTATGTTTGTCATTTGTGAGACTAGTCATATGTCTTTTCCCAAAATCAAAGGGGCTGAAAAGAGTTGTTTTCTGTAAACCCAGGAGGGAAAAGGAAATCAGAAATGGGTGAGCACTAGAAGTCTTCTATGTCAGGAAACTCCTGATCTATCTGATCTCCAGGGGAGTAAACACTACCATATCCATCCACCCATCAGTAACTTGACTGTCTGGATACCTTCCCCAACTCACATCTAAGACTTAAGGAAAATCAAAAGTAGTACAATATCCACAAGAGAAATTGGCTAGAATTAAGAAAACATTGACTCTTACTAAAAGTGATATCAATAGCCGTTTGGATGTGAGTGCCATATAATTAATATAAAGATTATAAATTACCATATTTTATTTAAGAGACTGGACAGAAAATGAGTTACATAATCTCCATGTTCCTGTTTTTCAAGTTTAGGAAGAAGGAGAAAGAGTGACAAATATCTAACATTCAGTTGTTTGGTGTAAAAAAAAAAAAACAGAATTTTTGTTCTTATTGTCTCGGCAAGTCAAGCTAAATTCTAGAATGCTTAGATAGAGACTTTTGTAGAACAAAGAAGATAATTTTTTAAACCACTTTTCTATATGGAAATGTTACTGTTTTTGCTTGAATATGTTATACTATTGGTGAAAAGATTAGATTAAACAATTTACTAAAGATCACATATCTAGTGGTATAATATAAAGCTAAGAATAGTATCCAAAGACATTTGCACAATTTTTCAATAAAATATCTATTTCACAGTGTAAAGAAATGTGAATTTTACCATCTGTCCTGTGCACAGCAGGTTTAAAAGTATGTATGCACACCATATATATATAAGTTTAATATGATCACTATCTAAATATTAAATGTCTATCCCATATTTATCTTGAAGTGTTCTTTTCACCATCAGCATGTGTAATTATTTCCACTTTGGTGAGATAAAGTTAGCAAATGAAATTAGGCATGTTTGTTATTTGCTTCAGTTTTATTTTCACTATGTGTGTGTATCTTATGTATCTCACTATAAGACAGATAAATATATATTATCTTGGCAATTTGAGTAATTTCTTATGTGTAAAACTATGCACAATAACCTTTAAGTACCAACAAATATGATCAATTTTTAAAAATAACTAGTACTAATTAGATTGGTTTTATCATAGTAACTGTGCTAAGTATATATTTAGGAATCCTAGTATCTAATTTTCAAGAGACTGATTTTTTAAAAGATTTTGTTTATTTATTTAAGAGAGAGAGAGAGAACAAATGGTGGGGAGGAGCAGAGGGAGAGAGAGAGAAAGAGAGAGAGAGAGAGAGGCAGTTCAGCAACTAAGCCACGCAGGCACCCTAGACTGATTTTTTTTTAACATCAATTAATGAAATGTTAAAAGCATAAATGTGTGTCTAATATACTCTCAGAAAAATAACACTGAAGATAATTTAAAAGTATTTAATCCGTTTCTTTGTAATCATACCTAATTGATATTTTATTATTAATTGAAGAGCTGTTCATTGTAACAGTCAATCTAATTCTCAATAGCTTAATACCAATATTACTTGATATATGAAAATCTAGTATTTAATCTAACTTACTGTGTTATTTCCATTTGCATAATGGGGTATTTTCTTTGGTCTACTGGATGACTCATTCTTCATAAAATGCCACATGTTTCAAACAACACAAATATTTCAAAAGTAGGCAAATCAAAATTATAATGCTAAACAAAATTCATAGATTTAGAGACTAGGAAAATCTTGAGAACACAATAATAGGTCTGGTAACAAATCTGGGTATATTAGGAAAAGATTCAGCATGTCAATCCAATGTTCAAAACATGCAGTTAAGGGAAATTTCAATGTGATAAAGGAGACTGGGTTCACATATTCTAAAGTAAGATCCTTGGGCATTTTAGAGTACAGTGGTATAGAATTCTTTCTTCTTTTTATGTTGAGTCTTCTTAGAAAGCCCAGAAATGAACTCTCCTTTCCCTGACCTTCTATTCAAGATATTTCAAGTCACAGAACTGCTTACTTTAAAAAAAATGTGTTTATATTTTGTGCACCTACCAGCAAAAGAGTGCTAACATACTACTGGGGATAAACTAAATCCCTAGTTTGTGCAGCAGGGACTGACTATATCTACCATTTGCTACCATGCCATTCTCTGCCTCATATAAATCTTGGCACATAAAGAATGCCTAATAAATATTTGTTGAATCTATAAATAAATGAATGAAGAAGTGAACTAAATGATCTCTACATTTCTTCCAGATTTAACCATCTCTGGTTTTGCCATTGTTTGGGAGAAACCACTGACTGCCCCAAATCTACTGTCACTTATTCCTACATCTGTCCCCATTTGCATCCTCTCTTGGAGGAAATGTGTCCCAGTTCCCTTCAGAAAAGCTTTTCTAACATGGTGCCTTACATAGAGTAAATGTACAAGTAAAATTTGTTGATCTGAATTGAAATGGGGGAAAAAGCCTTCTGTGAAAAGCTGACAGTGCAATTATGTTACCTCAATCACACATTCTTTGTTGACCATATGCTCAGTGTTCAGGAACATATGTTATGTTTGTTTTTGGTAATTTTACTCTCTATTTCACAATGGTGAGCTTTGCACAATCCCCATATGATCAGTGTCTAAAACATTGTAATTCTTCCTTTTCATCCTTCTCTCTCTCTCTCTCTCTCTTTAACGAGTGCTTGATATTTCAGTAATGGAGCTGAATATCATTTAGGACTTTATGTCACACACATAACACACACACACACACACACACACAGGAAAAATAAGACATGAGAAGAAACGCCATTATAGACCAAAGCAACTGAACTTCACAAAAATAAAAAAAGATAGTCTCAGATAATGGAGGTTAGATGGGTAAAGGTTAATGTCATTTTGTCATAAATGTGTATAAAGCACAAAGTGGGACGAAGTTTTATTAATTAGAAATAATGATTCGGAGATAAAATACATTACTGTTTAAATAAGGACAGGTTGAATTCAGTCTGATATTTTATCCTCTAGAAAATTCATAGACACTTAAAAAATACTTTTAAAAAGTCAATCTTTATTTATGACATTATAAGCATCTTTCAAGATGTCTGGCAAGTATACTGTATTATGAATAACCCAAAGGGGGTAAGGTTACTAGTTACATAACTATGGCAATGTTTTTCTGGCTGAAAAATTCAATCTGTAAATAACAAAAGACAACCAAAATCTACATATTTCCAGCCACCTTCAGTGAGAGGGTAATTAGAACAATATTCCCCAACCTTGATGTGGTCTTTTGTATTATAAAATAGCTTAGGGACGAATATCCAACAGAAAAGATTATGAAAGTGAGAGACAGGGAGAGACAGGGAAATAGTTGCTCAGATAGGAAAAACAAGACAAAACAAAACGATTACTTTATATTTTAAGATTTATATGAAAAAGTGTTTTAAGAAATCAGCTGAAGGAAAGAACCATTATCATCATCATCGTGATCATCATCATCATCATCATCTCAGCATCTCACTGAAAATAACTTATTTATCTAGCAAGAATAGTTTTTCTAGCTACCTTAGAATTTTGAAAAATGTACGTAAGTCTCTTTTATCTGTGTCTGTGTGACTACAAAGAGACTTTCTGAATTCTGAATAAAGCCACCTAGTGCTATTTATAATTTACAAGAAGGGAAGTTTAGAGTAAAGAAATTGTTAAAATTTCTTTAAATGATATATACACTTCTTCCAAACTCCCTCAAACAAAATTTAGGATTCTGTTTTGTTTTCTGGTTTTTAATGCTGCTTTGTTGTCCAAAAGGAGAGGAAAGGATACCTTGATATTCAGGAACATCTAGGATGCTCATTTCTTTTCCTTCTTTCTTTTTCTTCTTTCTTTCATTTCTTTCCTTCCTTCCTTCTTTCCTTTCTTTCTTTCTTTCTTTCTTTCTTTCTTTCTTTCTTTCTTTCTTCTTCTTTCTTTCTTCCTTCCTTCCTTTCATCCTCTTTCTTCTTTCTTTCTTTCTTCCTCTTTTAATTTAAATTTTAGTTAACATATAGTACAATATTAGTTTCTGGAGTAGAATTCAGTAATTCATCACTTATGTACAACACCCAGTGCTCATCACAAGTATCCTCTTTAACACCCATCACCCATCTAGCCCATCCCCCAACCACCTCCCTTGTTTATTATAAAATATTTTATACTGATCTCACTTTTGTCTACAGAAGACAACACTCATTGTATACAGAGACTGCCATAGAAAATTCAGTTAGCTACATAAAGAACAATAGCAGTTAACTAAGTAAATAGCAAGAAACAGATTGAATATCATTTCTTCAAACTTCTGCACAAAAATAGAGTTTAATGGTTTTGATATCATTATATCTCTAACATAATACCTAATTGGCCTGGTTTAAAGGCTTGTTTTATTCCATTTACATCTAGTTACCTTATCTTACCTCAAAAATGAAGTGCCTTTAAACATATTGTGTTAATTAAGTGCAGGGCTTAGCAACCAATGAGCTGGGGACAAAGAACCTAGGAAACCCATACTAAGGAGGATTTGAACTTGAATTCTAGGAAAAGATGCCAAGTAGGTAGAATTTTCTTTTCTAAGCCACCTTTCTCTTTTGACCATCAGTGCTACAGTATCTTCTCTGGGACTTTGTTTTCTTATGCTCTCTGCAACCCAAACTCATCCCTACACCCAATCTCCTCATCCTCACCTCCCCTTCCACAGTGGCTTACAGTTCAAAATGACAGATTTTAATCTCTTCCAACACCAATTCCCCAACTCAGAATCCCTATTTCCTAAAGAAATATCCTAATGATGTAAAGTAAAATGATTGAAAACCTAAAAAATACAATCTATGGTAAGATAAAGTAGAAATAAATTCTCTGGTTTATTTAATATTTATCATTTCATATTCACTCGTGGTATTCTTCCTGTTGCTTGCTAATTCAAAAAAATATTCTAATGTAGTTAAGAGAATGAGAAGAAATTAAAACATAAGTTGCATGCGAGGTTCCCTTTCCTTTCAGCAGGGTGAATTCAGGTGGATGCTGGAGCTAGCTCATAATGACGTGGACGATGTGCAATGGTACCCAACTACTGTTTGGTGATATACTATAGCTTAAACATGGTGGGAGTATTTACACCCAAAAATAAGTCAATGTTACAAATCAGATTTTTGTCCCATAGAATTGATTGATAAACATTTATTATCCCCTTACTGAATGAATTAGATATGATAAATGTTCACATTGTTGGGAAATAATTGTAGTGTTAGCAAAGAATTAGAGCACGATAGCATGCCTGGGGGAACAGTACCTGCTCCCATTCACCAGAAGCAAATATGAGTCCCATATAAAATTTCATTTAAAAAAGGCTATACTGATAGCTAAGAAAAAGGTTGAAAGCTACTAGTTTTTACATCTCTGAAAAGTAAGTCCCTCAGCCCTGTTGTTTGATGTTTTCTGTAACCAACATCTTTTGGATAAGTGACTTAGAAAGTTCCATCTTATATTTTTTACATTATTTCTAGATGTTTGTTAGTATTTGTACAATGTACAAGTGTGCTTTAAACACATTGCATTTGTAAAATCCACTTGTTCTTTCATTTATATGCAAACCACCTGCTACTGGGAAAGGAGAGTAGAATTCTAGATCCGTAATCTTTATTTTCTGGGGCTGCTGTGAAGCATTACCAAAGACAGTGAGTTGGGAAAGGAAATACCATGAGGAACATAATAGAAACTCAATATAAAATGATCAATTCAAGTACATAAAGGACTGTAACAAGCAGTTGTAGTATGGCATAGGGAAAATAGCAAGGACCTTTGGAATCGGAAACATCTGAATTTAAACACAGTGTCTTTATGTGCTAACTGTATGATTTTAATAACGTTATTTAATGTTCTTGTGGTTCAGTTTTCTCATCCGTAAAACTGAAACAATACCAACCACACTAGGCTGTTTCTAGGATTAAATAGGATGACATATGAAAAGTGCCTAGTGATAATGTCCAGTAATATGATAATAAGTATTTAAGGTTTTAGAAGGTTTTAATAGGTATGTATGCAGGTATGTTTTATATATATATATATATATATATATATATATATATATATATATATATAAATGTACACACACATATACATACACAAATATGTAGTAGGAGCATATTTGGATAGTTCATGCTAGGTGGCCTGTATTTCCTGTTTAAAAATCTTTTCGGAGAGAAATAATTTGAATATAGGTAATCTCAAGCAATAACATGAGGAAACTAGCTCTGGCTCAGAGATGAACACACACCAGAAGAGCATTTCATGGAATCATGGAAGTTTAGAATCAGAAAGAATCCTAGGAATAAATTAATCCAATCAGCTCATTTGACGGGTGATGAACCAAGCAGTTAAGGAATCAATTCATGAAAATACAACTGTAAGTTAAATGATTTGGCCATGAGCATGTTACATGATTTCTCTGAATTTCCTCTTTAGTAAACTGGGTCAACATGGGTTTATTTCTCAGATTAAATGAGATAATCCAAGTGGTCAAGTAACAATCAGAGCCCTGAGATATTGGAATATTGAGTTACAATAAAAGATAAAGTCCATGAAATAATTTTATACTTGTTCACCTGCTTGTAACCAAACTGACTCTATGTGCTGTAGGACTTGAGCTTAATAATTCACTTCTAAAACATTAAACTGTGAAAGCCTTCTTTCCTATAAGGGATGATGTGGCTATTGATCTAAATATAGTTTCTAACTATGTATTGTTTTTCTGTGCTACAGAAAAATAAAGAAGAAGAAGAAAAAAGAAATGTTTGTCATTCCTAGACTCAAAGGCTGCTAGAGCAAGGAAGAGAGAAATTCCAAATATGTAGGAGGCAACATGATGTGTGTCTGCATTTTCTGCCCCATTACATTTTGTAGTTCATGGTCATGCCATAAATTTGTTTTGAAATATATGACACACCATGGTGGAAAATGCAGTCAGCTCCTTGGTGTTCTGAGATAGGAAATGACTGTGACAAACCACAAAGTCCTGGATATATAACAGCCAGTTTCCACTTTGCCCATGATTCTCTGTTGCTATCATAGCAACTGCTCTCTGCCTATGCCTGAAACGTGGGTGGTGGAGTGAGAAGTGCAGACATAGTGCCTACAGGATGGAGTCTCCCATAGATAGGATGTACTGAGAACAAAGATTGCAGAAGTGGGGCCACCTTGGTGGCTCAGTCCATTAGGCATCTGCCTACGACTCAGGTCACGATCCCAGGATCCTAGGATGATCCCAGGGTCCTAGAATCAAGTCCTGCATTGGGCTCCCTGCTCTGTGGCCTGCTTCTCCCTCTCCCTCTGTCTGCCTTTCCCCCTGCTTGTGCGCATGCTCTCTCTCCTCTCTCTCTCTCTGTCAAATAAATAAATAAAAATTTAAAGATATCCAGAAGCATATTGGGTGTGTGCCTGACCCTTCAGAATCTTTGAGAGTCCTCAGAATCTCTGACAGTGTATATAAACATGCCAGATCTCAAACTCCTTCCATAAAGACTAACAATTCAAAGTTTATCTTTAACCTCATGTATGGAAAATGGATGGAAGCAGATTAAACCAGTCTTATAACCTACTCTTATTCCTACTACAATATTGATAACAAAATTGTTAAGGCTGGAGCTATTTTAAAGATGATGAACAGTCTAAAAGTAAAAATAAGAGAAAATATAACAGCAAACTTAAATACAGCATGAAATCAAAATCGCTCCCATTTCCCGAGATGCTGTCCAGTTCCCCAAGGATCCCACTTTTAATTCTTAACACAATTCATCTGCATTCAGCTTACTTACCATTTTTTATAACTCCTTAGTTGAGTGCATTATGCTATATCTATACACATGCAGTGGATACATTTGCATATATTTAATTTTGTATGTGTGCTCTATTAATAGATTGAAATTTTGCTCACTGGAAATTTTGAATATTTATTTTAAGAAAACAAGTCATAAAAGTAACTTGCATATTTTGGATATCAAATCTTTAGCCTCAGGAGTCAAATATTTTGTTGCAATAATAGCCCAGTAAAGATATGGAAGGCTCTAATTGTCTTCTTAAATCTATCCTTACCTGTTTTTAAAAGTAATTTCTTGCCTCATCTTTTATAAATTTGACCATTCTTTTTGTTCTACTCTTATGTCCTGCCTCCCCATATCTTGACATGCCATATTTAATAGCTTCTCTATCTACTATTTGAAGTTGGATTTCCTTTATTCATTTTTTAAAATTGCCTTGCCTACATGTCAAAAGGTGTCCCTCATCCTCATAGTTCGGGATTTAATGAACAAATCCATGTTCACCATATATGCACCATTTGTGATTAAGTGGATGTCAATCATGTCTTTTTTTAGCCTCTGCTACTCCAAAGTCTTTTTGTCAGGGTTAGTCCTTCTAGTCTGTTGTCATATAGTAGCCCTAACACCTCCTCCGCTTCACTTATCACTCAAATTAAACTTTCCTGAGCATTTTGAATTTCACTCTTGGTTTCAGAGGTAACAAGAACTGCGCACAGTAACCTAGGGCAGAAACAGCACAGTTAGATTCTTCATAACACCTTCGATAATGATAATGATGATAATAAAAATACAATACATAATAATAATTGTAGCTTGAATGGTATACAACACATAGTAAGCAGCCAGTAAGTGGAGAATATTACAATCTGTTATTAGTTATAATTTATTGGGTCCTATTCCTCTCCAGGCACTGCATATATAGCCTCTTATATAGTCAGGGACTTCGCGTACACCATCTCCTTTAGTCTTCCTAGCTCTCTTGTAAAATAGGTACTACTTAAAGAGATTAAGCAACTTGCTTGAGTCACACAGCCAGTAAATGCTAGAAAAGATTCAAAACCCGGTCTTCCTGATTTCCAAAAAGTAAACATGCTCTTTTTCATTGAAGCCATCACTACTATACCAACTGGTCTACTAATCAGTAAACAATCAGGTATTATTTATCATTTTACTATGCTTGCTGCTGTACAGCTTACAAAATGAATGGTATCTCTTCTGCTGTTAGGGAGTACAGAACCCATTTGGGTGCATGAGGTAAACGTATACAAAACAGTAGCATTATAATAATGATTCTGCATAACATGAAGTATTGCATGATGTGAACGCTAAAGGTCTGTTTCAATTAGCAAGGATATGTGAGATGGCTCTTGCCAAAATGCTTTAAATAATTCCAGATTCAGCTTTATAGAATTTGGAAAAGAAAGTAAACCTTCATTTTTTTTCCTTTTCAGTATTCTTTTAGCCAACAATGGTTTATAAATAAAGAACACTGATATGTAACATTAACACTTATTATACAATAAATAAGATTTTTGGAATTAAAATATCAAGTCCTAGATTGCAAATGAAGCAAAAGGTAGGACAACTTTATGAATACATTACTAAGTATATGTCTAGATTCCATATTACTTAAAATGTTTGTACAGCTTTTGAGAAGAGTTTTTTTGATATTCAAAAGGACAATTGTCTAATTAGAAAGAAGAGCAATTAACCCCTTTTATATTCCTTATCTTTCTAACATCCCATCTATATTTAAAGTTGGTATTGTTTGTCGAGGTGCAAACATGTTTTCAATTCCTGAGACTAGAATTTCTGTGTTAGCTGACATTTAATTAAAAGGAGTATGAAAGATTTTTTTAAAGGTACAATCATACTCTCCCACTGATAAACAATAAACACATGCCAAGATTTTACTTAAGTAATTAGTTAATGAAAGAATCCGTGAGATGTTACAACTGGTTCAAGAAACACTCAATAAACCACACAGATATAGGTAAATAAGGAAGGCTGAACTGAATTTAAAAAATATATGCAAAATAGGTCTATCTACAGGGCAAAAATCAATTGCATCACTACTGTAAATGTATATGGACAATAATTATTTACACTAATTATTAATTTTCTACAATTTGCAAGGCTGTGAAATAGACAATAAAAGGGTGAGATAATCCACAAGTATTTATTAGGCAGAATATATGGTAATGATTTTGGTTCATTGCAAGGTATTTTACATTTTCCTCCACCTCTGGAGTGTTGGAGAAAGACTCTTCCTACGTGTCCTGTGGTTTGCAACAGAGCGTAGGTGTTAAGAATATCTATAAGTTGTTATAAAACTATGCAAACGAAACTGCAATTCCCTCCTGAACATTATTTTTTTCATTAGAACCAAGTTTCTTTTAAAAGGGTAGGAAAACTGAGAAAAAAAAAAAAGAAAGAATATGACCTATGGACGTAGTATGGATAGATGGGTTAGATTCCTCTCCATTGAGAAATTTGTTGAATAGACCTGACCCTTCCTGGCTGCAGCAAAAGGCAAGTCAAGGTCACGATGAGGGTCAGATCTCTTCTCTGAGTCTCCTGGGAAGATCCTTCTTGTAGTGTCAGGAACATTTTCTATGTAAGACCTATGAAGGGCTACTACCTGGTGGCAGAGGTTGGATGAATTAATGTCAATGTGCTTTAAGTAAGGTAGCATTTGAAGGGTTAGTGCTTTCTCAGAGTTTCACATGGCAAAAAAAAAAGTGGGCACTTTACAAGTCTACTGAAGAAAAGTCCATTCTTTACACTTCTAGATATCTTTTTGAGTAGTTCTTTCATCCTTATGAGCAAAGATTCTTATTTAGACTTTAAAAATATGATTTTAATTACACTGTCAGCCAAAGTATGGAGAGAGTGCTATGAATTCTTGGAACAAGAAGACTTCTGCTAAAATTGAAATAATGTCACCAGCATAATTTTGTTTTTTGTACTCTTTGCTGTGTCTTTCAGTACATTTCTGAGAATAACAAAAGGCTTAGAATTCTGGACATAAACACTGATACCTGCATTTTTATTTTTCTCTTTTGATTTAAAACAGCAGAGCTTAAGCTACTTCCACTTGCTTTATTTTGTTTTTCAATATTCTCTGTTTCTACTTGAGTGCACACTCATAACCCATCATCCTGTCTTTGTATTTCACGTACCCTGCAAAATCCTTGTTCCTCTATAGATGTAGGGTTTTTGTTTTCTGTTTTGTTTTGTTTTCAAGATGTTGGTCCAAAACAGAGCTTAAAGTCTTATAATTAAATATTCTCTGGCTGATAATCTGGGCAGACCATTTTTTGGAAGTTAGCAGAGACAAAACCCAAGTTTAAGGCCAGGAAACCTAAAAGATATGCCTGCCTCATCTCGAAGTTCCACCAGGTTGGGACATGCCCTTTCATTCACAAATGTCCCTGTTGTCTGGTCCTTTCCTACTTTGTGATGATGAATAGTCTTCTTCATCTAGGGTATCTAGAAGCTTTAAAATTTCCTTGACTTTCCTTCCAGGAAAACACACTTGACATTGCATTTGTTCCCACAGCATCTGGTTATGTGCTGGACTACTTACTGATGAACTTAGTAAATCTAGGGCAATACGTGTTTAATGGTCTATTTCCCAGAATGTTGGATTTAAATTACATTTTTAAAAAAAGCAAAACTGGCATAAGTATTGGAGTGTGTACTTTTAATTGTAACAAACCATAATAAAATCAACCCTAAATTATGTTGTCTCCATTTACCACAACATGAGGGACAATTTAACACTTGGAAGAAGAAATCACCTAAAATCACAACTGAAAGTATTTAGTATTTTATTGTTTTTTTTAAGATTTTATGTATTTATTCATGAGAGACGCACACAGAGAGGCAGAGATAGGCAGAGAGAGAAGCAGGCACCTTGCAGGGAGCCCAATGTGGGACTCGACCCCGGGACTCCAAGATCACACCCTGGGTCGAAGGCAGGCACTCAACTGCTGAGCCACCCAAACGTCCCAAGTATTTACTATTTTAAATTAAATAAAAATTTATTTGGGGAAGAAAATCTTAGCTATTTCCTAACTTCCTCTGGTTTAGAGTATTACCACTAGTTAGTTATTTGTATGTCAGTGGTTGCTCTTCATGGCCTTTACCATGGCCAAAAATGTCTTTTGGCAAAGGAAGACTGAAGGTGCTATATGAAAGCAAGGAAACAGTGGACACCCTTAAGTCAAATTAGTAAGGCCAGCCTTGATAGCTAGAAATAACTGAGAGATCTTTTTGAACTTTCTTAAGAACGTCTACGGGCAAAAAAATAGTGAATGAATGTGCCTAAGGGATCTAGGAACGCAATATGAGACAGAAGATTCCAACAATTTTAAGTAGGCACCTCACCCCTCTTCTGTGTACCCTGAGGCTATGAACACCCTATGTTGACACACAGAGGGAATTATTCTATTATATTTATGATGAGTAATGTGTGTGTGTGCGAGTGTTAAATAAACTCAAAAGACAGCAAACCCTCTAAAACAATGGTTCTCAAATTTTAGCATGCATCATAATCAACTAGGGGTCTTCCTAAAACAGCAGTCCTAGATCCTACTTCAGACTCACTAATTCACTGGGTCTGGGGTAGAGCCAGAGAATTTGCATTTTCAACAAATTCCAGGTGAAGCCAATGTTATGGATCAGGGAACCACACTTTGAGAACACTGTGCAAACACAAAATGGTATATTTCCTTGGCCACAAATTTGTGAATGTATATTACTTTTAGTGGAGAGATATGAATGAATTATGCAAACAGGCTGCTATATTTCAGGCTGCTATAGCAAGTTACCACAGATTGGGTGGCTTAAACCACAGAAATTTATTCTCACAGAATAAATTAGCTTCTTAGAAGGTAAGAAGTCCAAGATCAAGGCACTGACAGATTCAATGTCTGGTGAGTTTCTGTTTCCTGGATGGTAGAAAGCCATTTTTTCACTGTATTCTCACATGGGGGACAGAGAGATCATCTCCCTATTATCTCTTCTTCAAAGGGCCTAATTCCATTCATCAGGGCTCCACACTCATGACCTACTTACTCATAAAGGCTTCTAAAGGCCCCACGTCCTAATACCATCACATTAGGGATTAGGGCCTCAAAATAATTTGGGAGAGACACAAACATTCAGTCCATAGCAACAGAAAACAAAATCAATGCCTTAAGAATCTATATCCTAATAATATGCAACTGTTTTTCCAAATGTTATTTCTAATGTGGTTACCAACAGTTTTTTTTTTTTTTTTTTTAAGTTCATTTCCTAACTTGGTTAAACTTCTCTTTTACTTAGGAATAAGTGTTTTATGCATGATTAGAATCCCCACTGGAGGAATTGTTAATGATTACCAAAACTAACTAGGGTGAATTAAACATGTATAAAATATCAATTAAGTTTATGTAAACATTTAAGAACATCATCATTTTCCAATCAGGACCTGGCACTTTGTGGAAGTTAGGCACTTGCCTTGTACTATGTCCAACTAGTTTGTTGGCTAATTAAGTAGCAATAATAAAAAACACTTGAGGTTTTTAAGGATTAATGACCAGCTGGGAGGAGTTATTTGCTCCAAAAGCCATTAACTCCCAGTTAGTTAGTAACTCTTAGAAAATCTAGTTACAAATTGTAAATGAAAATAATCAGAATGGATAGGGTTCATATCGGTTTTGAGAGGATACTGTTTTATTATTTTTAAGAAAGCATTTTAGACTAGAAGTCAGTCCAGTGGCTCAATCCATTACTTAGTATTTCACTCTGTTCATAATGAAGCAAGAGTGACCTGTAGGTTGGTCTTCTTTTAGCTATTAACAACCAGCTGGAGAAGCTAAGGGCTATTTTTGCAATTATAATCTGTGAAGACTGAAAAACATTAAGATGAAGTGTCTACCTTATTAACAAGCAACTCATTTCCACACTTGAGTACGTACCAGTAGGGATCCCAGGTTCAATCTTCCTCACTGACCTCTTCTAACTCTTTAAGGACAGAGAGTAGTGAGGTGGCCCTTCACTGCACTTTCTGCTGGACTTTGCACTCTATTTTCAAAAGGCTGCAGAAGGGGGGCGGGGATGGTTCTGGAAATAATGGCATAAGACTAAAAACTTTCAAACCCACTTTGAAAAAAGAAAACATGTTCATGGAAAGAAAAAATGCATTTCTTGCAATAAAAAAGAACATTTTGTATTTGTGGCTACGACAGTCATGGTGCTGAGTTTATAGGCAGAAGTCTAGATATTAGTAAAGTGCTATGACCTTGGATAGATCAAAATTAGTTCACAATTATTAAATACTCATGGGGAGCAAGTTATTTGTCAGATGTGAAAAATTCTAAAGTCTCAGCTTTGAAGTAATCTATTGTCTCTGATTTGACCAATGAAGAAATGAGAATTGTGATGCTTATGTATCGGTCACTTTGAAATATTTGAGAAGTGAGATTTGAAATCAGCATGAGAGGATCTATTGTTTTGGTAAAATTGAATAAGAGGTACATAACACAATGCATAAAATGATAGATCATTTTATCTACTTTTAACATATATAAGCAATACACAAAGGGAGTACATGTTGACACACACAGCTATGGTGGGGAGAAAAAGAAAATTAATAGATTTTCCAGGATGTGAAACAAAACTCTGAAATTGAGGGTGAGGAAAATTAGAACCATTCAGAAATCATCAAATAACTCAGTTTAATATTTGAAGACTGCACTGCCTTTTTTTCCCTTGTGACTCTCATTTCATTCTTTAATACACTGTATTCTCTGTCTGCAAGTGGTCTTCAATGAATGGAAAGGAATTGGATTTGTGTCCAGCATTTGCCAGCAAGATGTTGGGTGACTTGGAACTCCTCACTTAAACTTTCTATATACCAGCTTCTCGGTCTGTTTGTTAGAGTACTAGGATTAGGTCATTTTCAAGGTTTGATCTTGCTCTAACCATCTCTGCCTTCAGAACCTCTTTGTAATGGACCAGCTTTAAGATACATAGTGAGAATTGAGAGCAAGTGCAAAATGTGACTCCAACTGAAGGGTCATTGGAAAAGGTGCCAATTTCAGAACTATGAAAAAATGCCTACTTCAACTCCCTAGGATTGTTAGCTATTGTTGTATCAGAATTGATTGTGAAATGAGGCAGCACCCTTTCTAACTTCAGTCCAGGGTCTCATTCTCTTAACCATACAAAACCACCTACTCCTTCCATCTGGGTCCTGACCTCCAGTGTTACTGTACAAAATTCCACATCAGCCCTAACTCTCTCCTGTGATCCAAACTAGTACCTCATATGTATGTGCCATTTTCTTAAGGGACTTCTCTCTTTATTTTGTAAGAACTACACAAAATCTCAGAAGTAAAACTCTGTTGACTTTATTCCTGTGTCAGTCACTCCTTGGAGAAAATATTTGTTAATTTTTACAGATGGCTTTGAAAGACAACGTCTTAACTTCAAGAAATGGCACTTCTGTTAATGTTAGGAATTTCAGTTAGCATTACCGAGTAGTGAAGAAATGGTTTGCACAGTGTAGCAGGAGATACCCCTGTGCTATCCATTAATCTGTAGTTTAAATGACCAAGGACTCCAGTCAGACCTAATCCGTATCACAAGAAATTTGAATTACCTAACAAAAACAAAGTGGTTAAAATATGGAATCTGGAATAAGGCTCTAGATTTTGAATCTCATCTTCTATGAATAGGTGTGTGATCTTGGATTACACGTGGTTGTAACCTCTCATCTATACAATCTCTCAGTTTCTCCTCACTAGTTAAATGAGGATAATAATAATTTCTAGCTCTTAATATTTTGAGGAAGAATTAGTTATACATTATATATTTATTAGACAGTTATGTTTATATTGATATTATATATATATGTATACATATACTTAGGACAGTAATAGAAAGTACTATAATTCTGGTAATTGTTAGTATAATTAATTCAGTCAAATATAGTACAAATCTTGATAAATTTTCAGTTGAGACCAAGTATTATGAAGGAAGCATTCTCCTGAAGTATATGGCTTCAACTTGATTGCTCCTCTTGGTAGACAAGAGAAGCAATCTGATGGAGCATGGTATTGATTAACTGTGAATCGTGGAAGAGAAATGGTGGCCATTCTTTAAATAAGGAATAACAAAATTTAACTTCTCATTTCTGAACTGGGAAATGGCCTAGTTAAAAAATGCCTAAATCGTAATTAGTGAAATAAGGAAGATACATTTCCTTTAAAGCTTATACTGAAAACATCACCTTTTAAATGGAAAACAAAATGAAATTCCAAGTTCCCTAAGTCAGTTGGACATGAAATATAAAGATACATACAGTATTGGAAAATAAAACCCCAAAAAAGCTTAAGCATAGAAAGACCTGCTCAGAAAATCTCCACCATTTAGATCCAAGAAAGAATTTTTAAGACAAAACAACAAAACATCTACATGACAAGCTATCAAAAGTGAAAATGCATGTTAATATTATTTAATGACTTTTCAATATGCAGAAACTTTTGAAACATGTCAATGACACAATGCACATGCTCCTTTTTCAAGGCTCCTTATACCCTGAAAATATTTACTTTGACATTTATTGGATTATTTATAATCATCTTCATTAATACACTGGGGTAAGCATCCCAAGGAGATCAAAAAGTTGTATTTTCCCCAGATCCTTCCCTCCCACTGTTTTCTTGCTGGTAGCTTATTGTCTTCTTTTGATTTTGTGAGAATAACCAGCCAAGCAAATGATTTTTGAAAATGTGCCAATTTGGGCCTCACAGAAGTTTAACAAATTAGCTTCTTTTGATTCAATAGAAATTGCCATGGAAGACAAAACTGGGGCATTTTTTCACACAGAGAATGGAATTCCTATTTAATCTTCTTGCTCCTGTGGATCGAACTTGAAATAGGGGAAATATGAGGAACTATGTTTTCTCAGTTCTCTTGTTCCCATAAGGCCATGGGTTTAATGTCAAACTTGCCTGTCCATTCACTGAACTCACAGTCTTATCCAAACAGAGCACTCTCAGAATCTTGTAGTTCAACTGTTTATTTTATATTTAGTAACCTGGAGGGAAAATGAGTGATAGAATAAAGCTATAAAATTAAGGGCAGGGTAGAAAGTACAATAATCCCTGAGGGAAAGAAAATGAACAGTCTATTCATCAAATCTGACAATATGTATACATCTTAAGAGAAGATGAAAATGTGAAATCACTTGTGGAGATTTAAGGAACATAGACCATTTTACCTGAACCTTCCCAATTACTTCAGCAATTAAATGCAATTGCTTTCTCCTGCTTGCTGTAGAAGTGGCTGCAGACAAAATCCACAGATTTTTGAATGAAAGTGCGTATGCAAGCTCTGTCTTAAAATAAAAATGGTGACTCATGCAACTTTGCTTAATACTGTAGCTCATTAAACTTGGCTTGTCTAGCTTTCTTTCAAAGTCTAGTCACATTTTAGCAAATGAAGGTATGAGTCTTACAGACCCTTATGGTCAGTTCTTTCCCTGATCCCAATGTTGGTGAGTTTCTGTTTGGGCTGTGTGTGTGTATGCTATTATTTTTTCTAAAGCCTTGAAGCTTTATTATTTCTCCAGATTAGTGGAATTTTCGTCCATCATTTCCCCTTAGGTAATGTCCAACTCAGAATAATAACAAGTGTTCTGCTTTCTTATTTTGTGTAAGACTTGTGTAAAGAGGTAAATAATTAATCAAACTGTATTCCAGGGGTTTGTTTTCTTCCCTATACACTTTCTGTGGTTCAAACAATCAGGAGAGGTTGCAAAGGAGGATCAAACATAGCATATGTACAAGGCAAAAGGCTTCCTGTTGTCATGGTAGTTGCTATGTGGTTTTAAAAAGTAGTCAGAGAGAGGGTTAATGACTTTCCAACTATTGGAGGAAAAGAAGAAAGAGAGAGAGAAAGATGGTAAAGACATTCACACAAAGCCAGGATTTTCTGTGCCGTGATTGAAACCCTTGTAAGCATCGAAGCAGATCTTTGTAAAGGCAGTTTTCTCTGTCCTATTGTGCATTAGTTTTGATTTGCTTCTCTCCATTTTCGGATGGAGAGAAGCATCTCTGTTCTTGAGGACTCTTGAAGAGAAACTGAAAGACTGCCATCATTTTTGCTTAGATGATTTTTAAATGAAGTCCTCTAGAAAACTAGTTCCTGCTTTCTGCTCAGATTCTTCTGAGGTAACCACTTCAGATGACTTTCAGTGCTGAGAACATTAACTGTAATACAATACCAGCCTTGAAAATGCACCTGCACCCATTTAAAGAAAGTGCGTGTTACAGAATAGCAGCTTCTGTGATCAGAAAATCACTGGAGGTTTCACATATCCCAGAATATGGAAAAGACAGTCTTTTGTGGGGTTTTTTTTTTTTTTTGTCTTTTGTCTTCCGTTGGTACCTGTGTATACATAATCAATCGAGCTAAATAAAGTTCACTGATTTTCCTGGGCTTTTCTCTCTCTCTCTCTCTCTCTCTCTCTCTCTCTCTCTCTTTTTAACTTTGTCCCAAGAAAATTTGACCAAGTTTAAGCTGCCTTTAAAAGTACACTTCTCTATTTTTTTATTTCCTAATATGTATCCCTTATTTGACTATCTTTGGTGAAAAAAATTGTTCTAGATAATTATCTATACTTTAGTTTTGTACTTACAAACACATGGAAGAAATCCATAAGAGGAAGTAACTAAGGGAGTGCTGTGGGAATGGAGAGAATTTTTTTTTATTTTTAAAGTGTGTGTGTGTTTCCACATGCTCCTTTAACAACAGACATCTGGCCCCATGAAAATTAAACTAAGGCAGTGCTTCTCAAACTTGAGTATTAGGGTCACCTGGAGGGCTTGTTAAAAGACAGAATGGTTGGTCCCATACCCAGAGTTCTGGTTCTTTAGGTCAAGAGTAAGGTCCAAGAACTTGGTTTGTTACTAGTTCCTCGGAGATGCTGCCAGTGGTCACCTATTAACTACACATTGGAAGTCACTGAAATAAGGGAACAGAGACTCGCCAGTTATAAACTCCTTTTGAAGAAGATACTCCACCACAAGGGGCTTTTCCTTCCTTTAGAAATGAACACCTTGGATTGATACAAGAGAGCTTGGTTCTTGTCTCATGGAGTCGAAGAATGAATCTCACAGGCAACAGAGAGGGAGCAAAATGATGTTAAGTTTATTAAGCAGAGATACAGAGAAAGCCCTCAGAAAGGGAGCGGCCCCAATAGGGTTGCCACAGGGCTTGTAGGGTTGGTCCTTTATTGAAAAACCTAACCAGGGAGCCCACAGCCTTGAGATGCTTGTGCAGTCTTGGTTTGAGCAGAGACTATTGGTAACACCTTCATGCCTTATTTCTTTGTGGTCTGGGGAGTTTCTGTGATTACTTAGTAGCCATTAAAGGGGGATACTCCCTAAGGTTTTGGAACTAGGGAGCCTGGTGTTTTGTTTTTGTTTTTCTTTTTTGTTTTTACTGTCTTATCTCTGTTTTCTTGGGATGGGTAGGAGGCTGGCTCTGGGTCTTTTGGTATCCTTGGGGTTTATGGGAGCCCACAGATTTCTGGGAGCCTGCCTCTGGGCCTTTCCCTTATCTTTCCCTGCCGAGGCCCATCTGGCCCTAACTCATTCCTACATCAGGAGGATGCTGGAAAAACTTGAGTAAAAGTTTCTTTCTGAGAAAAATGGCAACTCTACCAAAAACCTAAATTTATACATTATCTCACTTTTAATTAGTTCCAAGGATATGTTTTGTGAGATTTTTAGCTACCCCTCCCCAAGATATCACTTAGAATTTTACCTGGTTTCTGTTTTCAATTTTTTTTCAGTCTGGAGAAATAATTGGCATACATTGCTGTGTAAGTTTAAGATGTACAGCATGGTGGTGTGATTTACATACACTGTGAAATGATTACCATGCTAAGTTTAACAACTATCATCTCATAGAGATGATAAAAAGAAAAGGAAAAAGAAATTCCCCATGCAAGTACAACTTTTAACGTTTACTCTTAACAATTTTCCCCACATATTATACAGTGGTGCTATCTGTAATTATATGCCATACATTATATCTCTAGTACTTATTTCTCTTATAACTGGAAGCCTGTACTTTTAACCACCTTCCTCCAGTGCTAACCCCTACCCTCTGGTAACAAGTCCAATAATCTTTTTCTATGAGTTTGGGTTTTTGTTTTTTCAGATTTCACATATAGGTGAGATTATATGGTATTTACCTTTTCTGACTTATTTTACTTAGCATAACGCTTTCAGGGTTCATCCATGTTGTACAAGTGGTAGTATTTCCTTGTTTTTTTATGGCTGAATAATACTTCTCTGTATAAACATCTGATTTCTATTGTTGCCACCTGGTGCCAGTGGATTCCAAGCACTTTGGAAGCCAAAAATGAACAAGTTGGCTGTAATTAAGTGCATTTGAATTAAGCAGAGACCGTTTGAGACAATACCTATAAGTTAAACAAAAACAAACAAAAATTTAAACTAGCTATTTGCAGGTGAAACTCTATTTGAGCAAAATATTGGTAATGAATAAGTGAAAAGAATAAACATTCTCATGTTTTTAAACTTGGGTTATTTACTTTTAAAGTTTTAATATATTTTTTGTTCTTGTGGCTATTATAATTACTAGGTATGGTTTTGCAATCTCAACTTCTCAGACATACTAAATTTTTTTTCCACTTGCAAGGGAAAAAAAAAAAAAAAAACAAAGCTATCTGCGAAGTCCTAGTTTCTGGTGTAAAATGGCAGCCTTAACCTCATTCTCTTAGGCAGCACTCATGCCTCTATTTACTAAAGAGATTTCCCAAGGAACTCACTTTATAATCTAACAGGAGTAGAATATCTTGCAGCCAACTAAAATAGTATTATTCCCTGAGCACCAATTTCTTAAAATTACATTATTGATAAGATAGTATATAAAAACAGGGAAAAACGGATCTGATATAGTAACCTTTTTTCTTTTTTCTAGTTATGTTCTCAATCTCTGTATTGTATTGATAAATATGCACACCATTATGTGTACTAATGTTTTTTTATGAAGTTGATTATAAAATTTTCATGTTCATAGTTATCATTTTGGTTAAACTAACTACATAGTGTTCTCTAGCTGCAATCACAAAATAGACTAGGTAGCTTAAAAACAAACAAACAAACAAAAACCCTATTTTCTCAGGTTTTGGAGGCTGAAATTTCATGATCAAGGTATCAGCAGAGTTCATATTTCCAGTAAGACCTTTGTCCCTGGCTCACAGACAGCCACATTCTTGTTGTGTCCTCACATGGCCTTTTTTGTGGACAGGAAAAAGGGGATTTTGATGTCTCTTCCTCTTTTTTTTTTTTTTTGTTTTTGTTTTTCTCTTCCTCTTCTTATGAGGATTCCAGTCCCATTGAGTTTTTAAAGGCTAGATCTCTAAATGCAGTTACATTGGGAGTTAGGGTTTTGACATGTGAATTTGAGGGGTAGAGACATAATTTAGTCCATAAAACTAACAAAAGAACTGTTTTCTTATTAAAAGCAATAATAGACTAGTGATAGAATTTTTTAATTCTGAAAAAAGTATGTAGAAGCAAATTAAAATAACTTATACTACCATCACCCAGAAATAACCATTGTTGGTATTATTCTATATTCCTTCAGGATTATCAAGTATATTCACTTTTTAATAATTGAAATTATCATGATTGAAAGTTATAATTGAAATATTGCCTAAATGTACATAGTCCATCTTGTGTTTTTGTCATGATACATAATTTTTAATATTAAACATTTAGGTTAAAAATATGTTCATTACTATACATCATGTTATAATAAATTTCCTTTACATCTGTAACTAGAGATTTTGAGAAATGAAATCATTTGCCCAAATTTATGAAAACACAATTTCTTACACTGACATTGTATAAAGTTGTAAGCCACATTTCAACCTGTTTCATAAAACAAGCAAGGAAACAAGACATCATTATGGTTATATTAAGTGATGTAGAGGTCTTTGTTTTCTAGGATCAGTCTTAGTTTTATTTTCTTCTAATTTTCTTCCAAAATTTGTACCCTCTCTAGGGCATTTAATATAATGTAATTTGCATTTGGTAATTCATTTTAATATAATTTGGATTTGCTAATTTCAAAGTATTTTCTCTTATAAATATCCCATTAACTCTAAGAGTACACAAAGGAAAAAATAAATCATATTCTCCATCCCCAGCATAAGCATGCAGACACACAAAGGAGATACACCTGAGACCAAACAGCTATAACTGAGAGACTTCGTTTCACGATGTGTTTAGAACCACTACCATTCTCTATATTTTCTCCCCCTGGACATATGTCGTGTGTGTGTGTGTGTGTGTGTGTGTGTGTGTGTGTGTGTGTGTGTGTGTAAAAGCCTATAGAGATGTCATTTTATATGCTTTAGCATTTGGATATATCATTTTATCTATTTTATATCAGGTTAACCAAATATAATAAAATATCCACAAAACAGCCATTACTATGAATATCATGTGTAAAATTCTAGAAAATTTTTGCATGTTTTCCCCCATCCCACTTTTTGAACAGGTAGGGATTTCTTCCTTTTCTGTTGAATACTCCCCTGGCATCATCCATTATCTTTTCTTGCCCTGACATGGGCTTTAGTTAATGAAATACTCAGATCTCAGTGGCAGCCAATTTATAAAATGTGATAGGCTTGTAAAAATACAGCTTACCACAAAAAGCTTTTTTTTCCTCACTGTTTTCTCCTACAATTAGTGTCAGCTTCACCCAATCAGTGAACGAAATTATCTTTAATTAAATATAAAAGAAAAAGAGAAACAGAACAACACCTCAACACCTCTAGAAAAGTGCTTTAAACATGAAGGAAAAGAAAGTGCTGTGAAAATAACACTTCTCAAAGAATTTGATTTTTCTAACCTTAGAATATAGTCTATGACCACAATTCCCAATTTGTGTGCCAATGGGTCCTGGAACACCAAGTGAACTCACGGAGATGCTCTCAGATATTTGAACGTTTCAAGGAAAACAGTGATAGTAGACAACTATCAGACACTGTGTAAACTACTAGCTTATAGTAGCTCATGGTTTCAATATTACATAAGGCTGCATTCCTTTGATGGGGTCTCATTTTGTGAAGCTGGCTTTTTTTTTTTTTGACATTTTGAGTGATGAAAACACGGGCTGCTTGAAAATCAATGTGGATCAGGACTAAGGGTGATTCTAATCTGATTTCAAAATTTTAGAAAATGTGCACTATTCAACAGGTGCACACCTCTGATTAAACAATAATGGTGGTTACACAAGAATACTCATATGTATCCTTTCGATTTATTTGTATTTCCAATGGCTTCTAAGTTGGATACAATATTTAGGTTGTTTGAACCTCTATTTAGTGAACAGGATCGCAGTGTACTATTTTTGACCTAGGAGTGCTGTGGGAAAATAATGGAGGCATTACACAACACACAAACAGAGAAAGATTGGGCAATGTACTCAGATTCTTCTTAAACATAGTTTAGATTTAATAAAAAAATTGTCTTTGCTCTACTGTAAAAAAAATAGGATCAACTGTTGAAGTATTCTTTTTACTAAAATACAGATATCACTGTACTTAATGAAGTGTGACTTCTGACAATGAGATCAACCTACTTTGTGTTCTAAGCAATATTTAGCACTATAAAATGTATGTGCTCATGTGACCTAGTTAGGGATCACTTTGTTAAATCCATACTCCTTAAATTAAATAGTAAAGAGTGATATACTCTACAAAAACAAAAAAAGATAATTTGCCTACAGTGAACTTGAAATCTTTTTGGTAACTTAAAGATACTTTTCTTACAGGAAAATCTGAGATATTAATCATCTTCTGAAAATTGAATAATTACTCTTTTCTAAAATAATAAATGATATGTAAAGGCTAGGACAGCTCCATGTGACAAGTTACACTCACTACTAATATGTTAAACATTGTCTTTTTAAATTTAAATTCAATTAGCCAACATATCATTAGTTTCATATATAGTTTTCAATTCTTTCTAAAACAACCTATAAACTTTGTTTTGTGTACTGTGTTGATTGTCCTTCAGACTAGATATAAATAGATATAGACATAAATATATAGACATGTAGAGCTCTTCTTCCAAAAAGAGTCAGTCAATATAGGGTTCTTGAATGAAACAATACAAAGTATTTCAGAAATTGGGAACTGAATACTGAATAACAAGTTCAAAAGCTAATTTTAAAGTGGTTTTCCTTTCTTTTGTTACATGTATACTCTAGTAAATATACATCTTTATCATTCTAAATTCACCTTCTGAACTTTTTATTGAAATGACCTATTAAAATAGCTCTACCTAAATATAAAAAGTCTCTGTGCTCTTTCAAAATGAAATTTTGTTGAGCAGGGTTTTTTTGCTGACCATGAAGTAATAGTATAAATAACTTTTGTGAAATATTTGGAAAATACCCAGAAAATAGGGGTGCCTGGGTGGCTCAGTCAGTTAAGCGTCTGACTCTAGATTTTGGTTCAGGTCATGATCTCAGGGTTGTGAGATCAAGCCCCACATCGGGCTCTGCAACTGAATGTGGAGTTGGCTTAAGATTCTCTCTCTCTCTGTCTCTCTCTCTCTCTTTCTTCCTCCTCCCTGCTGCTTTTCCCCCTTGCCCTGCTTGGTTGCTTACTCTCTTCCGTAAATAAATCTTAAAAAACCTAGAAAATAAGTGTTGTGCATAATTTACCATTTACATATTAACATCAATAGCATAAGAGTAGGTATATTTTGACATCTTTTTCACAAAATGAGATTTTCATTTCACAAAATGAGACTTCTAATGAAGACATATATATTTGCTTAACAATGACTCCTGAGCATTTACTTGTTTTAAATATTCTTTCACACCATTTTTTCATGTGTCTAAAGTATTCCACCAACACTTATTTCACCCACATTATAGATGGACAGGGGTTTCTGTCCAATAATTATCAATTCCATAATGAACACTATAAGATATGCATTTTGTAATTGTGATATTTTTGCAATAATCTTGAGAAGTAGATGTTACCAAAGTGCTCTCTAGCAATGTGAATGGAGTGGAGGCTTCCTCTTTCATCTATATTGTCAATTCAGTATGGAGAAGATCTTTTTTGAACAATCTGTCTTCTCTTAATTAAAACTCAACTAATATTTACAGTTTTTAAAAATCTTATTCTGTACTTTTCTCTAACTCTCATAATCAAATATATTGTAATTTTAGAGTCTTCTATTGAAACAAGAATTTATAATATTCTATTCTCCTTCCATAATCTACTTTTAATGTTTATTAACATAAGTAGGATTGGGGAATATAATGAGTATGTGAAATATATTTTTACTTTATATTTTCAAAAATACTTTTATCATCCTTTGCTTGTAGCTATATTTATAATATATATTTAGAATTCAATGCTTAACTGCTCGCATGGCATACTATTATCCACTACATTACCCCTACTTAAGCTCTTATTTTGTAGGGGGTTTTCTTGATTTTTAAAGTTCCTACATACATATATAGTTTTTCTCTTTAATGTCACAGTATAGTCTCCCACTGATTTTTTTTTATTGAAATGTCTTTCTCTAAAGTTTTTTGATCACAGAATGTCTCTCCCTCAGAAATCTAAAATTTTATTTAGTTATAGGCTAAAAAATATTTCAGAAGACCATTCATTCATTTTTTCCCCTACCTGATGATTTCCTGGTTTGTTTTCCCACCTATATACTTATGAATTTTTTTTCTCTTTTAATACTACTTACCATGCTGTATCTAAGATTGGTTCTCTGCTCATGATTTTTAGTATTTGGCTCTTTCAAATGCAGATTATTGTTGTTAACCTTGGGTAAGTTTTCTTCTGTTATATCTTTGAAATTTTCCATTATCCAGTGTGTCCAATCACTTTATCAATGTTAATAATCTGTAAGATGGATCTCCTGTCCCTATTACTCATAACTGTCATCTACTTCCTTAATTAATTTATTTTTTCCCTATTCTCTCTGCACTGTAATAGAGGATCTCAAGGTTATCTTTTACATCCTTATTTTGTTATTCTGTAATAGGAGTTTTGCCCTTCCATCAAGATTTTATTTCTTTGAGTTTAGAACTTTCTTGGACTCTTCTTAATTTCACTCATTGCTTTCTTTCTTTTCATCTTGTCTTTCATCCCAATCTCTTTCATCATTGATTACCATGTTTCATGAGTCTTTGGGTACTTTTTATTCTATTAAAAGTTGCAAACATTTTTCAGAGGACTTTCTTTCTTTCTTTCTTTCTTTCTTTCTTTCTTTCTTTCTTTCTTTCTTTCTTTCTTTCTTTCTTTCTTCATAGTTCAGAGTGAGGCCACTTTGCTTGTCTGATGTTTGCATTTCTTTTTCAAAGACTTCTTTTGGAATTTTATCAACATATTTAGCTATCATGATTTGGCTTACCACAACAGACTAAGGTTTGATTTATATCCTATTCTTTGAACAATTGATTCACAAAATCCCCTTTTATTTTGTAGATCAAAAGTTGAAGGGCAGAATGATTTTCTCAGCTCTTATTTAAAATCCATTGTCTAGTTGGTATTTATCTATTTTCCTATAAATGCTTCAGAAGAGACACTTTTATCATCACATAAATAAAAGGGGAAATAAAAACAAATGTTAAACATCACATTTATCTTCCCCTAGACTATCTATTTCTCAAAGGTAGGGCCTTTTTTTTCCATTTCTGTATATCCTGTGTCCAGTAGAGTATCCAGTTTATAAGAAGCAATCAATAAATGAAGATATTAACAAATATGTACTTTGTTAAACCGTGTTGAATTCTTGAATTCAAGATTTCCTTTAATTAGTATATATTGGTGTACCTTTTTTTAGTCACACCCTTTTACAATAATTCATATAAGTGGATATTTTAGTTGTTCAGCATGTATGTATATCTATACAACTATAGATATGTGTATATAGGTATATAAACTGAAGTTTAGAAGGGACTTGTGATGAACTTAAGATCTGGATATGTAAATGTATTTTGATATTCAGCTTTGAACATTCTCCTGGACTTCTAGATTTTTATATGTGGTTCTGAAATTATAAGAACTATTGAAGCCAAAATAGCATAAATTAATAAGATGGATTATACAAAGTAGTATTTTATTTGGTTGCTGTTTAAAAAGAACACAAAACATATTGAGTTGTTTCAAATTTAACACTCCTACAATCCTATTTAAAAAAGAAAAAGAGAAATTGTGCTCTTGTCTATGTATGAATATTCCCAAGGGACATATGTAGGTTAATGACACACTTAAGGGTCTTATATATGATTTGCATAAACTGCAGCTGTTTAATTTGCATAATTTGTAAATACAGCTATAACTTGTTTTGTCCATTTTCTAGCTCTAAAGAAGGTTAAAACCATGTCAAATTTTTGTTGCATTTAAATTTTTTCCTCTTAAGCTTTTTGCATTCACATATGATCTTTTTGGTGTATATTTCAAAGACTTAGAAAATACTAAAGTATAAACAAACAAAAAAGGCTAACAAAAAATCGCAGTAAGCTGTGAGGAGCTGTTAAGGGGGGGAGAAAACTAAAGATTAGTAAAAGATTATTTCTTGACCATAAATGTACCAAACCTCATCATGAATTTATTAATCTTAATTTTTTTTCACTGTTATTTTTCCCTCTTATTTAGTACTTCTCAAACTTTAATGTGCATGTGATTCCTCTGGGGATCTTGTAAAATGCAGATTCTGATTCAGGAAGTGAGTGGTGAGGCCTAAGATTGTACTGCTCTGAGAAGCTCCTGGGCAATTCTGATATTGCTGATGAAGGAACCATACTCAGAATGATCATTTATATCAAATGACCAATGACTTAAAAATCAAAAATATTAACTTCCTGTCTACACCAAGGAATGAATATGTGTATACATATGTATTTGTATGTGGATGGGTACGAAGAGATAAATAGATGTATATGAATCTGTGTAAATTTAGAGAGATTTAATCATAATTCATCTAAGAACTAAAATATTTTTAATCCTATAACCCTGCTTATCTCATTTCAGCATGCTTAATTTAAACAAATTGAAATTTAAGTCTTGGATGAATGCCTTTGGGAAATTGGACTTAATTCCTGTTGAATTCAACATATTTTTCAATTGCATGATTCTGGTCAAATCATTTAATCTAAACTCATTAAAATCAAGGACCCTTGTATTGGGTAAAGCTGAGTGGTTGGTTTGTTAGGAAAAGGGAATATGTTTAAATAGCCACAGTTTGATAATTCAGCTAAACTTGTTTTCAAATATTCATACTGATTCAAAAACACTTGACATTTATGAAGACATTAACAATCCTTAAGATTCCAGTAAGAGGGATGTGCAAAAAGGTAAAAGGGAGACAATCATTAATTAACAGGGATTTTTGGAGATAATATATTCTGTTGACTAACAGCTATCTTTTTCTGTTATCAGTAATGTGGGAAGAGAATCATGATAAATTTCCAGTATCACACAAATCTACTTTGCATGTTTGTCTTTTTTTCAATGCATACTTCATGTATATAACTATCAATTTTGTTTAAAATTAATCATACAGTATATGCTATATTTATGTTACTTTAAAAAATTGAGCCTTGTAGGATTCCCCACTTCTTTAAATTATTAAAGAGGCAATAAATATGTAAATTTGGAACTCACACTTTGGATTCCACTGTATGGACTCTATGGATAAAATAGTATTAAGCAATCAGTTATTTCTGGATATTTATATTTGGTCAAATTTTTATCACGAATAATGCTACAGTGAACATTCTTATTCAACGTTGTTTTGCAAATACTGTATATTACTTTAGAATAAAGTAGAATTTCTCAGGTTTGCAGTTCCTTTGTATTTCCTAATTTTTAAAGACTTTTATCATTTTCAATTGAGGCATTTAAACTGGAGTACTTATTTTATTATTGGTTTATGAAAACCTATTATACATTAAGGAGACTAATTGCTACATCTTTTAGAGAGTCTTTATTTCCCTGTGTGTTATTACACCTTTTAAGCAATTCATGGTGTTTCATCATGCAATATTTCAAAACTGTATGAACTAAAATCCATGAACCTTCTCCACTGGCATGACTTTCATCTGAATGTTCTCTTTCATAAACGAGAAAATGCCCAATATGAAGAATGATCCAAATACAGCCATTGCACTATTTTGAAGTATAGTATAGTTAACCTACTCTCTCTCTTTTTTTTTCTATTTTATTTTATTTTATTTTTTTATAATTAATTTTTATTGGTGTTCAATTTACCAACATACAGAATAACACCCAGTGCTCATCCCGTCAAGTGTCCCCCTCCGTGCCCGTCACCCATTCACCCCCACCCCCCGCCCTCCTCCCCTTCCACCACCCCTAGTTTATTTCCCAGAGTTAGAAGTCTTTATGTTCTGTGTCCCTTTCTGATATCTTGCACCATACACAAAGATAAACTCAAAATGGATGAAAGATTTAAATGTGAGACAAGACTCCATCAAAATCCTAGAGGAGAACACTGGCAACACCCTTTTTGAACTTGACCACAGTAACTTCTTGCAAGATACATCCACGAAAACAAAAGAAACAAAAGCAAAAATGAACTATTGGGACTTCATCAAGATAAGAAGCTTTTGCACAGCAAAGGATACAGTCAACAAAACTCAAAGACAACCTACAGAATGGGAGAAGATATTTGCAAATAACATATCAGATAAAGGGCTAGTTTCCAAAATCTATAAAGAACTTCTTAAACTCAACACCAAAGAAACAAACAATCCAATCATGAAATGGGCAAAAGACATGAAGAGAAATCTCACAGAGGAAGACATAGACATGGCCAACATGCACATGAGAAAATGCTCTGCATCACTTGCCATCAGGGAAATACAAATCAAAACCACAATGAGATACCACCTCACACCAGTGAGAATGGGGAAAATTAATAAGGCAGGAAACAACAAATGTTGGAGAGGATGCGGAGAAAAGGGAACACTCTTACACTGTTGGTGGGAATGTGAACTGGTGCAGCCACTCTGGAAAACTGTGTGGAGGTTCCTCAAAGAATTAAAAATAGACCTGCCCTACGACCCAGCAATTGCACTGTTAGGGATTTACCCCGAAGATTCAGATGCAATGAAATGCTGGGACACCTGCACCCCGATGTTTCTAGCAGCCATGTCCACAATAGCCAAACTGTGGAAGGAGCCTCGGTGCCCATCGAAAGATGAATGGATAAAGAAGATGTGGTCTATGTATACAATGGAATATTACTCAGCCATTAGAAACGACAAATACCCACCATTTGCTTCAACGTGGATGGAACTGGAGGGTATTATGCTGAGTGAAGTAAGTCAATCGGAGAAGGACAAACAGTGTATGTTCTCACTCATTTTTTTTTCTATTTTAGAGCACAACAGAGGTTGGTATAATTAACCACCCCCCAAAAAATTGCTTTAGGAGTTTTATATTTCATCCTGGAAATTAGATATTTTTGGGGAAATATTAGCCTTAAAAATAAAGTTGAATTCCTAGCTTCCACATTCTTAATATAATACACAGTCTGTCAAAATATATGTATATTGTATTAGCTTAAGTTCCACTCTTAAAAAGCTAGGAGGGAAAAGAAAGCTCAGGATGTGAATGGTTTAATGCTAGATCTAATTCAAGTTCTTTTATGTGAGGCTGGATAAATCTGGTTATTTCCTATTAATCTTCAAGGGATGTAACTAAAGGAAGGTAGATATCTCAATATGTCTCATACAAACAAGCTATTGCACACTGGAGTTACTGACATTTTTGTTTCATATGGTAACAGCTACTGGGCTAAAAGAGATCCTATTTACTGCCAATAGAGAGAAGAACTGCTGGTTTAGCTCCATATCTTTGGAGAAATTCTGGTAAACTATGTCAACAAGGATATTTTTTGGAAGGGGCTATATTCTCAAGCCAATTCACTTACATATTCCATGTATTGTTTGCCACTGATGGTCTAGAAGGAGTTCTAAACAATCTTCTAAACATGGTATTATTAGTTGTTGGTAAGTAGATATTTTGAGAGATATATAAATGTCTCCTAATGCTCCAAATGGCAATGAATTCCTTAAAATATTTCTTGAATTCTATCCTGCTGAATAAAAGAATCCATGCATTTTGGAATCTAACATTTAAAAAAATTAGAGAAAGTAACTTGCTCATCTGAAAAAGATAATAGTGCCTTGTTAACTCTCAATTATCCACGCTAATGGAAAATAATCTGTCTGGGATTTTATTCACTGTCGTAGAAATCTTAGAGGTCAAACATGAAAGAGCCTGGTGACAGTCTCTGGGAAATGAAATTCTCAGGAAGACTCTGGGGACATGGCTTATGAGTTCAGTTTCTTCTTTTGCACTCATGGTAGAGAATGAAAAATGAGAAAATTCTGTATAGATTTTCTGTGGTGACCAACAGGTAATTCTGTTTGCAACAGTTCAGAACAGGCTAGAGGGTCTGCAACAAGATGGCTGTGACCTGACATGGAAAAGTCTGAATTCCAAGTGATTTATTCTTCCTTTTGGAAATTATCAAAGTACTGCATGCACAGTTCTGAGTATCGGGGTTACTAGGTGAAGGAGATGGACAGTGACCTCATTTCTTGGTGCTGAAATTCTATGTTGAGACCAGGGTAGGGGAAGCAAGTAAGTAGTAAATATTTATTTAGAGATAAGTGCTGTGAAGAAAATAAAATACTGCTTTAATAAGGAGTGATAGCAGCTGAGGGACAACTTTATTTAGTCCGTGGGTCAGGGAAAGTATCATTTGTGTGGAGTCGGTGGAATTGAGGTCTTAATGAGGAGTTATTTGGAGAGTTTCCAGTAAGTGACTTGATGCTATTTTCATATGAAATCTGTTACCCTGACTGCTGTGGAGAAACAGTGGGGTAGGGTGAGAGTGAAAGAGAGGCAAATTACCAGAAGATGGTGGTAGTCCAAAGAAGACTGCTAAAAGTAAGGAGAAATGAGTGATGTTATGGGCTTCCTAAGCCAGACCTGATCCGCACATGCCCTCAGCATATAGACAAGATGAGTGTTCAGATGAAAACTGATAGGCACATGTGGTTGCAGGTGAGAAAATAAGGTGGGCTGTGGGATCCGAGGAGAGTACAACCAGAACAGCAGAAATTTAAAAAAAAAAAAAGAAAGAAAGGAAGAAAACTGGATTGTCCAGGAGAGTGATCCTGGGCTGCACTTCGGAATCATCTGGAATATGTAAAAAAATACTTATGCCTGACCTTCTTGCTCTCACCAGTATCACTGCCTCCACTGTGGACATTGCCCAATATTCTATATATTTGGGTTGGAGTGTGGTCTGGATAATGAGTTTTAAAAAGCTACCCAGATGGTTCTAATCCATGGCTCCCTCTGAGAAAACTTGGTCTGGGAACCCAGAACAGGCACCAGGGCTGTGGGAGGGAGAAAAGGAAAGAACTCTCTCAGGACATCCTTCAGATGTCTCATTCTTAGTGAGTAAGCTGCTTCCTCAATCACCAGGCCTCCGGAATCAAGCAAATGATTGTAGTTTCTTACAAAAAGATTTCTCCATTTTAGGGCTTTACATTTATGTAAATAACACCTTTTAAATTCTCTTCTGCCCTTTTAAAAATCCCTATGTACTTAAAAATGCATTTGTAACTACAGCACAAAAATTAAACTTCCTACATAAAGACATTTATGGATGCCATTAAATATAAAATTAGTATTGATTTGTAAATACTTAGGTCAAGACTAGTACTAATATAAAAACAAATTATACTCCTCTATTATATATATAATACCAGCTCATTTGATTTTTATGGAGCTTAATGTATATTGGGGGAAAAAATCATCTGTAATTTATTTTTTTCTAAAATTATAAAGCCCATTTTAATCAGTTACAAAGATTGCTGTTTATTGTAGAATTTGAAAATGTTAGAAGAAAGATGACAGTGTCCTAAATATATATCGATTTGAAATAATTTAAATCACACACAAGAAATTGCTCTTTAAGTTAAAAAGTCAGTAATGCTCAATGTTAAAATACTATCGCATTCCTAATTTTCAAGGCTGTGTAAGTACTGGGCTTACATGGTTGCTAGCAAATATTCAAATCCTTTTCCTCTTCTTAAATTGTTTTTGAGATGGACTTTGAATAGAGAGATTAGAAATATATTTTCCCCTTCTGGATAATGTGTTCAAGAGTAATTGACAATGAAATACTTTGGAGTAGGGTGAGGACAATGACAGGGAAACTTTCATTTCTAAGATTTTTTTTTTAAGATTTTATTTATTCATGAGAGACACAGAGAGAAAGAGAAGCAGAGACACAGGCAGAGGGAGAAGCAAGCTCTATGCAGGGAGCCCGACGTGAGACTCGATCCCGGGTCTCCAGGATCACGCCCTGGGCTGAAGGTGGTGCAAAGCCTCTGAGCCCCCCTGGCAATTTATTTGAAATCCAAAGTGTCTTTCTAGGACTAGAAAGCTAATCGTTATCACACATGAAGCTGAGGTATCTTCCAGGTGGCACAAGCATGAACCCTTACAGTTATAGAAAAGAATAACCCAGTAAAGATATCCTTAAGTTGTAAATATGGAAGTTCCATGAGGAATTGTTGCCTCACTCTAGAAATAGATAAACCACAGTGTATATCTCCATGGAGAAATAGATGTGTATTAGCTCCTCTCAGAATCAGTTTAAAGGACAAAACAAACACTCTGTGACCCTAAAATCCCAAGTCCTCACTAGCTGTTGACTTGCTATACTGGCCTTTTATTATTTTTTTAATGATATTTGACAAAGAGAACACAAGTACGGAAAGGAGCAGAGGTGGAGGGACAAGCTGACTTAGCACCAAGCACAGAGCCTTGTGGGAGCTAGATCCTAGGACCCTGACATCCTGACCTAAGCCGAAATAGGAGTCTGTCGCTCAACTGACTAGCCACCCAGGTGCCCCTTTGCTGGTCTTTTAGTTTACCAACACTCAGTTCCTTTGAGCTACTAGTTCAAGATCATGAGTATTAACAGTAGCTTCATTTCATACTTTTTATAGTAATGAAAAGTAGAACCCAACTGACACTCTGATTCAGATAGTGATAGATTTCTCAGGCGTCTAGGTATTATCAATGTCCTCTTGAATTCTCAAAATAACTTACCACATGTAATGGCATGCCTCATACAAGGTTTATAACTTAGGCCCTCAAAGTCAACCTTTTCTCTGTTGTATATATTAACTAAAGTTACTATTATTTGTGGATCTGACTTGTTTCCATTCTCCATAGTATCTTCTTATCCGTACTCTCCTCACTGGTTTAGGTAAAGTTATCTTGTTTAAACACCAGTAATGGAATACATGCACATGCTGCACAAATCAATATCGTGACTGCTTTGTACCCACTCCTTTTGCTGAATGCTGTCATTCAAGTTTAGGTTTGATAAAAGTATCCCTATGCTTAGCTGTATTTATTTATTGTTAGCAATCTGAATCTATTTACCCACTGTATACTCATGAATAGAGTCATTTTTTTGTGTGTGTCAGTACGGGCCCTGGGCAATTCTGATAACACTCTGGATTTGTGTTGTTTTCATCTCTGGAGTTAATTTCTTAATCTGTTCATGTCAATGAAGTGAATTAAAATAAATCTAGGACAATAGGATTCCCTTTATAAATTGGTACACACACATTAGAAAACCTGGTTAAACTTTAAAAGACCTAGTTTCTCATATGAAACACAAATTTAAGGTTTTCATATTCATTTCAGTAACTTTCCAACTGAACAATGAGATGGGGGGGTGGAATTCACTTGGGGGAACTTTTGGAAAAGTCTTTATAAAGGGCCAAGTTTGTTGGATATTTTTCCATATAAACTAAGGTTAGTTTTCTAAACTTGTTCTATAAAAAATATTCCCAACTCACTGTCAGTTGGATTACAGAGTTAGACAATAAAATGAAGCATAAAGATTTTAGTATAAGGGTCTGAGCATTTATGTCTGTGGTGGAATTATTCCTTCTTTCTAAAAGAATGTGGTAGCCCTTAGCAGCTCTAAAAGCCACTATTTCTAGGAGATAATGAATTATTTGATCAAGGCAGAAGTGATTTCAGCAATTTATTCCATTCCCAGAAGTCAAGGCCTTCAAAAGCCAGTTGTTTTCTTCTATTTGGAGGTCTATAGCCCAAGGTCACCGCCTTTAGAAAAGGCCAAAGTGCTTCTACCTGACAACCTAGTGTATCTCCCTGTCCATGAAAATGAATTGAACTGTCACCAACCCCTGTGAACTTGTCCCAGCGGTGCCACATAGCCAAGTTTTTATAAAGGCTAAACTCAAGAATAACCGAGTGAGTGATATCCAAACGACAATACCTGGGTGAGGTAGGTGGGGCTAGAATTCCTTCTGTCACAGGTAGTATATAGGCCATTGGTCTATGTTCAGATTTGATGTCACATTAGGATTGATAAGTAGTGCTTCTCCAGAGGAAAAACTACTTCTTATTGAAATATCTTCTGTGTTTTATGACAGAGGAAAAAATAAATTAGGAAATTTTTGTTAGAAAATAATATTTAGAGAATTATGGGGAAAAGCAATTTCTCCCAAACAACAACACTGGGTGCTTATCGTCATTGATCTAGGCTTTTTATGCATATTACTTCTAATTATCATGAACAGTATACATGGTAAGTTTATTTTCAGATAAGGAATGAAGGTTCAATGATGTTGTATAATTTCCCCAAGGTGACACAGCTAAAATAGTACTTTGAGAATAGCTATTGTCTAGCTATCTTAGCATATGAAATGTAAGACATAACTGCTTTAAACTATTGGTTATAAACTGGGTATGAAATCATAAGACATTTTGACGTAAACCGAACTATGCTGTGTGCTCTTTTATACTAAAAGGTAGTGAAGAATTTGTATGTTAGAGGTAAACTGACAGATTTTGAATCAGTGTCACTACTAGGTAGTATTAATAATATTGAATGTGCACAGTCATTAATCTGGATGGTGTTGTGTATCTCAATTTCTCACCTGTAAAAACGGATAATAGGAGCAACTATTTCATGATTTCTTTGCACTAATTAAATGAGATAATGCAAGTAGAGCAATCAATACAATATGTAATGATAGTAATTAATATAAGTTATTGCCATTGTTATTAGCTCATGATAAAGAGGGATTTAGAAAGTACATAGAAGCAAACAAAAAACTCACTCCTTGCCAACCACCTGAACACAATCTTTTGAAGGTTGGAGAATACTTCCTTTCAAAGTAATTTTAGAAAGTCTCTTCTAAAAGAGCATATCCTAGAAGAATTGTAGTCATAGTCAGAGTTTGTAGCCAATTTTATGTTAATAAAGCAACCTGGGCATTTTTAATGTCCTTACATAGTCTTCAAATACATCCTTTTATTCCCTACAAAAATGTTAGATTGGATAAAACATTTTTGCTCCATTTGTGGAGTTGGGCTTTTAGACTGGTTTTAACATTTCATTTTAATATATAATGCGGCTAAAGAGCTTTTGTGTAGCAAGTGGCTTTCTGTATTTAGGATAGAGTTTTTCTTTGACCCTGTATCAACTTGTGGTAATTGATCCTAAAGCTCCTGTTTATGCATTCTTTATATTCTCTCCAGTTCTGTTTGGTTCCACTTTTGTTTAATCTTTTGCGATATTCTAGCCTGACTCAGCTGTGGCAAGGACAAATAAAGGGAGGTTTTCCTTCTTGGGAGAAACTTTTGTCTTCACTTCCACAAACTTCTGGCTTCCAGGTTTTTCCAACACGAGAGATGCTCAAAAGATTATTTTCAGTGCTTTTAAGCAAACTATGATGGGGTTAGGGTCATTGTTATTTGAGGAGGAGGGGAGTCATTTGCATCTATATGTAGCTTTGCAGCTGTACTTCAGGATATTAATCGTGGGCAGCCCAGGTGGCTCAGCGGTTTAGCATCGCCTTCAGCCCAGAGTTTGATCCTGGAGACCCGGGATCGAGTCCCATGTCAGGCTCCTTGCATGGAGCCTGCTTCTCCCTCTGCCCCTACACCCGTGTCTCTCATGAATAAATAAATAAATAAAATCTTTATATAAAAAAAGGATATTAATCTCACATTTGTTACATTTTTTACGTGTAAAAGTTCACATTTCTTTCTTTATGTTTGATCTTATTTTTGGCTTTTCTAGTCTTGGGGATTTAAAAAAAATCATAATATCTTTTATGAAAGTTTTAATTTTAATTCCAATTAACAGTGTTATATTAGTTTCAGATATAAATATAGTCATTCAGTATTTCCATACACCACCCTGTGCTCATCAGAATCATAGTTCTTTTATTTGGTACTCTAGCTATTGCTCTAGTGTTACATTATTTGCAAATTTGATTGTGTTTTTTTCTGTATTTCCAGCAACATTATTATGTATATTGATAACTGCATTGAATCTTAAATCTATGAAATGAGCCTCTTAGGGAGCCCTCCATTGTCAGTATCCCACACTGTTTGCCATTAGTCAATCTTTATCAGCCTTGTCATAATGCTTTCATGGGAAGTTTTACTGAATATCTCACTAAAGCAAAAATATAATAATATGTAATTTCCATGATCTACCAGTGCAGTTTTACTACCAAAAGGAGAAGGCATTATATTGACTTGGTATGAATTAATGAAACAATGATGTTTTTCAAGAGCTAAACTAACTTCTTCCAAGTATTCACAAACTGATTTATTATTATTATTTTTACTTTTGCTTTTTATTCCACTTTCTCTCTTTCCAAAATGGATTTGCAGTGAATTTTGAAAGGTATTTTTTCATATATGTTCTAGGAGTCCTGCCGTAATAATTTGATTCATACAGTGTTTAACCTGGACAGATTTCATAAAGGAAATGAATCTCGAGCTATTCACTTTGAGGACGAAAAAACATGTAATTCATTAAGCTCAGTCAAAATGTATTTCAGGAAGGTGAACAATCTGGGTTCAGTAGAGTCCAGGCTTATGAGTGAGTCAGTTATTCCCTAGGGATAAGCCTTTCTTTCATTACTGCATTTATATTATTTTAATAGTCATAAAAAATACCTGAAAACTTTTTCATGTTATGTTCTTTAAACCTCACAAGTGAAGGAAGTATTTTATCTCAGGTAATGAAACTGATGCCTAGATGGACTAAGTTATTTGCTGGGGGGTCTCATGGGTGATAGAGATGGGAACTGGGATGGATACCTGCTGCGGGACTCTGTCCAGAGTCCATGTTCTTTCCACAGAGCCACACTTGTTGCTACAAAACAATATCCAGGTACTTAGCCCCTAAAACAAGACAGACAATGAGAAAACATCTTGCAGGCATCTATCTGTGTGTTTTATGTATACATTTATTTTGGATTTAGGTATTGTTTGGTTTTTATGTACTGGAAATTTTAATGAAATGTTTGGCAAAGAAGGATAAGTACCGCACTGCCAACCTCCTAGGAGATGATCAATCTGGTTAGCACTTAGAGAAAGCAAGGGTAACAGCACCAAAAGACAAAGTTTAAATCACTTTAATTTTATCTTCAGATACCATGTAAAATTTCAGGATTATTTTATTTTATTTTATTTTATTTTATTTTATTATTTTATTTTATTATTTTATTTTTGGGAGGGATTATTGTAATATTCTAAACTTGATATTTTCTCCTTTTTCAACCAAGGTCACAAATGATATTTTAGATTTTTGTTGTTGCAATTCCATCTATAGATGTTTATTTATATTCCTAGCTCCTATGTGAGTGTACATGTGTCTGTGTGGGTATATGTGCAATAGAAACTATATGTTGTGGTCAGTGGTTTCAAATTGAAAAAAAGAAGTAAAAGTAGACCCTCTTTTTTGCATATTTTATTTTTCTACAAATGTAGGCGTTTCCTAATCATACCATCTGAAAAGGATTTAGTGGGGTAGTGGGGAGAATTTCAATATTTTTCTGTATAATTTTTGTCACTGTAGCCATTTAACAGTTTTATATGAAAGAGACTGCTCTTTGAAGAATAAAAAATTAGAAGTTGAATTATCAAGTCTACTTGTCCTGGTTAGTAATGGCTTTTTCTACAAAATTAAACTATAACTTTAGAATATGGTAGAGCTTATTAATTTAAAAAGTGTGTCATAAACTTATCAGTTCTGAAAAAGTAAGATTCATCTGAGTTTTATTTTCCCTTAACTGTGATAAGAATAGTGTGCTGGGATCCCTGGGTGGCTCAGCGGTTTAGTGCCTGCCTTCAGCCTAGAGCATGATCCTCAAGTCCCCGGATCAAGTCCCATGTCGGGCTCCCTGCATGGAGCCTGCTTCTCCCTCTGCCTGTGTCTCTGCCTCTCTCTCTCTCTCTCTCTGCCTGTCTCTGTCTCTCTCTGTCTTTCATGAATAAATAAATAAAAATCTTTATTAAAAAATAGTGTGTGCTGGAGCTGTGCAGTGTAAAATCTGTTTAGCTGTACACAGAGGTCTGCGTTGGGGTATATGTATATGTATGATACACAAATGAAATCAGCTGATTTCACCTGTTGTTTAAAGCATTGAGATTTTTGTATAAGTTAAAAGTAAGTCTCTGCTATTGGGAGAGTAGGAAAGCCAGAAATAAAAACTTGCCAGTTGTAAGAAAATTGGGCTTAATTTAGCCCAAAAAAATAACATTTTTTCCTTTTCCTTTTACCATTTCTTATATACTCAATTCCAGGATTAATATAGAAATCTGTAATCCTTCCATATGTATAGAGTGTAACTTTGTATTTCCTGAAACATGATAAGTAGTATTGATTTTTGGGTAAAATTATACACAGCATATTTTTTCCTTCCTGAAGATTGTATGCATTTTTGAAAGAAAGGATCAACTGGTTTTAAAAAAAAATACAATAAGTCTTCTAATTGAGTTTTAAAACCAGCCTGAAGAACTGACCGGTCATGTGTAAACTAGCTCAGATACTTTAAGAGGACAGCAAATCCTATATCATAATAGTCCAAAGCAGTGGGTTCCCTATGGAAAATAAACTGAAATGAGACTTTAAAATCGGTGTCTCCCACTAAGGAATCTTAGTGAAGCACTAGAAAAAAGTTCACTTCTCCGAATGACTTAATATGAGCCAATGTCAATAATCGGAGCATCATTGGCATCAGTCAGAAGAGCTGGGACATGATTTATAAATAATACATTGTACTATGAATGTGAGAAAGTATGAGGCAAACTCAAGTTGCCTAAAACTAGTGTAATCCTACAACCCTTGGTTTTCTTATAACCTGGCAGAGTAAACTAGATCCACCTGAGGGTCTATCAGCCCTATTTCACATGTATTTTTCCCCCTTAAACCAGTAATTCATTGTCTTTCTTGAAGTTGCAAACTATATTTTCTGTTTTAACACCAACTCCCACAGCCTGTGATTAGGGTTTCTCTATGGCTCTTATTTAAGAAGTTCCATCCTAAGAAGCATCAAGTCCGTAGTAAGCCATAATTGGGCTGATGACCACTTCTGCATCTAGAAAAGTCTATGTGCCCTTGGAGAACATGATTCCCTCCCTACCTAAGAGAAGCCTAACCTAGCCCTTTGGTAAGATCTGATTGAAGACTTCACCAATCTAAATGCCCAGAGGAAATCTACATTTCCTGTTTAAGCTGCTTCTACTATGCATCTCATTTCTTTATCAGAAAGGATGTTGTCTAGCTTCTTTGGGGTCATCCCTCCTGTGATAATTACCAGGCCCTGCCTAGTATCACTGGGATGGATATGAATCCCCTTTGAAGAAGGCAGATGCCTTCATGGTTATCTAATCCTCTGAGGACAGCAGATGCAAATGATTCCTGAGAAGTTTAAAGTTCAAAGAGCCGCCTTTGCTGACCGTGACTGTTGAGTTGTTATTGGTCCTGTGTTGATGTTGGCATCTGTAGTGGTTTCCTGGGGCTGCCATAACAATGTGTTACAAACTGGGTGGCTTAAAACAACAGAAATTTATAGTCTCACACACCTCCAGAGGCTACAGTCTGAAACCAGGGTGTTGGCAAGGCCACAATCCTCCAAATCCTCCTCATTTCTTCCAGCTTCTGGTAGCCCCAGATGTTCTTTGGTTTCTGGCAGTATAACTCCAATCTCAGCCTCCATGTTCAGATGCCCACCTTCCCTTTGTGTCTGTGTCTTCACATGATCTCATCTCTGTGTGTCTCTGTGTCCCAGATTTCCCTCTTATAAGGACACCAGTATATTGGATTAGGGCTCACCCTAATTACCTCATCTTAATTTGATTATATCTGTAAAGACCAATTTCCTGACAAGATCAGATTCACAGGTACCAGGGATTAAGACTTCAATAGATCTTCCTGTGAGACAAAATTCAACGCATAAGATCATCCATGAACTCCATCCACTGCTGTTGTCACTAGTGTGTATTACAGCCCCATTTAGAGTCATTATGGAGGGAGAGAGGCACTTTTATACTCAGCCTGGGCAGTGCACACGAATTAAGTCTGGGTTTCCAATGTTTTCTGCTCTTTAAATCAGCTCACTTAGCTTCTATTCCAGGAACTGCCTGCCCCTAAAGAGGCTGAGTAAGGAGCACTCCCCATGTCTTCAGCATCATAAATCCAGTTGCCCTGTTCCCCCTCAATCTTTGCTTGGGATAGGAGCCCATATATAGCTTCCATCTCGTTCTGCCATCATGTGATTTGAGTAAACAAAACAAAACCAATTTCTCTACAGACCTCCATTCTGGCTGCAAGTTAGCATTGTTTCTTTTCAAACAGCTTTTGTTTTTAGTGCCAGTTTGGCCTTCACAGACTATGAGTCTGGATCCAGCTGACGTGCTGCTTCAGCTAGGTTTCCATAACTTTGGAATGGGAGATTAGGGTGTTTAAACATCTTATCCATATTTGCCCATCCTCCAGTAGGTCAAACTCTGCAGAAGAGGAAGAAACAGTCTACCTCATTGAATATTTTACTATGTGAAATTCTAATAGGATCAATAGCATAGTAACAGTGGTCACATTTTGCTTTTATCTCCCACTGGTAGAGAATGGAGGGCTGTCAGGAAATCCTTTACCTGAACTGCATTCCATCAAGTTTTGAAATTGCCTATTCAAAAACAACTCTTTTGTTTCCTATCCTACTTAAATCCTTGCTTGATTTGCTCAGAGTGCCATCTTTCAACTGGAAAATATTATATGGATCCTTCACAAACTTTTTCCTAATGTCTTACTCAGACTTCCTTGTATAGGCTTAAAAAGAAATTGGGCAAGTTCCCCTGTACTGGCTCCGCTTAATGGTATCTCCATTCTGGCTTCTGAATATTTTACCCATTCCTCTCTTATCTTCTCTGTATTTCATTGCTACATCCATACCTCTGAATAGTACATTGCAACACATCTATCTCTGTACTAGGCTTTGTCTTTCAGATGGATCATTTTCATTTTTTAAACAAACAGGTAATTCTCAGCAGGGAAAGTGATTTTTAATGTTTCTCCAAGGCCAAACCCCTTCTTACCTATAAAGGTGTATGGCTGGAATAGGACCAGTTATATCAGTTATATGATGAGATTTCAACATTCAAATGGGTAATGGGGGAAAGTAGCATATTTCATTTGCAGTAATTTATATTTCATTTGCAGTAATTTACATTAATTTAGTTGTAAAAAGCAAACACACAGTTTCTCTACAGACATCAATTCTGGCTAAAAGTTAGCATCTCTCCTTTTCAAAACTGCTCCAGTTTAGGTACTGGGCTGCAGGTGCTTAATAACATATTCATAAGGACTCCCCAGTCTCTATCTTTGTTATTCTAAAATGCTTTCCTTTGCTGTTTGTGCAATTCTAAGGCCCATTCACCTGCAGTTTGCAGCACTTGTTATCATCCAAACAGCTCCCAGGAGCATTTCCTAATGCCAGGGAGATAGGCAAAGGGGCCCTTAAGAAATATTAAAAAAAAAAACAAGCAAACAAAGAAACAGAAGAACTGAAACATATCACAAATAAATGCCCAGAAACCAAAAGAAAAGTAAATGTCATTTTAAAAATAAAATAAAATCATGATCTCATTAAAAATAATTGCCAGGATAAAGTATATTGACAATAAAAATTACCTTTTAACTGTTTTCCTTAAATATCTTTTTTTCCTTCTCTCTTGCTCTGTTTTTAATAAAATGTTTTAAATTTGGTTTGTATGGAAAGGGATTCTGGTGTGAAGATAAATATAACTGCTAAATATAGAAACATGAATCTACAACTTATACAGCTTAAACATTCTCATTTAATTAAATTTATTGCTCTTCTTGTTAGCATTTATTTCAGGTTACCAGATTTCCAAAGTTGATTATATTATTAGAATTCTTATTCACTGTATTTATTTCTTTCTCTCTATTCTCCTCCTAGACAATCTAGAGATTAATTCATCAGTTAATTAAAATGAGTTCAGTAATGCCTTTGGCTTATAATAAGCACTTAATAGAGGTTTTGTTGTTGTTTATTTCAAGATCTAATTGACAACCTCCCTGATTATTTAAGTCAACAATTACTGAGTGCCTACTGTAGGCAAAATATTATGATAAGTACTGGGACTGCATAGATGAGTAGAGTGTGGTCACTAAACACAGTGAGGTCATAATAAAATAGTTAAAGGCAGATATATAAAGTCCTAAGTGCACTTGCATAAAGTACAGATATATGAAGTAATCTGTACATTTAAACACACACAACAAAGACACAAAGAAGGATCTGATAGTAGAGTATTCATAGTGGTCTTAACTATTATTTCAAGACCAGAATGCTGACTTGTTTTTAGGCAAGTAGAAAGGAGAGGAAGGTCATTCCACGCAGCAGGAACTGCATACTCAAATGTACAGAGTTGCGGAAAAAGCACAACGCCTTTGAGAACCTCCAAGCAAGATAATGATGATGGTGTGGGAGTTATTTCAGGAGATGTAAATGAAAGGTAAGCGATAGATGGGTCAGGAAGAGCCTTGAGCCCAGCTAAGCAATTTAAACTTTATTCCTTAGGCAGTGGGGACATATTAAAGGAATTTAAGCAAGTGGATAAAATGACAAGATTTACATTTGAAGAAGGTCATTCTGAAAAAATTGTGAATGATGGATTGGGAGGTGTAAGACTATAGGCAAGAAGCTGGAAGGCTATTACTGTAGTCCGTGTGAGAGATACCAAGGCTCTGAACTAAGACCTGAGGTTCTACAGTGGATCAGAGTGTTAATGTTGTGTTATGTAAAGAGAGACTATGGGACCACTACATTCTATTCTGTGGACAGACTTTTACAGGAAGACGATAATTCAAACATTAGTCCATGATAATAAATATAGTTCAGGGAAATAGAACAATGTGTTTTCATGACCAAACTATTTTCTTGCCATAGAAGAAAATTCAAATCCTAATCAGACTGTTGCTCTGAAATCAGAATAAGGAGAGCCAAAAAAAAAAAAAAAAAAAAAAAAACAAACAATTATTAATAGCTTCAGGCAAGCATAGCCTGATACAACCATCTCACCAAAAGTATCAGAATATTTAAAGTGCTTAGCTATAGCTCCCACCATCTATCTTCACATTAGGTATGGTCTTGCTACTGGAACTGGTATATAAAATATTCTAAGACCAACATCTGAGACACTTTGCATAGAATGGTCGTTATTGAGGGCCAGGATTTGCCACTTTAAATATTTTTTTCCTCTGCTTTCACTGCTCCTCTATCCACTTTATGATTGACAGTTTTTGTTTTTATTTTCTTTAGTTACTTTAATGATCAGGTTATATAATGAAGTCTTCAAAACCTATAATCTAAATGACGTGTTCAGGTGCCTTTATATATCTCTACTGCAAGAGCTATAATATGGTCTGCCCCGTAATAGTGGCTGCTCTACTTTAAAATTTCTAAGGAAAACTATTGTGGTTATCCTTCTGCTTCCCACCTTCAGCTTCTGACAACCTACTCATATCATTTTCTGGGGGAAATCTTTTTGTGTGTGCTTCTCACTGATATTTCTGTGGATTGTCTCTGCAAGCAGAAATAAGTTATAGGGGTAAGCTACTTGATCTAAATATAAAGCCTCAGTTGATGATGCTTAAACAGCATTTGTCCAAAAATACTACAGCCTACAGAAATAGAAAGGGTTGGTAGAACCAGGCTTTTGATGCATCAAATGAAAATTTGACCGCCTTAATTTTAGTATCATGTAATGGATTTATTACCACTTTAACTGAACTAAAGGCCATGTCTCTCTCATGTGAAAATAGAAAACATTTTCATAAATGCAGTTATATTTGATTTTAAGATTCTGGGTGATGTCTACATTTTCTTTTTCTTTTTTTTAATTTTTATTTATTTATGATAGAGAGAGAGAGAGAGAGAGAGAGAGAGAGCAGAGACATAGGTAGAGGGAGAAGCAGGCTCCATGCACCAGGAGCCTGATGTGGGATTCGATCCCAGGTCTCCAGGATCGCGCCCTGGGCCAAAGGCAGGCGCCAAACCACTGTGCCACCCAGGGATCCCTGATGTCTACATTTTCAAAGACTTCGAGATTTTTAAAAATCATACTTTTGGTGGCAATTCCCCAACATTGTAGCTGACAAATTTTACCAATATATTATAAAATAGGAACAGTTAGGAGAAAAGATAATGGTTTTAGATATTCTATAGTAAGAGGAATAGTTAAGTCTACAACTCCATCATAAGAGTAAGTCATTAACGTTTAGGCAGTTGATGAGATTACCTTTAGGAATACCACATTGGATGGGTGAACAAAGGCAGAAAACACTTTTCCCAGAAAACATGGTGCATAAATAGTGAGAAATATTGGAGATGAGCCAGCATAGAGTGTTGTCATGGAAACTAGAGGAGTAGAGAGACTCAAAAGGGGAGTAGATGACATTGCCAAATGCCACAGAAAAATAAAAATTAGTTAGACTGAAGTGTGATCTGAGAAAAATGTTCAGGCACCAATTGGAATGCTTTACATGTAGTAATTATTTCCTATCATAGCCTAATAAAGTTTGTGTCTCCATTTCATAGATGAGGAAGCTAAGATGCAGTTAGGTAACCTTGAGTTAGATCATGCAGTTGGTAAGTGGTAGGTAGTTTGATTTGAGAAGATGGAAATCAAGATGTTAAGCTGTGTCTCAGGTCAGAGAGATAATGGGCTTGACTACTAAGAAAGTACAAGTGAAAGTTTTCTTACACCTTTACTCAGGGCTTTTTGGGAAAAAATAGGTGACTTTATATCTTGATATGAAAAAGTATGAAGAAACAGAGTGGATGATGTAGTCTTCACCTGACATTTTATTTTATTTATTTTATTTTTTTTAATTTATTTATGATAGAGAGAGAGAGAGAGGCAGAGACACAGGCAGAGGGAGAAGCAGGCTCCATGCACCGGGAGCCCGACGTGGGATTCGATTCCGGGTCTCCAGGATCGCGCCCTGGGCCAAAGGCAGGCGCCAAACCGCTGCGCCACCCAGGGATCCCTTCACCTGATATTTTAAATGTTCGTGTCTGAGTAGGAGATACATTGAACAGGAATCATGGAGAAGAGTTGCTGAGGGTATAAGAAGTCCTCTGGTAAGGCCTAAAGAAAAGGGAGCGTCTCTACCATTATTTTTAATAGGGATGTGCCTCTGAGCCACCTAGAAGCTTTTTCAAATTATTCAAGCAGGTCTGAACTCCATCTCTGGAAATTCTGAGTCAATATGAGCTAGGGCCTGGGGAATTTTGTTTGGGAGAAGTTCTCTAGATGATTTTGAAACATCGTTTAAAAACTTTATGTTCATAAGTCAATAGGTAAAATGTTCAGTATTAAAATAAAGGAAGGCCCTTAGGCGAAAAGGTTGTTGCTTCAGTTAGGGCCTTAGTTCCCTGTTCCTTCCTTATTTTCTTCCATGTGTTCTCCTTGGGGATGCCTACACTTTATCTGTGTCCAAGTTATTATTTCCTCACTCTGGACAAGCTATTAGCTATAGTTAAATCCTTGGCCCCCTCCAGAAGGATTTACATATAAAAAAGAGGTCCTTACTCATAGGAAATCCTGAGGGTTCCCCCGAAATAAAATCATTTCTGCAGAAGGAAAGGTCTCAACCTTGGTGTTCAGGAAGACAATGTCCACTTTAGCTCATGTTGCTGAATGTAGACAGCCAGCCATTCATTAGGTAATTTCTTTTTTAAAAAAAATATTTAATTTTTTTTTTTTTATGATAGTCACAGAGTGAGAGAGAGAGGCAGAGACACAGGCAGAGGGAGAAGCAGACTCCCCAGGGGGAACCCGCTGTGGGACTTGATCCCAGGACCCGGGGATCTCGACCTGAGCCAAAGGCAGATGCTCAACCACTGAGCCACCCAGGCATCCCCATAGGATGATTTCTGAATCTAAAAACTACGTAATTCATGTATAAAGGGGTAAGCTTTTTATATCACCCTTAATAATGAAATAGAAGTTTCTTTTTGACTCAAATACCGTATTTAGTGGTATTGTTTAAGGCTGGCTTTGCATTTTCAGGCACACATTGTACCTACATGGGCAAGGAAGTACATATTATGACATTAAGTGAGTTAAACCAGCATTTTCAAGTACGTTAGCAAGGAGAGCACTTTTTTTCTTTTTTTCCTTTTCCTCCCTGGTGTTCGGATATGATTCAAATCTGCGGCCGGCTCAGCTTCTTCCCTTGGCAGCTCTTCAGTACTCCTCGTGCAGTATGAATCAGTGGTGACGATGCCAGCAAGGATGTGTCTGACATTCTGTGCCCAGACCCTGGTTCCCACTCAGACAATTAGAAGAGTCTCCCATCTGGACACCGGTCTCCCTGTTTCACGTCTTCTCTCAGCATGGAGGCTGAGACTGAGGCTGTGTTCCTTGGGCTTCAGGCTCTCCCAGGAAAGCCAAAACTGGCCAAGCCACATGATGTTAGACAAAAATTGGCTCAGCTGGAAATTGCTCTTCATATGTTTTTCAAATGCCTGCCCACGGTTCCCCGAGACAGTTTTGCCTTTGTGTCTGCCGGGAGGGGCCCCCGGGCCTTCAAACCTCAATTAAATAAAAATGCTTTTATTTAACCCACCCTCTCATCCAGACCCTTCTGCGCCTTCTGTGAAAGACTATGACTTGGACCTACTCAGTTTTTCGCTAGCTATCAGACTCTTACTGGATTGTGTCCCATATTAAGAATTTCGAACGGTTATTTTCTATAGAAAGAGGGTTTGTTTTTCCTTTATCTTACTCCACCAAACATGAACAGAAATAGGAATAGAAAATGAAGAGAATAAAATGCGCTTGAAGAACATTGTGAAGTGTAAGCTCATTTTCAGAAAATGCCTGAACCTAAGATAAAATAGACAAGCACTTCAGATCATTATTTTAGGGTTGGCACAGGCTAGTGTGCGCCAGGCCCTTTACAAAATGTGGATTTCCCTCCCTTGTCCATCAGACTTCCTTTGAATTGTTGTTGCTAACCAATGACCATGCATCTTGAGGCTGCACAACCACTCATGTACCATCTAACCCTGTGATGTATGATTTCTGCTTCCAGATCTCTTTATACAATAGTTCAATGAACTTCAATTGGCTTTCCTTCGTAAGATGTGATTATCTTCAAAGTCTCTGTATTAAGACTCCTTCAAAACCAATTATGCTAAAGCCAGGATGTTGACATTAGCCAAAAATATTTAAGCTCAAGATATAAAGCCTAAAAAAAAAAATAGAATGGTGCAAGCATTTTTGTTCAAAGTATCACGTATCATCCCCACGTCTGGTTGATGCCCCACTGAAGTGCTGTGGTAAGCTATCAGGGGAAGCTGTAGGCAAGCACTTGAAAAACATAGGAAAACGTGATTCCAGCTGAGGCCATCTTAACACATCTTCTAATGGCCAGACTCCCTTTGGCTCACCTTGTTAAGCATCTGCCTAAAACCCACAAAGAAACTGGTTTGAGGCTCAGCTGCTATAATAAACAGAACGAACACATGGAGACACCAGCTAGCAGATGGGGACTTGCTTATTGAGAGAGACTGTTCTAGTGTCTGGCCACCTGTTGGCAGACACAGCACTCCTGGCATCCCCCCGCCCAGAAAATTCAGACAGAAGGGAGACAGAAAGAGAAGTGATTCTTTAAAGGACTAGAAGTAAGGAAAACATTTGTCAAGCCAAGTGTTGTGTGTGAGAGCAGATAAAGTCAATCAAGGGAGTTGCTTTGCAACAGCCTATGGGAACAAGGGCCTTTCCAGATGAAAGTCAAGTAAAAACAATATGTCTGCAATATTTCAAATGTGAATTTAAAATCGTGACCACCAATGGCCTTTTAATAGTGATGCTAGTAAGACACCAAAAGTGTTGAATTCGCTTCCTGCTGACTTTGCATTGCTTCTGTCAAATTAACTTCTGAGTAGCAAGTGGATACAAAAGTCAATTTTGGGAATAAGTTTGTAAATGTCTTTGATTTACTCCCATGGTGATTCAGTCTACAGTTTTTCTTAACTTTAGGGCAATAGAAACAATTAGCTTAACTTGGAACTTTATCTTTCTTCCTCAGAGCCTTGAAATTCTACTTACTGGAGGGGAAAAAAAAAAGGCAGAGGGAGGGATTAAAAAACCAGAATCACTCCCTAGGTATTCTTCTCCTTTCTTATGACTTGTGGAGGCTCCCAATTCCAGGCAGGCTTAACATTTGGAGGATCCGACTGTGCCCAGGGGACGGGCATGCCTCAGAACAAAGCAGGAGGTACAGGCAGTTGTCCCAGCTACCGCCTCATGTTCCAGCTCTTTTGAAGAGTGAGAGAGAATCTTCAACTTGAACAAAATACTAGGTAGAGAGGTGCAGGGCAGCTGCATGACCTTCATTTTACAAGCTCTTACCTCCTCTCTCTGTCCGAACTCTTCTATGCAAGTTATTCTTCCTAAGATTTTCCCCCAGCTATGCCACCTTCAGAAGCTGTGTTACATCTCTTGGAAAATACTGCTATTCTCCTAGAATATGGGTTTTCTTCCCCCTATTATAGTGCTAAAAGTCCCGTTTTCCAGGCAAAAATCACAGACTAGAAGTTTCAAAATAGAAAAAGACAAGAAAAAGAAATAGCCTGGTGCTCCTCCCCTTCGAGCCTCTCTCACTATGACAACTTGGTAGGTTTTGCACAAGGTGCGGAGTCTCTGTGGACAGCCCACATCATAGTGTCTTATCAAATTCAACTCAGAACTGGTTTTTCTTTTATAATCCTTCTCTAGGCCTTAGAACACATTTTATAAATTGCTTGTTGAAAGTCTGCCTTCGGCTCAGGCCATGATCTCCTGGGGTCCTGGGATTAAGTCCCACATCAGGCTCCCTGCATGGAGCCTGCTTCTCCCTCTCTCTCTCTCTCTCTCTCTCTCTTTCTCTCCCCGTGTGTGTGTCTCATGAATAAATAAATAAAGCTTTAAAAAAATAAAAGTTGCTTAAAGATATACAAAGTAATGGCTTTGAGATGAGAATCACACATGAGACCTGGAAAGAATAGTAGAGATTATCCTATTCCTTTTATTTTGGGGACATAGAAACTGACACCAGATTTTAATTGTTTTAAAAAAAAGATTTTAATTGTTTTGACCAAGATCACATATTTTGTAGGTGGAATTACCAAGACTGAAATCTCAATTCTATGTCAATCTCTTTAAATCATGTTGTCACAGTCAATATAACTCCTTAGTTGTACTGGAAAGGTAGAAAGGTGGTGGGCAGGTTAGCCTGTGAGTCGTACCATATCCAATTACTGCTGCACAGTGCGAGGAACTATAGAAATTTGATAAAAGGAAGTATTCCAGGTAGACCCAATTTTGACTCTGTGTCTAACTGTGTGACCTTGGGCCAATTATATAACCTCTCTGTTCCTCGGGGTCCTCATCTGTAGAATGGAGAAAATAAAACCTACCTCATAGGACCAATCTAAGAACTGATGGGTCTGTGCAGGTATGTTTGTACAATAATCACCTTTTGCTGGCTATTACCTTTCTCTCAGATAAGCTAAAACTATTTTTTCACACGATTGCTTTTCTCTGCTTCCTTTTCAAAACAACACATTTTAGGTCATTTAATTCTCTCTGTATATTACTGGCTTTACAGGGGTACCTTTTTCCCTCTGTGTCAGTTGTAGGGCTTTTCGAATTAGTGTAACCTGCTTGTTATAAACATACTACTTACTACCCAATTTTAGATCACAAGTACAGATATGAAATCAGAAATCAATGTGCAATGCAAGCTAGCTCTGCCAAGTAGCTTCCCATTCTTCAAAATATTTTCATGTATTCTTATTTTCCATCTTCAATTTATCAGGTAGAGAATTGCTTCCACTTCAACTTTGAATCAATTCTATGAACATACCTCATAATTTATCACATCACAAGCTTCAAGAGATCACTTCTAAGCCTTTTGGCTAAGATCAAGTGCACAAGCTTTAAGAGTGTCCTTATAATCCACTAATTCTCTTACTCTTTCACAGATAAAAAAAAATCCTTTGAATTTGATTGGTTGAATTTATTTTTTCATAGGCCATACTACTTTATTTCTTTTGATTCTAAAATTCTCTGGATCGTTAAAGATTTTTTTTTATAACATGCATTCATTAATAGACAAAAGGTTGATTTTACTGAAGAGTGATTTTCAGGCTTGTTCTTCTAATGATGATCGAAATAGATTACAATGTTTGATCTCACATATTACTTCAATTCACTATAACTTCATAAATAATGAAGTAACATGTTAAATTAATCAAGTAACATGTTCCCTAAAATGAGAATTATTGGAAACTTAGTATTTCAGAACCCTAATTTTTTAAGAAAAGCACTTATTATATATTCTTATTACAAAAATAACATGTTTAAAGTATAACTTGAAAAATCAAGGAAAAATTTTAAAATAAGTCACCTCTTCCCCAGAAGTTATCACAATTAATACTTTTAGTTCATGTCTTTTCAATTGTATGTGTATGTATACACCTTTTGTATACACACACACATAAATATTTTTTAAAAAGCATATTTTAAAAAATGATAATGGGATCATGTGATACATGTATTTTGTATCATTTTTCACCAAACAATACATCATGAATATATTTCTATGCCATTTATATATTTTTCTGTGACATGATTTTTAATTATTGTTTAATGTTTTAATTATACAAAAGTCATCCTTATTTTAGAAAATTTATATTTTAAAATTTTTCTTTATGTAAATTACACTTTGCATAACAAATGAGAAATCATACCCATGCACAGAAGAGTAATAATAACTTTTATTGAGTACCTACCATGTGCTAGGAATTTTACATACATAGTCCTTAATTTATACATACTCTTCAATTTGCAATGTAAGGATTACTACCTTCTTACTGTAGATGAGGAAACATTATAGATTAAAAGTAACTACCTTGTGTTTTACAAATTAATCAATGACAAATAGAGAGTAGTTAGAATTCAAAATTAGGTAGGTAGGTGTCAAAGCCTAAATTCTTTGTTTTATCGAATTTGCCCTTAGACTAAATCTCCAGAAGTAAAATAACTATTTCAAAGGGAAAACTCATTCTAAATCATTTGCTACATCATCCCAACCAAAGAGGCTATTTGTATTTTTTTTCAGATTATTTATTTATTTATTTATTTATTCATTCATTTCATTCATTCATTCATTCATTCATTCATTTATGAGAGATAGATAGAGAGAGAGGGAGGGAGAGGGAGAGAGAGGCAGAAATACAGGCAGAGGGAGAAGCAGACTCCATGCAGGGAGCCCAAGGTGGGACTCGATCTGGGGTCTCCAGGATCACGCCCTGGGTTGAAGGCAGGTGCTAAACCGCTGAGCCACCCAGGATCCCCACTATTTGTATTCTTGTCTGTATTTGAGACTTTCTTTTTTAAATCTTATTTACCAAGTTGCAAAATCCCCATTATTTCAAATAAAATTCAAAATTCTTCTTTGTTCAAAATTGTTATTTGTTGCAAGTTTAATTGGTATACTTTAATAACTTTAATGAACATTTTTTCTTGATTAATGATACTTCTAAAATATTTACCATTCTGATCTCTGATGACCTTTTAATCAGTCAGCATTTCACACTGAATAGATTACTACTTAAATAATCATCGATGCAATGACATGGCAATTCACAAGATCTCCCCTAAAATTTGAAGAAGCTCTAAGTTTATTATTAAATTATAGCTGGGGATCATCCTCCTATCTCGTCTGGAAATATAATTGATTTAAATATAATTGGATTCGTTTTTGTATCTTATTTTTAACTTTTTTTTTTAATTTAAAAGAGGGCTCTTCTAAATATGACAGGTACAAATGCATGATTTTCCAAAAGCAAATTTCTTTAAACAAATTCAGGATATTAATTTAATAAACATAAAACAAAATCCTCTAAATTAAGATGAAATTCTTTTTTTTATCATTTTTACGATCCTTTACCCATCCTACTTGCCATTTAATAAGTTAAATGAAAACAAAGAGAATTCCAGGAAGGAATTTATAATTTTATACATTTATGCATTATACATATAAATTTGAGTTTTTAATGTTACAATTCCTTGAATTGCTTCAAGGTTTTTGATCCTTTGCCTGAAATTTGAATACTTTTCCACCAAGAGTGGTATTCCCGTTAAGGAACCCATTAGTGATACTTTAGCATAATTTCTTGCTCAACTGTATATATTATTAAAATATCTTTTTTTTAAAGCAACTTCTATATTCTTGATCTTACCAAATGTCATTAACAGAACCATGTTTATAGCTCAATATTAAGACATTACTGAATATGGACACCTACCTTAAATCTCTCATTAATTCTTAGGCTTTATCCATTATTTCTGATCTAAAGGTTTGTTTACCCCCAACTTTAAGGGATTCATAACAATCTTTTAACCCAGGTTGAGAGACATTTACTTTACCTAATCCTCGACACTGTAATTTCCTTGTTATGCCGGATGACAAAAAACCCTTATCTTCTCTACTTCAGCTTTTAATTCCTTAAGAAAGGGAGAGTCTAATTTTATTGTTCATTTTCATGTAACATGTGGCAGTCATTAACATGCCCCTAGTGCCCCTAATTCTTTTCTTGCCCTTGACTTTCTGGGTACTTAGGGAAAACAATCTCTCTTAACTAAACAATGATTAGAAGGAAAAGATCAACTACACGGGCAACATTTAATAGCCTGAAAGCTATGACTATTTCCCAATCAGAAATTTTCTTTCCACCTTACTGCTCTTCATCCTTGCTATCCTATCTTATTTTGGTTTCTTTCTTTCTTTAAATTTCCTATGATCTGTCCTCTATGTTTAAGTATTTCCCACTGTTTTCATCTCTTCCAGATGAATGTATTTGATGAGGATTGTTTTAAAAAGTTACTGTACATTCAATCTTTCCACAGTCACTAGAGAAAAAAAGTATCAGCCTTGGATTTTCAATCTTAGAGGTTAGGGTGTTAATGTGGTTCAAATTGACTGGGCTTAGAGTATTCCTCTCTCAGTTTTAGACATTATCTGTGTTATAATTATTGATTTTACATATTGCCTGGCACAGAACAGGCATTAGATAGGTGGTGAAGGAATGTTGTGATATGAAAAAATTCTTTCCAATATTCTGATCTTTGGTCTTCTAAATTTCACATCCCTTTAATACTTATTCAATGAATTTTCATCCACCTTTACTCTGAATTATGACAAATAGAAATTTATAAAAAGTAATTTACATAGTAACATTACCTTTCCAAATCAAGGTAAAAGGAGATTTTATCAAACTGTTAAGGCAGATGAATACTTATATGTACTTCGTTTTCTCTTAGTATGTGTCTGTGTGTTGATTATTTAGGGGATAAAAAAGATACATGCTGTTAAATTTCACAAAATATCTTCTCATGAAACCTATTTAAGTCAGTTTTCCAAAATATGAGATCAGAGAGACTTATTTTTTCTTATCTGATAAAGAATTCAATATCAACATTGAATCTTTCCAGTAATCATTTGACGTTTTCTTTAGTTTTGCCTTTTTGGAAAACATGAGGACTGTCCATTACTGAAAGCATTATAAAGATAATTTTACTGTGTCACTTGGCTTGATTGCTTTTGACATTTATGGTGAATTTTAAGTGGATAGTGTGAGGCTGTTTTGTTGTTGTGTTTTGTTTTCTTCTAATACTCATTCATATTATAGACCATTAGAACATTTTCTAGAATGGCCTAGAGGTAATGATTTGAAGGGAGATATTAGGTCATGAACTATACTTATAGGGGAAGAAGTAGTTTTCTCTACCAAAGAATTAAAGAATCTTATCAATTTTTAACCAATACATCTTTTAGTACGCCATTTAAATAATAATACTCCTAAAAAAACAGCTTTAAAAATGAATTTAAAAAAAAAAGGTCAAGCCTAATATTCACATAAAGGAAACATGAAGTCATTTGAAATTCTGTTTGGTCTATCTTTTCTCTTTAGTTTCTGTTTATGAACAGATACTTCATTTGGGTTGGGGTACTTTTTACAAACAATCTTGGAGAATATTACTTAATTATAGAGTTATATCCAAATGAACCTAAAGAGTTAAGCAAATTTGAATCTGTGAAACATATATTACTTTTTTTTACAGTGTTTTACCAATTACAATGAACATGTATTACTCTTAAGAGAAAGTGGTAAAGATCTCTGATAAAATAAACACATACACGATCAGCTAAGTATAAATCACTTGTATTAATATGATCTAAATAGGCACCAAAGATATCTAATTGTGGGGCTAGGTTCATGAGGGGACTGAGTGCCATCCCCCACTTTTTCAAGGGAAGTAGATCTTCCTGAAGTTTGGAGAAAACTACAGGATACCTTTGTGTATTCTCCAGAAACTTCAGTTTTACTTAAAGCCTAGAGGGAGACCTTCTTTCTTTATGCAGGTAAAATTACAGGAGGAGATTCTTCAGGGCTCTAGCTCACTAGGGCCTGTGACTGGTCTGCTGGAACAGAGAAATGGAAAGTCTGGTTTGGTGGTTGTTTTAGTAGGGTCTGGATGAAGGATGTGGTTGACTCAGCAGACAGCCATACACATTTTGAGGGAGTAAGATATTTTGCACTATATCAGCAATTTTTCACAATTTGTTTGCATCAAGAATATTTGGTAATCTTAAGTCAGTTCAGTTTTTACATCTGAGGTTTGCCAATAATTTACTTTGCCAAATAACTTATTTCCTAGAGAATGAAGTTCTTTGACTTTGACAGGAAATTTTAAAAAAATCTGTATTTTGTTTTATTTTTTAAAAATTTATTTGAAAGAGAAAGAGAACAGGAGCAGGGGTAGGGGGAGAGGAAGAAGCAGGCTTCCCACTGTGATGGGAACCAGACATGGAGCTGGATCTCAGGACCCCAGGATCATGACCTGAGCCCTTAACCAGCTGAGCCATCCAGGTGTCTCAAAATTTGTATTTTAAAGAATTATTTCTAAATTTTGTTATTAGAATGGAAAAATATATTTGTATATTAAGTAGTATACATTGATTCAAATTAAAAACAATAATTTTTATAGATTAACTGAAATCACTGATTAGGAATCAGTAAAAATATGCAACATATTGAAGTGTAGTTAATCTAATATTTTAAAGGTCTGACTGATTTTGGTCTTGTTCTGGGGGCTTTTATAGTCAGCCTGACCATGAAGAGCCCAATAGCACTAACTCATTAATTATTAGCAAATTAAAACTAAGAACAACAGTCTATCTAAAGATATGAGTACTTAGAAACTTAAGTATAAAATATAAGAGCAATAATGACATAGATTATTTTGCCATGTTTTTAAAATCAATTATGTAAATGTTGGATTAAAAGCATAAGAGAATATTTTTGGTAAATAAAGAAACAGGATAAAGAAGACATTAGCAAGAAACATACCCTTGAAGACTCATTTATAATCAATTTCAGCATCCTCTTTGGTTGTGAAGCATAATACGTCAATGTTGGGTACAGACTGATGCCATATACATGATCAAATAGATTTGGAATGAAACAAAAAGAAGCAGCTAAGCCTAAAGTTCTTTCAAACAACACAATCAAAGAATGCATATTAATAATGCCTCACAGGTTAATTTTGTTTTTACCTTAGAGTGATGACAGGGAGGAAGTTAATGATTTAACACATTTGTCTTTATTATCAAGATAACTTATAAGTCTCATAATATATTCAAGCAGGCTTTTGTTTGCTTTTGTAAGCACAGTGTTAACTAAGTACAGTGTGAACTTGTATATAGATAGGTACAGTCCTATTAGAAGGAAAATTCTGGGACTTATATGTAGGTTTATACTCTGAATGCCTGAACAATCAATGTGGCCTCACTGGAGAGAATGTGTCAAAAGATCATCCCCTTGATTATCTTTCAATGATCTTTATGTGATAATTAAATTGTAAGTTCACAGATATGAATTACCAAGCAAGAGAAATGTACTGAAAAAAACACTCTTTCAACTTGCCATTGATTTATTACTTTGTATATGGGAGAAGGGAAGAATCTAAGTATTTACAACAAATTTATAGTTCATGATAAAAACTGGCTCATTTGGTAAATATTTTTTCAAGCCAACCACAAATAAATCAACACCTTAAAGCCAAAATTGTGACAATGATGGACAGCAATGACAATGAAGCTTGAGAGCTAGGTGGTGAGGTCATGGGTATTCTGTTATAGGACACTAGTCATTTACATGTTATTAGGATTAGTAATGAAGTGAAAATAAAGGAGAATGCAAATTAGCCATCTTTCTATCCTGAGAAAAAAAAGGATCTTTGGATAAAATACGTAATAAAAGGAGCAGTAAAAGGTGTAAGATGATAGAGACATTTTGTGTCCACTCTGACAAGCAATCTTACTATTCAGTAAGAAACAATTTAAAATTGCCAACAGTAATTCTACTATACATCTTTCCCCTCTATTCAAGCCATCTCTCTTCAGTGGCATAGTTTACAAAGCAGTTTTAAAAAATATACTGCAGCCATTTATTATATCCATGCATATATGTAAACTACGGTTCTAAAAAAAAAGTGTCATACAAAGATGAATAGAGAATTTCTCTTAATATTGCCCTTGATCTTTGATAATAGCTCTCTTTCATCTGGAACAATTTTCTAAAATTATCTGTTAAACATTGAAAAACAAAGGACTACAGAGTTTGATTATTTTTTATAGAGGCCATGTGAAATGTTTTACTTTTATATCCCAATATATTGTGGAAGTAAATGTAAATTTTATGTGAGATATTAAAGAATTTGTCTTTTATTTAGTCATTTCTTTTTGGTGTAATTCTTTTGTTCTCCCTTCCAAAATCACTGAGTCTCTTATACCAGTTAATATTTGTTCCTAAATGCTTAAAAATATTGTCATGGTCCTTATTTAGCCTTTTATGAATAAGCAAAATCCATAGAAGCAAATGAAGCCCACAGAAACAAAGTGACTGGTCTAAGCTACTTGATGAGTTAGAACATTGTTAAATGGTCCTGACTTACCTAGGTTCTTATTTTCCAATTCATTCTCTGGACACAAAAAATCATGGGTAAGGTGAGATCAATTTTTGAAAAACCAAAAATGAAATGAAAGATGCCAAGAAACAGAGCACAAAAGAGAAATGTGAGATTAGATTGAGGTTACTAAACTGTAGCTTTTATGCCTACTTTGATACTACTCAGCTTCTCCAATTATACCTGTTGTATGCCCTTGTATCACTAGATTTAATGTGAGAGACAACAGTTCTGTCTGTTGGAGGTAATATTTTGCAAGTCCCCTTTCTGACTGATGTTGAGTCTTGAAAAGAAAATTTTGGAAAAAGGGTATTTTTTCCATTAAACTTATTTTTGAACTTCCATTAAATTTGCTTTAATTCTTTTACCCTCTAGGCAATATATCCAGTGTTTATTTCCATTATATTGAAAATTCTAAAAATATTTAATCCTAGTCCGTGATAAGTCATCTCAGAGTTTAGATACAGAGTAGCAGTCCCCTACAAGTGGTGGGAGGAAAGTAGTCCCAACTGAACCACCAGAGGAAGGACCACCAAGGAGAGAAGAAAACAAAGTAAATGGGGTGAGTATCCCAAAAGGCCACAATGGGAACTCCAGCCATGGTCCAGGAGACAAAGGGAACAAAGACAACTGGAAGGAGCCAGATAGGAAAGACAGGAAAAAGGATCAAGACTCCCAATCTGCACCTGAGCCAACGAAATCTGAAGAAAATCCAGCTTCCAAGTTCAGTTCTGCAAGCAAGTATGCTGTTCTCTCCATCGCTGGTGAAGATGAGAACAAGGGAGAAGATTACACTGAATAGACCTCTGCATACTGTGCTTTCTCTTACTCTCTCCTCCATGGAACATTTGAAAGCAAATCAAACATCTATCCAGACAAGACAATGAAGCTTACCCTTTCCTGGAGACCTTTCTTAACTAGAAAGAAGAAAGAAAGAAAGAAAGAAAGAAAGAAAGAAAGAAAGAAAGAAAGAAAGAAAGAAAGAAAGAAGGAGGAAGGAAGAGAAGGAAGAAGGAAGGAAGGAAGGAAGGAAGGAAGGAAGGAAGGAAGGAAGGAAGGAAGGAAGGAAGGAAGGAAGGAAGGAAAAGAATTCACCTGTTGGGTTTTTCCGGTTAGCTTTTTATTGTGCCCCTTCCCCAACTTCCTTCTGAAGAAGGTAGACAAATTGTTGACTTTCATTTTTCTAGAAGTAATTGGCACAATGTGAAATATTTGGTCATTTCTTATCATGCTTCACTCTTCTGTTCCTCTGCTCTGCTAGAAGGTAATTTGTACCTAGACTAAATGTTTTGAATGTCTAAGGAGGTGTTTGTTCTCATTTCTGACCCTTCACAGCATTACTACAGATGCAACACAGTTGTGGCATTTTGGACATTTCTTTACCCACAACTCTGTGCTTTTGATTTCAAGTCTCAGCCCATGCCATGAGATTGAAAAAACTTTTTAATAAATGTCATTGAATACCTAGGGTCACAAATAAAATTGTCACAAATGTTAGAAGTGCTACAGGTCTGCAGGATCATTCCTACATGAAATCTGAGACTCAGGCTGAGACTTTATTCTTCCTTTGAATGTATACTTAGTGCCATGCACTAGGCTGAGCACATTAGATAATCCTATATCTGAGAAACATGGGTTAAGCTATCACCAAAGGCAGTCAAGCAAGGAGGAAGAACAGCCAGGTAGGGCATGAGGAAAATGCCAATCAGCCTGAAGTCTAGGGAGGAAAAGGAGAACTGGGCCTTGGCAGTTTGTAAATATGTGGCAGTGGTGCCTGACTTCTTCCTTCACATGGAAAACTCCGGTGGTGAGCAGTGGGTGTGCAGGGTCACTAGGTCCTCTGACACCACCACCTCTTATCCCCAAAATGCGGAGTTGGGCTTGTGATTTACAAGCTCTGATAATTCCTTAGACTAACTCTCTTTTGATGCTTTAGCCTTGGCCACAGTGTTCATTTCCTGTGTGTAGCCCTGGCAGGGATAACAAGCATATACTTCTCTAGCTTCTTTCCTCCCTGCCCCCCCCCCCCCCATCATCTTCTTTACACTCAGGTGCACTTGAATGCTTTTCCAAAGAAGCTAAAAATTGTCTCCTATATCTCATAGAAGGAGCCACATCAATTATGCCTTTGTTTCAGCATTAGTCATGATTACATCCTTTCTCTACAGCCTTTACTTAATTTGAAATTTAAATTGATTATCGTCATTTTCAATATTAGCAATAGACTATATTCTCTTGCTTATAATTAATAGTGTACAAATATGCCACAAGTGAATTGAATTTAATATATCTGTCCCATGACCTGGGGCAAATGTGTTGATCAGCATCTCCTTTCGAGAGAGCAGCTGTCCTCAGTCCTAAGCCAAGGTGACATTTAGCATCTGTGGACTCCTTTATCGACAGTCTCAGAAGAGTGGCCCCAGATTGAATCAGCTTTAACTGCTGTTTCCATTTAAGATACACTGAGTTATATTGGCAAACCAAGGTGGCAGGAGCTGATGCCGTCACTAAGTGTAGCACCTGGTATTTGAATAACACAGGATTTCTGCCACTGGATCAGTCAATTCAGCATCACCGATCAGCTAGAAATGCTCTAGAGGAAAGTATTTATTTTCCGCCATAAACAGCACTATTTGGTATAACAACAATCATTCGGGGTCACTGCCATTACCCATCCCATCACATTTGACTTTTCACCGAGTCAAAAAAAAAAAAAGAAAGATTGTCCGAGTCCAAAATAACATTAATATGTAGTTAATAAATAGTTACAAATTAGTTAAGAGAAATTTGCTTTCTGGGATATTAAGATAGAAGAGGTCATTTGAGGTTAGTACTGGCCAGAGATTAATTTTTATTGACTTTTATATCCTACCTCTGAGCTTTAAGAAAATAAAAATGGAATCAAATCAGGTCAAGCAAGTACAAATGAGAAGATATTGCTGAGAACTAAAACTGCGTGAGCACCTAAACACCTAAACCCAAATTAAACACCAGCAACTCTGAATTGCAACCCCACCTGGGAATCACGCTGGGGGAGAAAATACAGAGGGTTTATTTAGAAAGTCTTGGCAGTAGGAAAGTAGGGGGGGAAAGCTTCAAGATTGCTAATTTATTTTGCTAAGGAGCTCATCAAGACTACTAGACACAGGAAGGATTTCAGACTGTCTCATAAAGTGGCTTACAATCAATTGCAGAGCTAGACATATTAGTCTAGAATCAAAACATTATTGCTTTTAGTCATTGAACATAACTGAGCACAGCATGCTATAGAAAGATTGCAGGCCGCCAAAACCACTTGGCTTTAGCAGATTTTTCAGCTTTTTGCAAATGACAAAACCATACGCAGAGCAGTAGCCTTCCTTTCAAGCAACTTCCTGTCAGAGGATCACCTTAAATTGCAACTTAAAACTTTGTTGCTGATATGGTTTATTTTCCTCTTGATCCTTCCAGAAACTCTCCTTTATTACTTTAAATGATGTATTTCTCACCAAGCATCGTATTCATACTGGAGTTCTAGCATTAAAACAGGAGTCATTTCCCTGGGGAGGGACAGGGGGAACATATATATTGTCACTTTTGCAAAAGAAATTTTCATTAAAACACTAGCATCTGTGACTCTCAAAAGTGAAATAAAATATAAAGCTTGCAAAGGCATAAAAATACCTGTTCTCCAAATTATAGGACTTAAGCACTACAATTTTGCTGCTGAGGCTGTTGAACATTTTAAGGAGTGCTTCTAATCCCCTTTATAGCTCTGTGCTGAATGCAGAAACACTGTTCTCTGGTGAGAGAGTGATCTTACAAGTGTTAAAAAAAAAAAAAAAAAGTGTTGGCTTTTACAAGGTTATGGAGAACCCCCTGACCTTCTTTCCTTATTCTGTGTTCTACCTAGAGATGTGTGCTTCACCAACACTGGTTGAGGAATTGTGTGTATTTCTAACCCAGATCCCCATCACCAGTCGTGAGCTCCTGAGTTCCACCTGAATTCAGGTTCCTTGACTTTGACTATCAAACAAATAGCACCTGGCTAGCTCTCCAGCCCAGTACACAAAGTAAACTTTCTACATTGTTGGTAAGCTATTTTAGAAACAGCCGTCTTTGAAGCAAGAACTAGTTCTCTGCTGTACTTGAGGTAGGCTCTTTTCTTATAAGTGAAGAAAGCATGGAAGCTGCTTTGTTCATTGTGAGACAAACAGGAATATTTCTGAAATAATCTACTTGTCCATTTTGGTGGACTATTACAGGAGTGGCATTCCAGAAACAAATTTGGGTCATGCTAGTCCAATATATTCTATTGCACTAAAGCTTTGGTGAAGAAATGCCTTAAAAAAGATCTAAAACAAAAAAAATCATAATAATCAAAATGCTTTAGTTATCTTGGAATTATTTGTGTTGAGATGTCTAGCTGCTTCTCTAAGTCAAATGTTTTTGTTTCTGTTTTTAAATCAGTCTTCTATGTGTCTGTGCCCATGACACTATTCTGCATACTTCTAATCTTATTTTGATTTAGGAAAGCAAACCTGCATTTCACCCTCTGCTAATATTCTGGATGATTTGAGCTCTATCCTACTCGGTCTGAAAGTAGTTCTCACTTTGCTCCAATTCTTTTAAAACCTGAATACTTAAAAAAGAACGTAACTGCTTAGGAAGATAAGCTGCTTCTAGATTAATTTAAAAACAATTGTCATGGAAGCAAAGGAAGCAGCACCACTTATTAAGAGAATACATCATGTTTTGAGTAGTAGTCATCATTAGCAATAGCATTCATCAATCTATCCATCAGTTCATGCAACAGATGCCTGTTAGGAACAATTTCTCATTTAGTGGTTCCAAATACAGCTGAGAGAAACTTAGATGCAAGAAAACAAAGTTCATATGCCTTAGTGTAGTTAGTTATTCACACCAAGAGTTAAGCTACTTTTGGTCTAATTTTTTTCTCTTTCTCCTGACTTTATTCAAATTATTGATGATTCTGTAAGTTCATAATGGTACTTGCAGACCAAAGAATGAGGAAAAGAACCTGGAGTAAGCTCAAGGGAGTGACAGTAGGCAGGCTATAGCACTCCACCGACAAATGTTACTGCTCAATGTTTAAGACAGGAAATCAGGTAGGAAATCACCATGACTAAATAATGTCTGGGCAACAAATTTCTATAGTCTATGGTGCCAGGATGGGAAAAGACATGGCGTATAGCTGATTGATAACTTGATTGATCTTTAAACATAGAATAAGACTAATAAAATTATCATTTATGAATATATCACTAAAAATAGTTTCACCCAATGACTTATAAGAATGTAAATATGTTTATTTGAAATATAAAAATAGAATGAAAAGGAATATATTGTGACATCTCATTCTATTCGATTTAAAATTAAATGTTATTTGGGTCGCTTTATTCTAGCAATTTGGCAATTTACTAAGGTAATAAAAGAATTCATTTTAACTAATAACTGCTCACAAAAAGGCTTTCTACATTACAGCTGAGTTTTATTGAATTCGAACCTGGTCTGGCATTAACATTGCTGTTTAACTGATATAGGATTTATTATGCTATATTCTACTCATTGCTTGAACATTAGCCCTACCATTTCCTCAAATGCACTTTAGAGAAGTATTTAAATAAGTGTTCACTTGCATAAAATGTATGTTTATTTCATTAATAACTTTATCATTGAATTAAAACTATATTTTAAAATATACACAAGCTTAATGACTTGGCTATTTTGCAAACTGATCTTTGGACCTCAAGAAGATTCAAAATCAATTAAAAGCTCGATTAGAGTTAGCCTCTTTTTAGAACTCATCACTTCTCTTTCATGCCTAGAAAGACTTTACAAAAATTAATAGTAAACATTTTTAAAAGAGTGGTAATGGTAAGATTTATTTTTATGTTCAAATGGAATTATGTTAATACCTGTCTATGTGTGTACCACAATACCTTGAGGACATGTACTAATAACAATAGTTAACACCACTTATTATGGGCAAGCAACTGTTACAGATGATCTCATTTAATCGTAATTATATCATAATGAAGTAGGTTCCATTATTTCCATTTACAAGTGACAGCAATAATATATAAAGACAGGTCATTGGTAGCTTGCTCAGGATAACAGCCAATTGCTTTGCGCTATGTGATTTATATTTGGTACAATCATAATGTATGATTATATCATAATGTATGATTATACCAATAATAACTTGGTGGTTTCATTTTTAAGTACATTTCATTAAATGAAAATGTTATTTAGGTAGTAACCACTTGTATGATTCCCAGGAATCTTAAATTTTCTGTTTACAAATTTTCTGACTTCCAATTGGCATCATATTGAAAATTAACGTTCCCAGAGAAAGTTACTTTTGACATTAATTATAATAAATTAAAAATAAACACCATCCATATGCATTTGGTTTTTAAGTGAATTTGGCAGTCCTAACTTTTTGTGTGGGTGTGGTAAGCAATCTTATATATCCTATGAATTCAAAGGAGCTAATTAGAGTTCATTTTTTTCCCCAGAGTTCCAAAAGTATGTGAATATATGTGTGTGTTAGCTACATTTAAAATGTAAATGCTCTTGGGGTGCCTGGATGGTTTATTTGGTTAAGCAGCTAACTCATGATTTCCACTCAGGTTATGATCATGGGATTGTGGGCTCAAACATCAGGTCAGGCTCCCTACTCAGCGAGGAGTCTGCTTTAGATGCTCTCTCTCCCTTTGCTCCTGACCCACTTGTGTGCACAGGCATGTACTTTCTCTGTCTCAAATAAATCTTAAAAAAAAAAATAAAATGCAAATGCTCTTGAGACATAGTTGGCTTAGAGTCACATTGAGCTCTATGATAATGGGTGGATCAGGTTTTTAAATGAAGGAAAGGTGAACTGAATAATATGTCCCTTGGTATCTGGATTGGAAGGTCTCAGGGAGAATCAGAAAACCATGAGTTTATTGACTGAGAAACAGGAAGAACTTTTGTAGATTTTATATTTTTATCTAAGTTTGACACCTATGTCAAGGAGAATCTTATTTAAAGCTTCCGAGGTATTGTGAGGTATCGCAGGGAACTCAATGAAGATCAGAGATCCACCAAATCCAGGGACAAGAGCGGGCACAGCTATTCTCTGTCTGGGTCCTGCTCTCTTACAGTCATTCTTGCTGTATCTTACTTTCTCTCCACCTGTTCTCTCCTCTGTACTTTTTTCCTACAGTTCGGCTTCATCTGACTTACTCTGCATGTCGGTCTCCTTCTGGACATTTGATAACCAAACTAACCCATCCAGCCAAATTCATCATTGGTTTAGTCCAGTTACTTCATCTCTCTTGGTTCCAATTTCAATATTCCTTGGAAAGAGTTAGTTAGGGTCAGGTGTATACCACTTGCCAAATCAGCTATGGCTGGGTTGTCACACTATACATGGGTGGGTAGTGCCAGGGACCACCCAAGGAGGTTGGGATGCTGAAGCATTTCAGTGCAGTTTATTGTTGGTGTTAATGTCTAGATAAAATCAGAGGAATACATGAGATAGTAAAATTTGGATAATTGACAGACAGGGTAATTGTCCTAAAGACCAGAGATGAAAGGTTAAGAATAATTCTTAGTCATCCTGGCAATGACAGTCAAGTAGATCAAGTAGGTATAAATATAGCATAAAATATAGATTTCCCAGGTTACTCCTGAAACTTAATGCGACAGAAAATTTAATGACAAAAATCGATATAATAGAATAATTTTTCCTGACTTTGCTGGTAGTTTATTGATATAGATGAAAGTGATCATTAGATCAAGTCAGCTTACCAACGCAAAGCTCTCAAATTAATGAGTCTCCAATTGTTCTGTTCATAGCTATATTCAAAGATGGACTTCTAGATTAATTCTGCAACCTCTAAAATCTGTTTGTGATTCTCAGCTTGAGCTAGAAAGTTTTTTAACATTTTATTTTTTTCTTTTATATCTAAACCTATGACTTTAAATAATTCCCAATTAAGCCTTATTCTAGAAAGCATAAATATTTATAATAGTGATCTTTTTGCACTGTGCTCAGTGGAGAGCCTGCTTCTCCCTCTCCCTCTGCCTCTGGTCCTTCCTGCACCCGTACTCTCTAAAATAAATAAAATATTTTTAAAAAGTAGTCCAGAAATGGTTTCAGTTATTTTATTATTTTAACATAGTTCCTTAAAAATGTGTGTGTAGCTCTTACATGAGCCATGGGTGAGTTCAACAACTCCTGCTCTGCCCTGAGGGTCTGTTATTCCTGAAGACAGAACCCAGCTCCTCCTGCTGGTTATTTGACCCCTGTGAAGAGTAGCCTGTGAAAAGGTGGTCTTTCTGGCATCTTGATAAGATCTGTGTTGTATGTTGTTCCTATGATATTATCAATAAAACAAGGTGTTAGAGAAACTGGGAGCTGATATACTTTATATTTTAGATAACACTTTATTGAGTGGGGATGGTTTATTCTGAGAAATATCTGCAAAACAGGTCAAAAAGTGTTCTTTTTTTTTTTCCTTTACCTTCACATCTTATTGAGGCTGAAATTTGCCTGAACTACCAATCCAGTTAGATCATACTTTTTCCTCCATATTTCAAAATCCCTGGTTGAAGCAACACAAAGATTTCTATAAATGAAAAAAAAAAGCCTCTCACAAATGTTGGAGTACTTTCATTTTATAATTTAAAAATATGTTAGTGTAAAATTTGGCACCTAGAACAATATACATCACTTTGTTGGATTTCAGTAAATACCTGTTGAGTGAATCAGCCAGGCTCCCTCTTATACTTTTAGGGCATTTTACACCTGCCTCTATCATAGCATTCATAACATCGCATAATGATCATATGTTCCCATGTTTGTCACCATAGCTAGGCTGCAACTGGGTTCATTTCTATACCTTCAGATTATAACAAAGTGCCTGACACATGGCAGACACTGAATAAATATTTTTTCACTAAAGAACATCAAACAAACAAAAAACCTTATATTTTCAGTATCAGTACTGACACAACTAACTTCCCATGAGTGGCCTATGGTAATTGTAGATGTGCCTCCAGAGACTTCATTCATTCGATAGAATGAAATAGGATCCAATATTATAAACATTTAAGCAGTGATTGGACCACTCTAGGAATTGAGCTGTGGTATTAGGCTAGCATTGTCATTGCTTATTGGCTATAGATAACTCATTTAGTTGGACTCTAGAAGTATTTTCTGAAACTTACTACATACCTTGTGTAGTGCTACGCACTAAACACACAAAGATGAATGAGACAGTCTATCTTTTGCATTTTGTCATCTGCCTTCTTGAAGGATGTGAGCATTTTAAAATGGCGGAGAAGAAAATCCACCTAAAACGTATAGCATGAGCAAAGTCATTAAGGCTTGAAATTGTCCTCATTTGTTCCTCAATGTTGGACTAGAATAAATATTCCATTGAGAATGAAATGCAGTATACATGTGAAAAAATTGTATTGTAGTTAAGTGCGATAGCATGAAAGATCGTGAGAGGTTGTTTTTTTTTTTAAGATTTTATTTATTTATTCATGAGAGTCACAGGAAGAGAGAGGCTGAGACACAGAGAGAAGCAGGCTCCTCACAGGGAGCCTCATGTGGGATTCAATCCCAGGACCCTGGAATCACGCCCTGAGTGAAAGGCAGATGCTCAACTGCTGAACCACCCAGACATCCCCGTGAGAGTTATTCTAAAGATTTTGGACTTTATTCATTAAAGCACACTTAAATTTCAATACAACTATTTGCTGATATATAGATAGATGATGATAGATAGATAGATAGATAGATAGATAGATAGATACAGATATAGATGATATAGATATATAGATATAGATATAGATATAGATATAGATATAGATATAGATATAGATTTTTTTTTTTGTCCAGGTGAACTTCTTTCCTTTCTCGGTTTTTTTTTTTAAGATTTTATTTATTCATGAGAGACACAAAGAGAGAGGCAGAAACATAGAAGGAAAAGCAGGCTCCTTGCAGGGAGCCCAATGCAGAACTCGATCCCAGGACCCAGGGACCTACCCTGAGCCGAAGGCAGATGCTCAACCACTGAGCCACCAAGCTACCCAGGCGCCCCCTCAGTCTTCTTCCATCACTGTTAGAGATTCATTCTTTAAAAAAAAAAAAAAACATTTTATTTATTTATTAGAGAGAGAGAGAGGGAAAAGCAGGCTCCATGCAGGAAGCCCAACGTGGGACCCGATCCTGGGTCTCCAGGATCACACCTTGGGCTGAAGGCAGCGCTAAACCGCTGAGCCACCTGGGCTTCCCTAGAGATTCATTCTTGCTTGAAAGCATAGGCCATCGTTCAGAGTCCTGAGAACGAATAACCTGTTGGCTTGGAGCTGAGTTGTCTCCCTAAAGCTTTGTGACGGCTGAAGGCCCTAGTACCTTGACCCTTGTGCCCCAACCTTCTCTGGGTCTGACCCTTGTCTCAGCTCATTATGACCTCACTGGGGCGATGGCATCTGAGTGGGGTTTGAGGGCGAAGCAGGAGCTCTGTAAATGGAGAGTGAGGGAAGACTTCTTGAGGCCGGAGGAGTGTTAGAAACAAAGACGAGGCGTGAAATCACAAGAGGTGTTACACGACCATAAAAGGAGGGCAGTGTTTGCCAGGAGGAGGAAGGAGACGGCAAACAGAGTTTGTCATGAGTCCTGCAGAGCCCCCCAAGGAGTTTGGACTCGATTTGGGAGACAGGTAAGGGACAAAGAGTCCCTTTTAATATCTTTAATTTTTTTTTACTGAAGTATAGTTGACATATTAGTATCTGGTATACAACGTAATGACTTGATACTTCTGTACTCAGTGCTCACCATCATAAGTGTAGTTACCATGTGTCACCACACAACATTATCACAGTATTATTGACTATATTCTCTATGCTATACCCTTTTTGCATGACTTATTTATTTTACAAATGGAATTTTGTACCTTTTCATCCTCTTCACCAATTTCACCCATCCCTCACCCCTCTTTTCTCTCGCAACCATCAGTTCTATATTTGAGTCTGTTTCTGTTTTTTGTTTGTTCCTTAGACTTTCAGATTTCACATTAAAGGAAATCATATGGTATTTGTCTTTCTCTTTCTGACTTACTTCATCTGGCATAGTACCTTCTAGATCTATCCATGTTGTCCGTTACTACTAAACTAAAAAAATGAAGCTAACATGTAGGTTGGAAGAGATTGTAATATGCCTTGAATGCTAGTCATATTTTTTAGGTAGCCAGCAAGTATTTTAAGAACAGACATGTCATGATTAGCTCAGCAGAACTGTGATAAATATGGAGGGAGGCTTAAAAGCACGGAATCTGTTTGGAGTCAAATAGACTTCCATTTCAATTCCTGCTTCACTGCTTACAAGATGTGTAGCCTTGGAAAAGATGCTTCAGTTCTCCAAAATTTTGTATCTCATCTGTGACATAAAGATAACATTTGAGTTAATGAATAGCGCCTGGTACACAGTGAGCACTAAATGGCAGCTATAAAGTTATTCTTAAAGGGAATTGGTGGAAGAACTTTACAGAAGTAACATTGCCACAATGTGTTAGTTAAATGAATTTGAGGAGGAAAAACAATCCTTTAAACACCACCCAAATATAACGGCAGAGCATCCTAACTTCCAGATTTGTCCAGGACTCAGGAGGTTCTTAAGACATAGATCATTTAGTGCTAAAACTGGGAAATGTCAGGTAGAATGGAAGGGATAATAACCCTGTATAAGGGGCTTTCCTCACATCAACTCTATGAAGAAATCTGATTATTCATAATAAACAGTAGAAATTGGGGTTCAAGCTCAGGTTTTCATGATTATGGAGGGCAAAGAATATGTTTAAATATAGTAGTTCCAGAGTCAAACTACCTATTTAAATACTGGCACAACCATCTGCCATAAATATGGCTTTCAGAATGTTGACCACTATGCCTTGGTTGTCCCTGTAAAATGAAGTTATTAATGCATTTATGCATTTTCTCATAAGTTGATGTAAGAATTAAATGAAATAGTACATAGAAGCAGCTTATATTGGTGCTTGCATCTGGTAAACTACCAAAAGAGCACATGCTATGGTTAAGCAATATATATACCCTTCCACATAACCAGTATACTCCATAATATACAGCTTTAAAATGAAAGAGTATAAGGGGCTCAATTTTATGTCCTTTGAGTTTGACTCATCAGAGGGTTTTCAGTCTAATAGGCAACTGAGAACATGAATTTGGAGCTCATAGGGCCAGAGATCATATAGGGATCTAGTCCATTACACTAGATAATGGTTAATGATGTGGTAAGACATGGGTGGATCCTTATAGAGAAAGGCATGTGGTGAGAAGAGGCTATTGCCAGGACAGTAATGATGTTGGGAAGAAAATATCAATTAGATAATTTCAGGCATCGAGTCTGGGATGACTACTAAGCTTATTTTTAACAGGGAGATAAAATGCAAGCTCAATATGCATTATGCATGTTATATAATGCCTAGGGGATGAAGAGGTGGGCTGCAACTGGGTAGCAGTAGGGAACAAGAAGCAATTGAACTTACATGGTTCTCTAAGGGGTTTAAGAAAAGTTTAAAGCTTAAATTTCAGATTCAAGTACCCTGGAGGGTTTTATGTGTTACACTGAATAAAATGAATTAGATAATGAAAGTATACATACTTCTTTGATAATTCAGAAGGCACTTCAAAACATTGTATTGTGTTTCAAGTTGATTTTTTTTTTAAACCACTGTTATAACTTTAGAAGTTCTGGTTAATAAAGCATTTTAACTGATGCCATTTTGAATAAGAGAAAAGTTAGTAAATGCAACAGAACAGAAACACAATGGAATAAAATCCCAACACGTCATGGCACTATACGTACTTTCAAAAATATTCCTGATCTAAGCATTAATGCAAATAAGTTATTCACCAAGAACATTATATTAACAATTCTTTGAGTTCACCATTTTTCATTTTCTCTCATCAAAATGGACTTGGCTTCTTTTTCACTGAGCCTGAATGTCTGCCAGTATGCTATGTGTAAAATCTCTCATCAGAATCACTGGAGAACTGGAAGGAATTGGCAAAATATGAAGGAGGAAATGTTAAGTGATAGAATAGGAGTGGCAACTTCAAATATCCTTTGTAACAAAGAATTTTCTTACATCAGAGTATAGCAGGATAGCTTAGGAAAAATTCTTTGAGGAAATTGAGTTACTCCCCAAAACCAACATAACCAGATTATTTGCAAATGAGCAAGGTGTGAAGCCATTATCACCCCATTCCGTGCACCCTGGTTTATTCTACTCACGTCTTCAGCAACACCATTGGGGAAAGTGCCAAATGGGAGTATGTGATTCAGGATGAGATGATCTTAGTTGATTTTTCTGGCTGAAGAATTCATTTCAGGAGACCCAAGACAGGGTTTGGTGTGTGGGAGTTGAATGAAAGGGCTTCAAAATTAAAAATAATATCTCTCTGAAACTCAGAGAGCGAGCCAGCAAACCAAAGTGCCTTGGCACGCATCCATAATGGTGTTCTGTCTGTATTGGGAGTAATGCAAATCATCACTGAGTTGAACGATGTTCCTGTGAAAGTTTTAATTTCATAAGGAAGAGAATTACCCATAATCATTGTGTTATTAATACATAAAAACAGACTAACATGAGCCATAGATTAACCATTGCTTTTTAATTTAACACCCTGGAGAAGGAACGCCAGGTAATTATGCTTTATCACTGAACAGTAAGCACAGATATTTGTCTTTTGTGGATGTCTTTGTAACAGCTTGCAAAATCTTTAGCCAAGAGGTCCCTTTTCTAACACCTTACGTGCTATAGTATGATAGTCTGTCCTTACGTTGGGTATGATAGCTGCTTATTTATACTCTTCTAATTTTCAAAAGCCTAAGTACAAAGATGACTTTTACGGAAAATCATAAGTAATTGTACTTATTTGAGGACATATAAGAAACATTCAGGACTACTTAGCACAGATGTTGAAAATGTTCTGTTTATCCTATTATGTATAATCAGATTAACCTTTCCTTTTGTGCTATAATTATTACACAAAATGGCAAGGTTCATTTGGTGAGACAGGGTTTTCTTTTAATGAGCTCACTTATGTAGATCTCTTGATTAAAGGAGAAATAAGAGAAATGGGAGCAATTATTTTTTTGCCTGCCCAAGTTCTGCTAATTTGAATCAGCTAAAATTAGAGACGGGCTCAAGTGGTTTGCTTTGAACCTTAGATCACTCTCTTTATAGTTCCACAACTAACACTGTAGTTTTGCCCATAATACTTTAACCTGTATTACTGAACATTCATTTCTAAACTGGACATTTTGCTTGACTTTTCTTTTCAATAATCCATCTTACAAACAGTTTCCTGGAACAATCTGCTTAAAATATTTCTGAGTATATAATACTTCTCAAAAAACCTTTGACGGTTTCCTACTAATATATGAATTATAAATGTCTCACCTGGCAGTTAGACCTGCGTATGGCAAATTCAGACTTTTCCAGAGGTTACCAATTAGCAGCCAAAGCCATCAGTCTTTGGCAAGTGTAATTCGTTTGATGTACAGAGTGGTTTTTAAAATGTTGAAAACAGTTACTCCTACTTAAAAATCAGAAGAGATCTCATTTTTTTAAAAGCACGTATTCTGGCAATATTGTTACCCGTTTCAATGAAACAACAGTCATCACTGGGAGTTTACTGTCTCTACTCAGGGGAGTAGGCCATCTAGTTTCCCATAACCTCATACTCTTTCTGCCTTATACCTGGCCCACTTGACTCACATCACCTGCCTGTAGGAACCGTGATTTGCAAACCCCGACATTTACTGTTCTCCTACAAGAACCATCACTAAGCCACATTGATCTTGCCCTGCCTGTCCCTATCTCCATGCCATTCTGCTGTGTTGCTCACCTAATGTCTTTGTTAATATATACCATCATTTTAACACCCCTTCCAAGTTCTTCTGTACAAGAAGAACTATTTTTTTCTGTCCTCAAGGATTATGCCTGCCTTGACCTTTCACATTTCACATTGTCTTTGGTCATAGAACTCATTTGGCTTTGGATCTTGAAAGCAGCCTAATTCCTAATTTTCTATGTATGGTTTACTTCCCCAAATACATTATAGCTACTTGGTGATTGGGGCAATTTATCTTTTTATAAATCCAGGTAAGGTACCAAATTATATAAATAATAGGCATTCAATAAATGTTGAAAATTGAACTATACTAGGTATTCTGAGTACTAGAAATCTAATTAAAAAAACATTGCCTTTTCCAACATTACAGTCTAGCATGGAAAGACTATCTTACATGGTGAAAATTATAGGGCAATATAATATGAAGGAGACTGTAGATTATTTTTAAAAATATTATTAATTAAATACCTAGCTTCCAGGCCCTGCTGTAAGTATTTTTCTTGAATCAATGCCTGTAATTGGGATACCTGGGTGGCTCAGTGGTTTAGTTCCTGCCTTCGGCCCAGGGTGTGATCCTGCAGTCCTGGGATCGAGTCCCACGTCAGGCTGCCTGCATGGAGCCTGCTTCTCCCTCTGCCTGTGTCTCTGCCATTCTCTCTCTCTCTCTCTCTCTGTCCCCTGAACAAATAAGTATTTTTTTAAATGCCTGTAATCCTCACAATTCAGTGAGGAATGTTCTTAGGGAATTCAAGAGTATAGGTACTTTCATAAGGATGTCAAGGTTACAAGTGATAGAATCAGGATGCGAACCTAGACTCTGTAAGTGAAGGAGAGTAAGAATGGAGTGAATAGTTTGTACTGTGAATCCAAAGTGGTGGCGTCCTAGAAATGGTGGCATGTGGATTTTCTCTTGTGATAGAATCCATCACATAGAGAAGAGTAAAGCACACCAGGGCATAGTGTGGACAATAAAATTAATTTTTAAAGATTGTATTTATTTATTTGACAGAAAGCACAAGCAGGGGAAAGCAGGAGTGGGAGGGGGAGAAGCAGACTCCCCATTGAGCAGGGAGCCTGATGTGGGTTCGATCCCAAATCCCTAGGATCATGACTTGAGCCAATGGCAGATGCTTAACTGACTGAGCCACTCAGGTGCCCTGACATCAAAATTTTAATCTTAGCTGCTGATGCCATTACTAGGAAAGTTGGGAGGAGGAGAAGGTTTGAAGCAGTAGGAGTTAGGGAGTAGACTTTGTAAATGCATCTCAGATACCTTATTAGATTTTTTTCTTCTTTTATTCTCAATGGCTCAAATGGAAGCCATAACTCCCTGAGAAAATTCTAGTTCTTTTGGCATCAGGCACAAGTTCTCCTTAAAAGCTATTAGACTCTCTCTGTCAGTTAGTTTTATTTTCGTGTCCAGACCCTTTGCAGTATTTTCTAAGTACCTGTGTGCACATGTTGGTAACTCCAGAATCTATCTTAATAGTGTTCTGTATCACACAACCGATAATACACTTATTTTATTTACTCCCATTATGAAGTCTGTTGCCAGTATTTCAAGAGTTTTTCACCAGCTTTACGGTTGTCGGACCCCAGGAAGAAGAGACTGTCTTTCTTTGTTATGGGATATGTACCTTAAGAGGTGTGTGAGAGTCAAATGTCTGAAAGTTTAGTAATAGACTTCTATAAGGGGATTTGGCAAACAAAAACTATCTCAAGCTATGGTATAATTTTACCATATGTATGTGCATCATGTCTTAGATTAAAATAAAAATTAGAATACATTTCTGAAGAATTTTTAGCTCAATGTATTCTTTTAGGCCATTTGAGGTTGCAATTTTGGGAAAAAAATAAATTTTAACATCAAAGATAATGCTTCCTCCATGTTTCCCTTTATTTGTTGGTTGAATATTTGCAGAGCACATGCTCTGTGATAAGTGCTGCTTTAGGCACTGGGAATATGGAATTGAATAAAATAGACAAGTTATCTGGGCTTATGAGTTTACAGTCCGCTGGTGAAGACAGGCAACAAATACTAGCCTTTGCAAGGGACTTGAGTAGAATGTTGCAATAATGTTGACGGTGATAATATCTTTCTGTTGCTTTTTAATATCAATAGAAATTTAATAACTGCTATTTTTCTAGATTAACATTTCCCTAGCAAGCTGTATTCTTATCAAAAGTTAGATGGACGGGAGTAGTTTACCTTTAGGTTGCAGGGAAATCATGTTTAAAGCAAGAACTTTGAAGTTCTCTTTAATTCTTCACATACTAAACCACACATTTAGACCCAAACATCAGTTGCATATAGTTCCACAATATTATGTATATTCTTTGGTATACTGTTTTTCTTGGTAGTTTCCCTAACGTACAATAAATTAATGTCAAAGAAATGTGCCCTGGAGACTAAGAATATTCTTTATCCGGCCTGCCTAATAATGCTATCTTTGCTTTAGTTTTTGCCATCCCTAGTGTCAACACTTTCATTTTTCTATTTGTAACATTTTTAGAATGCAACTAAGTTCAAAATACAACAAATATCCATATTCTTGCCAAAAAAAAAAAAAACGCTGCTAAAGATGCCACTTAAAAATCTGACATTACTGAGTACATGCCAAGCACTATCCAACAGAAAATTATATAACATCTCTAAAACAGGAAATTTTGACTGGTAGACCATACCACCATGCAAAACCATAACTTAGCACCAGAGAGGTGATCTAGGGTTGTAGCAGATTGCAGGCTAAATATTTTTTAAAAATCAAAAGTAGTTTGTCTTGGGGTTAGAAACAAAACAAGCTAAAAATAAACATGAACATTAAATTAAGCAGCTCCAAATTGTAATCCTGACTCTCTCTTTGTACCTTTGAGTCATCAACCTTTAGGTTTACTATTAATATCATAAATGATGTGGATATTAAACAAATTAGAGCTTTTGGCAAAGAAACTATCATGTAGCGAATGCTGACTAGTTTCCCTTACCTTTGGCCTGTGCTTTGCCCCTCACCCCTAACACCATGCATATTAAAATCAGCAAGGGGACTTAAAATACTGCCAAGAACCCACCCAAAGCAATCAGTCTCCAGGGATAGGGCCCGAATGAGTCTGCTTTATAGCTCCCCAGGTGATTCTGATGTGCAGCCAGGCTTGGGAAGTACTGTTCTTTCTCTCTTCTTTCCTATGAATAGGATTTAGGGTATGTACAGAGAAGCCTCTTCTCTTCCTGTGACTTGCAAAGGACTTTGATGAAGGAAAGGAGGAGCAAGTGAATTATCTCTGCTGTCCCCAATAACAGCTTCTATCTTTATATGTAGCACAACCTCTAATGTCTCATCGTATGGATTTGGAACACATGCATCAAAATAACTCTGGGTTCTAGTGAAAAGTACAAAGGATTGAGCCCAGCCCCAGATCTCCTGAATCAGAATTTCAATATGAGTGGTGTGGGTGCAGAAATCCCATTTTTTTTAATTAAGCACCTTAGAGAATTTCATGCACCTAAAGTTTGTGATTCACTCTTGCAAGTTAATGCCCTAAGCTTTTTTGAGTAATTGTTTTTTTTTTTTTCTTTTCTTTCTCAAATTTTCCTAACCTGGAAAAGATCTGTTGTGTGGGCAGAAACATATTGTGTTTGTTATTGAATAATTTCTAATTAGAATATGATCTAGCTCAGGAAAGTAATCAGAGAAATTAAAGAAAGAGGTTCTTTAGAGTATGGAAATCTTCTAGCTATTAAAGCTCAGAGATAAGTGTATTTCATGAGCCATTTATTATCTGATTGACCTAACTGGTTAAATCTGTCAGAAACAAAATTAGATTCAAACATCTTTTTTGTTGTTGTTTTCTTTTCTTTTCTTTCTTTTCTTTTCTTTTCTTTTCTTTCTTTTCTTTTTTTCCTTTCTTTTCTTTTCTTTTTTCTTTCTTTTCTTTTTTTTTTCTTTTCTTTCCTGTGTGTGTGTAGTACTCTAACAGATTTTATACTAGGTCTCACTTGAAGAGCCAGTGATCCCTTTTGGTTTCTATTTTACCAACATTTTTTTTTTTCAGGAAGGCCTTCCTTGATCTTTGGATTCACAAGGCTAGCTTACTATAGGTTTTCCAGCACCCAATGCCATGCTCATAATTTCTTATTGTTATCCCTTGTGTAATTGTCTGAACTCCCCACTAGGCAGGGAACTGTGTGAGTACACATTCTCATTTGTCTTGCTCACCATGGTTTTTCCAACTCTATGGGGGTTCCAAACCCCATGGAGGCACCCCTTGAGTGAATGAAAACTGCTGTAACCCCCTATGAAAAGTTTGAAAGCATTTGAGAATGTAGGCACAAAGTAAGAATGTTTTCATGAGGCTACTGACCTTTAAGCATTTCTGCAGAGAAGCAGCACCTACTCCTCTAAGAGATAAATTATAGTCATTCTATGTAGCAGTATTATACCTCTTCACCACATTTGGCGATGTTTGGGTTTTTGTCATTTAATCTTCTACTGGTTTTGAGTGCCATTTGTAGCCACTTTTATGTAAATTGTACCAATTGTTTCTTGTAGAGGAAAATCCTTAGTTCTGTAGTCTTATTGATTCTTGATTTTTTTTTCCCCAAGCATATTTGATGTTCAGGCAGCCAGAACAATCTGACACAGCCTGAGTTGTATATACATGCGACATTACCAGTAAAGCTTAAAAGGGATCTAGGAAGTAACCAGGTAGCTAAGCCCTGTATTGCATTACCAATTTTGCTATCATCTTTTATGAGAAGCATTTTAATACATTGTTTCTTTTCATATTTCAATTTCTTTTTTAAAATATTTTATTTATTTATTCATGAAAGACACAGAGGGACAGGCAGTGACACAGGCAGAGGGAGAAGCAGGCTCCCTGAGGGGAGCCCAATGTGGGACTTGATCCTGGGACTTCAGGATCACATCCACCTTGGCCAAAGGCAGACGCTCAACTGCTGAGCCATTCAGGCATCCCCACATTTCAATTTCTATCCTTACTTTCCAAGACTTTTTTAGGTAACCTATTTTTTAAAATAAATCATCATCCCTAAACACATGTCAAATATAACAAGCGTCATATTTACCACCCTATTCCAGAACACTAAAAGAGCAAATGAGATTGAAGCTAATACCTCTGAGAAAGAAATGCTGGATTAATTCGGTGACTTATTGTGTTTTATGATCCTTAGTTTACATACCATTAGCTAATAGTCCAGCTAGCACACCTTCATTTTTAAGCTTAAGTGTGAGGGGTGACAAATTTTATGCTGATTACTGTATTTATTTTTTTGAAAACTAAAATAAAGTAAAAAAGAATTGGCCAAGTTTTTATTAACTACAAACTTTTAATCTTGAAAGAATGCCATGTTAAATATTTTAATATAACAGACAAAGTGGAAAACCGTTATGTGTAATGTTTAAGCATGTCTGATTACCAAAAAGAAAAAAAATATATATATACTTATTTATAAAACTGGCTGCCTTTGAAAGTAAGAAAACTTGATCCACGCCAGAATGTTATATCAATCAGTTTTTATTTTTTAAAAGTCTAGTTCTACAACACACACAAAAATTTTTCATAAAATTAGTTATTATTGATTTTTTGTCTGAATGTCTCCTTTAATTGCTATTGCCTATTTATTACCGTGCGGGAAACCATTAATTTGTATCTTTGAATATCTCATTCAAATATGACAACAGTCATCCATGTCCCCTCTCAGTTGTTGTGACTAAACCAAGTTATACTTATTTAGTTTCTTAATCTTCCCTCATAATTGAATCTCTCCAGCTGCTAAATTATTGAGGTTCCTTCAATTTGTCTGCTAAGAAATGGTGTGTGGGGGGGAATTGATGTATTATGTCTTCATTGTCTTATTAAATTGCAAAATGAAGATTGAAATTTGACTGTGTACAGCTATATGTATTTTTTGGTGAAGTTTCTAGTGTTCAGAGTTCTGAGCTTTCATTTGCCCACTGCCATCCATTAATAATTTAAAGCACCCAGAATGCTGAGCCAGAATTAATAATGTGGAATTAAAAATCTTGATTAAAATACAATGTAAAGTTTAAAGCAAGAATACAAGGTATATTTTGGTTTTGGTTGCAGAATTATTTTTATATAATAATTCCAATAATTGAGAGTAATGTTTAATTTCTGTTTTATATCGTGACTATTTGATGATTTTATGTATTTCTTTGACATGATTACTTTATTACACATTCATATTTATGTTTTAAACATCAAAATACCCTGTGTTAGATTCTGACTTTATTTTGGCAATATTATACTAATACTTTAAACTTTTTTAGTATCAGTTTGCCTTTTTTTCAGGGTTATACTGAGTCTTAACTTCAATAGAGAGGGGAAGAAATTAATAAAGTTGATTTAAAACATGTATACAAATAGACCTTGAGTTGTGTTCTCAGATTTAAAATATGGATATATATCTCAAAGGACATTTGTGAATTATAGATTTATAAAGAACAAGATTTAGATATAAGGAATATTTCCTTTTTCAAAAGGTGGGAACATATGTAGCTTAAGGACTAATCACTATCTTATTTATTTCAATCTATAAACAAATTTTTTGTTTGTAAACTGGAAGCTACTCAATTTATAGTACAAAATGAATAGAAGAATATATAAGCTACATCTAATTTTTCCCTAGAATTTGACAGTAACTGAGTCACTATAACATTGGATCAATACTTTTTACAATATTTACAACAGACCTTGGTCCTGGGCTTGTATATGACATTTAGGACTTCAATATTTGTTTATTTTTTAACATTGTAGCAGCATTAACATTATTAAGCAAATAAGGACAATTGAGGAGGTGGTCATTGTTTAAGGCAGTCCATTCTAATCTCTAGAGAACTGAGACCCGATTCAAATCACAGTTCCAAGAGCATGGTAATGGCAAGTTTTAACTGCTAAGATTTAGTCTCCTCAACTTCAAAGTGGGGGCAATAATACATTATAAATTCGTTGTGAAGATTAAATAAATTTGTACAAATTAGTCTTTATTCATTATGCAGTTTTTCAAATGATGAGAAAGATCTTAACGTAAGTTAGGTTCCATGGTAAATAGTATGGTTGCAGACAATTATACTCAATGGAAATAATATGACATAATAATCTTCTGTAGGAAAAAATAAACTACGCACAAGAAAGAGACAGTTTGCATGGTGCAAACCCAGGTATGAAGAGTCCATAGGCCATTATAGACGATCATTCCCGCATGTGCCAATGCTAGTCTTAAATAATCAAACATTGTTTCTTAAAGTGTTGTAGAATGGAAAACTTTGAGTAATGTTGTTTTAGTTATCCAATCTGCTGAAACGGACTTAGGAATTAAAAAAAAAAACTATCAGAAGGAATATCAAAGATGATGAGTGTGCAGAACAAGGTCTATGAAAAATTATTCACCAAGAAAAATAAAAGGCAGAGATGAGATGTAATCATCTGCAGAAATGTGAGGCCCAGAAAAGAAGTAACAAGATGCTTTTCTCATCTATTGTCATTTAATATCTCCTTTCCTGTTCAAATTTTATGAGAATTGTAGCTTTATGCTCATTGTGGTTTTTAAAGAGCACCACTTGTTCCCTAAGGATGTCTAAGAGAGAAGATTACGCTATTTTTCTTTGTTTTTCAGGAACAATTCAATGGTAATGAGCCCACATTCTTCAGTATGTAATTTTAGGAACTTCCTAATCATGTAGACCCAGGACAAGCATGAGGTCAAACAAATGATTTCAAATCCTGAATTTATCGCTACTCATGCAATTTTATCTCCCATATCTATAAATTGTGAAAGAGAGTAGGATATTTGGGATAAGCTAATGATTTATACATAAAAAGCTCTTAGAACAGACCCTGGCATATTAAGTCCTGGAACAGGTTTGCCGCACTCTGTCCAGGATACCAGGTCAGGCTCACTCCCAGTCCCCACTGTCCATGATGCCTCCTTTGGCCAGGCCTTGTTCAGTGTCCTCCCCATTTTCCTTCCAATGATCTGTGTTCCACTTCCCCCGCAAGGCCCAGCCTTTTCTAGTCTGAGAAGCAGGTAGAGGAAGGGAATGCTCACAAGGACCATGGAAGTTATAGAACACTATACACTGGAATGATGAATAGGAATTTGTCAAGTGGAAGAGAGAATAGGAGCAAGGACTTACAAGGGTAGGGAATAATTTATGCAGAGAATCTGTGTTGAACAAGAACATGGAGAATTCATAGGTTAGTGCACTTTAACTTTAAAGTGAAAGGTAAGGACAAGAGATAAGGCAGGGCACAGATCATAGAGAACCATGCACGTCATTGATATGGATACGCCTTTTATCCTGAAAGATTTGCAGTCATTGACTGAATTTAGGTAGAAGAGTGAGTTTATCAAATGTCTGTTTTAGAAAAATTACTCTTAGTTGCTTTGTAGAAAAATCAATTGAGATGGCATTTTCATTAATCTAAGTGAGGAAAGATGACCTGAACCAAGGCTCTGACAGGGTAGGTAGAGAATTCAGATAATATAGTGGTTGACAGCATATCTAAAGGAAGAGAGGAGGAGTCAGAGATAATGATCATATTTTCAGGTGGGAAAATGGGTTAACGTTTATAATATTTGCAAGGATATCAACTCTGGGAATATTTGCAAGGATATCAACTCTGGGACAGGGAGCAGACTTATGCAGAAGATCATAATTTCCGTGTTAGAAATACTGAATTCAAGTTGACTGTATGATATTCATAGGGAGACATCCAAGCATAGAAAGGATACAAGATTTTGAAGTTCAGAAGACCTTGTGTTAAAAATAGAGTTTGGGGAGGAAATAGAAGCTGTGTAAAAAAAAAAAAAATTATACCGTTTGCCTAAAAACAAAATTGAATACAACCAAAAGCATATATCCAAGCATTCCAATGAACAGAGTAATTAAGAGTTTGAAATGCTGTTAATAAAAACAGTAATTTGAGTACCTGAATGTGTTCTGGTGTATTTAGAGTCAGTATCCTGCACTACAGGGATTAATTGGCTCTGGGCATATACTTTGACTTCCTCAGGACTAGTATCATGCCTTATTCTGTGGTAGGCCTCAAAGTATCCAGCAAAATGCCTTGTGACATATATATGTGTGCATGTTGACTGGCAAATTTTCTTTTTCTTCTAACTTGGGCAGAAAAGGAACTCTGCTTCCATCTGGTCACTGGAAGAGTTTAGCCGACAACCACTGAGTCACAGAGCCATAAATTCTAGGACTAAATCAAAGTGAAATGAGAAAATATTTCAAGTTTCCATATGCTCCTATACTGAAATTCAATATAGAGGTACATATTTTCCCCTTTCCCCAAATAGAGGAGTCATTCCCAGTTATCTGGTATTTTCAGCTGCCCTCTCATATGAGTATAAATGGACCATGTTAATGAATACCTGCTAGACAGTTTTTTAGGTGAAATCAACAGTAATAAAGTTATTTCAGCAATTACTTACTACCATTTTCTTTGAACCTTTGGTTTCCCAAGGTTTTATTTCAGAAATCATTTTTTCATCTATTTAATATTCCATTCTTAGAAATTAGAGCATCAATAAATTGCTGTTGGCTTTCCTTTGAATTAAATTATGTTCATTCTTAGAATGTATTTTTCCCTCCATTTATCTCATGTGTTTTTGATGGTGTACCTCATAGAAAAACTCACTATAATAGGAAGGAGGCACCCTGGAAGAAGGAAGAGAATATACCATTTCATTCCATTTTGTGTGAATCAGCCAACTAAATACAAATGAACTCTGAATGAAACTGCCAGCAACTGTTTGCTTTTGTTTGATTAAAACTTATTTCTAGAATTTAATATTTAATATCAGAATTTGGCACAAATGTAATACCAGAGTTCAGTATCAGAATTAGAATTCTGCCATTTTTAGGCTCAAAAATAATTATGACATTTTCAAAGAGTAAAGTCCCTAGTTATTGACGTCAGCTATGCAAATCTATACCATGGTTACCTAGCATAGTATTTCTTAATTTATTTGCAGTTGACTCCAATTTTACCTGACCTTCTTCCACTAAAAAACAGATTGTAAAATTGAGATACAAACTAATGTTGGAAAAGAGTAGAGTCCTAATGACCAATTTATTTATACTTTCAATTACATATATAAATTTATAGATGTCATTCTTTCTCTGGATTTGGCATATTTTTCCTTGTAGAAATACAATTAACTTGAGCATATGGGACACTTATACCACAGCATGGACTAAAAAATTCAAAAGGACATAATTGGAATACTGAGAAACAGCATGCTTGTATAAGCATAGTAAAAATTCAAGAAAATAATTTTAGCCTAATTTATGTTCTAAACATTTAAAAGACGAAGTTGACGGAGAAAACCATTGGAATTCAAACTTTTGCCTTCAGGTTATGTGTTGAAATTCATTGATAAAGCAGTCCTTGTAAAAGCATAAATCAAATGTATAAAATCGGAAAGAATGTAATGAAATAATGGCAGAAATTCCATTTTTCCTATTGCATTACTATGGTTACCTTGTGAAAGACACAAAGCCTTTTTAAAATTAAAGTCTTCCAAGTGTTTACAAAAGTAGTTTACTGTGGCTATCAAAAATCGTATGGAAATTTACATTTCAATCAGTCTTTTATACTAGAGACAGGGATGATATTTTCATAATAAATTTTCACAGCTGGTTTAAAAATAAGTCAGGTGACATGCTTATTCTATTGCTAAAATACACATTTTTTGAAGTTGAAAAACTGCTGGTTTAAAATATAAAGGTTTACTGAATTAAACTTTGATCAAAGGAAGTTTTCTAAGTTTTTTATGAGAAACGCTACATTTCTAGCATTAATTGGAGCCATTCACAATATAAAATGAAAGAAAATAGCCTATTATATATCATTTTAAATCTGGATTTTAAAGATCTCAAGCTGTTTAACATTGTAGTGAGTTTTGTTTTCCTAAATAGATTCCCTTATCTACATATAACATATATAAGCAAGTGATGCACAACAAAAGTAATAGATATTTATTGCAGGATACAGATCGTGTATGTGTTTGTGATTGATGTGTATACATTATTTTCAGCCTTATCTATATATGCAGTGTAGAACGTGTTTGTTTTTTCTGGAGCTGTGTGATTAAGTGGGGACAGGATAGTCTTTTGAGGGAAACTGACCTCAATTTGAATCCTGGATCTGCTACTTACTAGCTAGTTAATCTGGAGAAATCACCTATCCTTTCCAATGATCCTTATATATAAAAGTGAATAAATCCTTAGCTAGATTGTATGGTGAGGAATAGTGATGATATATGCAGAGTGCTGAGAATAGTGGTTAGCACATATAATGCATCTTATTTGTGTATGCAAATATGACTTCTGAGATCAAGGCAAGTAATAACAGAAGTAGTTTTTGCAACACCCATAGGTAGGCCAGGAAATTCCTTAGGGAAGAATTAGGTGAAGAATTAGGTTGCAAAGAGAGTGAGACACTTTAATAGTATCTATAGTAGATTCTGAGTGTTATTTATTTTTTTTAAAGAGAACTAACAAGGGAGAAGGAACTGGAAATAATCAACAGGCAAGACGTGATCTTGAATACTATGTATACTGGGTAATGGTTTTGGTGAAGAAGGTGGTAAATTAAGAATTTATCCATCATTTAGTAGATTAGAATTTTATCATTATTTGCCCATGGTGGATAGAGGTCTAGGAGGTGTTTGACAGCAACATTTCTTTCCATGGCCTCTTGATTGAAACATTTTTTGAAACATAGGTATAATGGCTTTGTGTAGTCAGTGGTTCTAGAAAGGTAAATTTCTAACAAAATGACAGTGTAACTGTGGTTTCTAGAATCAGATAAAATGAGTTGAAATTCTCACAGCAGTATAGCCTAGTTGTTAGACACTCCATAAATTAAATTCCATGTGCCCCAGTGTCTTTAGTTATAAAATGAGATATGTACTTTCACTTTCATCATTATTGTGAAGATTAAATGATGACTTCTGTCTTTGGGTTGCTTTGGCTCAAATTCCTGTGGCACTCATTAACTCTTATTTGATTTTGGAAAAGTAACTTAACATTTGTGCCTCATTTTTTGTGTGTTTTATTTTCCATCCTACAAAATTGAGATATTAATAACACATACCTAATGTAGTAAGGATTAAATGTGTAAGTCAATATAGAGCCTTTAGACAAATGTTTGGGACCTATTTCATGCTTAATAGCTATAGATGCTATTATTAATACAAACACATGAAGAGATCATATACTATGTGTATGTCATGGGTGTGTGAGAACATCTAGATATGTGTGTATATGAGTATATGTATATGTACAAATTGGAACTAAACCATTTGTGTTAGGAAGAAAATTGACAAAAGAAAAATTGAAATTCTTATGTTATACATTACAGTGTTTTTACAGAGAACTTGGATACAGAGTACCCAGCAATCAAGTGCCTCTGTTTAAAAATGTCTACATTCCTGTATCATTTACTGACTCTGCTTTAAATCTCTGAACCATGAACTGTAAATATGCCAAGTCAGTTCTAAACCAGAGATCCTACTATTGAAGTTTAATTGGTAGAATTGATCATTTCAGACTCTTTTAGCATTCTCTTTAAGAATTGGTGAAATGCTTTACAAAGAAAAAAAAATATTGGTCTATATCTCATAGATAGAAATGAAATTATATTATCAGAGATTAAATGCAGGCATAGAACAGGAGAGATTTACAATCAATCTGTTGACATATTACTCTTTTACTTAAAAATAAAATAATAAAATAAAATAAAATAAAATAAAATAAAATAAAATAAAATAAAATAAAAAATTTCCCCTAACTTTATATGGTCAAGGGCCAACAGCTATGGGAATCAAAATATTGTAAAAGAGTCAAATAATTTAAGATCTTTTCTGGTGAAAACTATAAGTGTAATGCATGACTGTAGTAAAATAAGAATGTAGAATTACTTTCTCATAAATTTTGAAACAATTTATCTTTAAAATGAGAATGTTTTGCTTATTAGTCTCACAAAATTGTTATATTAAATAATCATATGCATTATATATATATAATTATTCTACTTTTTTAAAAAAGGATTTTATTTATTTATTCATGAGAAACAGAGAGAGAGAGGGAGAAACATTGGCAGAGGAAGAAGCAGGCTCCCTTGCAAGGAGCCCTATGCAGGACTCAATCACCGATCCCAGGATCATGCCCTGAGTCAAAGGCAGACGCTCAACTGCTGAGCCACCCAGGTGTCCCTATATAATTGTTTTAAAATCAAATTTTCCCTAAGAAAATCTAGAAAGTCTTAAGTTTGGTGGACTATATTGTCCCAACTATGACTTCCCTCATTATGAAAAACTAGAACTAAAGTTTGGGACTGAGTTTTGCTGAATATTTTCTTCCCTGGGTCCATTATGTATTAGAATAAAGGGGTACCTGGGTGGCTAGTTGGTTAAGCGTCTGACTTCAGGTCAGATTATAATTTCAGGATCCTGAGATGGAGCCCCATCAGGGAGCTTATCACTCAGTGGTGGGGTCTGCTTGTCCTTCTGCCCTGACCCCTGCTCATTTTCTCTTTCAAATCAATCAATCAATCTAGGTAGCTAGCTAGCCATCTTTAAAAAAATGAGCAGAATGAACACTGGGACAAATAGAGTTAGTATGACATTTAATCATAGGTAGAGTGTTGATTGTTGTTGTTTTTAATCATGCTCCTTATCCATATTTAGAAAACATGAATTCTTTGAGGTAATGACAGAAGCCTTTTTTTCTCCCAATTCAGAGAGAAACACACATTATAGATTATCTGTGAGCATTAATAGTAGTGGTCCATTGCTGACAACTACCACAGACACCCATAAGGCCACGAGATTACTAAAATTCTCTATAAAATAATATTTGCGTTGTAGGCCATTATTACAGCTAGCAATATGTATATATACCAAACAGCAGTTTATGGGACACAGGGGTAGTCTTCAAAATATAATCAGAATTATTAATACTGGATTGGCCCATCTAAGTATTTTTTTGTTTCTGCATTTATATTTCCTATATGTTGATACCATCGCATGACATATGACAGACATTTATACTATGAAAGTGAATTATAATGTTTTTCATATTTCATTTTCATATTTCAAGAACCTTATTTTGGAATAGTTAAATATCTTGTTCTGAAAATCAGATGTAAGGTTTTACTTCTATAGGAGATTAAGAAAAATATATAATGATAATGAACAAACTCTTAGATGACAGTTCAAAGAGTCATTTAATTTAATAAATTTAAATTTTGAGCCTTAAAAAATATATTCTGGTGATTCTTGATTCTAGATATAACTGAATCATTCTATTCGATTTTTTCCTTGTGGAAAACATTTGATGCTTACCTGAACTTGTTTGGATAAATGCACTGTATTTATTTAAATATTTTACAATACTCTTTTCACCGAAGTTTGATATAAGTATTATTTATAAATAGTTGAAAACAATTATCTTTGAGGAAATCATGGATCAAGAAGCAACACATGGCTGGGGGCGATCAAGCAGGGTGTCAGCAGATTGGTTTCTTCTGGAGGCTCCAGGGACAAATCACTTGTGTCTTCCAGATCCTAGAATTACTTGTGTCTTCCAGATCCTAGAATTACTTTCATTCTTTGGTTTAAGTATTCTTTGGCTACTATCATTCTTTGGTTTAAGGCTGTGCACCACTCTGATCTCTGCTTCTGTCATCACATTGCTTTCTCCTCTGTCTAATCTTTCTACATCCCTGTTATTAGGATTTTTGTAATTACCCTGGGCTCATCCAAATAATACAGGAAAATATCTCCATCATAAACTCCTTAACTTAATCTAATCTCCAAGATCCCTTTTGCCATTAATATATTTACAGGTTCCAGAAATTGGACATCTTTGGGGTCCTCGAGAAGGCATTATTCAGCCTAGCACAGTCTATTCTCTAGATCCCAAATATTTACACCCATCCACGCAAAATATATTCAACTAATCCAAACATTCTCAAAAGCCTCAATCCATTACATCATTCACCCAAAGTCTAAAATCTCATCTAAATATTCTGTATATTGGCAAATTGAACACCAATAAAAAATAAGTATATTATTTAAAAAATCATCAGTTAAAAAGACCCAAATTTATCATCTAATTCAGATATAATTGAGACTCTTTGTATGATCCATCCTGGGGCAAAATTACTCTCCATCTGTGGACCTGTGAAACTAGAAAGCAGGTTATCTCTTCCAAAAATTTGTGAACATTCCTATTTAAAACAGGAGAAAACAAAAGGATTAAAAAAAAAAAAAAGGAGTCACTCGTCCCAAGCAATGTAGAAATACTAGTAGTAAACTCCATTAGGTTTCAAGACCTGGGAATAATCTTCTGTAGCTCTTGGTTCCATCTGGGTCCACAGCTCTGCCCTTTGAGCTATTCTTCCTTTTCCTTGAGGAGTAGTGTATGTTGTAATTGATTAATTCTATTAACTCATTTTTTTAAACCTTAATAATTTTGGTAGCTTAACCACCTTTCTTCATTTTGTTCTGTCTCTGTCCCTTTTAGTTTAAGCTGGCAGAGTTTCTGCTGACATATCCTCAAGGACCTTGTGGGTCTCCCATGTATATCACAGGGATTCACTCCATTAGACAGAAGGCTCCTCTAAGGATCTTTCCTGAATAATCCCATCTCTCTCTGGCTTCTGCTGAGATGGCTGAGCCACAAGCCTAATCTCTTTAAAGAGTCCTCTGTGTGCTTTTATACTCTGCAAATTTGATCCTTTCAAGGCACTAGCAAAAGCCACACCCTTGTCTTTCTCTTCTAGAGCACACTTTCCTGGCAGCGAATCTCCTAATTTTAGCATCTTCTGAAATCAGGTTAAGCTGATGATTTTCCAAATCTTAAGCACTGGTTCTGTTTCGCTAAATAATTTTCTCCTCAGCTTATCTCTTTCATTTTATGTTTTTTTAATATAAGCAGCAAGAAAAAACAAGGAACACCTTCAATACTTTGCTTGAAAATCTACTCAGCTTAATATGCAGGTTCGTTGCTTGTAAGTTCGGTTTCCATATAACCGTAGGGCACAATACACCTACAGCTCCTACCACTAAATAACTACTCTCCAATTCAATAGAATTTGGGAAAGAAGAGTTGTAATAAACTCATAGATATTTCCAATTTTCAACTACACAATGAGAGATGTCCTCAACACAGCCAGGCTGTGGCACGATACACCTACAGCTCCTACCACTAAATAACAAGAATCTTCTTTTTTTTTCCAATTTCAATAACATGTCCTTATTTCCTTCTCAGCTCTCACCAGAAGCACATTTAATATCTATATTTCTATGAACAACTTATTTTTGATGATTTATGTATTCTCTAAGATGCAGTTTTTCTCTACTATGCTCCTCACTTCTTTCTGAGTCTTTACCACTAGTGTCTCGAACATACTTATACTAGAAGTTTATTCAAGAAAACAGAGGCTTTTTCTGTTATGTTTCTCAAAATTCTTCCAGCTGCTTCCCACTACCCAATTCTAAAGCCACTTCCATGTTTTTAGGTATTTATTTGTTTTGTTTTGTTTTTATTTGTTTTGTTTTGTTTTTAGGTATTCTAGCAGCACCCCACTTTTAGATACAAAAATCTGAATTAGCTTTGGTTCTGGACACTCCAGGGGAGAAATTTTGTCATTTTTCAGTTTCAGGGGCCTCCCAGGGTTCTTGGGTTTGTGCCCTTATCACAGATGCAGAATGCAAAGAGCAATACAGTTTCCTATCCACATTTTCCCAAGAAATAATTTTAAATAAATAATAAACCAAATACTGAGTCTGACTACAAAAAAAGGGGGGATGAGGAGGTAGCAGGGAGGAGCTACTGTAAAATTAAGTTTATTGTTATTCTTATAATATATATTAAATAAGAGATTGCAGATTAAAAAAATAACCCTCTCATGTGACTTTCATATTTAAAACAGTTTAGCATTTTCCTAAGGCACAGGGAAGCAGTACTTCTGTTATACGTCCCACTAAATATATTACCAAATCAACTAAGTTATAATAGAAAATGCTCCTATCACAAAAATCTCAAAGCAAGTTGTAGTCAATTATGCCATTTTGAAAGTACGTGTGTACTTTAACAGTTTCCTAATCAGTCGGTCTTTTTCTGGCATTGAGCCTGGTTATGTGAAATTTTAGGGAAAGTTTTACATTTGTTCTGTGAGGTATATTTTATGAAAAGGAGTATTATTAGAGCTGAACCAAAATAGAACTACTGTATTAATGGAGATTAGGTTATTTTTATCATACTTCTTTTTAACTTATGAATGTCAGGTCAATTATTAATATTACATATCAACAGAGTAATTGTAAGGTCAATTGCATAGTGCTTTCCTAGAAATCCTTTTATATCATCTACTTCTGATTTTCCCAACATCCACTTGTCTGATTTATCTAAAACTGTTTTTCTAACAGACTAAATAGTAGTCATAAGCAATGTTAGTTGATGAAAACTTGGTCTAAGAAGATTGCAGGTAGTATTGTTTGTTTTTGTTTTTGTTTTGTTTTGTTTTGTTTTTGGTAGTATTGCTTTTTACATCTCAACAGTCTGTTGGCATTCCAGTCCATTTCCATCTCCATTTTCTTTCAAGAAAGTATATCTATCCTCAAATGTGAAGGAGCACCCAGCACTATTAAGTCACCAAATTGAACACACACATACTTTCTTCCCCCTTCTTTCTTCACTCTGATTCTTACTTTTATCTGCTTTTGCTTCTGAATTCTTCCTTCATCTAAACCTGAAAGGAAGTAACCAGGTTAGAGAGAACAAGCATTGAGAGTACAAAGACAGTGATGTCAAAGAGATGTTGTTAATCCCCCACACAGCCTGGCTGTGTTGAGGACATCTCTCATTGTGTAGTTGAAAATTGGAAATATCTATGAGTTTATTACAACTCTTCTTTCCTAAATTCTATTGAATTGAAGGAGAGTAGGAAGCTTAAAAATGGTAGGATTTGGGAGATCATTTAATTTAATCCTCTGCTGTTGTAGAAGGAATCCAGGGACTTGCCCAAAATAGCACCAGTACTGGAATGCGAGAGTAATAATTCAATTGGGTCTTTACACCACACTGTATATTCTCAGTCAAGAATAAAATAAACTTTGTTCAGATGCTCCACCTTAGAAAATTTTGTTTCTATCTCTTACCTTCAGGTAATCCAAATGTCCTATATGCAAGAACAATTTATTTAGTGATCAATCTTAATGTTCTAATAGAACACACATAAGATATAATATAAAATTAAGGAAAATAATAAATGATAAAATCATAAATTATTAAAATCTAGATTTTTTTTCTTCTACATTATTTGAAAAACTCTAGGGTTAATTTATTATTATTGTATCAGCTATGTTCCCAAAACTCACAATTCCTGAAGTTTAAAATATTATGAAATACTCCAAACTGAAAAGCAGAAAATTATATAACTCATAGCCATTTAGCCACCCACCCTCAAATTTAATTAATGTTGATATTTCACTATATGACTTTGGATTTTTTTCAAAGAAATATTATATTTTGGATGCAGTTAAGTCACTCCTCATTTAATTCCCACCCCTTCTTTCTAGAAGGTTGACTATAAAAGTCGGTATGTACCATTCCCACTATTTTTATATATTATTATATTTATAAACGATATATTGCTTATGTCTTTTATATCTACCAAAATCATATCCAAGTATTAATAGACTTCTGTACATATGTGAATACATGAAGATCATGTTCATTTATGTTAACTTTATTGTTCCGCAGCATGAGTATATCACAATTTATCCTTTCTCATACTGATGAACATTTGGGTTGTCCAGTTTTTACCCTTATAAACAATTTTGAAATAATTATGTTTGTTTATATTCTTTGCTTACATGACATTATTTCCTAAATGGAGCATTGATGGCAAGAGGGTACAGCATATTCAGTTTACTAGGGGTAGTCAAATTGTTTATCAAAGTGATTGAACCAATTTGCACCTACATCAGCAGCATAAGCATATTCCCTTGTTCTCCACATCTTTAACAATGCTTATTTTCTTCAAAATTTTAGAGTAGTGCTTATTTGAGGGCTATAAAATGGTTTTTGTATTTTTTGTTACTGCATGGCAAATTGCCCCAAACCATAGTGGGTTAACATAGAAAAACATTTATCTTATAATTTCTTATAATTATAGACTTAACCAGTTATCTCTGCAAGTTTTCTCACAGGCAGCAAACAGGTGCTGGCTGGGGCTAGGTTTTTATCTGAAAGCTTTATTGGAAGAAGATTCACTTCTAGCCTTACTCATATGGTTATTAGGATTTGTTTCTTTCTATGCTGTTATACTGAAGTATGTGTACAATATTCCGCATTGACTGTTGGTAAGAAACCTTCCTCCGTTCTTTGCTACATGTGCCTTTCTATAGGGCAGCTGATATAGCAACTAGTTTCACTCAAAGCAAGCAAGAGAATTAGCACAAGTTCCAGGGAAGTAACAGTGTGCTTGTCACCTTATCTCCTGTAAGAAACCTCTCATGCTTTGTCATATTCCATTAATCAGTAACCAAGTTACGAGGTCTAGTAAGAAGTTATGATGTCTAGCCCACACTTAAGGTAATTATATAGGGGCGTGAACACTAGGAAGTAGGTATCACTGAAAATCTTAGAGACTGCCTACCACAGTATTTCAGTGGGGTGTTGTTAACATTTCCTGATTATTAGATGGTCATCTTTTCATGTTTTCGACCATCATGGATTCTGTTTTGTAAACCACCTGATTACAATTTTCCTATTTTTTATCAAGTCACAGGTTTATTTGCTTTACATCTAGTGTGTGTGTATGTGTGCACGTGTGTATGTATATATATATGTATATGCATATATATAATTAAATATATACTAATAGATACTGGGTACTAATATGTTAATATATATTAGTATATAGTATATATTAATATATATACTGGGTACTAATTTACATTAGTATATATTAGTATATAATATATATTTATATACTGGGTACTAATATACATATTATATATATTATATGTACTATCCCAGAATAGTGTATATATATTATGGGTAGTATTCTTGGCTAATCTTGATCTGGAGCCCCTTTACTCCTTTGCCAGCTTTGATTTGATATCCTTTCCCACCCATTTTCCCTACCCCATTACCAGAACCACTTTCATAAAGTCATCATTGATTTTCATATTGTTAAATTCAGTGGATGTTTTTCAGCTCCCATCTTAATTGACTTGTTGGCAGCATTCAATACAGATGAGTAGTTTCATTCATTTATCTTAAAAATACTTCTAGAGTCACAACTTTGTTAGGTATACTATTTGTTCTTGGCTTTCATGACACTATCATATATTGGGTTTTCACCTTCCACTGTCTGCTATTTGTCATAGTCTTTTGCCAGTTTGTCTACCTTTACTTGACCTCAAAATGTTTGAATTTACTGGGATTATTCCTGACATTCTCTGGTGATTTTATTCAGTCGTGTGGATTTACATATATCATTATGCCAACAATTCTCACATTTATATCTCCAAAACCATTCATTAATCTCCTTTAAAATATATTCACTTGGATTCTTCATGACCTCTCAAACCTAAATCTGCTTAAGTCAGAAATTTTGATCATTTTTGTACCACGGTTGTATCACAAATTTCACCCAGTTGGCGTACCAGAAAACCAGGATTATCTGTGATATCTTCTTGTTTTAATAAATGTGAAGTCCTGTGTAATCTGTGTATGCTACCAACCCAAACCTCTTCTATCCACTCTTACCACTCCATTTCCATGGCCGTCACCTTAGCCATGCTACTTTTTTCTAAGACTGCAACATTGTCTCCCACTTTTTTTCTTATGTTTCCTCACCTTTTTTAAAACATAAAATCCATAGCAGGATTTTTTTAATGTAAAAATATAGCACAACTCTCTTGTAATAACTTCCTAAAGAATTCTTATTAAGATTTTGAGTCTTCAGTAAGAGACCTCATTGTAGACATTGCACACAGTGCTTAACTTAGGCTTCCTGTCATATCCATCCTCAGTTTTTGCCCACTTTGTTGCTCTAGTCATACTGAGTTTCTGTCTTTTTGTGTAAAATCCCAAACTACTTCCAAACTCAATGTTTCTGAAATTCACAATTTTCTCTACATGAAGAAATCTTTCTCCCTATGCTTATCTTGTACTCATTCTTCAGATTTCAATGAAATGTCATTTCTTTGAAAAATTTTTCCCTACTTTTCCAGTCCAAATTAAATAATTTAGTGTCTAGGCATGATATTATTTTTTAACATATCACAATTTTTATGATACTCTGATTTATAATTATTTCGGTACTTGCTTAATTAACCTATGCTTCATCTATAGACTATGGCTATATAAGACCCAGGCTCATATATGTAGTAGTTTTGGATTGCTAGATCCTAGAATATTGCTTGGTCCAAGGCTGGCACTTAATTAATATTTGTTCAATGAATTGCTGAATGTACTGCTAGCTCTAACTCCAGAGGAGCTTTTAATCCCATTGGTACAAAATTAAAGAGAAATACAAAATTGAAAACTAAAATGTGAGTCATGGTCATTAAAAATACTCTGAGGGAAAGTTTCATAACCTCGTTAGCCATCCGTTTCTCATTATTAAATGAAAGGTTTAACCTAGATCAAGTCTAAGGTGGTTTTTACCTCTAAAATTAAACAATTCTAACTGCTGGCTCAGGAAGAAAATCAATGTGGTTAAGGAAAATATTATGAAGTTTTGATGATAAAATCTATAATAGAGAAGTAGGAATCAACCTATGTATTCGGAAATAGTGAGTTAGACCAGCTGCCTGGAGTAAAGGACTATTTTGGTTTTAGTGGAAGAGGCCTGGAGCCATTGTGTAAGGTATCTAAATATGAGGACAAGTATTAGGAATTTTTTTTAATTTATTTATGATAGTCACACAGAGATAGAGAGAGAGAGGCAGAGACACAGGCAGAGGGAGAAGCAGGCTCCATGCACCGGGAGCCTGACGTGGGATTCGATCCCGGGTCTCCAGGATCGCGCCCTGGGCCAAAGGCAGGCGCCAAACCGCTGCGCCACCCAGGGAACCCCAAGTATTAGGAATTTGAGTAGCCACAACACATTGCAGGATTTTGACTCCAACATGGACTGTACATTATATTTAAAATCTATTCAGTTAAGTAAGCATGTATTGATTTTTGTGTATGTGCTGGGCACTGGCAGGAACCAGCAATACAAACATGAATGAGACATGGCCTTTACCTCTGTGTATGCCAGAATAAGACTGTCACTAGGGTGACAGACTTAAAAATGAATACTTATCATATTTCATTATAAAAAAGAATGTATGAAAGAAATATGTACTTAACTAAAAATGCAACATGTTCAGAATCCTTTCATAACAAAAGGCAGTGTTGTATGGAGGAAAGATTGTATTTCATGTAATCATATATTTTGAAGAAGACCACTTCTAAGGAATCTAGCCATTTTGGAAAGATGTGGGTATAAATTTGAGATCACTTGTAACTGGGTAAACTTACCTCTTTACATCACCTCTCCAGATCTCAGTTTCTTTATATGTAACACACACACATACTAAAAGGTTGATGAAAGAATTGGAAATCTGTTACTAATGTTAGAAAACATACCAGTATACCAATGGATTTGACCATGTAACTAATGTGAATCAGTGAAGAAATGATGCAAAATTTAACCAAAGATGTAAGGACAACTGTTTCACCATTTTGGAAAAGAAAATAGATTTCTAACTTAATGTTAAAAATTATGACTATAACAGATGAATTTAAAATAAAGGCTAGAGTGTATTATGCTAAGTGAAATAAGTCAGAGAAAGACAGATACCATATGATTGCACTTGTTTGTAGAATTTAAGAAGCAAAACGGATGAACATAGGGAAAGGAGGAAAAAGGCAAACCATAAGAGACTCTTAACTATAGAGAACAAATTGAGGATTGATGGAGGGGAGGTGGGTGGGGGATGGGCAAAATGGGTAATGGGTATTAAGGAGGGCACTTGTTATGATGAGCACTACTCCTGAAACCAATATTATGCTATATGTTAACTTACTAGAATTTAAATACAAATTGAAACAAAAATAAATATATGAATAAATAAAATATTTAAAGGCTAATACTTGAGTACTTACTTTAATCAGGCATTTAAAATGCAGCATGTGCATTAATTCATTTAATACTTGAAAAATCCCAATTAGATACTATTCTTTTAATTTTAATTTTAATTTATTTATGATAGTCACAGAGAGAGAGAGAGAGAGGCAGAGACATAGGCAGAGGGAGAAGCAGGCTCCATGCACTGGGAGCCTGATGTGGGATTCGATCCCGGGTCTCCAGGATCGCGCCCTGGGCCAAAGGCAGGCGCCAAACCGCTGTGCCACCCAGGGATCCCGATAGATACTATTCTTAACGCCATTTTTAACACAAGTAACTGAGACACCTAACAAGTTAAAAAGCTTGCCCAATGTAGCCCAGCTCATTGTAATATGAACTTAAGAACTCTAGATAATGAACATGACTTAATAGTCTCTATAAAGAAATATTGAATTAAAAGTCTGTAAATGTTAGATTAAAAACATTAGAAATAATCTCTGAAAGTTGTTTTCATAACTTTAATGTGGACAAAAACCTCCCCAAAAGAAGAGGAAAGCCGCATAGAAAAAAAATAGAGAGGATTTCAGAAAAAAAACTCAAAAATATTTTATTGTGATGATGTTTGAAATATAGCACAAATGCAAAATGAAAGAAAATATTTTCAGTTATTTATGCTGAAATATTAGCATAAATGCTAATAATATTAGCATAAAATCTGCTAATATTATTAATATACAAAGAGTTTTTAAAAATCAATAAGAACACAAATCTGAGTGTGAGAAAAATAGTATAAGGAGAAAAAAACAGCAATTAACAGAAAAAAAAGTCCTGAAACATATTTTAAAATGCTTGGTCAAATTTTTTAAGTAAGTAAGATGCAAGTCAAAACAACAAAAAAAAAAGATTGACAAAAACAAAATGTTAACAGTATTCAATATTGGTGACGGCACTAACATATATTATTGACATGTTTATAAATAGCTCCATGTTTCGAAATGGTAATTTCTTTTATCAATCAAAATGTTTAATGCAGATTTCCCTTAATAAAGCAAATTCTTTTCTAGAAATCTACTCAGAATAGCATAATGGTTAAACACTCTGGTTTCAGGAAAACCTGGATTCAATTTCCTGGTATACCATTAATGTATGCATGCCCTTGAAGAAATTCCTCATTTTTATAAGCTTCAAATTACTCATTTGAAAACAAGATAGCAATAGCAAAATTGCCTCACAGGGCTGTTCTGTAGATTAAATGAAATCATGCATGTAAAGCAATTAACACATTTTAGGAGTTGATAAATGTTAAATATTATGATTATTATTAATTATACTATAGATAGGTCTCAAGTGTGAAGGAATAGCTTTATGAGAATGTTTATTATACTATAAAGCAATAATTTCTATTAATAGTATTCAGTGCAGGCTTAAAATCATTTCAAGTATCTTTGTAAAATTGTGGTGAATAAATTGGTCCTAAGAAGGCAGGAGATGGGGAAATGTTGCTCTGTGTGAGTAAAGTAACATTTGCAATGTGTACAAATTCAGAAATTTTGTAATTGTCAATAAGTAAGCCTTAAAATGGGTATTAAATAGATACCTTTACTTATCCTAATTCTTTAAAAGAAAAGAAAAAATCAACTCTCTCTACATGAAAAAAATGTTGAGTTGGCATTTTAAAACATCATCATATATTTGTATTTGAAAAAAACATATGACATTTCTCCTATTTGTGGATAAGCCTATGAAATATGAGCAACAATGTGCTATGCAGCCTCAGATGTATTACTAACAATAGAGAAGATGCAATTTAAACACATGGCAATTAGTTTGGATGTGAACCTAATGATATGTGTCTCAATGAACTAACCAAAAATTCTGCCAATGGATATATGTGCTTAATACTTTTATGAAAGGTCTAGGAGTTATTAGAAGTATGATTCCTTAATCTGCAGATTTCACAAAATTACATAGATTAAATTATGTAGATGATGTGATCAATATTTGAATTGATCTGAGGAATTTAAGTCACTATATTAAAATCAAGATACTATTTAACAAAACTGTAAGTGCTTCAAGTTCAAAATATCAATTACACTATTATAGAAGTTCACATAACATACTATTATTACTCATAAAAACTATGGTCCCAGATTATGGTGCAACTGTAATATATATATATATATATATATATATATATATATATATATATATTGTTTCACATTGTTTCACCCGCTTACCATTTTTTTCGTGTTCAGATTATTGTGTTCCATTTTGGACAGCATATTTTAAAGGAAAAATTGACATATTGAGATATGTCCAGAGGGCACAAAAGTATGTTACAGATTTCAGAATTGAAGGAACTAGGAATGTTTTCCCTAGTGAAAAAGAAATTGAGGGGAGACATGATAGGTCTATTCAAGCATGTGAAGGTATTTCTGGGAGAACAGGGAATAGATACTCTGATACCTAAGTTTAGAGAGCATCTGAAAGCTGTAGGAAGATGAAATGCATTTTAAATCTTTTTTTTAATTATTTTTATTTATTTATGATAGTCACACAGAGAGAGAGAGAGAGAGAGAGAGAGAGAGAGAGGCAGAGACACAGGCAGAGGGAGAAGGGAGAAGCAGGCTCCATGCACCGGGAGCCCGATGTGGGATTCGATCCCGGGTCTCCAGGATCGCACACTGGGCCAAAGGCAGGCGCCAAACCGCTGCGCCACCCAGGGATCCCTGAAATGCATTTTAGAACAGACTTTCTCACAATTAGAGATTTTTAAAATTGCACTGAAATTTTGTTTTTGTGTTAAAATCCTAGTTGAGGGCAGCCTGGGTGGCTTAGTGGTTTAGAGCTGCCTTCTGCTCAGGGCGAGATATCTGGAGTGCTGGAATTGAATCCCACGTCAGACTCCCTGCATGGAGCCTGCTTCTCCCTCTGCCTGTGTCTCTGCCTCTCTCTCTCTCTCTCTCACTGTGCCTTCCATGAATAAATAAACAAAAACTTTTAATTAATTAATTAATTAATTGATTGATTAAAATAAAACCCTAGTTGAAAGTATGTAAGCCAACAGTAGGAAAACTACCTTTATGGTTATGGAAGAGGCTTTGTTTATAGGAGAGAGTTGGAATAATTTACTTCTAAGATATCTTTTAGAAAGATAAGCATGGTACAGTGAAAAATAACAATAATCTTGGAGATAAAAGGCTTCTAGGTCACTTACTGTACTACTCGCTTGTGTTTAAGACAATTCAACTTACAGTCATGTGTAAGATTTTTTTTTTTTAGAGTAATAGAAAGTCAGATAATGGTACTCAATAGGAGACTATTACAGTAATTGCAAAACTAGATTTTTGCTCTAGAGTGTCCCACAAGGACTCCAAACTCAGGTAGGAAAGGGAATTTCCAAGACAGGAATTCTTCAGGATGAATACAACTTCTCCCGCTGGTTTATCTCCCATTTCATTTTTTAAAAGTCTTATTCTTTTCCCCTCAGCTATGCCTGGATTATTTTGTAGTTCTTTAATAGTAAGATCATAGAATCAAAGGGATAAAGAAGGTCTTTGTGATTTAATTTATTATCATTTCAATAATCATCATGTATCTTATTTTTAAGCATTTTCCCCTAGCTAGTCAATGTACTTGTTTAGCTTTCTCTATAGAACACTTTGCTGTCCTGTGGGTCTTTGAATTTGTAATCTCTGTTACAGAAAGGAGTTCAGAAAACTAGAAATAACATAGAATAGACTAATTTTGAACCCTAAGCACCTCCATCCATCTCCTGATGACTTCCCCTTCCCTTCCCTTTGTGGCCACTCTGTTCCACCCTCACAAATCCTCAAGCTCCACCACCATATCAAAAATCTTGCTGAGTAGCTGCTGAGATGAGGAGCAGAATTATTTTTTCAACTAAAGCTTGTCCCTTTTTTCTTTCCTCATGGAAACTTTATTATTCTCTAGCTCAATATAGTAGAAGCTGCCTCAGACCCTGAAACACTTAGCGTTTTGAAAATTAAGAGAATATTCTTAATATTTTCTGAGGGCCCTTATGTCACCTTCCAGACAAAGCTAGGTCCTAGTTCATTAAAGGCCCTCACTTTATATTCCTATTTTTTCAGCACTGAATTACAACTAGATTTTATTAGCTGTTTATTTTTATATAATTTTTTAATACCTACATATCTGCATTGAATGAGTGTTCCATGGAAGCAGACACTCTGACAGGTTCAATGGTATAATTCCAAGATGTATCACTCTGTTTGGGGCACAAGAGATATAGAAAATACTCGATGGTCATTTGTTGAGTAAATAACATTTTGTTTGTGAAAAAAACATTATTAGATCAGCTAATAAAAGACTTGTATGTTTACTGATACCATTCACTTGTGTATACGTGAACACACACACGCACACACACACATATATATATATATTTATATATGTATATTTTTGATTACCTACTTTATCCCAGATACTGTGCTACATGCTAAAAATAGAATATTATCTAAATCTTTGGTTTTATCTACTCAATGATGGTTTAAGTTTAGGTTCATATCAAAGAATGCTAAAAAAACAACCACAGTGGCAAATTAGTTTTTAATTAGATTAGGAACCCAAAAGTGCCTTATTACTGCTTTTTCCCCAACCACACTTATACCCACTATCATACCCTTAACCACTGACAGGTATAAATGAACCCAGGAAATTTTGCCTTGAATAAACATCACTTCAGACTTAACTTACATTTTCACATTTCTCTGCAGGACATTTTCTGAGAGTCATCTTTGCTTGGCTTTCTCCCTTTGCCTTCCAACCTCCTTCACCCTTACCAGTCTTCCACGGGAGGATCTCCTCCATCAAACACTTGGACATGTATTCTCATCTCCTGATCCACTTCTAGTATACTTGACCTTAGATGAACTTTTTCTTCTCCTGTTTGCAACATGTTGATGAGTCTCTTACACTCAGTTGTTTTCAGTAGCTATTATGAATAAAATCATTACTTCTCAAGGACCACTTTAACTCAAGAACTAGACTTCAAAATTCTTAACCACACTTATTGTTATATAATCCCTTTAAATCCCAAGTATTTCTATACAGTGCTAGACTTTGCAAAATAGTAGAAAAGAGTTTATCAAGATTCACCTTCTGTTAAATGAAAAGGTCTCAAACTTTGCTGGGGACAAAGTAAACTAACCATAGCACATGTGATAACATTAAACATGAGTTTTAGTCTAATTGAAATAACTTTTAAGAGTCCAATTTGAGTAGATTTTGACAGTAATGTTAAAGCATGTGACTGTAAGACTCCAGATACCACTGGCTACAGTTTTAATCAGAGTCTGACTAATTTATCAATCTGTGACAATAAGAAATGACCCATTGGGACTGAACTGAAAAAAAAAAAAAAAAACTTCACACCTAATTTCACTTGGGAACTATATGCCAATGATGCCAAAATACAAGATTTATTTTGTATTTCACTGTCAGGACAAGCTGACTTTTAATTAGAAAATATATATTGTTTCAATATATCTGCAAAAATCTTTTATTTTATCAAAAGAGTCCTGCTTTTCCTCCAAAACATAAAAGGCATACTAGCTAATCATACTGTTAGACAAAATATTAAAATATTAAAAGGGATGTTTCCAATCCATTGTCTCTGGCTTCTCCCACATACCTCCACTCACCCCCTGTTCCCAGCCTGTATCAAGTGAAAATGATCTGAAGCCTTTGGCATGAAGTTTTAGAAAATTCTTCCTATAATCCACCTACTTAATTTTCTGCATTACAGAGGATTTGTATACATTTTTAAAATAAGATATTCTGTTTTTTCATACACAATATGTGTGGTTAAAAATCATGTGCTCACTTATTTATTAATTTAATAACTATTTTGTGAGCACCCACCTACTAGGTTCCTTGGACTGTGCTAGGTGGTGGGTTAAAGTGATAAACAGAAGGTCTGCTCTCAAGGAACTCAAGTTTTTATTTATTTTGTTTTTTCTGAGTATAGTTGACACAGAGTGTTGCTTTAGTTTCAGGTATACAGCATAGTGGTTCAACATTTCTATATGTCATGCTATTCAAGGAGTTCAAGTTTTAATGAAGACACTGATGTATATAAAAGTAATGCAAACACTAAATTAGGGGAAAAAAACCCAGAATGTATGCAGGCCACAGATTTGTTATCCATTGAAAATAGATATGTTGAGTTTTTTAACTTAGCTTATTGATGTTACTCAATAAAAGAACAGCAATGAGGGGATCCCTGGGTGGCTCAGTGGTTTAGCGCCTGCCTTTGGCCCAGGGTGCGATCCTGGCGACCTGGGATCGAGTCCCGCATCGGGCTCCCGGTGCATGGAGACTGCTTCTCCCTCTGCCTGTGTCTCTGCCTCTCTCTCTCTCACTGTGTGCCTATCATAAATAAAATAAATAAATAAAAATAAATAAATAAATAAATAAATAAATAAATATAAATAAAAATCTTAAAAAAAAAGAACGTCAATGAAAACATGACACTGTTTTATAAACACTAAATAGAAGTATACTGGATTTATTATAAAACTAGTGCGCTTAAAGCAATTTCTCATCTTTCACCTGGAAATTATTGTGAATTTCACAATAAGGTTGTCTTTCTTTAAAGATTTAATTTTTTTTTTTTTATTCATGAGAGACACAGAGGGAGGGAGGGAGGGAAGGGAGGGAATGAAGCAGAGGGAGGGAAGGAAGCAGAGAAGCAGGCTCCATGCAGGGAGCCTGATGTGGGACTGGATCCCAGGTCTCCAGGATCATACCCTGAGCCAAAGGCAGGCACTTAACCTCTGAGCCACCCAGTCTCCCATGGTTGTCTTTAGATAAATGGATAATTCCAGTGAAACACAGTAGGTCTTATAGGGGTGACAGGAATAAGTGCACTGAAGACCAAAAGATGGTAGAGCATCTTCTCTGCCCAAAGGTGGCTTCCCAGGGGGAGAATCTTGATTTGGGACCTGCAGGATGTGCATCTAAAGCTAGAAGTTAGAAGACAGAGCAAGGGTATTCCAACAGGAACCATAGGAACCATGGATAGTACAAAGATAAGAAGTGAAAGGATGTATGTACTCAGAAATGGTGAAACATTGAATGCTAGCGAAGTGTGGAAATGTGACTAAGTGATACATTCCCTAAATGGTGTGAGGCTTTGAGGTGTTATGCTCCATAGCTGTCATTTTAACCACATTTCATGCTAGGTGCTTTATATATCATCTCTAATATCATAGCACTTCAAAATATTTTTGTTTTCTCATTAGAGAAGGGAATGAAAGCACAGAAAATTTGTTTTCTCCTTAATTTAGGTAAGAAAAGGGAAGCACAGAAAGGTTAGTTTGTTCATCCATCCTTCCATCCATCCATCCATCCATCCATCCATCCATCCATCCATTTACCGAGGCCTATATGCACATACTATATGCCGGTGCTAAAGGAGTGAAAAGAAGTGTATTCCCTGTGTTCACAGGACTTAGGCTCTAGAGCAAAGTAGAAACCCTGATATTCTTAAATATGTAATTAAAATGTGATGTGATAGAGGAAGTAGAGATTTCTGTGGGTAAAAATAGAAGGGTCCAGTAAGAAATATAACTGAGATTGTACATAAGGTCACTGGGCTTAAAGCCTGTTCCCACAAGCAATGCTTTTTTCCAAATGTGGAGACATAGAAGCATCTTTAGGTGGTACCAAAAAAAAAAAAAAAAAAAAAAGCATGTTGTTTTTAATAACTATGTATGTATTCAACTTACCTTCTATTTTTGTCAAGGGATATGTTTTCCATTTATGGAAGTGATGTAATATTTCCTTCAAAAATACATATATTTAAGCAAACAGAGTGGTTTAAAGTAACATACCAAGTAAATAACAGTACAAGAATACACGTGGACATAATGGAAACCCTAATTGAAGTATGAAAATTTTCTGATCGTGCCAGGGACGCAGATACTGTAGTTTATTCTCATTCTGATTATAGCTTTTTTCCGGATTCCTAAAATGAGACCTCTGCTATTGACCCACTAAGCATTTGGTAAGTACAGTGTGGTAGTTCATTAAAATGTAAATTATGTTAAGTGTTTCTTCGGAAACATACAGGGGAATATGTAAATAATGAAGAACAATGAGAAGCAGCCTCTTTCCCTCAGGAACTTTGCTTTTCTATTAGTTTGAACCTTATCCATAGTCATGAATCTAAAGAGGAAACACTCTCAGTAGAAAAAAAAATCTGTAAGTAAAGCAAATGAGCTGAGGGCAACAGTGTGAGACTTCCAATGGCATCTAACTAGGAGAAAGCCATCAGGGAATGCTATTGTATTTAATGAAGAAAACTGTACCAGGGTTAAATTGTTTCAATGTTTACCCCTAATTGGATCATGTGGCACATTAATGTGTTTCTCCTAGAGTTTGTCTTACTGAAGGTGTATAAGTCAGGGTTAGATCACTTCCAGGAACAGAAACCTGACTACGAGTAATTTAAGCAAAAAAGGCAATAGAGTGTTTCCCACTAGTTTCAGGAAGGATTCTTTTTGGATCATACACCCATATCAAGATCATTCCCTGAGACCAGGGATTGATTTGTCTCAACCTGGATCACAGACAAGTTGAAAGGCATTAATGGAAGGTTATGAAAGTATATTGGCAGATTAAAAGAAAAAAAAATGCTTAGATAGGTCAGTATGAAAATAAAAGGATAGAACAGCTCAGAAGCCATGAGATTTGCCACCATGAGATAAAGTTTGAAATTTGTGGGCTTGTATTATAATCAAACCCCATCCTTCTCAAACTGGTCTTTCCCAAGTCATTCAAGACAACATTGTTGCCTAAAAAGGGTTTGTCCAAGGCTCAACCTATTGGAACCTTCCATACCATTGGACATCAATAGCTATCCCTTCTTTTTTGAAATATACTTCTTATTCCAGGATAACATTTTCATTGGGGGTTTGTCCTCTGATAACCCCTCTAGTTTCTTCTACTGATCTCTTGTCCATGCCTTTACATCTTAATAATAATTTCCTCAAGGTCCTAGTTTTCAAACCTCACATTTTCTCATTCAGCACTCTCATTTACTGTAATATAATTAAAACCAGAAGCATAGATTACTTGTGATTTTTTTCTTCTGTTATTACCTATATGCCAAGTATTATAGTAGCAATTTAGAGAAATGATTTGATATTTTCTACTCCTGACTGTAAATTCCACCTATATGTTACTGACTCTGAAATATATGCCTCCTGAATCTAGTCCTGAATACTTATATTTCCAAGGAAGTAGTGTATTCTTCTCCCTAGTGGCACACTTCAAACTCAAGTTGTCCCAAACCGGACCTTCTCCAAACCTTCTTTGTCCATGTCATTTCTGTCTCAGTAACCACCTGTGTCATCTACTTGGTTATCAACTTATAAGTCATCATTGATTCTTTCTTCTTCCTCACTGGCCACCACACGTTATTTTTAACTACAAATGTTATCTGTCATCTGGGTTTATTCCCTCAGCTTTTGCTTTAGTAGAAATTCAACCCAATGACTGTTTTTGCAAATACAGTTTTATTAGAATGCAACCACACTCATTCATTTACATATGTCCTACAGTTGCATCCTTGATACAATGGCAGAATTGAGTAGTTGCAACAGAGACTTTATAGTAAGAAAATCCTAAAATATTTACTTATCTAGCTCTTTACAAGAAAATTTTGCTGAATCCTACTCTAGGATAAGCACTTATTATCTCTTCTTTGGACTAATGCAGTGGCGCTCCATGTTGTCCCCTGGTATCCATTCACCCAGGCCTAACTTGTCCTTCACATCTACCATGGTTTATATTACCCCTGTGACAGCTCAAGTTTAAAAGGAGTTAATGCAAAAACTATGATGACTGTCCATTGCTCAGATAAAAATTGTTAACCCTATGTAAGTTCTGTGTTGCTGCATAACAGATTACTCTAAAAGTTAATACTTCTGTGGTTTGGGCAGTTCTTGTGCTGTTCTCACATGATGGCACTTGTGTGTCTGCATTCACCTGATGGATAAGATGAGAACCAGGTTGCCAGAATGGCTGGGCTGTTCCTTCTCTGTAGTTCCTATAGGGAGACCAGCCTAGATTAAGGATGGATTCTAAGAAGCAAGCCAAACCCTGCTGCATACTCTTATAACATGCTGGTTAGTGGCCCAATGGCTAAAAAAGTCACGTGGCTAAGTCTAGAATGAATATGAATGACCATATAAGAGTGACAGTCTCAGGAGGTATGACTGGGATGGGAGCTGACCAGTGCCAGTTTGCTGAACCCTCTTAGCATACCTTTAAGGATTTTCCCAGTCTGGCCTCAGATTATAATTTCCAGTTCCGTTTATGACTCATATCACCAGTGTTAATTTTTAAGGAACTATCAGCTCTTATTTGAACAAAATCTCTGAATATGTTATGCCTTTTCTTACATCTATGCCTTTCCTCATTCTTCTTCTGATTTTTTTTTCCTTCTCATACTTTGTTCCCACATCGTGCCTGCCAATTCTAAGAATTCTTCAAGATATATTATTTCAAATCTCCCTGCTTCTCTGAGGCCCTTTCTGCAGACTTGATCTTGTCTCTATACCAGCATGTAACCACTCATGGCAAAGCAAAACAATTATCACTTTGTGGCTCCTTTCTGCATATCTGTCTCCTGCTACCTTGTGAAAAAAATCTCAGGAAAGGAACTTTGTCTCAATCAAAATTTTGTATGCCCAAACCCCAAAATGATATATCATCTATTTTAACACATCTTGAACACTCCATCAGTGACTGGGGCCAGGAAGTACAGCAGGGACCTGATATTAAATAGTTTAACATCTGAAGACAATATAGAAAAAAATTCCATTTTCTCTTGCAGAGTGATTTCTAATTATGTTGGATTTTTTTTTTTTAGGGTATATAATACATGGCGGTGACAGAGGGTAAAATTCTCAGCTTTATTTCAAATCGCAGGAAACAGATGAGGCCAAAAGCATTTGCACATAAAATAGAATGGGATTATGAGCTTATTCAAGCAGGGAAGAAGGTTTTATCTGTGATAATGCCTTAGTGCTGAGAAAAATAAAAGTGATTTCTTGTTAAGCAACATGGATGTTGAGAAACCATGGTATTTTTAAGCTCATAGTGTTTTTTTCTTTCATTATATTAAGTATGAGCAGAGAGCTTCAACTCAGCAAGCGTTGTTAAGCACTTTCTGTTGAATGTGTGGCAATGAGACAGTGCCTTGGAAAAAATAAAAGCATATTTATATATGTTCACAAACACAGTGATATAAATCTAAAGGTTTCTTTCTACTTAAAAGTTTATGTAGGAGAGAAATTATATATAGATATAGATATAGATATGACACAAGACTAAAGATGACCAATTACTGCCACAGAAGCATGAAAGTTCTGAGAACAAAGGGGAAGAAAGAAGTTCCAGATAAGATTTAGGTAATGGCTGCAATTCTAAACATCTTCCTTTAAGAGATGAAGATTGTTATAAAAACACAAATTACCATATTTTGATTAAATAATAACTTAAATCAGACCATACCCATGCAGGTCAAATACAGTCTAAAGACTGGCTGGCCTGGGTAAGTTTTATCCAGATAATTGTACTTAAAAACTAGGAGGTTTCAAAAAAAAAAAAAAAAAAAAAAAACTAGAGGTTTCAAGTGAAACTGCAGACCTCTGAGTGACTGAAAAGCATTAGAAAATTTGGCAACACAGCAGCTCCGTTCTTTTATGCCAATGGACAGCAAGAGCTGAGTATTAGTTGTCGTTTAGGCTGGGCATGAATTGCCCTGCTTCCCTCCTTCACCACACCGTTACACCTGCCCCACTGCATGTTATCCACTTAGGTCTCATAGCATTGCAGTAAGCAAGCCCAGAAAGGTTTGAATTTTATTGTTTTGAAAACTAACTCATGTGGAGATATTGACATTAACATATCCTCTTACAATGAAACATTCTCGGCTACATTTCCTTCACTTATTAACTATTATCTCCAGTGTTATGTGTCTAGGTTACCAGAACTTCTAGCTGAGAAGCTGTTTGTTATCCCTATGAGAATCTTTTTTTCCTTTCAAATGGTATATATTAAATTGTCTTCCCCACGAAATGAAATAGTTTCTTTGACCAGTTGCTTGGGTCTGATGTAAAAATAGAATCATACCAGAAGAAGTAAATTAGCATTTCAACAAGAATATTTTCACTAGTTGTACTGTATTTAACACAGTTGCTAGGCAGATTTGTGGATGACGAAACCTTCTAGAACATCATTTAGACTTCACTTAATGGTAGGAAATAGGGCTGAAGGTATCATGTGAGAAAGTAACCTGTAGAATATTAATTTGAGTAAGAGAGGATGCTTTCATTAACAAAAGATTATTTCAGAAAGGCAATAATACATGGAAAGTTACATGTAAATTTAGTGCTTTTAAAGCTATAGATGGATCAGTTGCCAACAATAACAAAAATATATAGCACAGAGATTATTCCTAAGTTCACCAAAAAACCCCACTACTTTTTCATAGCCTCTAATGATATCCAAATTGGACTCATGGATGCCTTTAAAATTTGGCCCTTGTTTCAGCTCAAATTAATTAGTTATAAATTACTGAGAAGAGGGACATATAATTGAAGCAACGATGACAGGCTTTTACTAACAATAGTGTGAGTAACTTAACAGAGGCCCTTGAAATTTAGTTAATTTGAACTCTAATGGATCATCATACCTATAGAATATAATTCATTTGATGGCAATTGCTATTCATAATAGGAACTCTTTATGAAAATTGGATATTTGAGTTAAAGTACATTCATAGCCAAGAATAAAATTTATTTGATCCATAAGACAGACTTCATCAAGAATTAAATGTTCAGTCTTGAGAAATCTATATTAGAAAATGAATTATGAATGGCCTTTCAAGATTGAACGTATTATCTTATGTGTAACTTTACATTTCTTTTGGTCATTTACTGTGTAACTTCCACAACCTTAGATACAAACATTTCATGTTGTTAACTAAATATAATGTATGCTTCCTTTTTGTTAAGCAGGTACACTGTAATTATTTTGGGCATCAAAAAACTTCCTTCTAAAATTAGTAGAATACAAAGATCCACTTTGAAAAGTTTCTCTAAAACAGTAGTTTAAAAAAAATAAATAAAACAGTAGTTTTATATAAAGGATACTAGGCTTTAAGATCATTGTCATCAAATGGGTTAGAAATACAATTTGGCATTAAGACTTGTAATATTTTTATAAATTGGTTTTCTCTTACATTGAACCACCTCATCTTTGTGCTGGATTATATATGCTTCTAAACCCCCCTTCTATTACCTCACTCCTGTATGCTTTTAACTTATGTATCTAGTATCAGATCTATATGAAATGGTCCATAGAGCCAGACACAGTAGATAGACAAAAAAGGATTGTCAGAATTCAGTGACTATGTATTGTGTACTCTATATACATATATATGGATTTTGTAAAATTATCAGCTCATGTAAACTTTAATCACTTAAGTTGTCAATGGAATATGAACAGTTTTGAAATTATATTTAAAAGCCAATGTTGATATGTAAACCTTGGATATTAAATGCACACAATGTAATTTGGTAATTACTAAGAGGATAAAACTATCTTTTAATTAACAATATTTAATATTTACTGGATATAGAAAGAAAAAATATACTTTGAAATGCATTGGTTATTTCTAATATGGCAATCTTATGTTCAAATTTCATTACTGAGATACATGTGTTTAAACACTGCCCAGGAATAACTTTATGATGATTACAGTACTTGTAGACCATGGATCAGAGCTAGAAGAAACATTTATCTCCCATATTCTATGAGGAATCCCTTCAGATGACAAGAAATTGAGTAATCCTTATTTGTATGACATCCGCACATTATAGCTAGAAACTGCTGTTTAATTAGGGAGGCGGCTTCATGTTGTGTTGAAGAGTGTGGCTTCTGAAGCTAGAATTCCGGGCTCAGCTCTGTAGTAGCTGTGTAACTTTAACAAGTCACATAACCATTTTGTGGCTTGGTTTCTACATTTACAAAAATAGATGTAAAAATTAAACGTACTTCATAAGTTTTTCATAATAATTAAATGAGTTAATATATGTAAAATTCTCAGAACAGCACCTGGCCCTTAGTAAGTTCCATGGAACTGTTTCATCAAAAAAATAAGGATTTTTTGGAATACTATATTGGTATAAATAAGACCTATTTCATCCTTAGAACTGTATATTTACGCATGCATACAATGATTTAGAAATCTGTCTCTTACTAGGCAGAGTAATAATGAAAATCTAAGGGTAAATGGTTATGCAGCCTTGTGCAAGTCCCGACCTTCTCTAGCTATGAAATGGCAAAGTGGGTCTACATGATTTCTGAAGAACTTTCCATCTTCAAAGAAATATATGATTCCATAGATTTGTTCTGCTACATTCAAGCAGAATATTTTATATTGACAGTAGACCAATACAATGAAAGCAAATAAGTAATTCATTATGATCCTTGTTAAATAATAGATGATCAAAACTATTGAAAGCAATATGAGCTCGTATCTTTATTTCATTATATTTCAATATCCATAGGCAGGCCCCCATATCATGTAGATTAATTAGGTCTAGAACTGGACCCAACAATGTATTAATCTTAATAGTCATTGCAGTATTATGCAAATTAAAAGGTTTCCACTTAGTCTGATAGCATCAAGAAGGACTCTATAAAACTCAAAGATTTGTCTTAGCTCTAAATGCAACTTTCCTTCCTTATTAATCCACCAACATGCATCCTAATGGGAGTTAAAGATATTCGATCTTGTAAAAATCTTGTCTTACATTATTTTATTATTTATTTATTTATTTATTTTATTATTATTATTATTTTTTAGTATGAAAAGACGGAATATAAAGCTGCTTGAGAAAACAGTGGGCAATTAGATCAAACGTAGATAAAGGTGTAAATAAGTCATTTTTATTCAATATACTATAAATCAAAACCCTTCCCTTCCAGTTTGTTGATATATAGGATTTGGAATTTGGGTCATTAATATTGGTAATTAGTAAAGCAAGAACAGAGAATTTTCACAGCACAACTTTTTATTTCTGTAAAACCATTCAAGGCTATCTCCAGTCAAGCCTCTGCACTAAAAATGTTATTGCATTGTAGGTTTTGTAATTTATCAGCTTTGAACATATCCTTAACATATAACCATTTAATTTCTACTTTCATTTATATAACGCCAAGACAATATATCATAATTTGAATATTGAAAGAGGAGCTTGAGGAGCACCTGGTTGGCTCAATCAGTTGAGCATATGACTCCTGGTTTTGGCTCAGGCCATGACCTCATGGGAGGTAGGACTGAGCCCCCTGTCTGGCTCCACGCTCCAGGGAGAGTTTGCTTGGGGATTGTCTCCTCCGTCCCTCTACCCACTCGTGTGCTCTCTCTTTCTTTCAAATAAATAAATAAATCTTAAAAAAAGAGAGAAAGAGAAACTTGCTTACACTTTTCTAGCCCTCGGGAGAACATAATTAAGGTAGTACTTCTGTGCTTAGAATTAGAATAAATGAGAAATGTGTGTCTTAGAGTGTGACACTTCATGAATCCCAAGAGTACTTTAAACTTGGGTACACTTTGGTTCAGTGTTAGACTGACATCTTTCCCAGACCTAATTAATTGAGAGAACCCTAGATACAAATGGAGGTTATGCCCTACTTTGTGCCTGAGGAGAAATGCAAGTGGAATGGAAGAAGCAATCAGATGAGCAGAGGAAACACATGTGACAGATGAAGTTTCTCAGGATTCCTGGACCCCGGTAGCCCTGAATCTGCTCCAGAGGCTCAAGAGCACACCTCTTCCAGCATCTTTCCAATAAATTGCCCCTTTAGCTAAAGGCAACCCAAATAAGGTTTCGATTACTTTCAACCAAAGGAGTCCTAACTTGGCTTCTATTTGTCAAGACACTACTCTGAGATGATAGTGACTATGTAGCCTTCCAAAATTTTCAGCTTTTTTTGTAAAACTCTGTATAGAGTGTCTGATTATATATTCTATAACAAATACATGATCAGTTTGAGAAAACCTCCTGTAATAAAATATTTAGACTTAACTACCTTTTTCCCCTTGCAATTTAAGGTCTTATTTTCAACTTAATACCCTCATCCTGCTTACTGTAATCACAGGAGTCTGCCAATTCCTATGGTTGAATGGCTTTGATTCTCAGTGGTCTTTCAGTTCCTCCCCAAGAGGATTTTGACTGGCTTCCTTTCCATTACGCTTAGAGTTTCTCTGTGAAACAGTCACAGTGAGTATCCAATACCCCCAAAACAACTCTGTGATTGTTGTAAACTTGAATACATGAATCTTGTGAAAAGTGGCTTTACAAAGTAGTATAAACCACTAGTGCTGTAAACTCCCCCCTGGTTTCTCTATGCTTAGTACTCATTGGATTCTCAGTCTTCATATATTGATAGATTGACCCAAGTCTTGATCAGATGCATTAGTCATACTGAGGTAACAGCCTCAACCATCTGAGTTTGATGTACTGCCATAGAATCAAGATCACTTAATATCATGAAAACTGCCTGGCGTATCTTGCACTTCATTCAGATTCACAGTATAATCTCAGTGGTCCATTCTTTTGCAAAGCCTGCGTACTAGAATATGCAAGTAGATCTTCTAGAATTTAACTAAGAATTAATATGTCTGACTGAATCTGTAGATATTACAGGACATGCATTTACAGTGTTCTGCTGATGCCAAGAGCGCTATGCCTGTATTATGAGCAGAATTTGTATTAGAAGCTGCTGCTTTCATTTCTGTGACACATATTGATGCAGTCTCTCTGGCCTGGACTTTTTCTTGGGCCATTATAAATTGTCAATTTGGTTCCGTTTCTAGTCCCCATTGGAGGGCTTCATCATGACTCCACACACGATGATCTTGCAACATGCCTGCTAATAAATCCTCTAAATTACAGCATTACGAAAAATGGCACAGCTCTGAAATATCAGAAGCAATGTCCTCACCAAGCTGAGGATTCAGTTGGTAGAATTTACGTCTCAGAACAATAACTAATAGTGCTGCTTTGGCGTGAACGTCCAATAACCTTACAGACACATCAGATGCCTTATTCATGAAATTCCTGAGGCAGGAATATTGAAGGAGCATGTTGTAACATTGTACAATTCTGATTAAGGCCTTCTATTCTCTTGTTATATAAATACATTATGGGAAATTAGAATAGGGAAGCAACACCAGTTCTCAGAGCCTAATAATTACTCTACCCCACAGACACCTCTGACATTTTCTGTACAGTATCCTTTAGCATATAAAGGAACTACAGGAAGCCACCTGTCAAGAAGCCCTTGCCTGTGGCAAAAGACAGCCATTCTTTTGATATATATTTGATTATAGAGTAGATGGAAGCATTATGGAATAGTGACAAAATGGTGGATTGAGGGTTGGAGGACTTGGAGTCTATCTGCCAAGTTTACAATCTCAAAAAGAAAAAAAAGAAAAAAAAAACTTTGAATTTAAACTGGCTATCTTAATTTAAAAGGAAAAGATAAACTTGAAGAATTTTCAAGTTTTCTTTGTTCTAACATTCTCTGAATAGAAAAAACTTCTCAGCTTGATAACTATTGTCATCCTCCCTACACTCTGTGTGTCCTGTCTTGGTCTGAAGTGTACTCATCAGTATGACTGAGCCTCAAAAGTGCTTGTCTATCAATGACACTAATAAGACATCAAGGAAACAAATGTGTCACTATGTTTATCCATATTCTGTCTTGAAATCCATGTATCCAGTCACATACAGCACTATTCTAATAAATCATATTATCAAAACAAAGTCTAGAATCTAGAATAAATAACTACTTTTTCTGTTTGCATCTCCTTCATAAAATTACCAGGCTTTATTTATGTAAATATTGCTACAAGAAATAGCTTCCAAATCAAGTATTTTTTTTCTGAAACCAAATTCCTCTTTTTAATATTGCTCTTAAGAAATTGAAGAAAATGTTCTCAATGGGGAAGCATACATGGAAATTCCATAAGGAGACAGCAGTCAGGAGCTTAATAATATCACTGCCATACTAAATAGGACTTAAATTGAAGAGGTGGAGAGATGTCTTCTTGGGACTTGTATCTGGTAAAATTGAGGGAAGTTGTATGTTAGGATCCGATCTGCATATTATTTAGTATATAATGGAAATGAAACCGTCTTAAATATAAATAGAAACAGAAACCACTTTAATACTGGTACTTCAAACTAGAGTATAAATAATACATCCTTATAAAAAAGAATCAGCTCCAGGCTTGATTTTAAAACATCTAACATTTTTTTTTATCAATAGTTACATACTTTGCATGCTCTAAATATTTAAAATGTCATTTGATCAAAAATATCTCACTATGCCACTTTTTTTTGTTTCAAGTTCTTATTTAAATTCTAGTAGTTAACATAGTGTGATATTGGTTTCAGGAGTATATATTAGGGATTCATCATTCATATATAACACTCAGTGCTATTATACTGCTTTTCAATGGCACAGAGAAATTATATAGACCAGTAATATAAGTAAATACCTCAACTAAATACTTTAATCATATTAGGGTTATCATATTTGGCAAATAAAAATCCAGGACATTAATTACAATTAAATTTAAATTTCAGGTAAACACTAAGTAATTTTAGTGTAAATATTTCTCCTGCAATATTTTTTATATTCTTATACTAGGGAAATGTTTATTTTTTATTTTTTATCTGGGAGTCAAACTTAACTAGGTGTTGTGTATTATAAGTGACAACCCTTCCTATATACCTAGGGATAATTTATTTTTTTTATTTTACTTTTAAAGATTTATGTCTATAAAAATATGGGGACTTATACATTAACTTTAACACTGTGATCACAATAAATATACTATTGAAAAATTGAATGAAACATAAGAAATTAAATGACAGATATTTTGTTTTTTTGAGAAAGGAACTGGTTGGATATAATGTTCTACAAGCCTGAGAAACTCCAATTTAATTTTTCTTCTCCATAGTACAGTCAAGCATTGATACTGTTCTAACAATTAGTATTATTTAAATGTATAATCAATAGCCCTTGAAAGTGCCTAGCTCTTACAGAATGTTCAGACTGACGATGGCAGAAATAAGCATCTACATGCATAACTGGATTTGAGCGAACAATCAATATTCATATTCAGAAATATTCTTTTACACTATAAATTAAAGTGGAACATTATGGGAGATATTTGGAAAAGTTAGAGATTAGTGGAAAAATAGAACAAATCTAAAAGACATTGAAGGTCATATCTTATGAATGTGGTTTTGGAGTACGCTCTTTTGCAAACTGACTCACTGGATGTTTTTCTTAACCTCACTGTTTCCTATGACTTTATTACATTCTTTGAATATATTCTAGCATCAAATGTTCTTTGAATATTCTCTTAATAATTTCTAAGTTGTGTGAATTGAAAGGACCACTGCAATGAAAATCTATTTTCCTTGTTTTTTTTTCCCCTGTTACTTCCCCATCCTAATCCTTTTTATGCATGGTAGCCATACTAATCTTTGAAATAATCAAATATGATCTTGTCAATACACTCCTTAAAATTTCCTCAAAGCTTTCTTTTGTTTTTAGGACAAAATTCAAAGGCTTAACATGGCTTGAATCATTTGGCTCTTCTGCCTCTCTAGACTTAACATCTGCACCTCTCCTATTCTTCACTATGTCCCACTCTTACTTGACAAATCTGGAGTTGCCAAAGTCACTAGGCATCATCACCATTTCTGCATTTTAGATTGATCGTAGAATCTCAAGTTGGAGTAATCAGGGTTATGGTCACAGGTAATGGGGATCTAGTAAGAATGTACATGAGTGCTTCTTACTCTAGATTTCACCCTAATAGTATGTCTTATGCATTGACATTCTTTATTATTCAGTGCATTTGCTGCATTCCTCAACTCTTTTTTTTTTTAATTTTAGATTGGCTACTTAATTATTGTGTCTTACTATTTATCTTGGCATTCTTGATTTAGGTTGTTTTCTAACTCAAATTATTTGATCAACTACTTGGCAAATGCTATTTTAGGCAATATGGAATATTTCCTCATGTGTAGTCTTCCCTAAAACCAACTTTCAGCCTAGTCTAAGCAAATGGTTCTCAAGCTTGACCAGGCATCAAAAATTAATGAATGGCTTGTGAAAACACAAATTGCCTAGAACTATCATCGGGTTTCTAATTTCACAGGTCTGAATTAGGGCCTGGGAAGGGAGATCCTAAGTGATGCCAAAGCCACTGGTATAGGACCAGAATTCTAGAACCCCATTGCTCTGAGTTAAATTCAAATCCAAGAAGTGTGAAATGGCAAATTCCCTCCTTAACATAAAACCAACCCATTCACTAAGCCCTGTTTTCTTTCCTTAGTTATCTGAACTCCATTCAGAGAAATACTTACGATATCTTAAGTAATATTAATCCTTCTTTACCTGAAATTGTTTCTATAAAATCATTTCTCTTTTCTGCTTTCAAACTAACTCATTGGAACAGATGCAAATATGTCTTTGCATATGTTCAGTATTTTCACCCTTCTACCTCATCAACTTATTTTTAAAACCTAACCGACACCCTCATGCAGTACAGGGCAAAAAAACACAAAATGGTGCCTTCTGCTGCTTCATCGTCAGCAATCCCCCCTCCCCCGCTCAGATTACCCGCAACCTCCCTCACAGTCTGTCTTTCTCTCGCCAGGCTCCTACTTGTCCTCAAGATAACTCTGCAAACACAGTCCTAAACTCAGTTTGAAAGGCTGTAAGTGATCTGCAGTTCATGTCATGAATTGATCTAAGAATGAGTCCCAGTTAAACCCAGTCCCTCCTGGAGGAGGGACTTAGAATTTTAGTCTACCCCAGTTTCTGAATTAATTACATCTGGAGATTTCATCTGCCTTCGACTAAATTGCTTTGTTCCTAATTCTTAGGTGGTTTGATTTTGTCAAAGACTGGAAACTAAAACCAAAACAACAAAACAAACAAACAAAACAAAAAATCATCATTGAAAGAATGATTTAAATGCTGCTAGAAGAATTGCTAAGAGCAGGAAATGGCACAGGGATCCAGTCCCTGCCTCAGTTCAGGCATGACCAGAATAGATCCGAAGAGACAGGACACAGAGTCCCTGCAGGCTTTGGCAATTTTAGCTATATCTAAGGATTTTTCCTCTACTCAGCTCCTGTTTTCAAATCAGTCTCTGTCTTCCAGGCCTACCTGCTCCCCCATAACATCTGAATGAGCATATTCATTCATTCTTTCACCTGATGAAAATTTACTGAACACGTTCTATGCCCCACAGATTAAACTAGGAGTTTTTAACCTAACAACTAGATATGATCCTTGACCTCAAGAGACTCACAGAATGGAATGGGAAACAATTATATAAGGAGATCAGATGCCAAAATTTAGTGCTATGTTACACCTCTGGACAGGAGAGTGTAGGAACACAAGAATAGAATAATCCATTTTTCCTGGAAAGAATTCATGAAGACATCATACCTGTATTTGACTTTGAAAGACAGTCTGCTGCTGGGAAGGATCAGTTACTATAAACAACACAAGTGAAATGCCTCAATACTATGACATTAGGAGCTTAATTAGTGGAAGAGTTGTGTCAAGAACTCAGGCATTCTCATTGCAGGTCCGGTCTTATATACAATCCCAAGTTGGATGTTTCCCTCTCAGCACAAAAGTCAAGATGCTTGTGTTTAATCCAGAACTTGCTGGCTGTACAGTTTTGTTTTGTTTTTTCCTGAGTTGCATGATCAGTTGTACTATAAAATCTCCCGAGTGGAAAAGGAGATGAGAGATCTTACAGGATACTCTGCCAAAATTCCACACATTTTTTGTATTTAAGCATTTATTATTTATTTAAAATTTCTGTTTTATGTAGAAGGAAAACAATTTAAGATTGTTTTTTTCTGAAACCCACCTACGTTTATTCCCTGAGCTCTTATTTGCAAATATTAATAATAATAATCTGAGATTCATTCCATATTTACATTAAAATTTGGATCATTTCACTGGAAAGTTTCAGGCTTTTTCTTTGGGCAATTTTTTTTTTATTTTTTATTTTTTGGGGGCAATTTTTTTTAACTTATTGAAACCAATGATCATTAAAGATTACCACTAAGATACTTCATCATTGCTGCTTAAAGAAGAAAATTGAAGGAGATTATTCTCTTTTGTAAAACTCTGAACTTTTCAGCAAAATGTCATTAACATGAATTCATAGGTTTATTTACAAGTGAATAGAACAATAAGTAATAGTAACACAAAGAGTTTAGAAGATAGAAGGTGAGGGTTATAGTAGTTACAGTCTATTAGCATAAATAACCAGGCATGTCTATTCTCAACCATGATAATCCAGCTTTGTGAAAATAATCTTTGTAAACAAATTCCCTGGAGAAGCATACTGCTCTTAGGGAAGACAACACTAGATTGCAGAAACAAATTAGCCCTAACACTCAGTGACTTAAAAGCTTTCTATTGGTGTGACATGTTTCATCTGTCCTATAGCTATAAATATATATATATATATATATATATATATATATATATATATAGAGAGAGAGAGATAGAGATAGAGAGAGAGAGAGAGAGAGAGAGAGTGGAGATATATATATTGGATTCCAAGGTACCCAAGGTGAGGAGGAGAGGGCTGAGAGTTTCTCTGGACATCTTTTAAACCTGTGCAACTCTTCTGCCCACAAGACTGGAAGGCAATGGTATAACTCCAACCTAGCTTCAAAGGAATGTGGGAGAGGAAAGTGGGAAGCACATAGCATTCTCCCAACAAAGCCTTAATTTAACAGTGGCACAAAATCAATACTCTTCTCACACTCACCCCTTCTTCTACCTGGGTCCTTTTTCCCCAGCCCACAACTCATCTTTACTATTACCTGACTACTAACCTCTTTGAAGATTAATCAATGATGTTAAAGAGAGAGAGGAGGGAAAGGATGGGGAGGTGAGGAGGGAGGGAGGAGGAGAAACAGCTGTATTAGAATCTTTCTTGCCATTTTTCTTGATACCCACTGCTACTCTCCTGATGAAGACACTGCTTTGTTACCTCCCTGGCCTGACTCTAGTTTCGCTGCAGGATCATTCGCTAACTAGTGCCTGATGATTTTTCATCTTCTATGGGGTAGTTCACCCTTCACCTAATAAACAAATCACCTTATCCATATAGCCTCATTCAGATTTTCCTGATTTGTGAGACCTCCTCCTGAATTTTAGGGTTGACAGGGAAGTATATTTCCTACTCTCTTCATTACATGAACTTCTTATCTACCTAATAATGTTTGTTTAGATGGTCCCCCAGATTTCTGAGTTCTCTTCACAGCTGAATTATAAACTTGGTGAGTTGTAATGTGTCCTACTTATTGTGATATTCCTAATGCCTAGAAAAGTGTGCGATATATAGAAGATGTTCACTAAGCATTAAGTAAATTAATTCATTGTTTCATACAAATAATTTTCCTCATATCACTTAGCATATTATGTATATAACACAACCTCCATCAGCATTTCCAGATTGACTGGTTCTCCTTTTAAATGCTTCAAGATAAAACAATGTCTGTGGAAGGGGATATGTAGGTTGGATTTTAAACACATTTTATAATTGCGATTTTTGTTTTAAAATTTGAGTTTACTTGTAATGAATTATATCTATTTTTTACACATTTGGTTTTCAAATACATACAGACAAATTTTCAATGCAAACATGGAATTCTCTTCTGTAGCTTGGCAAAAAAATATAAAAGCAATGATGCAACTCCTTGGAAACTTTACCCCAATTTTCCATTCTAAATATATGCAACCAGGAACAATGAGAAGAAATTTGGGGAAATTTACTTGACAATGTTTAGAGAATTGTTCAAGATAACAGCACAAGCAAAACTTAAATCGGAGTGTATTAAATGTAGTATGTAGAATGCCGGCAGAAAGGTTTTGTGTTTAAATCCTCAGGGAAGTTACAACTCTTATAAAAACTGATGAAACTTATAATTCCAGGCAACTTTCTTGGTCTGAAATGCCTTACTTTTTTAAAACAAAATATACTAAATCTTATAAAATATACAGCTGTCGTCTTTAATTTATATACATGTATGTATGTATACACTGTCTTCCTTTTTAGTATTTATCCCAGAGATTGTGTCAGATACTACTCACTTTTTGGAGTCTCCTAGAATCCACATGGCAGGGACATTGAAGTCTCAGTCTCTAAGGACTTATCTATAAAAGCCATATGTAGTAGATTCAGTTGATCAAAGAATTTTGCTAATAAGACTTGGAAAAAGTCATGTTGATGTGGAGTTTGCCAGGATTAAATGTTTGGTTCCTGGAAGATTAGTTGTTTCAAATCTAATTCTTAAACCAATAAGCCATACTCTCATTGTAGAGAAATACAGAGTAGTCATGACAAAATAAAGTTAAAACTATGAAAACAGTCTGTCTTCTCTAGAGAATCCTAATGATCTCATTTCTGCCAGAGACTCCTTGTCTTTCTTCATTTGCAGACATTGTCAGTAACAATCAGGCTGAGATCTGAGGCTTGCAACGATGCTGGAATAGATTTTCTCTCACAAGAAGTGGCTTGGGGTCCAGTTGAAGAGTTATAGGGACTTCGAAGGTAGTACAGTTCACTGCTGTCTACCCACAGAGTAAATTCTTATGAAAATCAGAGGGTTTTTTTTTTCCCCTAGTCTTAAATCTTCCCAGAAAAGGATGTTCCTTTCCTTGGCAACCTACTGCAACTTCACAAACAGTTCTCACTTTCTTATAGGGCACCTTGAACCCTCCTACCCCATAGTGTTTCGTTGACTTCAAAAGACCACTTATGTTTATTTAAAAGGTAGTCATTACATCATCAGCTTGAAAATTCTCTCTTTTCCAGACTGAGCATACTGTATTTCTTTGACTTTCCCTTAAAGGCCATATGGTCTCCTACATTCATGCTCCCCCTTAAATGCAGCCAAAGTACTGCATTTTCTGTTAAGTTTAGTACTAAACTGTTTCTAAATGATTGTGCTGAGTGAAGATGCTTAGTTCAGAGGTGATGTAAATGGATAGATCAGGAAAAAATGAGTGCCAGTAGTATTTTGGGTTTCTTTTATTTTTGTTATTTTTTGGGTACCCTCCCAGGGATGGTAAAAGCCAAAATGCTTCTTCCTTTTGTGTCTTATGACCATTTATCAGACAACTGGTCTTCACACTGACTGTGGTCAAGGAAGATATGTCTTTTCTATAAACAGAAAAATGGTCCTTGTGAACATGGAATTTATCATGACTACTAAATGTCACATAATAACATAAAAATATTGTATGTAACATATTTCCCAATAATTATAATTTAGTTATCATAGTAAAAATTGCTAATAGGAAGGGAATGATTTTGTGGGAGAAAGAACAGTAACTTTAGAGTTGAACTAGGTTATAGTTCTGGACGTATACGTACGTGTATGTGTGTATATATGTATATATGCATATGCATATATGTGTGTATCTCCTCTAAACCAGTGTTTATGAAGCCCCTATTGTGTATAACAAATTTTCCTCAAAACATTTAATCATTTAAATGGATTCTAATATCCTTTCAATAACCCTATGAGGTAGCTGTTGTTGTTCCTATTTTATGCACAGTGAACCTAAGAATCAGAAATGCTGGACATTTTCTTAATGTCATATAACTAGTATATTAGAAGTCAGGGACATTGTAGTGTCCTCTATCCAACACTCATTCCTCCACATCAGAAGCACCTCCTGATAACATCTGTAAACCAAGTGTGAATTCAATGTCTAAGGCATTCCTCTATGAACCTTTTTAGCTCAACTTTCTACTTTAGTTCTTTGTGGGGCAAGTACTGGGAACTTCTCTTTCCCCAGTACATCAATTTACAATTTCCAGTAGCTTGCACATATGTGTGCACAGACAGTGGGAGACCTAGAGGAAAGAATGAACAAGTTGTGATATTGAGGCAGCTCTGCCCACAAAACTACACTTCTGAAAATAGTTTATAATAGAATCCCCATGTTCATCTCACTCCAACTTAAAAAAAAAAAAGGTGCAGACTACTATCTCATTATCTCAAATATATGTGTTCCCCAGTTTATAGATGTGAATGGAATATCCTTTACCTCTCAACTCCTTTCCCTTAGCCAACCTAGAAGATACACCCTGGGTGAACACAATATTCTGAAGTCTGTAGACTGAGGAAGTTATTTCCGTCACTTTAGTTATTGCATTGCCTATAAATCAAAGTAATTTAAAGAGGGCCAGCCTTCCAGTCATGCCATTGCTGATTTCTAGGTTAGTGGTGCTGCAAGTGTGGCCAAATAATGTGTCAGACGTTAGAATAGACAGCAGCTTTTGCTCGGCAAATTATTAATTCTCAGATGTCTACTTTTTAATTTCCCGTACATTTCAGATCAACATTCTCTCCCACCCTTAACAGTATTCCTTCAGCACATTTTTCATGCCTTTTCCAATAACTTGACCATTATGTTTGTCTTTTAACTGTGAGGTTAACATTGTTCTCTCCTCACCCTTTAATTGTATTGGCGATCAGTGCTTTTACTGCATGATTTATCTAGGTTTTATGTGGCTTGAACCAGAGTTGACTCAGTTTAGGTAGAAAAGACTTGCTACAAAATGGGCCTTGTCATTTTAATCTCTCTAAGAACAGTTTTATTATCTGCTATTTCATTTTGTGGTTAGTGCCACTAAACCTTATTTTGTGTTCCAAGGGGCTTTGCTTATCCCTCCCATATGAGGCGTAAGAGCTATGATGCTCTGGCTTTCATTCTTTATTTTTCCTTCAAGCTTTTCTCATGCCATCCCTCTTCTTTTTCATATCCTCTATGACTTCTTCTTTCTAAAATAAATAGCTTGCCCAGGATTGTGCTACCTAGGAAAATATCCACCTCAAAGTGATTTAAGAAAGCCTGTATATTTTGTCCATGACACTCCTGTTAAGATCGCAGTCATTTTCTTGCGTGGAGAATTGCATGTAGGTAATCAGAAAAGTACCCCCCCACACACACACACACACACATACTTTCCTTTGTGCCTTGTTTTATCTATAAGCATGTGTGCCCCAGTTTTTTTGCTTGGAAATTTGTAGACACACCCTCCCTCAACCGCACGGTCTGGAAAACACTTACTTAAACATATGTAATCCCCACAACAACACTTTAAGATTGGCAAGAGTTTGCTGCTTCCCTCATTTGTAGATGAGGAACCAGACTCAGAGAGTTAGTGAACTATCAAGCGTCATATAACAAGCAAACGGCAGAGTAGAAAGTCTGTTGTCATTTCAAATCCAGACTTTTTTTTTTCGTGCTACACTGACAGATTACACTTGCTAAAATGATCTTCCGTGTTGGATTGCACACACATTTCAGGAATCTAGCTTCATAGCAAAGTAAAATAACTTCTTATTTCAACCTAAAACAACTTTTCAACAGTACTATGGACAATTAAAATATAAGATCATTGAATAGTATTATTAATTCTTACTCTGGGTCCCCTGCAGAAGCATTCAGGACTCAAGACAATTACTTGTTTCTATTTTGCCATTTTTCACCCAGGCATATTATCTTTCATTGTCTAGTAATATTAGAGGCTGTAGCATGTACATGAAAAATGCCTATGGAATACAAGCCTTCATAATGCCATTTTATGGGGTTGCTTCCTTGGGAGATAGTTAACTGCTATTGGTTATTAGAATTATAGCACTGCATTTAAGAGTTGAAAGTGAATTTTAAAGTGTTTGGAAAGCATCCCTAATTCAAAGCCAGTTTTATTATGTTTTAAAATAGATTCTACAGTTCACTAATCTAAAATACAAACTACATACCCTATAGTGAAAGTAAGATGAATATTCAGTGCAGTATTTAGTTTTTAAGTTAATTATGGCATGCTCACGCCTTTTTAGAATCTTTATTATCAAGCTACGAATATCAGTGTTGGGGACACCTGGAAACTCATAAACTCCAGTGCATAGTATCTGAATGCAGATATTTAAAAAATGAAACGCATTAGATCTCAGTAAAATACACCTAATGATACAATTATTATTGCCAGTACTTTAAATAAATGAAATTTAAATTATTGCACAGGAGTCTAATTTTCTCAATAGTGAGGAGAAAAAGATAATTGAAAGTTAATGAATAATAGAAAGTATACCTCGATTCAAAGTGTTTATAGCTATTGTTTGCCTCAGTGGGTATTTAGTAAACTAACTTCAGCTCTGTTTTTAACAAACAATTTAACAAACATTTATTGGGCTTATACTACTATGCACCAGACCCTGAAGATTCAAACTCGGCTCCCCACCATTAAACAACCTAAACAACCCCCCCACCACCACCACAACAGCAACACTCTCATTTGGACACAACACTCTGTGTGAAGAATGAGATGAATGAAAAGTATTGTGAGGACAGCAATGGAATATAGAGATTTATTCCGATTCTATTAGCAGTGGGATTGAAGTATTTTTTGGGAAAAAAAATATAGAAGGTACCACAGGATCAAAGCTGAAGGATGACCAGGAAGGACAAATCTGATAGAATGAAAAGAAAATTAGATTTGGGTAACCTACAATCTGTATAAATCTATCTTTTACTCATAGGGACATTAAATCTTTTGTCAGGTAAAAACAAAATATGTTTAGTATACTCTAAATCAAAATAATAACCTTAGTATTAGATTTAAATATTTGTAGATATTGGATGAATATATCTGTAATTACTGTCATTGTCAGCAACTCATAAAGGAAAAACATGGATTTAGAAACTGGTTCTTTTTTTTTTTTTTTTTTTTTTTTTTATTTAGAGACTGTTCAGAAGGAATATGGGGATGTGGGCATGAATTTCTCTATAGTGTTCTGTTTTTGTTGTGATTGACGCTCTTGAAGACCAAGTAAATTATTGCAGGTGATTAAAGTCATTGGTTTACAATTCAGTCTGGCTCAAAGCTTCTTTCGTGAGTCATCATTTCCAAGGTGAATGCTTTGGGTGTGAGTTTTCAGGGTTGGGAAACATGGTTGTGTTTTCCTTTCCTCATTGCATACATCTGTCCTGTGAGCTGACCAGGCAAGTCTTAGAATGTAAGTTTGTAGCAGGGTAAATAAGTAACAAAGTGGAGGTTACAAGGGAAAGGGGAACTTTGTAAAAGCACATTGTATAAAAAATGTTAAGTATTTTCTTATTTATTAGCTTGGATATTGACTAGGAAGAGGAGGTTTTCCTGTAATAATCTTGAAGGGATTCTTTAGTAGGAAATCTAAGAAAGATAATAAGAATCATTTGAGTGGCAACTCACACAATTAACTGAGATAAAGTAAGCAATATATACATTCCATTTGTGCTTGACAAGCAAAAATAGATGCAGAGAATTTCAGAAATTGTTCAATAGGATTCTGGTATTAGGACTCCTGGTCAGTGAGGAACCTGTGGAAAACACTTGTTTCAAAATATGGCTATTGTAGCATGTCCATTTTGATCCAGCTCACATTCTTGCTTCTCTGATGGTGTCCTACTTCCGCTGATGCTCTCCCCAACACAGTGCTACTGCTAATCCCATTCTTACTTAACCTTTGCTTTAAATATATTTGATATTTTGTATTTCCAATATCACATGAGCTTTCGAATTACTTGCTGATGCTGACTCGCGAGCTCAGGAACCATTACTCTGTGTGGGTTTGCATGCTGCCTTCTGCTTTTGTGTGACCTTGGCCTCTTGTGTGTTACCTGAAACTCTACTTGTTTGTTTACATGCTCAATTTTCAAAATGTAGAAAAGAGAGCCTCAGATGCATGCACATATTTTTTGCACAAGAGTCATAGTAGATGCTTTGCTAGCCCAGTTACTTCATCCATTTTTTTCATCCATCATGATGTCTTCCCCTGTAATAATATGTATACTCCAAATAGCTTTCCTTAATTAGCATATTTTAACTTCCATTGAAGACCTGATATCTAATAGTGGTTTCTATAATTTTATGCAAGGGACGTATGCATTTCTTGATACTCTTTGGTTGCCTTAGCTTTATTCTCAAAAACTTGTGTCCTATATATATTATTTCTAATGATTTTGTTAAGCTTCTTGTTTTTCCTTCTACTGACTAATCCATTAATCTGTCTCTCATTCTTACCCCAATACTTTGATGATGCAGCTTTATCAAGCCCATGTGCTCTCTACCATTGTACACATCTTTGCCTTAAAAACAAGTTTATGTGAATGTATTCACAAGGCAAAATTCTAAGCAGTACAGAATTATACAAAACATTCTGGTGTCCCTTCATTTCTTCCCCACCTCTCATTCCCTTTCTCAGAACTAACCATTTGCTAGTTTAGAATATGTTTTCCGAGGCATATTTCTGTGTATTTGCATATATACATATGTATACAATATGAAATAGATATGTTAATTTACATAAACATATGTATTGTTCTGTAATGTACTTTATTCAGTTATCCATATGCTCCATAGGTGATTATATGATAATACATAAACTCCCACTTCATTCTTTTTAACAACTTGAAGTATTTCATAATGGAAATTATGCATTTTTTAGCCACTTTCCTACTGTAAGATCTTTAGTTGGGTTCACATTTTTTTTTTACCATTCATAGAGTAAAACAATGAACATTCTTGTCAGAATGTGTTGATATTATATGTGACACATATTCTTTTTTTTTTTAATTAATTTTATTGGTGTTCAATTTACCAACATACAGAATAACACCCAGTGCTCATCCCGTCAAGTGTACCCCTCAGTGTGACACATATTCTGATAATTTCAGGACTAAATTCCTACAATTGGAATTCTTGTGTCAAATATTTTATAATTCTAATTTTGAGAGACACTGACAGTTACCTTCCAAAAAGACTTTACCAATTTATACAAAAACTGTAAGTTTCAACATTTGATATTATTTACCAATTAATCTATGATTTTGCCAACTCTGTGAATGAAAATTTATATTTTGTTGTTTTAAAATACATTTTCCTTGTTACTGAGGTTGAATTCATTTATTTGTGTACATTCAACTTATTTTATGAATTCCCCAATACCTCTATTATATTGTTTTCTACCAAGTTATTCTAACATAATAAGAGTTTTCATATATCTGATATTAATTTGTATATACCACTGATTTAGTGGTGACTACTATCATAGTAATATATATTACTTATTTTTATATTTCTTCTTTATACAAGTAGATATTAAACCTCATTAGTTCAGAGTCCTTTTATATCTTTTTTATCATGTTCAATACTCAATGTAGACACAAATAGGCACTTAATATTGATTGTCAATTGACTATAGAGGCTACAGTGGAAAAATTAAGACAATGATCACTAGTAAAATGCTGCTGGCTCAGTGCAGCTCTGTGTTATTGGGTGACTTATTGGTTCAGAACATAGAAGGCTAGTGGATGAAAGGGACCCATAAACTCAGAAATATGACTATTAATTTTGGTCTGTTCAGTCTCTCCATATGTAGTTCATTATTTTGCACATTCACTCATCAAACAATGAGTTTATCCTCACTCATTGGTTTAGCTATTTCCATGATAATACACATGGAAAGGTGGGATAACCAAAATATTTCAAAGGCTTCTCTCAGGAAGTCATGTCTTAAATGTTATTCTATGAGGTAGCACACCAAAGCCAACTAAAGCATTTGGACACGGTCTATTTCTCAAATCACTCATTTTGCATAGTTTTTTTTTTAATTAAATTAAATTTATTTTTTTAAAGATTTTATTTATTTATTCATGAGACACACACACACACACACAGAGAGATAGAGAGCAGAGAAACAGGCAGAGACAGAAGCAGGCTCCATGCAGGGAGCCCGACGTGGGACTCGACCCTGTGATTCCAGGATCATGCCCTGGGCTGAAGCCAGGCACTAAACCGCTGAGCCACCCAGGGATCCCCTTTTTTCAAATTTTAATTCATCCTTTATTTAATAAAACATCTCCCCCCTACATATTTTTAAGCACATGAAGTTATGCACAATTTGCATGTAGATGTCAATGTTGCTAAGTGAATAGGGTACTGGTTTTCTCAGGAAGAAGGGATATATTCTAGGTTCAAGCAAGCATTTTTTTTAATGGTTCACCATTTCTCTTACTACTAGCTAGCCTATACTTCACTTCTAAAAACCTTATTAGCTTATTTGCCAGGTTCTAAGGTAATATCCAATATCCAAATATTAGCTTATTTGCCAGGTTCTAGGATAATATCCAGTGTGTTCCATCACTAGTCAAGGAGACATGGTTTGTGATTTGGAAGATTATGGCTTTCTTTAAATTACATTTTAAAAGACTTTGGGCTATTTGTAATCAGTATTATCATGCAGGTCATTGGAGAAACTGTCTTTCTCACCCATCTTGTACATACAGTCCCAAAACAACAATCTTTAATTTCTTTATCTAGGAGGGGAAGGAGGTTGGGAGACGGATGGAATAAAATATTTCTCAAAGCTATCCTTGATGGTATGTGTATGTGGTTGTGGTTTTGGCTAGAGAGAGCTAAATATATGTTCTCCAATCAAGTTCAAGTTGATTCCTCATATAAAATCCTTAGAGATATTCACAAGTATCAACGGTCACTTTACAATAATTACAATAAGTAATTTAAATGAATAATAAATGTTTTAGAATGTCTCAACTTTCAATGGGAAATTGTATTGACAGGAAAAATCAATGATCCAGCCAAACTTTCTGGATTACTCTGAATGGAAATGAACCATTACAATCATGCCACCAAGAGTCTGTCAAAATTCAAGAAAGATAAATAATTTATTAATTTAATATAAAAATAGCAGTGATATTAGTTGTACACAACTTTTATATATGTTATATGTTAGAGCTACATTTTTATATATGGTATATATACTCCACTTAATACTTACAATGCACAATTAATGTGAAAATATAATTGATGAAATATTTTAAGAGGAACATTGAAATATATGGGAGGAACAATAGGTTGGAATGAAGAAATCTTCAGTTTTTAGCGCCTGTTGCTACAAGCTACTTCAGTAAATTAAAAGAATGTCACTCACTTTTTCTAGACATAGTTTTTTTTTTTCCATCCCTAAAAGAGAGGGCTTGAACTTGGCAATATTCTAAAATCCCTTCTAGCTGTTAAATTCTATAAAGGAGTGTAATTTTACTATTTTAAATGATTACAAAGGTTTATAGCTTTTATAGCTTTGCTTTTATGACACCTTGTTGGTCATATATGTGATTTATTCCATGCAAAGTCCTGCTCAGGAATACAGCTATCCAATTATAATATTGTTTTGGTGGAAAGAGAACAATATGTTTTAAGATGCACCTTTTTTTTGATAGAATTTGTATGAGCACATTATATCAGAAATGGGCACTGCTAGTGTACATTAGTTTCTCTCAGAGCTCATTCTCCCAGTAGGCTTGTTTGTTCTCTGAATACTCTTTATCTTGAGATTGCATGGAGGAAGAAAAAAAATGTAAGGGAAATAATTACGCATGTTTAATGATTTCAGCTAAAGTTCTGTAGCTAATCTCTTTGGAATTGTGATCAAGGGTATTAAATTATTGGTTCTCTTTTCCTTTCTTTTGACACAAATGTTTAAATGGAAACAGTGTATAACATGAATTCTGTATTACTCTCTGCTATGTTAATCCAACAACTTTAGCATATGTGGTTAATTTTCTTTAGATGCTTATTTTTTACAGTTTTCCTTCTGAACTTCAGCAATCTTTTAATGTAGTGTGAGTGTGCATGTGAATATTCATACAAATAAGTAAATGTTTAATGGGTACAATGTTTCTGTTTCTGATGATGAAAAAGTTCTGAAAATGGATAGTGATGAGGCACAACATGGTGAATGTACTTAATGCTACTGAATTGTACATTTAAAAGTGGTTAGAATGATAAATTTTATGTTAGAATATTTTACTGCAATAAAAAAATAGTATAGCAAGACCATTGCATTAATTATGTCTGGAGTTATATTGGTAAATTCAAAGGAAGGCACTTCCCTAGAAAATAAAGACTTAGAAAATATTTCATATCTAATATTTGAGGCTAACTTTTTTTTATGCTGGATTCTAGATTCCTAACTATCCCCAAGCAAGTCTGCAGTAATAATGATTTGAAAGTAATATCTCTGTCTCAAGGGTGTGATGACCTCTGTGGGTCTATTAATTCCATATCCATATACATGTTTATAGTTCTTTCCTTATAACCAGAATATTCACCTCTGTCATTTTGATGATATGGATGTGAATGGAATACACAATTACAGTCGTTAGAGCAAGAACAGACCAACTCAGAGTACTAGCATCCCCACAGTTTTGCAAAGCGTTTTCCTTTGAGTTATTATGTATTAGTTTTCCTATGCTTACAAGAGGCTAACTATCACCTTATTCTCAGGGATAACAAAAGCAATATACAAATGAAGGGGTACAGAGGGATATCCAAAATGCTGTTCACATGGGAAATTCTTAATTTAAAGAAGAAAGTCAATTTGATAGTACATGAAATGTCAAAATCATAAATAGATTCGATCCTTATTAAAGCCAGAATATCTTTAGAAGGTAATGTATTAGGCTATTGTTTTCCTTTATGATGCTATGGAAAAGGATGATGGTCCTGTCCAAGAGAAAGGCTTTATGCTTTTGTGGAACTCCTGCAGCATTTAACACAATACATTCTCACAGTATGCTCTCTATGAATATTTCATTATTTAGCCTAATTGACACAGAGCTAGGCCAACTTTGTGCAACATTGATCAATTTTCATGTCATGGTTAACTGGTATCTCTCTAGCTTCATTTCCTCTGCATTCCTGCATTAAATCCCCAATTCTATTTGGTACTATGTCCCCCCCAAAAAAAAAAACTTATTAAAAGCCTCTCTCTATTCTCAAGCAGCTTATTTGTAATTTGAAACTGTGTATTTTAAACCAGACTTGGAGAATAACTTCAAATCAAACCTGTATTTTGTGTAAAGATTGAACAGTATGGTGCTAACAATTCTCCTCAGTCTGAATTTCTTCAGGAAGTATTTAGGATATATAAATAATATAATGAACTAGGCTTAGTCAGGTAAGATTACACTGACAGGTTAAAATGGGGTAGCCACAGTGAGAGAACAATCCACAAGGATGGTAAAGAGTAACAGAAACTGAAGGAAATAATGACACGAGCCAGATGTCTGAATTGAGTGATGGAGAATTGGAAATATTCACTTGCTAATCATTCTTTTAAGTGTTGAGTTTTTAACCATTTTGTAAATACTAGTAATGTATTTCTCCTCTAACAAATTTTCTCAAATGCTTTCACAGTTTACTACAAGGTACTTAAAATTTGGTATTTGTAGCCTATAGGTAATATAAAAAAAGTCATAAGATAGGGTTATGATCACAATATAGTAATGACCTTCTAGGAAAAGTAGAGTACTGTAATATGAATCTTAGGGGAAATAATCATACAGATGCAGAAACGTAAGGCATAATTAGAAGTTAAAAGAGATTAAAGAGCACTTCAGAAAGGTAATGCAATATGCATGTTTGATAGTAAACTGCACAGTAAGGGAAACACTGACTGGTAATTCAAATCGTGACTGGAGACAGTGATTTCAACATCCCTTGTGCATGTTTTTTCACCATAGTCACTAATTAACTAGTGGCTTTTTCCTCTTTTGTGTTGACAGCATGATTTGCTGTAGCTTTCAGATTTTACTCTATCTGATTAGTCTGAAGCAAGGGGTTGGGAAAATTTTTGCTAAATTAAAATGAATGGGGTGCCTGGGTGGCTCAGTTGGTTAAGTGTCTGACTTTGGTTCAGGTCACGATCCGGAGGCCCTGGGGTGGAGTTCTGTATCTGGCTCCCCAGTCAGCAGGGAGTCTGCTTGTCTCTCCCCCTCACCTTCTGAAGCCTCTCCCTCTGCTCATACTTTCTTTCTCTCAAATAAAGAAATAGAATCTTTAAAATGAAAAAAGCCAAACAAAAACTCCATAAAAGACTAAAATGGAATTCAAGTAGGAACCGGTAGTTCAAGATGTAAGGAGGCTTCTGAGTACGACAGTTCAAATCTGTTAAAGAATCCATTATGAGGATTTTTCTCTGGAAGTTTGATTTTATTTCTGCAGGTTTGCTTAAGAGACTTTCTGTTCCTTTATGCTAGTGACTTAGTACTTTTTCTAACAGTCTCATTCGTTTTACCTTTGCCTTGAGCACCGTGGAAATCAATACAGTTGGCACACTCTGTTCTGTGCTCAACACCTGTAGTTTCCTGCATGTGATGGTTTGAGAATCTGTAGATGCTTCTTAATCTGATAGCCACAGTGTGGCCCGTTTGTCCAATATAACATTTTCCAAAGCAGCAGGGAACGTTAGGCTACTGCTGTGGGGGGTAGAACATTGCCTTTTGTTAGCCATAGGGTGCAAGAGAGCTTGGATGAGGTTAGAATATTATTTTTGTTTTTGTGGGTGCTTTTGAAGATTGTATTGATCCAGCTTATGAATGCCTTGACATGGGGCGGGATTGCTCTTCTCTCGTGCCATTTTTTTCTTTAGCTTGTTAGTGACTTCCCTCTTGGTAGGAACAGAGGATTTAATCAAATAGCTGGCTGGGAATCCATTCTCTGCAAGGGTCACATGAAGGATATGGATTGTCTATCGCAAGAGAGAGGATTTGGCCACAGCCCTGGTTTGATATATTAACCTTAGATTCCACTCTCTCAGTTTGAAGTCCAATTACCAAAACGGCTGGTTAAACAAACCCAAGTTACACTTAGAGTTAAAGCTAAAAAATATCAACCTCGTAGGATTTGCAGGAGGTGGAAAGGAGGAAGCAGGGCAAGAATCTTGCTCAGAAGAGATACACAGAGTAGAAGCAACACTACCTAAATGATTTCAAATCTTTCTTATATTATTTTAACTATATATTTAGAGAGTGTTCCAGGCACTGGAAATAAAGTCATGGTGATGGATTCGTGCATCCATGGAACAGACATGATCCCTTAAGAGTTTACTACTTAGAAAGTGCAGCTACCAAACATCAAATTTAAAGTATTATAAGGGAGTGTTGGCAACCTAATCTCGTCTGGGGATCAGAGAAAACTCTCCATGAAAAATGATGTCTAAATTGGGAGATGTGGAGATGGTAGGAGAACTTCACGTAACTTACTGCATTTAGTTTTCATGATTTCTTACCACTTCTCTCATACCATCCCCATCTCTCTCCCTCCTCACCCCCCAGAAATGACTTTAGTAAATGGAGGGTGAAATGCCATTGGGCATGTAATATATTAGGAAACTGTGAATCTAAGTTTTCCAAAGACCTTTAAAAGTCATTAGTCATAGTAAGTTTGAAAAACTTTAGATTTCACTGAGAGATCTAAGTCTCCAAAGAAGTAATATGACCTTTGGACACCATGTTTCTCATCTTTAAATGATGACAGTACTTATCTTAATGATGGGTTGGCAAATTAAATGAGATAGTCTGAAATCCTCATAAAATACTTATTCGTAATAGACAATTATCATCACATCTCCCTTACCTCCTCCTCAAAGCAACCTTGCTTGAGGACTGAGGGATATTTATCTTACCCTGTTCACATGTTTATTATCCTTAAAATCCAGCTTCTTAAATTCTGGTGGGTCACTCAGCAGGAGAGTTCTGTTGAAAGGCATCAGCTCTCCCATCAAGAAATTTGTTTTCTTATATTCTAGTCATCTCATACCTAATATTAAGAATGTGAATGAGGTTGGCTTCTGTGTTTACCAATAAGGAGACAGAAAGCTCAAGAAGACATACTAAGCTAATGACTTTTCTGAGACCTACCTCCTTTCTGATTTCAATGTAATATTTATCTCCATCAATTCATCAAATCAAGCAGAAAATTACATCGTATTTACAATTTGGTTTTTATCATCTGTTCTTAACCGACATCACACAAAAAATGTTAGAGAAATGTCATTTACTTGTGATGCTTTTTTTTGACTCAGAAATCTAGAGGAGTCTAGATGAAGATTCTTAAGTGAGTCTGCAAATTTTAGAGTCTTAGAATCCTATTCCCTGATCAGACCTTTGTTTCTTTTTTTCTCCTGCTCACGTAATGTGAGCTACCTCTAAACCTTCCAAAATGTCAAATTATTGCCATATTATAATTCATTTTTTAAATAGACTTTAGTTTTTAGAACAGATTTAGGTTTACAGCAAAATTAAGAGGAAGATACAGAGATTTCCCATGTACTCCCTACTCCCAGGTATGCATAGTGTCCCCATTATCAACATTCTCCAACAGTGTGGCATATTTGCTAAAATTGATGAACCTACTCTGACACATTATCATCACCTGAAGTCCACATTTTATCTTAAGGTTTATTCTTGGTATTTTACACGATCTTCTTTCTTTCTTCCTTCCTTCCTTCCTTCCTTCCTTCCTTCCTTCCTTCCTTCCTTCCCTTTTTCTTTTAATATTATTATATGGGCTTTGAACAATTTAAAATGACATGTGTCCATAGTTGTATTGCCATACAAAGAGTTTAGTAGCCCTAAAAATCCTCTGTGGTCTACATTTTCATTCCCCCACCTCCCCCTTACCTTTGGCAGCCATTGATTCTTTTATCACTTCCATGGTTTTTGGTTGGAATCATACAGGATACAGCCTTTTAAAATTGGCTTTTTTGGGCAGCCCAGGTGGCTCAGTGGTTTAGCGCTGCTTTCAGCCCAGGGTGTGATCCTGGAGACCTGGGATCGAGTCCCATGTCAGGCTCCCTGCATGGAGCCTGCTTCTCCCTCTGCCTGTGTCTGTGCTTCTCTCTCTCTCTCTCTCTCTGCATCTCTCATGAATAAATAAATAAAATCTTAAAAAAGAAAGATTGACATTTTTTTACTTAGTAACGTTCATTTAAGTCTTCTTTATGTCTTTTCATGGCCTGATAGTTTATTTCTTTTTAGTGCCAAATAAGATTCTATTGTCTAGATATAGCACAAGTTATCCATTTACTTACTGAAAGACATTTGGTTGCTTCCAAATTCTGGCAGTTATGAATAAAACTGTATACATATCCATGCACAGGTGTTTTTGTGAGCATGAGATTTCAGTTCATTTGGCTCAATACTAAAGAGAGTGACTGATGGATCATATCCTAAGGGGATTATATTGTCTTTCAAAGTTGTCATATCATATTGCATTTGCAACAACAAAGCATGAGAATTCCTGAGGGTTGCTTTGCATCCTCATCAACATTTGCTGTTGTCAGTGTTGTAGATTTTGGTCATTCTCATATGTATATATTGGTATCACATTGTTTTGATTTGCAGTTTCCTAGTACTGTATGCCATTGAGCAGTTCCCTAATGCCATAAGCTTATTTGCTATATCTGTGTGTATCTTCTTTGATGAGGTATCTGTTGAGGTCTTTTGCCCATTTCTTAAATAGGTTGTCCATTTTCCTATTTTTGAACTTAAAAGACTTGTGTATTTCAGATAACATTCCTTTATGAGATATATCTTTTGTGAATATTATCTCTCAGGCTGGCTTATCTTTTCATTCTCTTGATACTTTCACAGGACATATTTTAATTTAATTTTAATGAAGTCCAACTTGTCAATTATTTCTTTCATGGATCATAACTTTGGAATTGTATGTAAAACATCATTGTCATACCCAAGGCCATCTATGTTTTCTCCTATGTTATCTTCTAGGAGTTTTACAATTTTGCATTTTAGATCTAGGTCTGTGATTCATTTTGGGTTAATTCTTATGTTGAGTGTAAAGTTTGAGTCTAGATAAATACTTTTGCATGTGAGTGGCCAGTTGTTAAGAAGACTATCTTTGCTTCATTATATTGCCTTTGCTCCTTTGCCAAACATCAATTGACTATATTTATGTAAGTCTCTTTCTGGGTTCTCATAATTTATTTTTCATGTTCATTTCTCTCCGGTGTTGTGAGTTTCATAAAGGTCCATATGATACAGTAGCCTCTGTGTGTCTATGACCCTAATATAGGAACTAGATAAATATTTGTGATGTGAATCTCCCTATAAAATTAGAATGATTAATTTCTCCACTGAAAATATAATTAATATAAAGTTAAAAGTGTTCTCTTCATCTTCTGGAAATATGCAACATATAATTAGGAAATTCTCTAGATCTTCCCAAATTACCTGATCATATAAGTCTCCTGGGATATTTTTAGTCTTAAAGTTTCCCACAGCTCTTTAAGGATGGGTCCTGGGTATCTGTTGCTGTTGTTTTTTAGTAAAAATCCCAGGCAGCTTTTATGCTCAGGTGCCATTAGGTAGCAATGATGCATGTGAAAAGTGATTGCAAAGTTCAAGGTATCTAATGTTGCAAGTAAAGAAATACTACATTTATTCAGTTTATTCATTCATTTACTTAGCAAACATATACTGAGCTTTGAGTACATCATGTACTATGCCTGGGGAGAAAAGGTAAATTTAGTGACAGGTAAAAAGGTTAAAAGTAATGGGGAAAGAGTATTTGGAAAGATTGGGGAAGATTCCATAGAATAGATAATATTTTTATCATATCCTTAGTATGTTTTTCATCTGACTTTCTTTTGACTTTTCCTTATCCCTAATTAGGATGGATATATGATCCAACATACTTTTTTTAAAAGTCCATTATCTCAGGCAATTGAAATATCCTATCATTGAGTATAACATTAATTACATCATTCAAGGTACCATTCCAGGTTTGAATAATTACATACATTTCTGCTGAATCATGTTGGCATTGTGTTGGTGCCCTGTTGAAGACTTCATCAGCTGAATGAATTCTGTGACTTAAAAAGAGAGAAGGAAAGGACCAACAAACAGAATTTTACTTTGAATTACTATAAAAAGCTTAGAAAAGAAAATTGCTAGTAGGAGCAAAACATTTTTTTTACCTCGTTAACAATTATATATTTGAAAATGAGATAGGAATAATAAATAATATTGAAGTAAACTTTGGCTTTGAAAATAGTAATTATATTTAAATTGGAAATCTGGCAATATTCTCAGGTATATATATATATATATAATCAAACATATACATATGCAATGCACGTATATATTATCAAACAGGTATACACACATGCACATGAAAAGATATTTATCAACAGTGTTTTTAATAATGTTTCATTCCAAAAGTAGAAGATCCTGAATAGTTCTAAAAAGCATGCATTAGCTACCCACAAATGAAGACAAACTGTGATTTTATGGAAAGAACATAACATCGGTAGTCTAATCTTCTTATATTACTAGCCACTGATACTTTGGATGTGTTACTAACCTCTCTGGGCATCACTCTTTTCACGTATACAATCTTACCGGATTTTTGCCATTTCTCCTACTTCAAAGTTCTATAATATATTTACTGAGTATGTATGGCATTATGCATATGGTTGGTCTTCAATAAAAATTTTGTTTGAATAAATAAAGAACAACCTACACTCTACTAGCTGCCTTTAAGGGATCTTGTATGAAGATTTACTTACTGGGTAGATAGCTTCCTGTAGACTATTTACATAAACATATATATGATATAAATTTTATTCCTTACATTCTGTGTATATATTATGTTCTAATAGTGTTTATGCATTAGACATCACAGCATGTCTCTATATATAGTCCATTGAAAAGGGAATCAGAACTGTAATATAATTTGCCTTGCATGCCCATTTGGGAATGTCTAAAGTAAAACTATGATATTGTCAGGCAAAACTGAGGGTATTTTACTGTGAGTCTACCTAAGACCAAATTACAAAAGGCTGTGCTTCGAGAAGAGAGGAGATTGCTACCACGAAATCAGGAAAGATAAAACATAGGCAGTGTTTAGGCAATGATAGGAGATTGAGATATGTGTAAATTACTCCTTTTTTTTTCAGGGTATTCCTTCCTCTGGAATTCTCCTTGATTCAGATAATGAGAAAGGATTCCTTACATTTCTGAGTACCATTATCTGTCACTACTGTGTTGTTTTTTTTTTTTACCATCTTCACAACTTCTTCATATCAGGCATGCAATTTATTAGGAGGAATTTATTGGAAGAATGTGGTTGCTTCATTAATACAGAATTCATTTATTTGAATGTGGCCAATGCGAGTTCACGTTACTGCTTTCCTGAAAAGTAATTAAAAACAATTCAGCGACTGTAGCTTTGAAAACACTTTAAAATATACATTCTTAGTTGTTTGGTAAAGTATCTTTAGAAAATTGGGCACTTTCATTTCCAGTTGTTTTTTTTTTTTTTTTTTTTTTTTTTTTTTTTTTTGAGTAATTTTAGCCAGTTCCAGCTGGACTTGCCATAGTCTTCAAGGGCAAGTTGATGTCATGCTGAACCGTATGTGTTATGCTGATAATCAGCATCATTGGACCTGAAATACTGCCATCTTTCTTTTGTGTGATTGACCTTGTTATTTTAAAGGTGGCAGGGACAGGGGGAGGAATTTGGCAAAGCATTGAGAAATCAGAACACTTCATAGCTCAGCAGTTCATTCTAGACATTAAGGTCAGACCAGGTGCCAAATAATCTGACAAATTTGGAATGAGCAGCAGGACAGCTACCTAAAGAACGTCAGAAGTTCACAATGTCACCATAGCAGCACAAAAATAGGATAGCTAACTAGCAATCCTTTTCATCATTTGGTTAATATTGTTTGCAGAAACAATGAACTCTTCCTGTTTATTTTCTGAAGAGGCTGTATGGATGTAGAACATGTCAATAAAAATGGATTCTTACATAGTCTGGGAATAGTTAATGCATCCATTTGTAATGGGAATCACTTTACTGATGTGATAGCAAGAAGTTTGAGTTCAAAGGGCACTTTCTAAGTAGATATATTGAAAGATATGCTGCAGAAAGCCATACTACCTGCTGATGTGCAAGTTCTAACAAGGAAGTTAAGTAGAGTAATTGACATGAAAGTCACACAAATCAAAAAGAATCCATTGTATCTTTATCCAACTTTTTAAAAAATGTACCATTCTAAGGTCTATAAAGGAATTTTAAACATTGGATACTTTACTATGATGTTCACAGATGAGCAAATTTAAACATATAATGTACATTTGAATTCATGATTTTTTTTCTAACCAGAAACAAATAGTGGAGATTATCCATTAATTAATTAAATCCCTTGATATGAAATAGGACAAATAATATTTTAGTTATTTTTATTGGTTCTATTGCTCCATTCCCCATCTTTTCTTCGTTTTCAATCCCCTGAATATTTTCCTCATTCCTTTATTTTCACATCAAAGCCACAAAATCAAAATTGTGAGAGCACCTCTCACAAAATTGTCAGAGTAACTATTCCATTTTCTGCTCTCCCCTAGAATAGAATAAAGATCTAACTAAATCTAAATATTTAATTTGTAACACACTTGCCTACTCTAGGAAAATATTAAGAAATATTATTGCCCAAATAACCCTTAATTTTGACATAACTGACACAGATACTATAATTAAATTGGGCTTCTAGTTTGAGTAAATATGCCATGAGATCATTAATATCTAGAAAATTCATATTATTGATCAAGTCTTTGCATAACACTGATTATAGAAGTTTTGCCTAAATTTATCTGATCATTTAGTTCTAACTCAAGTACTCTGGTATTTTCTGCCTTCTCAAATCACTATCACCCATGTAATAGGAAATGGTCAGAATTGACCATTATTTATATTCATTTTATTGTCAAAAATATTTAAAATTACTATAAAAGCCATAAATATTAGTTTCTCCCCTTTTACTTAATCTGTTTTTGCCAGCTGAGAAAGAGCCTCAAAATACTGCATTGACTCAGTGGCATCATTACAGAGGATTAGGAACAAATACTTGCACATGTATATAAAAGTATGAAGGATGGAGGTAGCCATTTATTGACCATAGAGACAATCCCAACATTTTGTTTTTCCAGATATAAACCCCGATGTAAATAAAGATCATTGTGCTATGGTCTGGCTGTTTTGTTCCCCTGGGAATACATGGCCTTAGACTTGAACAAATGAGAAATACACCTCTACTTACTAAAAGGTTAATGAAATTCTTCCTGACTTTTTGGAGGAAAGTTCAATTTGGGTTTTTGCCAAGATCTGGAAACTTTCCCAGTATGTCCAACTAACCTGAATGATATAAGTCACTTTAAAAATCAATAGTATAACCAAGACTTCAACTGAATGGTTTTTCAAAGGGTGTTCATTTAAATGTGTCCAAAAAAAAGTGGTAAAATTGGGACAAGAAAAAGGGAGAGATAACAACTATGACTGTAATAAAGATTCTGGTTTCTTTTATATTTTTACTGATTCAGTATATTTTAATTTTGTGTCAGTGGTATTGTGGCACTGGCACAATCATGAGTAATTCCAACAGAAAATAATCCCACCAAATATGTAAATATATCCAATGTAATCGCTTATGTAAAGTAAGAATTCTTTTTAAGTCAGTATAGTAATATAATAGTAAAATACACACACACACACACATACACACACACACACACTGTATCATTTCCCTGTAGTATCTAATGTGTCTGGAATGAACTTAAAGAAGGAAAAGGAAATCTTTATTGATTCTTCCACATGCCACTTCTGTTTGTTTCATGGTCAAGGGCAATTAAAATTATCATCTTTAAGGAATGCACCCAATCATGCCTTTATCAATTAGGTTGTTGAAATAATCAATGTTATATAACAGCTGTTTGAGAATCTGCTCCTGGAAAGGGAAAGTATATGTCACAAATTACTCCTTTACTAATCTTTACTGCAGTCCTTTCATGGATATATAAGGTATATTGACTTTGAAAAACAGCCAATTATAAATATCGTGAAATAATTATGTAATATGATCATCAACATTAGCCCTTTAATCTGCTAATAGGGTAGTTTTATTTATTTTATTTTTATTTTTTAAGATTTTATTTATTTATTCATGAGAGACACAGAGAGAGAGAGAGAGGCAGAGACACAGGCGGAGGGAGAAGCAGGCTCCATGCAGGGAGCCTGATGTGGGACTCAATCCCGGGTCTCCAGGATCACACCCTGGACCAAAGGCACTAAAGGGACCAAAGGACTAAACTGCTGAGCCACCCGGGCTGCCCAATAGGGTAGTTTTAGAGTGGGTGGTCACTTGTTCTCAAGTTACGGTACTACCAGAAGTTTTGTTTCCCTAAGAGAGAAATAAAAGCTATACCTCTGTTCTGCCTAAAGAACGTGGTTTAATCTCCTTCCCAAAGGAATCCACCCATCCTCTAATCTTATCTTCTATTTGTGGAGTGAAATTGCTGTTTTGCCACTCTGGTTGAACTAAGCTCCAGATAATTTGAATTCATTAATTCACAAACCCTCTTAGGGTTCTTAATAACTTATATTTTTAATGTGTGGCAGGTTATTATACTTTTTAAAAAGCAGGAAATTTTCTAACACATATTTAAATGAAACCAGTCAGATTATAATGCAAATTAATCACATTGCAGAATCATTTTTGGCTTCTCTTTATCTAAATATCATTCCCCCTAGATTCTATCTCCCCAGTGTCTCTCATATGCATTATTTATTTATTTTTAACAAAGATTTAGTATGCCCAATAATATCCCAAGCTGTAAACTAGATACAAGAATGAAACAGTAAATGTTAGCCCATCTGGTTGTTAAAAGAGTTCACAGGTGATGGTGAGAAACAACTGTGAAAATGAATGAGTAGTAAGTACAGAGGCAGAGGCAGATAATCAGTGGAGCAAATATTGTCTATTTAAGCCTAGGCTTTTTGGTTGTAAGAAACAACTTCCCTTAAAAAGCTCAAAAAAAAAAAAAAAAAGATTGGAGTGAAGGGTAGGTTAAAGGCTGTAAGTATTCAGAAGTCAATCAAGACGGGAACCACTGACTAGCAAAGAAATCAGTGGGGCTCTAATTAGAGTAATTCTGGATTCAAGACAGCCTTGAAGGACCACAGCAGATGAAATCCTTGAATCTTTCCTATAATATTCACTTTTAATGCAACGTACTTAACTCTACAAGTTTATTTCTGTCATGTTACCTCTTAGTTCAAATTCTAGAGAGAGAGAAAAAAATAAACTGGTGTAGCTCAGCCTCTGGGTGGACTCCCTTTATTCAGCTGCCCAATTTGATCCTTCACAGGGTGAAGAGGACATTGGCCACCTCGGTCTCTACATTGGGTTAGGGGCTAAGGGCAGGGCTCAGGTAAGCTCTGCAGGCCAAATTATATCAAGTGCCATGCCCTTTCCACTTTCATAGCTATTCTCATAGTTTAATTCTTATTTTTAGACAATTATAATAGCATCCTAACTGACTCCCTAGACAAAGACCTAAAACAAAGGGCATACAGATAATCTGTTAATTTTTATAGATGTTCTTGTGGCATTTAGATTCAATTTCTATTATAGTATCATTAACTTACAAGTCCACTCTGAGAGGAACATACAGGGAACTAAACATATGTTTAATGAACGAAAGAATTAATGAATCACTGAATGACAATGATTTAGCTTACTTTGCAGTATAAAAGACATTAAACCTTATTTTTTTTCAAATTGGAATAAACAGAACTTTCATTAGTTACTGAATCCAAGGCAGACAGGATATTCCACTTTTAGAGAGATAGGGAGAGCACTAACACTCCTCCATTGCTTCTTCCTGTAATTATCACCACCACTGATTTGCTAAAGATGTGATGTGACAATTACTAACTGGAGGGAAAAGCACAAGAAAGAGGACAATAATTTCCTATTTAAGGGCAAATCCCGATTTTCAGTCTGTAGACTTCAAAATAAGTGCACGCCCACAAGTGAGTGCATACCTCTCACACCAGGCAGACATAGGACTTCTCTCTGGGCCTTTTGCAAGATGGTTTTGTTTTCTTGTCTCTTGCTGTGACCAGTGCAAAGCAGATCTTCACTCCCTTGAAAGCCTAGCCTCTACTCCCTATAAAAAGAGTAAGAATTACCTTTTAGCTCTTGTTTATTTTGTTTGTTGTTATTTAAGCTTACTTTAAAACAATTAGGATAGAACACTAAAACACTAACAATTGTTGTTGAGGCTAATTGGTGGTAGGAGCTTTTTTTTTTTTTTTTTTTTTTTTTTTTTGTAGGAGCTTTTTATCACAGTCTCTCTACCTGTGGGGTATTTACAATTTTACATGAGAAAATAAAATAAGAAAAATTACAAAACATAGAGTAATAATTAATTTTTTTAAATTTTACATATACCTACTGTATCTTGCTAATCCGTCAGTGTCTTGGGATTTGTTTTGAGCCCTTTTTACTGAAGAACGCTGCTTGTATTCGCTGAAGAAAAAACCCCTCATATTCTCTTACCATAATCATATGAGAGATTAAGAAGAGGATGGCTAAATAAGGAAAGCATTGGATGTGAGAAATTAAGGGTAACTTTTAGAGAAATAAAAATAGCCATATTAGTCTCTGAACATCATTTTAAAGACTAACATGCATAATTCTATTCTACAATCCTTCCAAATTATACCTCACCATATTAAATTAGACTCTGAAAGTTGCCCCAGGAGAAACAAGGATGATCATCTAAGTAGTCTACTTATTTTCCATAATGCTTTGACTTTGTATAGCAATACCACAAATCACTATTGACTTGATTTTTCTCTTGCTTTCCAATCTTTTGTATGTTCATTAATACTTACTGAGGCTATAAGTTGTGTTAGGTACTGATCAAAGCACTGGAGGTAAAAGTATAAAAAAAATCACAGTTCATGTTTCGGGGAGCACACGATTTTATTAAGGAGGTGGGCCTCCAAATATTATTACAATATGATAAGCTTTTCACAAAAACATGCCTCAAATGCTAAAATAAAAATAAAGAGAGAGACTAAGCAGCTCTCCCTACAGGAGTTGGGGAGGGCGTGGCAGATATATGAACATTTTGCAGGACTTGAAGAATGAATCTGATTACCCAAGTGGAAAACAGGAGATGCCTACTTTAGAAACTCAACTTAGGGGTGATGAGGACTGGGGAAAAGAAGGCAGATAAATTAGAGTGACGATTTAAGAGGCTTAATGAAATAGTATTTGCAGGTGATACTAAGTAAGACAGTGAAGTAGGATTACAAAGAGCAGGAGTATACAAGAAATATGTAAGGAGATTAATTTGAAAAATCTTAGTAACATGTGAAATTGGAAGCCAATGGGTAGTCGAAAGCGTTTGGGTGCAATAAACATAACTTGATACCTTGTATTTGCAAAAATGAAAAAAAAAACAATTTGGTTATAAATCTGAAGAATATAAGGAAATGTTTCCTAGATATACATGTTTTTACATGAATTAAAATTATAATGACTTTCAGTTTTTTTGCATCTGCAAAATTACCTTTTCAATAGTGTATTTAAAGATATCTATTGCCAGAAAATGACATATATGCAAATGTAGCAGTGAAGAAGATGATAAAACTTCTAACTAATTGATAGCAGAGTATCAGCTATTCTTAAAAGACTAGTTATGTGAAAACTGAGCAGAGAAGGGGGTGGGCAAAGTCAATTTGGTTATTGTTTTCACTGCCTAACGTATTGGATTGTTCATATAAAGTCTATATCATTTTATGCAGCATTTTTAAAACAACAGGGATTTAAGGTGGCAGTTTGATTAACTTAAAAATAAAGGCAGCCATCATTTTTTATGGCTTTAATGTATTCTATAGAGGCCTGGATCTTTGTTTGCCATTACTGTTTATAGGATTTATGCTATTAAAGCCTACCCAGCTGTTACCAAATCTCATCCTAAGAATAAAATGCTAAGACCTTACTTGAGAACCAATTTCACGTGTGGCCTCAAATTTGCATCTATATAAAATAAACTATTCTTTATCTGAAACTCCTTAAATGTTCTTCAGAGAAGTTAAGTAAAAGTCCCTGTTTTGAGTCCTATTATCTGGTAAATTTTGATTTATGTCAATATTTCTGTTGTCATACCCAGGATAGTCATGTAAATTGCTTTCCTTTGGAGATGATTATATTTTTCTAATTACAAAAACTATAAGAAGTATGAATCTTTTATAAGCCTGTTGGAAAACTTAGGCGTGAGAAGCATTGGGCCTAATTTGAGAGTTTCAGCCCCATGCATTAGTTTTATTTATTCCTTATTGAGCATCTATGAGCATCTGAGCAGCTGGGAAATATCAGTGAACAGAACAGACTAGGATATTTGTCTTTGTGGATTGCCTCCTAGTAGAATGAAAGAGATCCTACACAATAAATAATAAACATGGTATCTTAAACTATATTTTGACTTCGTTCTGAAGCAGAATTTCTTCAATTTCTTTCTTTCTTCTTGCATTTGCTATAAGCAGCAAAGAGAAACCAGGTTGTGCCTTCCACAGTTTGCTTGGAGATCTCCTCAGCCAAATAAATGCCTAAGTTGATCCCTGATCAGTTCAACTTGCCTCCCAGCAGTAAAAATAACTCAGCCGGATTCTCTGTCTCTATATAACAAGGATTGCCTTTCTGCCACTTTCTAATGACATTTCCTCATTTCAGTCTGAGTTCTTACCAAAAGTACATTCAACATCCATATTCCTACCAACACTTTCTTAAAGGCATGTTAGTACCTCAAAACTCTTTCAGCCTCTACACATTTCTTAATTGCAAAACCACTTCCGCATTTTTAGATATTTATGATAGAGGCACCACTTCATATGGGCAAAACCTTTATTAATTTCCTACGGCTGCCCTAAAAAGGTATCACAAAACGAGTGGCTTAGATAACTGCAGTTCATTCTGTCAATCTTAGAGGCTCACCGTCCCAAATCAGGGTGTCAGCAGGGCTGATTCTTTCTCAGGGAAAGTCTGTTTACCACTTCTCTCCTAGCTTCTGGTGAGAGCCAGCAGTCTTTGACATCCTTGACTGGCAGATTCATCACTCCAAACTCTGCTTCCAGTTTTACATGTCTTTCTACCTATGTGCCTGTGTGTTGCCTTTCTCTGTATGTGTCTGTCTCTGTATCCAAATATCCCTCTATTGGAAAGAGACCAGTCGTACTGGATTAAGGCTTACCTTAATGACCACACCTTAAACTGATTCCATCTGCAAAGACCACATTTCCAGCAAAGGTTGCATTCAAAGATGTTATAATTAGGACTTTCAACATCATACAGGCATACCTCAGAGAGAGAGAGAGAGTTTCAGTTTTAGAGTGCCAAGATAAAGCAAACATCACAATAAAGCAAGTCAAACGAATTTTTTTTATTTCCTAGTACATATAAATGCTATTTATACTACACAGCAGTCTATTAAGTATGAAATAGCATTATGTCCAAAAATATAATGTATATACCTTAATTTAAAAATACTTATTGCTAAAAAATGCTAACTATCCTCTGAGCCTTCAGTGAGTCATTATCTTTTTGCTGGTGGAGGATCTTGCCTCAATGCTCATGGCTGCTGACTGATCAGGATGGTGGTTGCTGAAAGTTGGGGTGGTTGTGGCCATTTCTTAAGACAACAATGGACTCCATACCTTTAGTTGAATTTTCCTGTCACAAAAGATTTCTCTGTAGGATGTACTACCGTTTGATAGCATTTTACCCACAGTACAACTCCTTTCAAAATTAGAAGCAATCCTCACAAACCCTGCCATTGCTTTACCAACTAAGCTTATGTCATATTCTAAATGCTTTGTTGTCACTTCAATAATTTTCACAGCATCTTCCCCAGGAGCAGATTGCATCTCAAGAAAACCACTTTCTTTGTTCAACCATAAAAAGCAAATCCTTATCTGTTCAAACTGTATCATGAGATTGCAGCAGTTCAGTCATATCCTCAGGCTCTGTTTTTAATTTAGTTCTAATGCTGTTTCCACCACATCCACAGTTAGTTCTTCAACTGAAGTCTTGAACCCCTCCAAGTCATCCAGGAAGGTTGGAATCAACTTCTTCCAAACTCCTGAGAGTATTGATATTTCGACTTCTTCCCATGAATCACGAATGTTCTGAGTGGCATCTAGAACAGTGAATCCTTCTCAGAAGAGTTTCAGTGGACTTTGCCCAGGTCCATTAAAGAATTACTACCTATGGTAGCTATAGCCTTGTGAAATGTATTTCTTAAATAGTAGTATTTGAAAGTTGATCACAGAATGGGTGTTGTGTTAGCAGGCATGAAAACAACATTAATCTCATAGTACATCTCCATCAGAGCTCGTGAAAGACCAGGTACACTGTCAATGAGCAGTAAAATTTTGAAACAAATTCTTTTTTCCCCCCTGAGAAGTAGTTCTCAACAGTGGGCTTAAAATATTCAGTATACCATATTCATTCATTCATTCATTCATTCATTCATTCAAACAGATGCCATGTAGGCTTAATGTTCTATTTATAGAGCAAAGGTAGAGTAGATTTAGCATAATGCTAGATGGCCCTAAGATTTGGAGGACGGTCAGTGAACATTGGCTTTAACTGCCTGTTGCCAGCTGCATCAGTCCTTAGAAATTCCGTCTGTCCATTGAAGCTTTGAAGGCAGGTATTGACTTCTCCTCTTTAGCTATGAAGGTCCTAGATGACTGTAGTTTTCAATAGAAAGCTATTTTATCTATACTGGAAATCCATTATTCAGCATAGTCACCTTCATTGATGTTCTTAGCTAGATCTGGAGAACTTGCTGCATGTTCTACATTAGCACTTCCTGTTTCATTTTGCACTTTTATGATACAAAGACAGGTTTTTGGTTTTTGTGTGTGTGTGTGTGTGTTTTTGTTTGTTTGTTTGTTTGTTTGTTTTTTTCATAGCCTCACAACCTCTGCTAGCTTCACACTTTCTTCTGCATCTTCCTCGCCTGGTTCAGCCTTCATAGATTTGAAGAGAGTTAGGGCTTTGTTCTGGACTGGACTTTGGCCTAAGGGAATATTGTGGCTCATTTGATCTTCTCTCTAGACTACTAAAACTCTCTCCATATCAGCAATAAGGCCATTTTGCTTTCCTCCTCATGTGTTCACTGGAGTAGCAGTTTTAATTCCTTCAAGAATGTTTCCTTTGCATTCACAACTTGACTAACTGGTGTAGGAATTCTAGTTGTCTTCCAAACTTAATCATTTTTGGTTTTAACTTAAGGTGAAAGGCATGTGACTTTTCTTTTCACTTCAACACTTAGGGGCCATTGTATGGTTACTAACTGGCCTAATTTCAGTGTTTTTGTGGAAACAGGGGGGCCCAAGAAGAAGAAGAGAGATATGGAAATGGCTGTCAGGTTGCAGCTGTTGGAATTGTCAGAACACACACAACATTTGTCCATTAACTTTGTTTTATACTGGCATGGTTCATGGCACCCCCAAATAGTGAAGTGATAGTAATATCAGGTAGTACTGATCAGATTATCATAAAAATGTAACAATAAGGAAAAGTTTAAAATATTGCGAGGATTAGTAAAATGTGAGACAAAGAAACGAAGTGAGCAAGTGCTGGTGGAGAAATGGTGCTGATGGTCTTGGTTGATGCAGGGTTGCCACAAACCATCAATTTGTAAAAAAAAAAAAAAAAAAAATCTGCAAAGCAATATAAAGTGAAGCCACGATAAAATTAGGTGTGCATGTATTTTTAGAGGGCACAATCTAACCCATCACATGTGCTTTATTAGTAACTTACGTAGCAGTGAGGATATTGAGGATAGTATGCATACTATCTTTCCCCCTCCCCAGCACAGCCAACTAGGTCACCTTGAGTTTTACCAGAAAACTTGCCAAGAAGTAGAATTTCCCCAATTGTGTTCTGTGTGTGTAAAGAATAGTCTGTAAAGATACTGAAAAAGAAAGATTTTATTAGCAAGTAAATTTGTTTTATGCAATATTTACTGTATTTCCTCTTAGGGCTTCACACTGTCCATTAACCTATGAAGGATTCTGAGAAATCCTACAGTAAAAACAACAACAACAACAACAACAAAACTCTCGTTTTCCAAATGAGCTTGATCATGGTGCTCTTTCTCGTAATATCTTGAAAATAGTCTATTATTTGGAAAATACTTGGTAGAAATACTGCAATAAAAACACAGATTTTATTTCCCCTTATGTGTTCTGGGCATATTTAAGAAGGGTAACTACATGGAAAGCAGAATGAACTCCAAGGTACAATTTCCAAATTGATTTCTTATTATTGATAGTCAACAAGAGTACAAATATACTTGGCTATAGAGTTTACCAGCGTCTGGGTACAGATTATCAAATTCTATATCTCAAATCCATTCAGATTAATAATTAAAAATTTAATAAACAAGCAAAAATATGAAAGTTCATGTAGTGGTGTGAAAATGCATACACATTAGGCAATCTGGGATTATTATAGGGATTTTTTTTTTTCTTAAAGAGTTATACAACTTTCAGGTCACTTCGTGGTCACTTTCCAAAGGTCACAGCAGTATTGACTTTAGTATCACAGGATGTAAATCCTAAAAGAGCTATAGTGTTCTCCTTCGTGCTAAGTACTACTAGAGAGAAAAGACAATGAGCAGGCAGGTTTTGAAAAAAGCTGAGGAATGTAGCAGATGATTGTCACCAGAGGGGTAGAGAAGGGTAGGAAGGCAGCAGTCTTCCCTAAAAAGAGAAAACAAACAAAAGGACACTTAAAATGGGGGGGGGGGGGCAGACTTTTTCTAACCTTCCCTCTATTGCCTGAGAAAGTGAAAGAGACTTTGCTGGGCTGTGCCGTGGTACCTGCCAATCTGATCTCCTCTGGTTACCTACTACATTAATGTGAAGAATCCTTCAAAAAATGGCAAACTTCCTCTCACATATCCCATATATTGGGAAACTTCTGGTATCTTTGGGTATATTTCTATAAACCACTTCAGGTATTCCTGGTACCATTTAGAAATATCCCATTTGCTGATCATTTGTTTGGAATATTATTCTTCTGAGTATATCTCAAGTAGTGTAAACTATAAATACTTACCTTGTACACATCTCTGCCATCAGCCTGTCCTGTGCCTACAACGTCATCCTACATAGTTTAATTTAAGAGATAGAAAAATATCCAGGGATACAGTGATAATGTTATCCAATACCTGAAGCTTGCTTTGAGGGCAGAAACAAGATCCCTGAAATGTGGGTTCCTGCTTAGCACACTTTATAAAGGCACTTCTAATCTCAAGACAATTAGTAACACATTCCCATCTAAATCTGCTTTAACACGGAGTTTCAACTATTATGGGTGGCTGATTCTAAAGCAGTCATTTAATGAAGTCTTATTTCATGGGTAATAGAAAGCTGGTTGTTTGTGCCTTAAAAATTCAAGTTCTTGTTCAAGCAGACAGTTAACGCTACAGGTAATAAAATGCTAACCATTCTAGTTTCATACTCTCCTCATCCATTTCCCCAGATAACCTAGGGCATGAACTACATTTGGAAAAGAAGAAATCATTAAAATGGCTGATAATTATCCAGAAGCTCACCAGTTTTACCCATCTCTGAAGAAAATCCCATTACACAGGACTGTGTCCTGTTTCCCCAAATAAAATAATACCATACAGCAGAGGCTTATCAGAGCTTATCATTTTGAGGCCATTAATTAAGCAAATTTACTCCGGGTGAAAATGTTTCCCAGAAATCTCTCTTGGATTGACATTTATTTTGTGTTAACCACTCTGCCTGGCTTGGCTCCGTACCACATGTAGAGGCCATTGAAACAATATTAAGATAACAGCATTAATTCACTGTTCTTCCGTTAATCATATAGAAGCAGATCCGCTTGTTAGAAATAATGATCTTTCCTTGCCTGAAGCTCAACTCTTAGCACTTGTTCTAATGCAAATCCCTGTCCTTTTGTACTAGCTGCTAGTAATAGTATTTAATAGTGTGCTGTTCTTTTCTTAGGTTTCAGCCCTGTAAGGAAAGGGAAAAAGTGGCTTCAGTTTTAAATTTGAATAGGATTGTCTTCCAAAAGAATGCGAGGAGGAGGACACAACCTTTTTGACTGGCTTTGATCAAAAACATCATTTTTTCTCTTTTCTGGTAATGATTACTGGAATTGAGATTCAAATTAAGCAGTTGTCTGACGGATGATGTAATGTGTCATAACTTTTCCTTATCTACAAACTAAGTCTATCAGGTTGGAAAGTCAGGAAGTTTTGTCAAGGTTTCATTTATTTTCACATCTGGTTCACACTCACTACAGAAGAGAGGTAGCTACTCTATTCCTGGCAAATGCTGGTTAAAGATTTCTGTCATTACCTTATGTGGAGTGTTGGAATTTCTCAAGTTGATGAAATAAGGCAGGCAAATGTTCAGTTGGATCCTAGTGACTCGAGATTCTTCTTTGCTTGCTTGTATAATTAGGCATGGCTTTTTAACAACTTTCTGTATCCCCCCGGGGCGCTTTCAGGAATATAGAAGGAAGTGTTCCAGGAAGATGATGCTGCTGCCATTTATTGTTAACCAGTGGCTGATCCAATCAAATTCAGTCAAGTACAATGTATCTTCTTTAAAAGACCTTCAAAATAATACAGTCATATCCTGAGGGAGAAGCAAATAGGCAGCACGTTCATAATATCGGTGCTCTGGTTTTTCCTCCCCAGGATCATCAGCATTGCAATTCAACTGGCATTTGCCCGGTGGCACCAAAGTTGCTGGGCATTGTTCTCGGTGTCAGAAAATACTGATGAACAAAGTAACCTTCTTCACCCTCTCTTTGTGGAATTCCCAGCCAAATGGTGTAGAAAAGTAACAAGACATTTACAGAGTGGAATGAAACAAGAATAGCACAGGACACAATACAGTACCTATGAGGGACTTGCCAGTTCAGAAAGAGGGGGGTGAGAGGAGGGATAGATTTCTCAGGGCAAGTTCTAGGTCACCTGACACAGGACTATCTGAAGCTAAACTCAGGGACTAGGGATAGAGAATGGTAGAGATCATTGCTCATTTTTTGAGCAAACACCTGGAGGCTAAAGGGAACATGACATTCTTGTGAAAATGTAGTTCACAATGACTAGACCACAGGAGTAATAGTGGAATTGGGTGTTTTAGACTGTATTAGTAAAAAGAAGGTTAATTACTTAGGATTGTTAATCCCAAGGTCACAAAAGAGAGGTGCAAATAGTTATACTAACTAGCACAGAATATGCCAATCCGAAAAATATTTTTATTGCCCCCAAATATCTTTTGCCTAGTATACCATCATGAATTAAATTTAACCATTAGAGATTTATTTATTTGGAGTTCTAGTATTACAGTTATTACTAGTATCACAGGACTTATATTTGCTATTTTTGACATATACTGTGTTAGTGTGCATTTATCACATTCTTTCTAATCCTATAATACTAAGATCAGATTGCGGAAAGACTGAAAAATGCAGGCAGAGAAGAATACCTAGGTAGAAGAATTGCTCAGGGGAAAGGTGGAGTTATGTGGGCACTAGAATAAAACATCCTGAGAAAAGAGAAAAGGGGTTTGAAAGAAAGAGGGCTGGCTGATACAATAGTGAGGTGTTAGGGCTGTCTTAAAACACTCATGAGTGCCAGCTGTTAAACACAGTCATGGTTAAAAATTTATACATATGTAAATTTACACTTTAATAAATTATATTAAAACAAAAGTAATATTCAAAACTTATTACTTTCTATTTGCTTTATTACATTTAATTACCATCTTTGCTCTTGGAAATATTTAAGCCATTTGTAATTGCATGGTGGAAATACTATATGAGTATTCTCTTGTACATCTCTTCCCAATTGCTTTTTCAGTGACATCGTGTTGCAGACTTAAAATTGGTCATGATGAGAGTATGTATACTATAAAAATTGGCAAACAAAAGAAATCAGATTTTGGTTTATTGTTTTGTTGATCGTCTGCTATGGAATTAAGATTAAGTTGTGGGTAAGAAACATTAAAAATGTAGATTGAACTTAAAAGTGTATCATGACAGTAGCTGTTCCATTGTGAATAGCACAATAAACAGAGAAACTATTCTTCCAACATTCAAAAAGTACTATCCAATTCAGCGAAAAATTCTTTTCAGTCATTGACAAACATAGTGAAAATAACATGTACCTTTATTGTTATACTTTTGTGACATAAACTCATCAAAGGACATTTATGTTGGAAATATGCTTCCTCATCAATTATGTTTGTACATTGTTTACAAAGACAAGAATGAGGCAAAATCAAAGGGAAGCATTTTGTGTGAATTAATTGGCTATAGAGAATTTAAAATAAAGAATATTTTGTATTTTATTTGGGTGTCACACATTCTTGATATCACTAATGTTTATAATAAACTGTCTACTTATATATTTTTTTCATAAAGTTGTTTAACTGGTGACAGCCAAAAAAAAATAATTTGCCTCACAATTTTGCCTATGTCTAGCCATTATCTGAAGGCTTCTATACATAACATTGCTATGAGCATACTCACATATCTAGTGTTTTAACTTAATTGCACTGTACAGTGATGTTTTACATGGCCAACCAATATAACTCTTCCCACCAAAGACTGGGAAGAAAAGTTGTACCTGTGATAGGCTCAGGAAGAGAAATCATTCATTTCACTTGGAGTTGTGTAGCATTGTTTCCACTATCACCATCCATTACTTTGATTTGTCCCATTTGGAGCATGCATATATACCTTAGCTCTTGAAATGCTTCCCTAGGGAAAATATGCCAAACACCATTCAGGCTCTGACAATGGATTTTATCAAATGAATCATTTCTAATTGACCATTTTATCTCCTCTTTATCAAAACCTTGGGGCAATATGTTTTAAAAATCAGAAGAAATGTTTTAGAGGTGTTAGGTCTAATTTACTGAAAGCAGGATAGGAGAGAGATAGGGAGTGATCTCTAAAGAAAGTAGGAATGCATCATTAGTTTCAGAAGTAGAGTTCAGCTATTCATCTATTGCAAAGAACACCCAGTGCTCATTACATCACATGTCCTCCCTAATGCCCATCATCCAGTTACATCACCCCCCAACCCAAAATATAATAAAATAAAATAAAAAAGAAAATAGGAATGCATTCCTAGAAATAATTTGTGGCTGCAATTGCCTAGTAATCTTTAATTATTGTTCAAGTGTACCAGAAACTTACACTTCTGTCCCAAAGCAATGAGTGATTTGCTTTGGTTACACATGATTTTGACACAAGTAGCCTTTATCAAACTGTAAAACATAGACTGTTCTTTAGTTATTATAGGAATAATCAGCAATATGTTTTTATAAAATTCCTAAGACATGTGTGTGTTGGGAAATGTTGAGATGGATTTTTCCATTTTTCTACTTTTGTCAAAGTGATATATAGTTAACATCTACCAGATTTACTTTTGTAAAGATAAGAATCAAATCATGCTTTGCATACTTTATTACTTAGGTATTCACAAAGCAGGCCATAATAAGTAGAGTAAGTATAAAGGCATAAAATGCAAGCATAGGGGATCCCTGGGTGGCACAGCGGTTTAGCGCCTGCCTTTGGCCCAGGGCACGATCCTGGAGACCCGGGATCGAGTCCCACGTCGGGCTTCCAGTGCATGGAGCCTGCTTCTCCCTCTGCCTGTGTCTCTGCCTCTCTCTCTCTCTCTCTCTCTCTCTCTCTCTTTCTCTCTCTCTCTGTGTGACTATCATAAATAAATAAATAAATAAATAAATAAATAAATAAATAAATAAATAAATAAAAATTTAAAAAAAATGCAAGCATAATCTAACCAACAAAATATAATAATAATAATATCTTATTATTATTTTGTTGTATCCATTTTCTAGGGCTGCCATAACAGAATACCACAGACTGGGTGGCTTAACCAACAGAAATTTATTTCTCATAGTTCTGTAGGCTTGAAATCCATGTTAAGATGTTGGCAGGTTTGGTATACCCTGAGGCCTGTCTCCTTGGCTTGCGGATGTCTATCTTTTCCCTTTGGCCTCACGTGGTCTTTCCTCTGTGCCAGAGCTCCTGGCATCTTTGTGTGTCCAAATTTCCTCTTCTTATAAGGACACCAGTCAGGTTGGATTAAGGCTCACCTTAATAACCTCATTTTAACTTAATCCCCTCTTTAAAGACTCTGTCTTTAAAAACAGTCACATTCTGAGTTATTGGGGCAGAGGGTACAAATCAGTGTATATGGCTAGCTACAGTGCTTTTTTTTTTCTTTCTTTTTTTAGCATGCATTTTTTTTAAATCCAGTCTAAATAACATACAGTGTTATATTAGTTTCAAGGGTACAATATAGTGATTCGACAATACTGTACTCCCTGCTCATCATGATAAGAGTACTGTTAATCCCCATCATTTCTTTCATCCAACCCCTTACCCACCTCCTCTCTGGTAACTACTAGTTGGTTCTGTGTATTTATTGATTTATTTTTCCCCCCATAGGATAGTTGACATGTAATTCTTAAACTTTCTTATAAGCTTAACACTTTATTTTATTTATTTTTTTAAAATTTATTTTTTAAAACCTCAACAGTGCTACTGTTGAGACATCTTTTTTTTTAATATTTAATTTATTTATTCATGAGAGAGGCAGAGACACAGGCAGAGGTAGAAGCAGGCTCCATGCAGGGAGCCTGATGTGGGACTTGATCCCAGGTCTGCAGGGTTACACCCTGGGCCGAAGGTGGCACTAAACCGCTGAGCCACCAGGGCTGCCCACATTTTTATTTTTAATACTTTACCATACCACTAAAAACTTTGCAAATACTAATGTAACAACTTAAATACTATTACTTGCATACATTAACCAATTCTCCCATTTGGTCATATTAAGTTTACAACCTGTATCAGTAGTTGTTGAAATTTCATATTCTTTAAGCTTCTTGATGCTGGTGAAGAGTCCTTGGAGTTAAAAATGATGTGGTAAGTTTTATTTTTTATTTCCCATGAAGGAGCGTGATGTGCTTAATAAAACTGGAATGTGGAAAGCATCCTTCTCTAACATGGATGTGTAGGAAAGATGTAAATTGCTCACAACATGTACAAAGAGGCATTTGGAAGCTTTTGATGAAGTAATATCAAGCTGAAGGTTATTTATTTGGGTTCAACATTGTTGATTTTTTTTTCTTTTACATTTCACCACACTGAAATTGGACTTTATTATTATAATAAAAATGAAAGCAGCTGAATTACGTAGATGTTTTAAAAAATAAGAAAAACATAATCTTCTGACATTGAACATGTGTATAGCAAGGACAGGATATACATCCTGTTTGATACACACACACACGCGCGCGCATACACACACACCCCGTTTCTGAGCTGTGGCTGAGACGACCTTTCCAAAGTCTTGCTTGGCATATGGAAAGTGTATTTTTCTATTTAGCAGTAACAGCTGCTGAAAATGTGCTCGGCCTTTACCTGCGTGTTTATGGGCAGAACTCACTGGATCATGTAATGGGCTCAGTGTTCAGCTACAGACCTATCTCTGCTTCTCCAGGCTATTCTTCTTAAAGGGACCTGGCCTGAGGCCTGGAGTTCCAGGTGGCCTTACCTGATGTAGCTAGGGAGGTGTCTGGACTTAAATGATCCCATAAACCTGAAAATACAGAGGAAACTCTGGCTTACCTAATTTTGTCTCAAATTAACCATGAAGAATCCATTGAAATAGGACCTTTTTATTATTATTATTTCCTTAAGTCAGTTGTCAGGAAACTTTTTCTGAAAAGGTCTAGATAGTAAATATTTTAAGTATTATAGGTCATATTTGTATTCTTTCTTTTTTTTAAAAGATTTTATTTATTTATCCATGATAGATATATATAGAGAGAGGCAGAGACACAGGCAGAGGGAGAAGCAGGTTCCATGCAGGGAGCCCCGACATGGGATTCAATCCTGGGTCTCCAGGATCACGCCCTGGGCAAGGGCGGCGCTAAACCACTAAGCCACCAGGGCTGCTCTTCTTTCTTTTTTTTTGTATTTGTTTTTAAAACCTTTAAACATGCAAAAACATTTTTATCTCAAGTCCTACAAAGCAGGCCATGTGCTGAATTTGGCCGGTGGACCATAGCTTTCTTTTGTCCTCTAACTTGCACAGGTAGAAATGGTAAATCTAGAGATATGCTATAGTAGTAATTATTATTATTATTTTTAAATCTGTTGCTTACTTTATTTTGGCTAGACCACATCCTCTGTATACAGAGCTTACCTTACAAGGAGACCAAACTGGGCCCCCCACAGAACATTTCAAAAGTTTTGAAAGATGCTTAATTGAAAAATTACTTAATTGCATACTAAAAATGGGTAGATGCAGTAAGCTAAAATGGACTGTCCATTCCTAATGTTGTCATAGAAAAACAAAAATGGTATCTTAAGTGCCTGGTGTTTGATGTCCTCAACAGTTTCAGAAAATTCTACTGTGTAGAAGGATTTTGATACAAGCTGTGCATTAGACATACTCTTAATACATTGTACTGACCACAAGTACTTCTAAAATGGTAGATTGTGCATTCAGACTTTTAAGCACTGAAACATAAATAATTTCTGAAAAAAAGTCTGAGATCTGTTTCTTCATCTGTCTTATCTGATCATCTTCTCATGTGTCCTATCTGAATAACCATTTTACATAATTTATAAAACATGTATAATTAATTACAACATATAAAATTTTACTGCTTTTAATAAAAGATTTTAATCCTTTTTTCTTTAAAATGACATTTCCATGGAAAGCTAACATTAGTCGTTGACATCAAAAAGTTAAACTGTGAGGGTATTGGATACAAGAAATTTTGGTGTGATAAAGAATCACACTTAGACCCATCTGGAGGCTGAGGCACAAGAACAGCATTTTTCCATGTCCTTTTCTTCCCTAGTGTAGAGCTCTTCTTTCACATGAGGTACCAGTGGCCTTTCCAACAATTTCCAATTATCTACCATCTATCTGTTTACATTTATTCACACACATAATTTTTGTTTGCTTACTCCTTTGTAGCATTTCTCACTTAGAGTCAAGAAACAAGGTTGTATTCATTTGAAACTTCTCTGAAAAATTAGGAAAATGTAATGCAATTACCTCACTGGAATCTAGCCAAGCTCCTAAGGCATTCACTTTACAAAATTGGATCTTAAAATCTGTAATGACAGTTTTTGGTCAGATCTTTAATTTTAGTCCTGAGCCTAAAGAAAATATTTTTAATTGGAGATTATCCTCAAGGAGTTTCTCTCAAAACATGTTTTATGATTGCTCTTTTGGGTGAATCTTGACACAAGAAACTTACTTAATTGGATCTATAGAAAGGTCTCCTTTTAGGTGAATCATGGTATCACAACTACAGACCTAAAGCAAAATGTTAAGTTGTAGTATTTTACTTAAAAGCAGGATGTGTCATGAACTTTTGAGTAGAATGCATTACTTGTCAGTTATATTGTAACATGAGAATATTAACTATTGACTATATCAGCCAAGTAGGATATATAAGTGAACTAAGTTCTGAAATAGTCTATTACAGTTTTTTGAGATAGGAAAATTCTGTTATGTGTATTCTCTGATGCAAGATATGGACAAATGGAATTATGGAAATATGAACTTCCCCGTCAAACATAAAACTCAAGGCAGAGAGAACACATTTAAGTGCCAAACCTAAGATTGATTTAAAGATTAGTAACTACTTTAACCTTTTGAGTGCGCGCGCACACACACACACACACACACACACTCAACTGAGTTTATTGAGACTACCATAATTTTTTCAAATGTTCAGTAACACAGCTTTTCTATGAAATGTTAAGTTCCTTCTAGCAGACCATTTTTTCAATCTCTCGTCGTCTAATGAGAAATATTTGAATAATATCCTTGGGTTGTATAAACTTAATTTACTTTAATCAGGTAATGTCTTGCTCCTAGACATCTAAAAGTGACGGAGCTATGCTTTAATATAGACCAATAATAAACCATTTGACCTGTATTATTCCATGTCCTTTATTGGGAAAAAGGAATACTACTTCTCTGGAACCTGTGTAGCACAATTACATTTTTCAATTTAACAATGCATTTCAAAATATGTTAAAATAAATGAGATAATATTCAGTACTTGGTACATGGAAATTTCTTTTTTTTAATTTCTCATTAAACTTTTGTTTTAATGGGTCTCAAAATTCTGTGACAGATTTTGGTCAAGTTGTTTCCATTAAAAAGTACTGATTTTAAAAACTAATAACTTAAAACTGCCATACAGGCACAAAAAAAAAAAAAAAAAAAAAAGAAAAGAAAAAAAGGGTCCACAATACATTCTCCTTTCCTTCTGAAGGTTTTACGATGCATTGTTATCATTAACCCGTCTTTTACTATTAAACCTAAATGGCCAATTGACACAAACAGTTCTGAGATCTTTCTTCCATCACTGATTAAGACTGGGGTGGCAGGGGATCCCTGGGTGGCACAGCGGTTTGGCGCCTGCCTTTGGCCCGGGGCGTGATCCTGGAGACCCGGGATCGAGTCCCACGTCAGGCTCCCGGTGCATGGAGCCTGCTTCTCCCTCTGCCTGTGTCTCTGCCTCTCTCTCTCTCTCTGTGTGACTATCATAAATAAATTAAAAAATTAAAAAAAAAAGACTGGGGTGGCAGGTATTGGGGATAATATTCATTTAGCCTTCTGAGCTTTCTGGGCGGACTTGGTGATTTGCCAGCTCCAGTTGCCTTCTTGTCCACTGCTTTGATGACACCCACAACAACCGTCTGTCTCATGTCATCAACAGCAAAACGGCCCAGAGGAGGATAGTCAGAGAAGCTCTGAACACACATAGGTTTGCCAGGAACCATATCAACAATGGCAGCATCCCCAGATTTCAAGACCTTGGGACCATCTTCCAGCTTTTTTCCAGAACAACAATCTATCTTCTCCTTCAGCTCAGCAAACTTGCAAGCAATGTGAGCTATGTGACAATCCAGCACAGGTGCATATCCAGCACTGATTTGGCCTGGATGGTTCAGGATAATCACTTGAGCCGTGAAGCCAGCTGCTTCCATTGGTATTTTGTTTTTGCCGTCACCAGCCATGTTGCCACGATGAACATCTTTGACGGATATGTTCTTGACATTGAAGCCCACATTGTCCCCAGAAAGAGCCTCACTCAAAGCTTCATGGTACATTTCAAGACTTGACTTCAGTTGTAACATTGACTGGAGCAAAGGTGACCACCATGCCAGGCTTAAGAACACCAGTCTCCACTTGACCCACTGGGACAGTACCAATACCACCAATTTTGTAGATGTCCTGGAGAGACAGCAAGGACTTATCAGTTGGATGAGTTGGTGGCAGGATGCAATCCAGAGCTTCAAGCAGTGTGGTTCCACTGGCATTCCCATCTTTACGGGTGACTTTCCATCCTTTGAACCAGGGCATGTTAGCACTTGGCTCAGCATGTTGTCTCCATTCCAACCAGAAATTAGCACAAATGCTACTGTGTTGGGGTTGTAGCCAATTTTCTTAATGTAGGTGCTGCCTTCCTTAACGATTTCCTCGTATCTCTTCTGGCTGTAGGGTGGCTCAGTGGAATCCATTTTGTTAGCACCAACAATTAGTTGTTTTACACCCAGTGTGTAAACCAAAAGGGCATGCTCACGGGTCTGCTCATTCTTGGAGATACCTGCTTCAAATTCACCAACACCAGCAGCAACAATCAAAATAGCACAGTCAGCCTGAGATGCGCCTGTAATCATGTTTTTGATAAAGTCTCTGTGTCCTGGGGCATCAATGATGGTCACATAATACTTGCTGGTCCAGAATTTCCACAGGGAGATATCAACGATGATACCACGTTCACATTCTGCTTTCAGTTTATTCAAGACCCAGGCATACTTGAAGGAGCCTTTTCCCATCTCAGCAGCCTCCTCCTCAAATTTTTCTATAGTTCTTTTGTCAATCCCACCACATTTGTAGATCAGATGGCCAATAGTGATAGACTTGCCCGAATCTACGTGTCCAATGACGACGATGTTGATGTGAGTCTTTTCCTTTCCCATTTTGGTTTAGGTTTAGCGGTGGTTTTCACAACACCTGTGTTCTGGCGGCAAACCTGTTGTGAAAAAAAAAAAAAAAACACATGGAAGTTTCCCCCAAAATATTTACTGACATTTTAGCTTATGTTAAGATGGGCAAAATATTAATATTAGCCAATTTATTTTAATATCCCCAAACCTCATTTTAATCTGCACTTGTTTATGTGTATCACCTATAGATTGGATGTATGAATATCCTTTTGAAATTAAAATAGGTAATGTGAGAACATTTATAGGTTTAGGCCTTGTTTGTTCTTCCTTTGAACTTGGCTATACTAGGAGAAAACAATAAATCCGGGAAGGTAGTGGAGACCTGGACAAATAGAAGATCCAAATAGGTTGTTTGAAGAAAAAGTTTTAGGAAGTTTAGAGTAAGGGAGAAATATTGGAATATTGGAATATTGGAACAGCTACTGTGAAAAAATGAAATAGATTTTGGGAGTTTAGCAATATATTATGAATAGTGTCCCCTCTTATAACAGTTTGAGAGGATTATAAAATGCTTAGATTGCTTTGTAAATATCTAGCCTGTTTGACTTGAGCCAATATGGGATTGGGAAGACCCTAGACTAACTCTATGTGGATTATATTTTGGGTACTAAACTTTATGGTTCAGTACCCAACTATACTTCTAACAAAAGTCTGAAAAATACCAAAATATGCAAAAGCATAGTTTCATGTGGTTACAATATCACTAACTCATGGTGCAAAGGGTAAACAAAGATTTACCCTAAACCCTTTAATGTGTCTTAGAATACTGTGGAGAGGGGCACTAGAGATCATTGGGCTTCTTCGTGAATTTAAAAACTGGAGGCATGTTTGAAATTCAACCTCCATGGGCTTAGACTTCCTTAAATTATAGCTCTTTGTGGATGATGGAAATCATAGTTGTTATATTCAGAATATTTCAAGGCATTTATTCATCTCCAATGGTAAAAGATTATCTGGGACATTGACTGGTACTCTGAGTCTTGCTTTAGAACTGACACTCACTGGCTACTTGCTGTGAGAACCTTGAGAAATTTGGGTGGAGTTCTTTGTAGAAACTTAGGAAAGTAGTACTCAGGATCCTGGTTAGAGCATGCTACTAAAATAGTCTAGACATAGTGGTAATTAGGCAGAAAAATACAACTAGGTAAAGGACTACAGTTCAATAGTAGGGAATATTTGTGGTCTGAAAGTCATTCAGCTTCTGTTTGTATTGCAATTTGCTTCACATTGACTTCAGAACTAGAGCAAAGTGACTTCTCTGTATTTGTATGTTGAATATATGTTTGCATATCAACAAGATAAGGTATTTATGTAGAGAGTGGAGAGATTTCAACAACAGTCTGCTAGGAGAAGGTATAGGCACTATGCTTATAAAACTAAGCCCACCCATCAACATCAACAAAAGCAGGCCAACACTAAGGCACATTGTTATTAAAGTTTCAAAATATAGTGATAAAGAAAAAAAATCTCAAGAGCAGCAGAGGAACTGACAAGGAAAGAGCCATAAAGCTAGCTGCATATTTCTCCAAAGAAACTTGGCAAGCCAAAAGAGAGTGGCATAATGTATTCAAAATGTCCATTGGGAAAAATCTGCAGCCAAGAATACTCTATCCAGCAAGGCTATCATTCAGAACAGGAAAGATAAAGAGCTTCCCAAACAAAAACCAGAGGAGTTCATGACCATTAAACCAGCCCTGCAAGATATATTAAAGCAGACTCTGAGTGGAAAAGGAAAGACCAAAGGTAACAACAATAAGAAAGGAACAGAGAAAATCTCCAGAAACAATGGCAAAACAAGTAATGAAATGGCACTAATACATATCTATCAGTAATTACTCTGAATGTAAGTGGATGAAACACTTTAATCATAAAACAAAGGATGTCAAAATGGATTATAAAAAGCAAGACCCATTTATATGCTGCCTGCAGGAAACTCATTTTAGACCTAAAGACACCTGTAGATGGAATGTGAGGGGATAGAGAAAGAATTATGATGCAAATAGATAGCGGAAGAAAGCTGGACTAGCAATACTTAGAGAAACTAAATTTTAAACCAAAGACTAACAAGAATTGAAGAAGGGCACTATATCATAATAGAAGGAACAATCTAACAAGAAGATCTAACAAATGTAAATATTTATGCTCCCAACTTGGAAGCACCCAAATATATAAAACAATTGATGACAAACATAAAAGGAACTCATTAATAATAATACAATACTAGTAGGGGACTTTAACACCCCACTTACACCAATGGACAGATCATCTAAGCAGAATATCAACAAGGAAACAATGACTTTGAATGACACACTGGACCATTTGGACTTAAAAAATATATTCAGAACATTCCTAAAGCAGTAGAAAACACATTTTTTTGAAGTATACTTTGGACATTCTCCAGAAAAAAGATCACATACTGGGTCACAAATCAGACCTCAACAAGTACAAAAGTATTGAGATCTTACCATGAATTATTTTCTGACCACAACCCTATGAAACTTGAAGTCAACCACAAGAAGAAAAAAAAAATTGGAAAGACCATAAATACACGGATGCTACAAATAAACAAATAAACATGCTACTAAGAATAAATGGGTCAACATGGAAATTAAAGAAGAAATTTAAAATATTTAAAAAGTTAAACATGAAAATTATTCAAAACCTTTGGGATGCTGGAAAGGTGGTCATAAGAGGGAAATAATAAAGATCAGAGAGCAGAAATAAATGATTTAGAAGCAAAACAAAACAAAACAAAACACTCAACAGATCAACAAAGCCAAGAACTGGTTCTCTGAAAAAAATTAATAAAATTGATAAACTCCTAACCAGACTTATAAAAAAGAAATGAGAAAGGACCCAAATAGATGAAATCACAAGTGAGAAATGCGAAATAACAGCTACACCACAGAAATAGAAACAGTAATAAGAGAATATTATGAAAAACTATATGCAAACAAATTGGACAACCTAGAAAAAAAAAATGGATAAATTCCTAGAAACAAATAGACTACCAGAAGTGAAACAGGAAAAAATAGAAAACTTGAATAGACTGGTAACCAGCAAAGAAATTGAATCAGTAATAAAAAAAATCTCCTAACAAAGAGAAGTCCAGGGCCAGATGGCTTCCCTGGGGAATTCTACCAAACATTTATTTATTCATTAGAGAGAGAGAGAGAGAGAGAGAGAGCGCATAGGATGAAAAGGGTAGGAGAGGGAGAAAGAATCTCAAGCAGACTCTCAGGTGAGAGGGGAGCCCGATGTAGGGCTTGACCTCACGACCATAAGATCATGATCTGTGCCTGAAATCAAGAGTTGGATACTTAGCTGACTGAGCTACCTAGGTGCCCTTCTACTAAACATTTAAAGAAGAGTTAATACCTATTCTTCTTAAACTATTTCAAAAAATAGAAAGAAAGGGAAACTTCCAAATTCATTTTATGAAGCTGATATTACTCTGATGCCAAAACCAGTTGAAGACAACACTGAAAAAGAACTATAGGCCAATATCCCAGATGAACACGGATGCAAAAATTCTCAATAAAATGCTACCAAACCAAATCCAACAGTACATTAAAAGAATCAATCCTGACGATCAAGTGCAATTTATTCCTGGGTTGCAAGAGTGATTCAATATTTGCAAATCAATCAGTGTGATATACCACACTAATAAAAAAAAGGACAAGAACCATATGATCCTTTCAATAGATGGAGAAAAAAGCTTTTTGACAAAGTGTAACATCCATGCCTGATAAAAAGCCTCAACAAAGTAGGTTTAGAGGGAACATAGCTCAACATAATAGAGCAGTATATGAAAAACCCCAGATAATATCCTTAATGGGGAGAAACTGAGAGCTTTTCCTCTTTGCTCAGGAACAAGACAGTGATGTCTACTCTCACCACTGTTATTTGGCATTGTACTAGAAGTTCTAGCCACAGCAATCAGAGAAAAGAAATACAAGCCATCCAAATCAGCAAGAAAGAAGTCAAACTTTCACTATTTGCAGATGACATGATATTCTACATAGAAAGCACAAAAGCCACCACCAAAAAATTGCTGAACTGATATACAAATTTGGTAAAGTCACAGGATATTAGATCAATGTACAGAAATCTATTGCATTTCTATAGACCAATAATGAAGCAGCAGAAAGAGAAATCAAAGAATTGACCCCATTTACAACTGCATCAAAAACCATTAGATACCTAGGAATAAACCTAATCAAAGAGGCAAAAGACCCGTGGCCTGAAAACTGTAAGACAGTGATGAAAGAAGTTGAAAAGTACACAATGAAATGGAAAGACAACCCATCCTCATGGATCAGAAGAACAAACATTGTTAAAATGTCTATATGACCCAAAGCAATCTACACATTTAATGCAATCTCCATCAAAATACTAACAGCATTTTTCACAGAGCTATGACAAACAATCCTGAAATTTGTAGGGAACCAGAAAATACCTAAAGATCTGGAATATCCAAAGAAACCTTGAAAAAGAAAAGTAAAGGGGGGGAGCATCACAATTCTGGACTTTACGTTATATTACAAAGCTGTAGTCATCAAGACAGTATGGCACTGGCACCAAAATAGACACAAAAATTATTAGAACAGAATAGAAAACCCAGAAATAAACCCACCACTCTATGGTCAATAAATCTTCCACAAGGTAGGAAAGAATATCCAATGGGAAGAAGACAAGGACTTAGACCAATGGTATTGAGAGAACTGGACAGTTGCATGCAGAAGTATGAAACTGGACCACGTTCTTACACCATAAACAAAAATAAATTTAAAATGCATGAATGACCTAAATGTAACACAGAAAACCATCAAAATCCTAGAGGAGAGCATAGGCAGTAACTACTTTTACATTGGCTGTAGCAACTTCTTACTAGATAGGTCTCCGGAGGCAAGGGAAACCAAAGCAAAGCTAAACTACTGGAACTTCGTCAAAATAAAACGCTTCTGTGCAGCAAATAAAATGCTTCTGCACAGCAAAGGAAACAATCAACAGAACTAAAAAGCAACCTATGGAATGGGATAAGGTATTTGTAAATGACATATCTGATAAATGGTTAGTATCCAAAATTTATAAAGAACTTATAAAACTCAACATCCAAAGAATGAATAATGAAATTAAAAATAGACGGTAGACATGAATAGACATTTTTCCAAAGAAGACATACAATGGTCAGCAGACATATGAAAAAAATGCTTGCTATCATGTAACATCAGAGAAATACAAGTCAAAACAATGAGTTACACCTCACATCAGTCAGAATGGCTGAAATTAACAACATAGGAAACAAGATATGTTGGTGAGGATGGGGGAAAGGGGAAATCTTTTACACTTCATGGGAATGCAAACTGGTACAGCCACTCTGGAAAACAGTACGGAGGAGGGTTCTTGAAAATATTAAAAATAGAACCACCCTGCAAGCCAGCAATTGCACTACTAGGTATTTACCCAAAAGATACAAAAATACTAATTCAAAGGAATACATATACCCTGATTGTTTATAGCAGCATTATTTTGGCATTATATTCCAAATTATGGAAAAAGCCCAAATGTTCATAGACTGATGAATAGATAAAAAAGATGTGAGATATAGATAAATATTCCATTTATGGAATTTCCATATATATGGAATATACTTGTATATATGAGTATATTACATATATGTATATATATAAAATTATATATATATATATATAATGGAATATAACATTACTCAGCCATCAAAAAGAATCAAATCTCATCATTGGCAACTACATGTATGGAACCAAAGAATATTATACAAAGCAAAAAAGTCAGAGAAAGACAAATACTATGTGATTTCTTTCATATATGGAATTTAAGAAACAACAACAAAAAAATGGTCATAGGGAAAAAGAGAGAGAGAGAGGGAGTCAAGCCAAGAAAGACTCTTAACTCTATAGAGGACAAACTGTTGGTTACCAGTGGGGAAATGTGTTAAATAGGTGATGAGGATTAAGGAGGGCAGTTGGCTGTGATGAGCACTGGGTGTTGTGTGCAAGTGTTGAATCCCTAAATCATACACCTGAAACAAATATTACACTGTATGTTAACTAGTTGGAATTTAAAAACAAAACAACAACAAAAAAGTCCAAATTAAGGAGCTCCTATACACAGCAGGGAGATAGACTCTGTACTTGTATGGCTACCAGCACAGTTTCTGTCTCTTGTTAATGAATTACCAACAAACCAGAGGCTGATTTGTGTGGATAAATGGACACCTTGACCTTAGTCAGGAGACTCAAGCAGCTCACCCAAAGTTCTGGATGGAGGCCTTGCCAACTTAACTGTTTTCCTTATAATAGCATCAGACAATACTACTGTAACTACTTGACCTTCTAAGCCCTGGTATTTTTGTAGGCTCAAGTAGGAGTGTAGACAGACCTGTGTTTGCTAGAACATCTAGTAGCAATCTTAATACCTGGGGAAGAAAAAAAATCCAGTGAATGACAAACCTTTCTTACTTTTTGTAGAGTCCCTGGAATTAGGTGCTGTGGTAGGTCACATAGTTAACTGATGCTTTTCCTGCTCCAAGTGTGGTAATCAGAAACATGGGAATTGCCCTTAGGTCTAATGGTGGCCAAAGTGTGCAGGGGACTCAGATTACATTCTTCTAGTTTACCCATGCACCACCCTATGCCCACCTATGACAGTCACCACTCAGCTATACTCCTCTCTCCAATACCATCACCACATTCTTCTGTGACCAAATTCTTTAGGAAAAAAAAAATAGGGATCCCTGGGTGGCGCAGCGGTTTGGCGCCTGCCTTTGGCCCAGGGTGCAATCCTGGAGACCCAGGATCGAAGCCCAGGTTGGGCTCCCGGTGCATGGAGCCTGCTTCTCCCTCTGCCTGTCTCTCTCTCTCTCTCTCTCTCTCTCTCTCTGACTATCATAAATAAATAAAAATTAAAAAAGGAAAAATATATAAAATATAATTTTATTGGAAATTTTATAATTTCCTAACAAATTTATATTTTTTAGGAAAAAAATATATTAAAAACATATATAATGTACTATATACATAGTATATAGTGCCTGCTTTCTGCCTTTGTGGAACACAAAAAAATATCCAAAGCAGCATTTTTCAACTTTGGCTATGATTAATTTCACTTGGGAAGGACTCTTTAAAATGTCTCAGCTCCACCCCAGAGATAGATTTAATTGATTTGGGGCTCCGGTATTGAATTTTTTAAAAAGCTCTCCAAGTGATTCCAAAGCAGAAGTAAGACTGCTCTAACCAGAGCACTTAAATGGGAAGGAGGGTGGGTTTTGGGAGAAGTTGATTATTGAGTGTTTTCACCCTTTTTGCCTCCCCTACCTCTCTCTGTGTGGTTTTTGCTTTTCTGTGATGTTGATCAGAGTCCTAGGTAATGTAAGAAATTAGAACTCTTAGAGAAGATTGATTTACACTGGAAAGTGAAAACTGCTCTGGAGAAGTGAGGAAAAAAAAGAGATCAGAAAGTGGATGGGGTGGGGAAGGTAGACACTATCATTATCCAAGTGGTCCAGGCTAGAAAGTTAGGGAAGTTTAGATAGAGGAGAGAGAATCTGGGAACATCTCTTAGGTATATGAGTTACAAGGAGATCAGGAAGTCAGATTTTAAGAGGATTTATTTCTGTCTTGTAAATCAAAGTTTCCTAAGATGTTTTTTGAGAAACTGAGAAAATTAAATTGCTAGTCTAATGTTTCTTTAAAGGTGACACAGGCCTGACATAGAGTCATAATATGGTCTACCTTCATGTAGTTTAGATCTTTGTAGCTTTTATCCTGGGTCAGATTGCATATACCCTAAAATGGGAGGTTCACCTTAAATGTCAAAAAAACCTCCATTTGTCCAAATTGTTATAGTTGCAAGCTCCAGCCATAGTTACCCTAAACTAAAAGTTTAAGTGAGAACTTATTTGAAATACAATTTAATGTTCAAGTTTAAAACGTCCTGCAATGGCCAGGGTTACATTTGATTACTCAGAAAGGAGCTTTTCAATCTGGACCTCCTGAAATCTGCATTATCAACATAACCAAGTGGGAAATCCTTTTCTGAGGTAAAATAAGGTATAGATCTGAAATGAAATAGATAATCAAAATGCCGAAGAGGGAAATTAACAACAACAAAAAAAAAGTCAAAGGGAGAAATAGGATTTTTCTTTTCTTCTCCTAAGCGTTACCTCCAATGCTGTTTTTCAGTATCCCAGACCAATTTGGAAGTAACATAGTAGCTCTGAACAAAAGTGGTATGACTTTTTGAGTTGCTGATTGCAAAGTAACAAAACACAGCCCTCTGTGGAGTTGATCTGAAACACTTCCAAAATTAGAGCACTTGACAGGAGAGCTGGAGAGAAAGGGGAGAAAATTGAGCAAAATAAAAGCAAGTCAATTTTTATGGACTTAGTTTCCCCTTGTATTTGAGAGCGCCACAGTCAGCAGGGCTATTACTAGGATAGCCATCACATCTGATGTGGCCAGATTGGCTATCTTTTAGGTGAGTTTTTGCTTCTATGTCTGCTACTGTTCTTTGCCTTCTGGGTTGCGTGGTACTGCTGCCACTAAAAAGAAATTGTCTCTTGGAGCTTTTTTCTTCTGTGTACCCCTGTAAGGCACAGTGTCTCATTTCATCTTTCATTCAGACAGCCGTATTTAAATTGTACTCACTGTGCTTGTAGCAGACGCTACACTAGGCTTCGTTTTTAAAAGTCAAGTTGTTCATTGTGTTTGTTTTTGGCATTTGCCTTGTCTTGTTTGCTGTTATCCTTTGTGTGACTAATGCAAAAATGCACTACAATTCAGCAGATACCAAAATACATGATATTACTGTCCTTTCAATTTAGAAAGTTTTCAATTTAGAAAGTTAAGTAAGGCAAGATGTGAAGAGCTCTTTAGACTACATATGCTTTTCAAAGCTCTATATGCTATGTAACCGAGTCCTAAAATAGTCTATTTGCAGTATTTTAAAATTTAGAAAAAATAAATTATTTGATTCCCATGATTGTTTTCCATTTGAGATCTTATGGCTGTTTAGATAGCCTTGCTACATTTTGTTTAAGGTAACAAAAACATGTGTTAAGTGCCCACCATGTGTAAGGTACTGCTGAAGACACTAGTAACATTGAGATAGTCTCCTTCCCAATTATACTGCCCATTAAATTAATGAAACAAAAATATACATAACTATGAATATGTAGATTGTAACCTATGAGTTGGGTCTCAAGGTTAGTGACTAATGTGTGCTTGCATCCATCCATCCATTGGTTCAAATTTATCTCATACAGCAAATCACGTATACTAGAAATCATCTTCTAAAATTTCACAAAATGCCCATGGATTTCTGTATACATGATTTTGCCTGTGTTGCACAGTCTTCCAACAAGTCCAGATATAGTCCATTGTCTTTTCAACAAACTGCTGTTTGGTTGGTTGCATCCCAGATAAGTTTGTTGGCTTGTTTATAAGGTATTTTAATAACTAGTAAACAATAAATGAATAAATAAATAAATACATAAAATGAGACACTAATTAAAACACACACAACCCAACTCAACAGCAAAGAAACAAACAATCCAATCATGAAATGGGCAAAAAACATGAACAGAAATCTCACAGAGGAAGACATAGACATGGCCAACAAGCCCATGAGAAAATGCTCTGCATCACTTGCCATCAGGGAAAAACAATCAAAACCACAATGAGATACCACCTCACACCAGTGAGAATGGGGAAAATTAACAAGGCCGGAAACCACAAATGTTGGAGAGGATGTGGAGAAAGGGGAACCCTCTTGCACTGTTGGTGGGAATGTGAACTGGTGCAGCCACTCTGGAAAACAGTGTGGAGCTTCCTCAAAGATTAAAAATAGATCTGCCCTATGACCCAGCAATTGCACTGCTGGGGATTTACCCCAAAGATACAGATGCAGTGAAACACCAGAACACCTGCACCCCAATGTTTCTAGCAGCCATGTCCACAGTAGCCGAACTGTGGAAGGAGCCTCGGTGTCCATCGAAAGATGAATGGATAAAGAAGATGTGATCCATGTATACAATGGAATATTCCTCAGCCATTAGAAACGACAAATACCACCATTCGCTTCAACGTGGATGGAATTGGAGGGTATTATGCTGAGTGAAATAAGTCAATCAGAGAAGGACAAACATTATATGGTCTCATTCATTTGGGGAATATAAAAAATAGTGAAAGGGAATAAAGGGGAAAGGAGAAAAAATGAGTGGGAAATATCAGAGAGGGAGACAGAACGTGAGAGACTCCTAACTCTGGGAAACGAACAAGGGTTGGTGGAAAGGGAGGTGGGTGGGGGGTGGGGGTGACTGGGTGACAGGCACTGAGGGGGGCACTTGATGGGATGAGCACTGGGTATTATGCTATATGTTGGCAAATTGAACTCCAATTTAAAAATATGTAAAATAAATAAAATAAATAAAAATAAATAAAACACACAACCCTATGGCTATTGTTAGGACTGATGTGTTTAGCTGAATATTCATAGTTTAAATACTGTATAATGTATCTCTATTGTATTAAAGCACTGTGATAAATACCTTAGGAGAAGTACAAACAAAATGCTATGAGGTTTAAAGGAGAAAAAGCTCTTGCTGTAATAAAAGGTTCAGAAAGAAACTTCAAGAGTGCCTGGGTGGCTCAGTCTTTTAAGCTACTGACTTTGTCTCAGGTCATGATCCCAGGGTCCTGAGATCAAGCCCAGTTTTGGGCTCTGCACTCATTGGGGAATCTGCTTCTTCCTTGCCCTCAGCCTCTCTATCCACTCATGCTTGCTCTCTCTTTCTCTTAAGTAAATAAATAAAATTTAAAAAAAAAAAAAAAGAAACTTCAGAAAAAGAAATTGAACTTGAGCTTTTGCACTGGGGGCCAAGCACACGTAATACAAAAAGAATTAATAAATAAAAATTGAAATAAAATACTCTTAAATGAATTGTAAGCAGGCCATTCTATCAGAAGTTTAGAGTATGAGTTGGGCATTAGGAGGTGATGATATCCAGATGGGCAGGTTGGATACTGTTTTAAGGGAAAGCTGCACTTAACTGGAAAGTTTAGGGCCAGAAAGGCCATTGGGAGCAGAATGCCTTAGCTGTGGTTCAGTTGTGACTCACTAGTCAGCTGAGTTCTCAGCAGGGACTTAAGAGGAGAATGACTTTGAGACAGAAGGATATTACAAAGGTAATAAAAAGACCTGGGTTTGGGAGAATGATATGGGAAACAACAAAATAGACAAACGATACCAGAAATATTGTGCTGTGGATTTTGCCCCATCTTGATATGATTGACACTGACAATGGGAGACAAATTTGTGTCTGAAGCAGTCTGGGTTAACAAAAGTTCCTAGAGTAATGGTAAATAATTATTTGGGTAGATGGATATACATATATGTGGACAAATAATAACTACTAAACCTGGTAAGCATCATAAATGAAACTTTCTTCATAAAATTTTTCCCTTTACTTAGGATTCACTTAAAACATGGATTAAGTAATATCCCAAATGCTTATTCCTTAGTAGCATATAGCACATTCCTTTTGCTGTATTATGAGAATCTCATCCTGTATTACCTCAGCCCTTCTTATGTCTATGTTCTGTTTGTCTAGGTTATTGTCTAGATTAAAAGTTTAATTTCATGTGGTTTGCACTGCAATCTCTTCAGTGAAAGGAAGTTAAATTTCTACAGAGGACTCAACAATTCTTTTTATGTGATAAAATTTGTTAGCAAAATTTCTAAATCTAGAATGAAATTAAGTTCATCATAATGCTTTAGATCTGTGGTTATGTTGAATGTGCTTTAGGGATGTATTGCGCCATTATTATTATTAATTCTGTGTATTACCTGGTAGAAAAAGAAAGTCATTATGATTGTGCACTTGCATCCATCCATCCATTTGTTCAAATTTATCTCATCTTTTTGCTTTTGATCACATTACTTGTACCTGGGACTTTCAGAACAAAAAATTACACTCATTTAAAAAGTGCAGTCTTTTCCCGTTACTTATGAAGAATAGAACTTCTCACATTTTTATCAAGTCATTTTTTTTTTTTTTTTAGAAATTCAATTCAGGATCTTGTGTGAGTCTCACCCCAACTCCGAACATTTTATTATTATTATTGATAATGATAATTTGCAATACCTTTAAGATATAGTAATTGAATAAAATCAACTTTTGCTTTGTTTTCCCTTAGACAAAATGGACCAAAGACAAATACCCTGGAGAAGTGTTGGAGTAGTTGATAATAATATTTAAACCTAGATAAGATAAACTGAAATTTTCTCATAGCTCACTATGTAAGTTTCCATTCTTTGTGATTTGGTAAATTGGAAAAATGCAGTCATTTTTACATATTAAAATCTCATTTTTCATATGTCTGTTAATAGTTATTCACTTAAAAATTCTTCAATACCAGTGTTCACGTTAAAAAAATTAGTATAACCCCATAAATGATATAATAATATATGTAATTTTTTCTGATCCCTATCTCGATACACACAGATCATTCATATTTGGAATCAAGCAATGTATGCATTATAATTTGCCATTCACTCCAATTGATATCATCTTCTAAATGGATGCAGATAAATTGTTTTTTTTTTTTTTTTTGGTAAATTTTGGTAATTTTCAGTGGCTAGTGTAATCTTCAGATATCTTTAGCACCCACCATGTAACACAGGAAGTTCTTCCAACGTGAGCTAAAGTTTAATATATGTAGGGCACTTAAATGACATATTTTCATGAGTTTGATGATTTTCCAATGCTGTGATGGCAATGGAAACCTGTGACTTCTGTTTACCCATATGGCCCTTAAGTAGCAGATGCTTAGAGAAATTGATGAAAGGTGTGAGTCATATTATCTGCAGGATTTTCCTCATTTTTTCCTCAGTTTGTCAAAACATTACATAAAAGAATGATAGTTTATGGGTAACAAAATAAATCTTACATTTCAAAAGTCTGTCATATTTTTTATGCTTAGTATAATATTTCTTTTCTGCCAAAGGCTGTTAACACTTAAATTAAAAAGCTGATAGGATGTTGTCTCATTGTTTACAAATGTCTAATATGTGAAGCAGTCCTGGTTATTTTCTGATCTCCTTGTAAAATTTTACAGTAAATACCTAGAACCTAGCATCTTGAAAATGTGTTCACTGTAACATAATTAAACTAGCTCTTAAACATTGATTGTGACCCTTGGTAAGAAATATGTGTTACATCATGACCCAGTTACTACAGATGTATATTTTATAGATATGGGTAACTAAAAGGAGAGTTTTACGAAGCAAAATTTAACCTTTTTAATGTATTCTGATATTTTGTCTTCCAATTGTATTCTTAAAAATAATGTTTTAATCCTATACTCAGTATAAATTAATCAAATGAATAAATGTTTGTTCTTTTGTTAGTTTCCTTAACTTATTTGTACTACTATAATATTCCCTGAACTAGGATTTTAAAAATACTTCATATTAAAAGGAACACAAAATATGTGAAAATTGTTTCTTAGTCAGAGTTCATTACTATGATATAAAAATGCCTTTTTTACTTCACAGAAGTCTATAATTGATGGAAACCCTGGGAAATCCATAAGATCTTCAAAGCTAGATATCTTCTTGACAATAGGATGCAATACATTTCTTTTAGTTCATGTTTAAGATTGTGTGCTGCCTCTGTGATATCAACATAATCCAGAAATTAATTTAAATATTTATTTTTTCTATTTGGCTTCTATCCAATTAAAATAGGGTAGACTTTATTTACATTTCTAATGGATGAAATTTATTTGACTCAGCATCTGATCACTGTAGTCACCCAAATAACAATTTTAATAAATTTAAAACTGTACCTCTGTCCAAAATATCACTTTATAATTGCATTTTTTAAGTTATCTATAACTTAGATTAGTCTGGTCATGAGTATTTATGTTGGTTAGACACATGGGAGAAAATTACAATACTTTTTCTGATTTTAGCACTCTAAGTCTTTAGTCAATGCTAGGCTTGAGGAACTGTTGGACACCATGGAAGCTTCAATCCTGTATGTACAAAAATGTGCATATTCTTAATGTGTTGCTCAGTGCTTTTCATTTTACCAACTAGGTTACTCTTTCTCTAGAATTACTAAGTTTTACCATGAGGTCATTTAATATCTCATACCCCCAGTGACTGTTTTCTTTTGTTTCTGTTTAAAACACTGGATGTGTTTTAAAAATATTCAGGATATCTCATTTAAAACACTGGATGTAACAACAACAACAACAAAAAACACTGGATGTGTTTTAAAAATATTCAGAATATCTCATTTGGAACAGTGATTTCTTTTTCTCTTCTGTGAGGGCTTTCTGAAGAGCTAGGGCAGTGATTTTTTTTAAATGAAAAGAATAAACATATTTTTATTAGAAAAATTATATATATTATAATTTTATACAGACACACACACACACACATAATGAAATGTTCCCCTGGCATGAATACACCGGGAGTTATCCTTCACCAGTCCAGGTGAAATCTATGTTTTTTCTCTTCTAAAGGCTCTTAAGGGTTTCATGGATTCCCTAGAATGTAAAATTTCCTTCACCCTTTGAAATCCCAAATAATATTTACTTGTAGAAATATTGTTATCTGGTCATGTTATGTTATCTGTGCTCTAGAGTTTTGTTTGTACAACCTTCTTTATTTCACATATTTTTGTAGGACTTAACTCCAGAAAATAGTCATGAATTGCCTTTGTAACACTTCTACATACAAACAACACTCCGATTACAGGAATAAAAAAGACTGTACTATGACAATTTTAAAGGATTTTCCTGTTACACACTTTGAAAGCAAAATGACTCGGTCCATCAGACAAGTTGCTGATTTAAATAGGATTTTCTTGAACCCTATAATATACTCCAAAGCACCGAGGATTCTTCCTACTTATAAAATCAGTTTGGGAAGAATAAAGCAGTTTCATAAAGCAGCATTAAAAGTATATTATCTCTTACTTTATTTTCAGTGAGTTTCCTCTCTGCAACTTATACCATGGAAGTTCTAAAGCACAATATTACACACACACACACACATACACACACATTGTGCCATATGTATCTGGCAAAACTTCAAGATAAATAGATCTCCTATCTTCAGGAAGCTTATAAATCAGATGTAAGAAAGCCACATAAGCTGGTTGAGTATGAAACAAGTGCATGAGTGGTTGGGAGAACAGAGAATTACATGCAGTGTTGATGGGGAAGAGGGCAGGATATGAAGTTGAGGTGAGTAGCAAGGTGCCAGAGAAGTTCTTCGGGAGGAAGTTGTACTGAGTTGTGGTGTAGGGATGTCGTTCCAGCTCATGCAATTTCAAGATGAGGATTTTTCATAAGTCTACACAGGCCCTGAAAGTTTGGGTCACTAGAATATTCTGGATTATTTTCAGACATCTTTGCCTGGTACTTGTACAGAGCTAGCTAAACAGATGACTATTATATCCTAAATACCCTTATGAAAAAATTACAAAAAGGACAAAATAAATTATATAGTCAATGGTTTTTATGGACTTGATTATTCATATAAAACCAAGTAAAGGCTATAGACATTTATGTGGTATGAATTGTATGAATTGAGACCTACTTTAGGTCTATCTACCTAAATTGCCTCATAACAACTACCACTCTGCCCCCCCCCCCCCAACACACACGGGAACATACACACACCACTCTGCAATGGCCAGCCAGTGACCTTAAAATTTCCTGACCAAAATCTCAATTAAATATTATGTGGCTAGAGAGCACCTTCTTATAGACATCTGCATTACCTGGGAGTAGTGACACAAAATTACACTTTCTCCTTCAACATGCAATTATTAGTTTTTTTTTTTTTTTTTTTTTTTTTTTTTTTGTATTTCCTGGTCAGCAGTTGGCCTACATCACATGCTTGAAGGAATGAGAATTAAATACAAATTTTTGATAGCAGGTAGTATTCTGAGACATTTAGATCTTTCCTAATGAGAAAAACCTGAGTGTGGAATGCTGGTTTTGGAGGCCTGGGGAAAGCAGCAAGCTGTAAGATTTGCAACAATTAGGACTCATGAGGGAGGGCAGCAAAAATGAGCAAAGGGCATCAGGAGATACTAAGGACCTATTTCTTGGAGCCTCTCAGGTTAATCTTTTATCTATGTGGCTTTGAGAATCCCCACCAGAATTATAACATACTGGGTGGAGATGGGATGGGTGAAGGCGTAGGCTATTTATTGTGAGTCAGGCTTCATAAATAGCCAAATAGGTATCTAAAGGAGGAAAAAGTGTCAAAGACTTTTTAAAGGGTTATGTTTGTGTCCTCAACACAGGGCATGAAGGGAGAGACAGGGGACATGGGAGCATTGGAAAGGACTTCTGTAACATTTAGTTGGTGTCCTTGACTGATGAGTTGGGGACATGCAGCCCTGAGCAGTCGCTGTCATGTGGCAATGATTTTACATCAGCAGCCCGACGTATCTGGTAGCAGCAGGAGGGAAAAATAAAATATCTCCTCTGATTGAAACTGTTAGGGGATTCATGGAAGAGGAGCACAAGTGCCTGAATTGGAAGGAGACCGAGATCGTCAGTCGAAATTTGTTCTCTTTAGGGAGAAAAAATTCTCTGATGAGTGCAAGTAACTGGGGCCTTGCTTCACTCTTTTATAGCTCATCTTAGAAATGATACCCTTTCTTGCCTATAAAAAAAAAAAGCGTTTGAGGCTTAATTCAGAATGACATCCCCATTTAGGCCATAAATGTTTGAAGCTTAAACTTAAAATCAAACTCCTCTTCCGTCTCTCTGCAACACGAACAACCCCTAGGGCACTCCAAGTATTTTATATGTATAAATTGCTTTTGCTGTACAAAAGTTTTTAAAATTCAGCCTTTGTGTCACAAAGGAATAGGAGAAGGTATTAAAAGGGTGGTAATCTCAGCAAGAGCTTTAAATTCAGCTTATTTCAGGCAAGCACAATTTAGTTCCTATGTCTCGTGTATCTAAGTCCCTTGGGAAAATTAAAAAAAAAAAGGAAAGAAAGAAAGAAAGAAAGAAAGAAAGAAAGAAAGAAAGAAAGAAAGAAAAAGAAAGAAAGGAAGGGGAAACTCATTATGCCCATGGAAAGCAATTTATAATGAGACCATCATCAATAATTGTTTGTTTTAAGTTGTGGAGTGGTGGGGGACTTTCCTGCCTGGATGGAACCAACTAAAAAATAACAATGTTTTTTCTACATTTGCAAACAGGATAGGTTGCAGTAAAAAAAGCCACCAATATAAACCATTCCATTCCAAAACAGACATTTAGGTACAGTCAGAATAACATGGAATATGGCAATATTTTTCAAGTCCAGAACTTGTGCAATTTAGTGACTTTTTAAATCAAATTTCAAAGAGTGCTATTTATTTTAATAATATCTTTTAACCTTGAATAATAATATTGCCTTCCTCCAGCTGTGCACCCCGACTTTTCCAGACATGACCTACCTTGTCTGCTTAACATAGCCGATGTGACTGTGGCAGTCATCTATGTAATTTAATAAACAGCTCACATCCCACCTCTCAGGACTCAGCTATCTGGCAACCCACTTTTATTGGTGGAGCTGAGAAACAAGATTTAAATAATAAAATATGCACAATCAAAATTGCAACCACGAAGTTCATGAAACAAAGCAAATGCTCTTCTCTTAGGAGTGTTCCCTTAGAACCTACAAAATCTTATTTTACTGACAATTTTAACAAGCTCAGTTATCTGGTTGCCAAACCCACTGCCTATTAGGAAACAGCAAATTAGACAAGGGAGCGGGCTGTTAGTACTAGCACAACGATAGCAGTGAAGAGTGACAACAAGGGAGTTGACAGGTAATCTATAAAAAGCCCACACAGAAACTCAAAAAGCACAGGAAGTGAGCTGTTTAAGAAGGGTAAACAGACCTACTAACTTTTAGAATCCCTAGGGACACCAGCAAACAATAATTGGTACTCCTACAGATGGGCATAGATCATTAAGGAAATGTTACGTTAGATTCAGTAGTTTGATCAGTTTAAAAAATATATATAAATATTGTAATAAATATATAATATATATATTTATAAAAAATTATCTTAGAAGGGTTTTCAGCCAGATTAACCATCTTTAACCAAAACAAACAAGTTTGGAAAGCTAAAACTTTAGCTGTCATGCTATTTTGTCCATTTTGCTAACTCATTATTCAATATTGCAAGTGAAAAATTAAGCAACTAGCATAAATATATATGCTAGTGTTATACGTATTACATGTATAAGTATATATTACATATATATTAATATATGCTACCTATAAAAATATATTGCATGTATATTAATACGTCATATATGTATGTATAATGAGGTTGTTCAATATACTTTATATGTTTACTATATAACCAGCTTCAAAATCATCATTTAAAATTGTCAATAAGGGGGATCCCTGGGTGGCTCAATGGTTTAGCGCCTGCCTTCGGCCCAGAGCATGATCCTGGAGTCCCAGGATCGAGTCCTACATTGTGCTCCCTGCATGGAGCCTGCTTCTCCTTCTGCCTATGTCTCTGTTTCTCTCGCTGTATCTCTCATGAATAAATAAATAAAATCTTTTTTAAAAATAAAAATAAATGAAATTGTCAATAAGGGATGCCTGGGTGGCTCAGTGGTTGAGTATCTGCCTTTGGCACAGGTCATGATCCTGGGGTCCTGGGATCGAGTCCTGCATAGGGTTCCCTGCGGGAGCCTGCTTCTCCCTTTGCCTATGTCTCTGCCTCTTTCTCTGTGTCTCTCATGAATAAAAAAAAATGAAATCTTTAAAAAAATAATAAAAAATTTTAAAAAGTCAATGAATGTCTTAACATGGCTTCTTGTGTCTAGGTGATTATTACAAAATATTTCTGCCATGACTGAGGTTGTAGGTTCAATTCCCATATGAGCCTTTTTTCTTTATCTTGTGTCTTGGCCTCCATTTGTCCTTCAAAATGGCACACGGATTAAATCCATCCTTGTTTCCAGGAGAATAACCAAATAATTACTGGAATAACTTTATCTGTATATTGTTAAAACATGTTAAATGATAAAAACACATTCATTCACTGACTTATATCCTCAATGAAGAGAGAAAGAAGGAGCTCACAGTTTGTACCTCCTTGTGGCATATGAGTACTGGACTAGTGTCCCATTACCTTGCAATAAACCTAGAGGACCAATTTTCATATGGAGAAATTGAAGCCCACAGAGGGAGCCTGTATCAAATGAAAGATGTTCTCTTCTCAGTTAACACACTGCTAGGCAGGGCTAAAACAATCCCTATAAATGTTAGTTGTTAACATTATGGTAAAAATTGACTTGAAGGAGTTTTGATATGATGCTTGATCTTGTTCAATTCATTTGGTGACTGAGACATTGAAATAAAGCAGGCAAAAGGATAGTTTTTGTTTTATATCTAACTAGTTCTGTGATGTTGGGCCAGGATCGAGTTATGCTTTCTAGGCCTTGGTATCCTCTGGTTTAACAAATGAAGAAGGCCTTCAACTACCTCTACCCAGAAGCAACACATTCTTACATTATTACAAACAGGGAGCCTAAGTTCCATAATACCATCGCTGATTATGAGTTTAAGACACTGAATTGGACAACAATCAAGTGAACTTTTCGTTTCATATATCCCTTACTCCTATTCTTGCCTTTTGTGTCTCTTTCCACTAGTCTTGGGTATGTGTATGAGGGGGAGCATAGCTGTCTTATGGAAGGGGTTAATTAATGTACATTTTGTCAACTTTGTTCCTTAGGGTATTGTGAATACATTTTAGTGTTTGGACAAGAATGTATGTCTTGAGAGAAACTCTATTTCTAATTTTCCATAGACAAAGAAAGGCTTTGGGAAAGAGAGAGATTTATCAGATACTTCCATTGTCAAATTCCAAGATAAGCCCAACTTAATGAATAGTTTTATTTAATACACTTATTTTGGTTTAACAAGGCATTAGCATTTAGAAGGTCAATTTGGATTTCCCACATCTTATAAAGAACTGAGTATAGAGAAAGGATGAAATCTGGTGTATATACAGTGTGTAATAATTTAATTTTTCTTATCAAACACTATTGGATGGTTTATAAGAGTGATAACTTAGTGCATCACTTGCATTGCCTTCATTTATTTCTTTTTTCTTCACTTTTTTTTGTTACATATTTCAGTTACAGGAGTATTAATTGTCTCACATGTATTTTAACTATTAAAGTAATTATGTGCCATTAATCTCAGTGGTAATTATGTTTCTAAATTCCAACAATTGCCCCTAGGTTTTGAAAAACTATATATACCTTGCAGCATGTATTTTGCCACGTTGTGTTTAAGGGGAAAGGACTATCACATATTTTTCGTAAAATAACCTAATTGGAGAAGGAAAGAATATTAACATTTATTGAAAAACTAATGTGTATCAGATACTTTTTAGTTGGTTTACAGGTGCTATTTAATGTTTTAATCATAACAGTTCTTTGAGATAGGCATTATCCCCCTTAAAAAGAAAGACTCAGAAGCTCTATTTATAGAAAGTAGCACACTTAGGATATAAAGCTATGTCTATGTCTGTCCCCAAAGTCGGTGCTTTTTCAACTATATGATGCTGTCTCCTGGCATTAATTGTTAATTATCCTATGTGGTAGACTACTGACTAGCATAATTTAAATTATTCAGTATCTCTAAGGCTGCTAGATACAGGGAATAGAGTTAGATGACACATACAAACTTTTTACTGAAAAGTAATCAGGTATTTTACTTGCTTTATAGTCTAAGTTCTTTGCATATTTGTTACTAATGATACATTTCTCTTTCTTTCCAGTGTACAAATATTTGAAGGTGTATGTTGCAGAATGAGTTTGTTTACACGTCATTTTTACAAATAGATGAGTTTTAACATGCAATCTGCCACGTACAACCATTTCCTCTCTCTTTCTTTCGTTAATACATACTTGGAATTTGTCAATGACATTTGAAAATGTGTGTTTGTACAGTGTGAATATAAATATCATCATATAGCTAAAATTTTCCATCACTTCATTTGTTCTAGAGTGCACTAAACTGTGATTTAATGGGAAATTAAACTGCTTTCTTGCTGGTTTAACCATAAAATGCTTTAGATTTATTTCAGGGCACAGCTTGTGCTGGACCAAAACTATCTCCAGTCTAATGAAGTCCAGCCTTTCATTTTATTTTCATAATCTCTCCATATTTCTACAAAATAATAATTTTAAAAAAGCTAAAGCTAAATAGTACTATAAAGAAAAAAATGGATGAGTCAGGAAGACCATAGTTGATGTTAAGAATCTATCCAAAAGTGTTAGCAATATTGATTTTGAAGGCTTATTTTTTTATTCTGCAAAATTTAGATATGTTTGCAATGCAAAAATGAAGGAATCTTGACAAATTAAAATGATCTATACCATACATTTGTGTTTACTTCCAACATCTTATAAAATGGGAAAGAAAAAAGAACACCAGGGATTAAAAAAATTTAATGATTTAACCAGACCATTTTATTTCTAGGATATGACTACTTCCTCAGATGCATTTTATATTGTGTTGAAGCCCATTTTAAAATTATTTGTTCTGACTAATGGTATGAACAACATTTCTCTTAAAATATCTTGATGATTATATCCTTGATTCGAAAGAATTTATTGACATTATATTTGAATTATTTTATCCTAATCTCAGAATTAATGGTTAAGAGTAGCTTCTCAGTCACCATCCAGGATGATAACACACGCTCCCCACTCCTATACCCACAGACATGTTTAGAAGGTAAACTCATATGAATACCATTTCTTCAACTTCCAACCCCTACAGAAATATGGTGTCTATTTGAAACCCTTTCTTCTCCAAATAAACTGACCACTCTGTTTCTCCCAACTCCACTCCATCATACACATGCTCAATATTGTGGGATACTCATAAACACACCTCTATCGGCATGAGTTGTTTTGCACTGGGTATAGGTTTCTTCTATAAGAATCCTTTGTGACAGTCTTATTCAATTAAAAGAAAATGTATTTAAAATATCTTAGCATAATTAGTAAAGGGAAAAATGTCTTGGGATAAATGCCTTAGGAAAAATCAGTGGATTATCAGTTTACAAGACGTCTATATTCAAGGTGGAGAGGTCTTGTAGCAGAAACCTGGAGAGAGATTTATCCCACAAGACTCTCCGAGGAAGAGAGGAGGCCTGTATGGAACCAGAAAGACTAAGGGCAAAGGGATGAATTAGGGGATTAGGTATCTATTTTGTCTGCTACAGAGATTAGCAGAGGTTGTGGGCAAGAAAGAGAAAAGACATGTCTAAGATACTTGCCTAATTTCACAGTTTTGTCTATTTTTTTTTCTTTTTTTAACTTAAATTATGATAAAAACCATATCTTAATTTACCATCTTAACCATTTTTAAGTGTAATTTAGCAGTAAGTATATTCATACTTTTATAAAGCAGTTCTCCAGAATTTTTTGATCTTGCAGAACTAAACCTCTAAACCCATTGGACAACTTTCCTTCCTCTCCTTTCCCCAGCTCCTCACCATTCTACCCTCTGTTTCTATGAATTTGACTACTTTAGGTACCTTAAAAAAAGTGGAATCATACAGGAATTGTCTTCTTGTGGCTGGCTCATTTCACTTAGTATATGTTCTCAAGTTTTATGAATGTTGTAGAATTTGTGTCTAATTTCAACATCACCTGTATCTAAATCATCTGACTTAAATCTTGTTAAACTGTTCCATGGCAGTTGTGTGTGTGTGTGTGTGTGTGCATGAGTGTGCACACTGTACATTTTAGCTATTGGTAATTTGGATTAGGTGACTTTTCATTGGTAATTATATGCATATAAGATAGTATTAGAAGTTGCAAATATTCAACAGACTTTTTCCTTTTAAATTATTAAATATTCCTTGTGGATAATGTAGGAGTAGATTGTGCCTCTTGCCTGGGTGGCTCAGCAGTTGAGCATCTGCCTTGGGCTCAGGGTGTGATCCTGGAGTCCCAGGATCGAGTCCCACATTGGGCTTCCTGCATGGAACCTGCTTCTCCCTCTGCCTATGTCTCTGACTCTCTCTCTCTCTATTTCTATCTTTCTCATTCTCTGTCTCTCATGAATAAATAAATAAATAAAATCCGTAAAAAAAAAAAAAATGAAGACTGTGTCTCTTTGCCAAGTATCATCAACTCTCAGCATTATTGGTCCTTTACCTAACATGAATCTCTTCTTGTGAGAAACATTAAGGAAAGATGCTCTCATCTCAATTTTTCTGATGACTTAGCTACTCCATCTCAGTTCTTTCCTAATCTGTAGGCAAATTTTTTCTATAATGACTTAATCTATTCAATAAGCCTAACCTCACAATAGTCTTAGATTTAACTTGAACATGGAGTGTTAATCTATATTCATTTATAATTATCTGTTATAAAAATGGAAACAATTTTTTTAGTAAGGATTTATCACAGTGACCTACCTTGATAACAATAGTTTTATTTCTGTCTCACCTTTTAAATTGCCTACTGATTTTTCTTATACTGGCTTTTTTTGGGTCTCCTATTATTTCTTCATTTCCTGTTTCTTCCACCACTTGAAAATTGGCATTTCATTAATTTTGTCATGAGCAAAACCTCTTGTATTTTCTCAAGTACCATTCCATTCTGTGTCTGATACCTCTGTTTCTCAATCCCTGGATCTATATTTATGACTCCTCTGTCTCCTTATAAGTTCTTCTCAATATTTTACCAGCCTTTTATCATTTCCTAAGCTAACTTGTATTCTGCTTGCTACCTATTCCAGAATTCCATACCATTTTTAAGTTAAAAATAAGTCTTCTGGAGCACTTGGGTGGATCAGTCAGTTAGGCGTCCACCTCTTGATTTCTGCTCAAGTCATGATCTCAGGGTTGTGGGATTAAGCCCTGTGTGGGGTTCCATTCTCAGCAGACAGTTGGCTTGAGACTCTCTGTCTCCCTCTCCCTTTGCCCCTCCCCTCCACCTGCTAACATGATTTTTCTCTGTCTCTAAAATAAATAAACAAATCTTTAAAAAAAATTAGAAAGAATGTGGCCAAGTCACAACACCACATTAGCTCCACAACAACACATCACTACTATATAGCAGCCTTATAACACTATCCACAATGACAATGCAAAGAACAATAGCAATACTTGTGGGTCATATTAACTTTGTTTCTCCTCAGTTTGCTTTAAGTTAATTCTTGAATGCAAAAACTCCATCCTTGTCTCAACAAGTTCTGTCAACACACTGTGGCATGGGGCATGACATAGATGAAGATAGGAATGTAATCTTACCTCTTACATAAAGACCGTTTTAAAAAGTCTAGGACAATAATTCCTAAGATGAGTTCAGGAGAAAATTTTAACTTTCATTCCAGAACCTATTTTTATTCTTAAATTTCAGGATCCCTGGGTGGCGCAGCGGTTTGGCGCCTGCCTTTGGCTCAGGGCGCGATCCTGGAGACCCGGGATCGAATCCCACATCGGGCTGCCGGTGCATGGAGCCTGCTTCTCCCTCTGCCTGTGTCTCTGCCTCTCTCTCTCTCTCTCTGTGTGACTATCATAAATAAATAAATTAAAAAAAAAGTTTAAATTTCTCTTTGGGGAAAGAAAGGTTGAGGAGTAAATGAAGTTCATGTATTTGACATTGCTATTTTGAATCAGAAACTTACAACAATGACTATAGTATATATTTTCCGTACTATTTCTTTCTCTTGAGTCATCCCTTTGGTAAAATTTTAGCTAGCAAATCAAGTGATGGAATATTTAAAAAGTAAAACAGGAATTGCTATAGAATAGGAACATTTGGCTTCACAGAGCTAAGAATAGTTGTAAAGCCAGTTGCCCTACATAGATTGTAGGACACAAATGTTTGGAATGTAATGAATGATAAAGGAAAGGGAAAAACTGCTGAACCTAGTGTCTCTGAATGTCATTATAAAGACATGATATGCCAAGCATATGAATTAAAGTCTTGAGACTCCTTGGAGGTTTGAAGCATTTTAATTATCTATAGTGTTAAGAAGACTATTTTTTAGACCCATTTTTTTTGTGAATAGAATATTTTTAAAGGAATAGTTTATGTTTTAGAGAAAATTATTTTAAACTGCTTGCCAGGAAATTGGTGGGTTGAACTTGAAAATATAGTTATTTGTTTTCTCTCTCCCTTGAAGATGTTTTACTTGGTCGTTATTCTAAAGGTTAACCTACATCCACCTTCCCAGATAGGTGTTTTGATGTGAAAAATATCAGGTAATCCACATCTGCATGTGTCAGAAAAATAAAACTCTTAAGTCAAGAAATGAGATGGGAAAAGTTATGTGGGGAACTTAAAGCAAATTAGGGTGAACTTGTTTTCAAACAGTTTTCACGTGGAAGCAGATGCGCTAGAATTTGGAGATTATCCTAATCAGTAGAAATCTTTTCAGTTATTGGGAGTATTATTAGGGAGATAACTGAGAGGTTTCAGTAGAGAGGAGAAGATACAGGTTTCTGAAAGTTCATAGAGAGTGCTTCAACCTGGAAAATAAAAAGCCTATTTGCATATGATGCTTGTGTGAGACACTGAATATCATACATCCCATAGCCATTATCAGTTCCCTCTTTAAAAAAAAAAATATTTATTCATGAGAGACAGAGAGAGAGGGAGGCAGAGACACAGGCAGAGGGAGAAGCAGGCTCCATGCAGGGAGCCTGATGTGGGACTTGATCCCAGGACCCCAGGATCATGCCCTGGGCTGAAGGCAGATGCTTAACCACAGAGCCACCCAGGCATCCCATCATTATCAGTTCTCAACAAGTTTCATGTGACATGTATGCATTCATTAGACTACCTGGTGTATTTTATAGGAGATGTGCTAGTATTTGAGCAGATGCATTCCAATAACCAATAAGCAGTAATCCCTGATGAATTTGTCTGTGCTCTGAGGGCCCAAAGGCTAATCCTTTCACATTTCAATGTGTAATCACTGCCTTCTCCCATTTTGATAAGCATCATTGAGATCTGGAGAGCAATTCTTTGTCTTTATCTGTAAAACTTCAGTGACTTTGGTATAAACAAATGTCTTATTTTCAAAAGTCAACGATGTTTGTTAGATAGTGAAATTCTGTGCATTGTGCAGTATGTTGTGTTTAAGATTGACTTTATATTTAGAGAATTCTTAGTAGAAGAAGTGAGTTGCATATGCTCAAGTAGTGTTCTTACTACTCTTGATGTTCTCATTTATTTTTACCTGGCCTTTCAAAGGGCCTAAGAATTTGTAGGCATCACCCAGGCCTAAAATCTGGGAAAGCTCTTACTTTGAGAAAACATAGGTTTGTCCTGACATATTCCAACCCTTATCCATAGACATCAAATTAATTTTAAAATACTGATATTTCTCAATCTGTGCTAGAATACCTTTAAATGTTGATATAAGGATAAAAATGCATATTAAGTAAACCATAGTATGTGCAGAGATTGTATATTTTTGTTTCTATTATAAACAGGTAAATAGTGCTCTGCAAAGTTGTGGTTTTGTTACATGCAAGAAGTTACCTTGTAATTCATCAATGACGTAGTTTGCATTGTTCTCCATCTACTGAAGGAGATATGGTCAAGTCTTTCCTTAGGATATCCATGTGATGTATTTTATTTCATCTTCCAAAAATTGTTCATGTATGTATTACATAAATAGCAGGTCTAAATCAATGCCTAAAAACAAAATTAAAAAAAATGATATTTCTAATTTCTGGAGTTATGGAAAGTAATTGAGGCTTCCTAGGCAAAATATCTTGACCATTGTTGCTCAAAGCCAAAAGAATTTGATGAGAACATCAAATGTTTCCTCTTCCTGAAATGGAAGCAATAAAGAGAAGGAGCCCAAACTGACTGTAAAACCTGATTTGTTTTCCCACGGGATTAAGAGTAGACTTAAATAAACAACAACAAGCTGTAGAGGAAGAAAATGCCTCAATGTTCAATATTATGTTAAATTTGAATTGTTTGTCCGAGAAAGTCAATCGATTTAAGGTTGATTCAGAAGAGATGGTGAGAATATAGTGTAAATAAACAAAAACAAAACATGTAATAAAAAATCTTGAGCCAAGAACTGTGTTAAAACAACAGTGAAAAAAGTTATTTATCTTTTTGAAAAAAAGTTCTTTATTAGTTTAGTTTTGTTTTGTATAAGAAAAGAAGCATAAAGACCAAAACTAAGTAAGAGGTGCGCACTCAGTGACACGACAATTGAAATGTAGTATCTTTTCCAAAGGTTTATTTTATGCTGGTCTATTCTCTCACTCCCACCTGTCAGATTTTAATTTATTAGCTCATATGTGCTATATTAATGCAGTCTTTAAGAACTTATAATGCCCTTCACTCTGAATGTATCATGGAGTATCTTGACACTGACCATCAACTTCTCTGGGCTCTCTGCTTTCCCTCAAATGCATAGAGTCTGGAGATCCTCTTCTTAAATACTTGAAATGTTCGTTGGCTCTCCTCAAGGAAAATGAGTGAGTCAGAGTCCCTTTAGTTGATGATTTCATTTTACTATGGTTGTGAATGTGATAAATGTACCTGTCTCTAGAGAATGAAACTGCCAGCTTCGGGGAGAGCAAATGTGACTGTAACTGCCTCAATTTCAATGAGTTATTATTCTCTGAATCTGTTCTGCTTGTACTGGGATACTTGGTGCAGGGATTGTTTACAGCTATATTTAGGAGAAGTAAATAAAATGACATCCATACAAGGGGGAAAAAAGGTGACCTTTATAAAGATAGGTCCAAACTTGGTTTGTTTCTAGTTAATATTCATAATACCAATGATTAAAGAAAAAATATAGTCTCATAATTAAAAACTTACATTATTTCATGACTACACCATAAAAAGGATCTCATGGGACTGATCTGGGTTTTCTGGAAACTCACACCAACATGTATCACAAACATATTACTTGCAAACTTAGTTTTCCAAAATGTTGCCCAGGGAATTACAGAATTACATTTCAACACACTGGTTCATTTTACTTATGGGTACTTTTGCGCATACACAGAGACCTTAACCTAAGTTCTTTCCTGTCTCCAGGGCTCCCATTTCAAATGTTCCTTACTTATTACTTCTTCAGGCAGGGTGTGCTTTGTTCTTCCTGTTATAACTTACAATTACATCAGTCGATAGGGCATTGAGGTAAATGAATTTGAGTTCCAAAATGAAATATTTTTAGTTTAGGAATTTTTCATTTTCCAACATAGCTTTTGAGTATGTATAAATAGGGGATATTTCTAATATTTCATTTATGAACTCAGTATCAAGTACCAATGACTAAGCCTTTGGGTATATACATATATAAGAGGTAATGGGATATACAGTCACTTCTGATCTAACCATTCTTTGTGCTCTGGGAGACTTTCTTCTGGCAAAGATGGTGAATTGTGACTCAACTTTTAGAATTGTTTTCATTCAACTAATCATTTGTCTGATTTCTCCCTTGTATATATGCTATCAGCACTAAGGGAATTCTGTTTCTCTACTCAGTAGTATGGACTGAAACTTTATGTTCGATATCTGAACTCTGAGATATAAACTGTTAGACACTGGAAATCATGATGAGTAAGGCTAAAGTGTAAGAAGATTTGTAATTCTTTTCTACCTTGGTTTTACTAACTGTAAAATGAGTATAACAATGATATCATGATTTATGAAGATTTATTAAAGAGCTACTTACATACTGCATGAGGTTACATTAGTCATGCTTGAGAAACACTTGATTCTTTGAAGTTGCAAAACTACAATTGAATTTATAGATATGTAGTAAGTTATTAAATGATGCTCTTACAATTTGCAAGAGAAAGTGTACTTCAACATGTCTAAGGTTTTCATAAGAAAAGAATTCTAGAATCTCATAGGTGAAGAGAGTAGAAGGAATATATATGAATGTCATTCAGATGCTTGGATACCCTCCATTGCATCCAGTCATGAGAAGTCCTTTTGGAATGGAAATCGTTACTCCTCAGGGCAGCTCAATCCACTTTTAGAGTATTCTAATTGGTGAAATAATTATTTTCTTAATGATTCAATTTCCCACCTATTAACTTATAAGATATGTATTAAAAACTGACCGTATTCTAGGAACAGGGCTCAATGAAGAGGAGTAGTAAACAGTGCAAAACACTTGACTTCATGGAATATTTGCTCTTCTAATATAGGTCACACCTATCATCATAATTCTAGGCATATACCTAAAAAACAAAAAAACAAGAAAACAAGTTCTCTTATTCTTTCTTGAATGCTCTCATTCAAATATTTGAATGATTTTCTTGTCCCAAAACAATATATGATATGAGCTAATAAATAAGAGAATATGAGATATTCTTATATGAGAATATGAGATAAACCTGAAATTTTCTTTGTTCATCCTATGAAGTCTGGGTTATGCTGCTACCTTTATTTTTATGTATGTATGTATGTATTCATTCATTCATTCTTTTTTAAAGATTATATTTATTTGAGAGAGAGCAGGGAGAGAGAGAGAGAGAGAGAGAGAGAGAGAGAGAGAGAGAGAGAGAGAGAGAAACAGACTCTCCTCTGAGCAGGGAGCTTGATGCAGGGCTCAATCCCAGGATCCCAGGATCAGGACCTGAGCTAAAGGCAGATGCTTAACCACCTGAGGTACCCAGAGGCCCCATCTTTTTTGCTTCTGAAAGAGAGATAGAGTATTGTGTGTATGAGTGGAGAGGGGAGGGGTAAAGGAGAAAGGGACCTCATGACCCCAAGTTCATGACCTGAGCCAAAATCAAGAGTTGGATGCTTAAACAACTGAGCCACCTGGGAACCCATATGCTGCTACTTTTAAAGAATAATCTATTAAAAAAACCGAAATTTTCAATAGCCACTAATGATCAATATTCTAGTTGCAAGGATGGTTAGGAGTTAAGGAGATACATATAACTTTAGTTTACCATCCAAATCTTACATCTTGAATTGGAACAAATAACATAAGAGCGATTAGGTTCTGCAATATTAGAAAATGTTTTCCCTAATCATTTACTTGAACCTGTTATAACACAAGCAGATTTCATAGTTATTTGGGTTCCAAAGTCCCTATATGAACATTAGATGTTTCTTGAATTTATTTCTTTTATATCATATTACTATTTTTGCTATATTTACATACTACTACTGGCATAATGCATGTCTAAATATATATATTTTTTTTATTTAGGGCCACCTGAGTGGCTCAATCTGTTATGTGTCTGGCTTTGGCTGGGGTCGTGATCTCGGGGTCCTGGGATGGAGGCCCACATTGGGGCTTCCCTGCTCATCTGGGAGTCTGCTTCTCCCTCTCCATGTGTGTGCACACTCTCTATCTCTCTCAAATAAGTAAATAAATCTTTTTAAAAATTAAATATTTTGTTTTATTTTAAGGGACACCTGGGTGGCTCAGGTGGTTAAGTGTCTGACTTTGGCTCAAATCATTATCCTGGAATCAAACCCTGCAATGGGCTCCATGCTCAGCCTGTAGTCTGCTTCTCTCTCCTCCTTTACCCCTCACCCCACTTGTACTCTCTTTCTCTCACAAATAAAATACTAAAAAATAAATCAATTTATTTTAAAATAATGGCATATATCACATTTAAGGTTTAACTTACTATTTATAATTTGTATAGTACACTTTACAATATGACTATAAAACATTTTAAAACTTCTATTTTATCACAGTTTATAAAACATTGGGCAAAATGTTTTCTAATTCTTTTCCATCACAGATCCTCAGTGGCATACGATTTTTCACTATTTCTCTTTCCACTTAGGCACTATATAAGTTTGCAAGTTATATGTTCTATAAAATATACTACCTATATTTTATTTTTTAAATTTATTTTTAAATATTTAATTTATTTATTCATGAGAGACACAGAGAGAGAGAGAGGCACAGGCAGAGGGAGAAGCAGGCTCCATGCAGAGCCAGATGCGGGACTTCATCTGGGACCCCAGGATCACGCCCTGGGCCAAAGGCAGGTGCTAAACCGCTGAGCCACCCAGGGACCCCCATAGTACCTATATTTTAAAAGGATTTACATATCACTACAATTAATTTAATTAGCTGTATAAATGCAGTAATTTTATCTCATGTTTAACACTTGAAAATGTGTGTCTGTATGTGTGTTAGGGGATAGTATATCATGAGTGATATGGGAACAAAAGGACCTCAATTTGTATTCAAAACAACTTCCTTTAAATGATTGAGGGTTAATATGTGTTTCAGGGTCAAACTACTAGTCTGAAACTTAAAAAAAATATATAGTTGAAATGTTTTAAAACACCATATGTAAGGACATCTGTGAATCATTAAATTGGAAAAATTGTGTTCTTAATTTCTCTCACATTGCTGGGTGTGCCTTGATCTCACGTGCCCTTCAAAGCAGCCCTTGATTGAAAAATAAGAAAAAAAATGGTAACGTCAAATGAGATGAAATAAAGTTCAAGCCAGACTAGTTAACACTTGTTACTTTGGCATTTTCCAGCCAGCTAACTTAAAAAAAATGCTTTGAATTATTAGTCAGTCTAAATATGTTTAACATTAAAAAGGAAGTCTGAGTCCAGCTTGTTCTGACATAGCTCTTTAATGTTGCTTAAAATAGATTTCCATTATATAGTACACAGGGCATTGTTATATCAAATAATAAAATTAGGACATTACAGAAGCTAAAATTTTGTCCTACTTTTCTATAATTATCCATGTGATCAATCCCTCCCTCCACAGACCCAAATAATCCTTACCTGACATTTTTGGGATGTGTTGAGGTTTCATAAGATAATAACTTTTGCTTTTCAAATATATGACTTATAATCTACATTTTATTTTCTACACTGGAATTCCTTTCTCTTCTTTTCTGAATATGCCCTTTTCTTATCCTTCTCAGGCCTGCTCAAAACCTACCCCTTCAGTGAAGTCTTCTTTCTTAATTTCCCTCTTCTAACATAAGCTAAAAATAAGCTCCCTGTTTTGAGACATTTTAGCAATTTATTCCTACCTTAAGTGGTAAGAGATATATCCTAAATTTCTTACAATAGTATCTAACCTTCCTTTTTTAAATAGTCATATGCATAGTGATATTTTTATTTTGAAAACTTTTAACTTTCATGAGAAAATGTATGCAAAATTGTTTTGAATCTCTTAAGTGCCATGAAATTATGGTGATAGTCCTTCCTTAATACTCCCACTGTATCCTGCACTTAAAGCTTCTCTCTTTATTTAGTTATGTTTTTGTTTCCATATAGAATAGAATGGAAGAACCTTAGGCTGGAAGCATGTGTTAAATACTTGCTCTTGTGTCTTTAATACCCTGCATGGTTCTGGATGTGGTTTCAATAAAAGCTGGTTGAATTGGCTGTATAATGGATAAATATATGTGGGATTTTGAGGAATAAGCAACTAGGCCAATAGCAGGTGCTAATATGGACAATCATCAATCATCATTGGTTCCCCTCTCATTCACTTTGGCTGATGCTACAACAGGAGATGAAAGGACAGAGTCTCACCTCCTTCAGTGCTTCCGTTATAAATTCAGGCCAAGCCTCTTAGAGGAAACTGTGGCCATGTTTCCCAGTGGCCCTTCCAAAATTAACCTTTTTTTTTTTTTTTTCAAAATGAACCTTTAAGAGATCTTAACCCAGCTGAACTTTTAGTAGTCCAGGTTAAAGACCTTTTAGTTTCCCAGCTAAAAATGACAGATTCTGAAAGAGTTTATATGCAGGTTCTACACATACCTGATATGTTAACAGAGTATAAAAGTTGTAGCATATGGTAGTGATCACCTATTTTCTTTCTCTATGATCATGTAAAAGTGAAGAGTAAGTAATGACTTGACTAAAGGATACTTATTTCACTTGTTCCAATCTGAAAATTAACCCAGATTTTAGTTTGAATGTTTTCAGAAATCATTATGAAACCCAAAAGGAATTAAAAACTGGGACACCTGGGTGGCTCAGTGGTTGAGTGTCTGCCTTCAGCATAGGTCTTGATCCCAGAGTCCCAGGATCAAGTCCCACATCAAGCTCGCTGTATGGAGTCTGCTTCTCCCTCTGCCTGTGTCTCTCTGTGTGAGCTTTATTATTATTATTATTATTTTTAAATTGACCACATATGTGAGATGACAGTATTTGTCTTTTTCTTATTCCACTTAACATAATGCCCTTGAGGTCCACGTTGTAGCAAATGGCAAGAGTTTATTCTTTATGGTTGAATAATATTCTCTGGTATATATGCACTATATTTTTAAAAATTCACCCACCTGTGCACTCTTAGGTTGTTTTGATATCCTGATTATTATAAATAATCCTGCAATGAACTGGAAGACGTATCTCTTTTCAGTTTAGTGTTTTTCTTTACTTCAGATAAATAGCCCGAAATGGAATCGCTGACTTATGGTAGTAATTCCATTCTTAATTTTTTGAGGAAATACCTTACTGTTTTTCTTTTTTTAAAAAGGGATTTTATTTATTTATTCATGAGAGATAGATAGAGAGAGAGAGAGAGAGAGAGAGAGAGAGAGAGAGAGAGGCAGAGACACAGGCAGAGGGAAAAGCAGGCTCCATGCAGGGAGCCCAATGTGGGACTCAACCCCAGGTCTCCAGGATCACACCCTGGGCCGAAGGTGGCGCTAAACCACTGAGCCACCAGGGCTGCCCACCTTACTGTTTTTCATAGTGGTTGCACCATTTTACATTCCTACCAATAACAAATGAGGTTCCCTTTTCTCTGCATCCTCACCAAGACTTGTTTTATCTAGTTATTTTGACAATAGCCATATAACAGGTGTGGTTTTGATTTTCATTTTCTTGATGATTAGTGATGTAGAAAATATTTTCATTTACCTTTTGGCCATTTGTATGTGTTCTTTGGAAAAGTGTCTATTCAGATATTCTGCCCATTTTTAATCAGATTTTTTTTAATTATTTTGTTATTGTTTTATTTTCTTTGCTGTTGAGTTGTATGGTTCTTTATATATTTTGGATATTTGCTCCTTATCAAGCATATAACTTGCAAATATTTTCTCTTGTTCAGTAAGTTGCCTTTTTATTTTCTTGATGTTTGCTTTTCTGTAAAGAAGTTTTTGAGTTTGATACAGTAGCACTTACTTATTTTTGTTTTTGTTGCTTTTGGTATCAGATTCCAAAAATCATCTCCCATACCTATATCAAGGAGTTTACTGCCTATGTTTTCTTCTAGGAGTTTTATGAGCTCTAATTTCCACCTATTGATGAAACTTTCCTTTCCCTATTGCATATTCTTGGCTCCTTTGTCATAAATTAACTGATCATATATGTATGGGCTTATTTCTGGGGGTTTGTTCGTTCAATTGTTCTATCTGTTTTTATGCCAATAGTTTTAATTCCTATAGCTTTGTCATATAGTTTAAAATCAGGGAATGTGATGGCTTTTGCTTTGTTCTTCTTTCTTAAGATTGCTTTGGCCATTTGGGGTCTCTTATGCTTTCATACAAATTTTAGAATTATTGATTTCTATGAAAAATGACATTGAAATTTTGATAGGAGTTGCATTGAATCTACAAATTATTTTGGACAGTATGGACATTTCACAGTATTGATTTTTCCAATCCATGAGAACAAAATATCTTTTCATGTATTTTGTCTTCCTCAATTTCTTTCATTAATGTCTAATAGTTTTTATGTCACCTACAAATAGTGACAGAAAAGTTTTACTTCTTCCTTTCCAGTTTAGATGCCTTTTATTTCTTTTTCTTGTCTAAATTCTCTGGTTAGGACTCCATATGATTTATTAAATAAAAGTGGGGAGAATGAGCATTTTTGTCTTGTTCTTAATCTTAGAGGAAAAACTTTAAGCTTTTCACCATTGAGTATAGTGCTGTGAGCTTGTCATATACACCCTTTATTATATTGAAGTATGTCTATACATACTATACTGACCTTTTTTTTAACATTTTATTTATTATTTATATGCTTATTTTAGAAACCGAGAGAGCATGTGCATGTGTGGGGAGGGGCAGAGGGAGAGGGAGAGAGAGAATCTTAAGTAGGCTCCACACCTCGCATGAAGCCTGACATAGGCCTTGACCACACAACCCTGAGATCATGATCTGAGCTGAAATCAAGAGTTGAATGCTTAACCCATTGAGTGATCCAGGTTCCCCTAATAATTTTTATCAAAAACAAATGTTGAATTTTGTTGGTGCTTTTTCTGAATCTGAGAATATCATATAGTGTTAATCCTTTATTTTATTAATGTGATATATCACATTGATTTGCAGATGAACCATTCTTGCATCCCTAAAATAAATCCCATTTCATCATGTATTAATGTATTTTTAACTATGGTTTGCTAATATTTGTTGAGGATTTATTGCATCTATTTTCATTAAGGGCATTAGTCTGTATTTTTAAATTAAGGAATTCTTGATTAATTTTTAAATATAGGAATACTCAAAATTCTATTTTTATGTACAAAGTTAACATTTATATGTTCTTGTCATGTCCAATTTTATACCATTTAATTTTCCTATAAATGTCAATTATATTATTTTTAAAATTACTCCTTCTTTTTGACTTAATTGTGTACTTGGGCAGAGATCTAATTTCCTAATCTAGCCTTTTTTTTAATTTCTTTTTGTGGTGTCTCCAGAATCCAGGCAGATGTTACTAATTCCTTTTCCACTGAAATGTGTCTCAGTGGATTAGCAAAGAACACTAAGTTTTAAGATTTTTAAAATTCCTTTTCTAGAATGTTACTATTGGAAGAGTCACTTATAGCCAGAAAGATCTGAACCTGAATCCCTATAAGGTCACTGAGACCTTATGCAAGTTATAGCATCTCTGTAAAGTAGTAAAAGCAACTCACGGCTTGGAAAAGTACTGGGAGAATTAGATACAATAAAAAAGCACACAGTACCAGCAGAGTACAAAAATCTGGGCTTAATAAAGTTACTTATATTTTCAATTATGGTTGATCTTAAAGGACTGGTATTTGTGGAAGCAGAGCAGGAAAATAATGTGGTGGAAGTCAATAATGATTTAAGATTTGATTTACTGATTAAATATAATAAACTGTGTACCTATTAATTTATCATTATATAACTTAATATAATCTTGGCTTCTGTTTACCCTTGGATTGTTATATTTTGCCATTTCATATACATGTATGCATAACGCATAAAATAGTGCAAGGATGTTAAGTGTGGAATGCCATTAACTTTATTACTAAAAGTTTGGGATAAATGAACTATATAGGTAGAAATATGAGTAAGATAGGATGTTCATCCCAATAAAATGATAATAAAATCTTTATTGCATTCACATCATTACTTGCTATATTTTGCTTATGTTGGATATAAAGTAAAAAGGTATTGCAGATTATTTCCCTGTAGCTCTTAAAAGCCTTGATTGATCTTTTTTCCCCCTTTCCACTTATAGTGTCATGTTCTTTAGGCTTTAAATGAAAGGACAGAAAACAAAAATGTAATGGAAAAAAATGTATTCTAATATAATCTGAATAGTGTCTTCTGGGGTGGGATAAATAAGCTAAGCCCTGTGAAATATACTATAGCTATAAACAACCCAGCGACATTATGCCAGAAACAAACAAACAAAAATGCCCTCTTTCATTCTTGTTATGCTATTTCTTGAACTCACAGGACCCCACATAAATGTACTTTTGCTAAAACTCTGGACCTCAATGGATTCCTGAATTACAAATGTAAATAACAATTATTTAGGTAGCTCTAATAGTGGACCTTGGTAATAGAGTTGCAGTAGCTTGAGAATGACAAGCTTTGTTCCATATCAAGAAAACTCTTTGCCAGACCAACCGTCTAACCATTACTTCAGTGAATGTAAATGAACTGTTAGTTTAAAATATTTTTGTCCTCTTATTCTTTCATATTCTTTTATCAGTTATTAATGATTGCATTACTCTTGTTATAACATCCTTTTTGGCAGGGTTTACCTTAAAAATGTGTTATTACAGAGTACAAGGCACTATTCTTATTTACTAAAATAGACTCATGGTTCTTTTTTGACCTCTTGCCACAGTTTAAATTATTAGGGTGAACTACTATCATAGTGCTTTCTGCTTGATGAAACTTACAGGAATATCATTTGATAAGAAACTCTACTTTCCTTCAGTCTCTCATAGATCTCATATATTGTCTCTCAGGTCTTTTCCTGACACACAGTATTAGCAGCTTCCAGTCCTAATGCCCATCTTCCTTTCAAATGTATCGTGAATATACCTTTAATACAAAGACCACCAGGGCCATGAGAGGAGAATTAAAATGGATAAGATGATGATTAAACAGGTTTAATGGCCTACCAGAGGGGCCACATCACTTTGATTCAAATCCCAACAATTTCTACTCTACTTATGTCCAAATCCAACTCTTTCCATCCTTCTCACTCGTTGTGAGCTAGTGTCCTGCCTTGTTGTTTCTTTGGAACCAAGGCTATCCTAAATAAAATCCTTTAACTTGCCTTTTCTCCAAATGGACATTACTCTATATCTTGACTCATTCTCTCCTTTTTTTCTCCTGGTTCAGAGAAAGAGGCATTGGTTTTCTTTTCCAAATATAACCCCTAAACCCAAATCCATTGTTCCAAGTTTTTCCTATTATTGCCTTAGGAAATATGTTTCATATTATCTCCTTCATATTCAGTATCTTCAGGTTTTTAATTATTTACTAAGTCATTCCTCAGAAATTATTAATACACTCAAGACCCCCATGTAGCCAACAAAATCTTCACACAGTTTTCTATTTAGATATATAATTTCTCTTTTACTTCCTGAATTCTGCAAATGACAGTATATATTTTCCACTTTTATTCTTTCCTTATTGATATGTCTGCTATACCCTATTTATTGTCCTCTGGTTTCCCCTAATTAATATTTTTATGTTTCCTTCATGGATTTGTTTCCTTCATCTTGCTTTCCTAATGTTAGATGTCCTCTGGATTTTGTATAATTTCTATTTTCACTCTACATTTTCTCTTTTGGTAATTTACTCATTCCCAGTGCTATGTAGGGAGTTACCACTTTAGAAGCCCAAGTGCATACTTCTTCCTCCAAATCTAAATGAATATTTCTATTTTTTTATTTTTTTTTATTTATTTATGATAGTCACACAGAGAGAGAGAGAGGCAGAGGGAGAAACAGGCTCCATGCACTGGGAGCCCGACGTGGGATTCGATCCCGGGTCTCCAGGATCACGCCCTGGGCCAAAGGCAGGCGCTAAACTGCTGCGCCACCCAGGGATCCCTAAATGAATATTTCTAAATGAATGCTGAACTCTCCACCTGGATATCTAGTATCACAGCTTATGACAATTTGTTTAGAGATCAGTTAATATCAAAATAACTACTGTTATTTTTGCTCTATTGTGTATGTACTTGTTTTATTAAAAGTTCTAACAATCATCTAATATCCAGGCTTATTTATTTTATTTATTTTTTAAAGATTTCATTCACTTATTCATGAGAGACACAGGGACATAGAGGAGAACCTGATGTGGGTCTCGATCCCAGGACCCCCAAGATCACAACCTGAGCCAAAGGCAGACACTCAACCACTGAACCAGCCAGGTGCCCCTATCTGGGCTTATTTAAACCTTCTTAAACTCCCTCCAACTCACATATCCAATTATGTTCAGCCAAGATTTCGAAATCTTTTACCTCCTTTCCTCAAGCCCAATCTCCATTCCTACTACCAATATCCTTATCAATTCATCTTATATGCTTTAGCTTCCTATTTGATCTTATTATTTATATTATTTCTCTAGTGTTTCAAGATAGATACTCTTAGGAAAAAAGGTCTCTTATTTCATATTCTTAATGATGAAATGTCATTTCTAAAGAAATATGCAACTTTCCTTCATTGTCTACAGAATGGAACTTATTCTCCTTGCCTTGAATTTAAGGCACTAGAATATTTGAAGTTCATTTTCCTTATGGCTGAAATTGTTATTACTTTCATCCATCTAGCATAGTTTATAGACCCCAATTCCCTTGAACAAAGGGGAGGTCAGGTCCCTTGCAGAAGACCCCAGTACACTATCAAAAAATTATACTGTTAATCATTCTTCTAGCTTTTGCCAAAGGCACTTATGGCCTTTTATCAGAGTCACTGCATTAGGGAAAAGGAAATAATCAGAATACCTGGGGACTGCTAGACACTTGGCTCTGAACTAATGCTAATTCCAAAATGTCACTCTGGACCACCAGTCAGAGTAGGGGCTTATAGAGTTCAGCCAGTCTGTGAAGTTATGTCTCAAATCTGTCTCACAGTAGCTTCAAACCCATCCTGTGGTTATCTCCCCAATTCCAGAATGCATAATTGGAATAGAGATACTCATCAGCCCGTAGAATACCCACAGCTTGTTAAATACTTCTTATTGACTTGGGGTCAGTGGTTGTGTAACTTCCTCTGCCTAGAATGCTCTTTCAGGTGCCCATAAAGATCCAATCCATACTTTAAGGTTTGTCTTAGTATTAATAATTAATATTAATTATTAACAATATTAATTATTGTTTTGCCTTGCCCATAAAATGGAGCTATGTAGAGATTGCTAGACACAGTATCAAGTATGCAAAAACAGACCTTAGGTTTAGTGAGTCATTTGCAAGACAGAATCATGCACTTGCAGTAGCAGGTGGGGTAGCGGACACCTCTACACCTCTACAGCCAGAGGTGTAGTTAGAGCCATACTGAGGGGGTGGGGAAAGGCATCGTCCCTTTGCCTTGTTGGGTTTGTTTCTCATGAAAGCAGACAACTGTTAGAGATGAGAAAAAAAAAATCTTGGTTTGAGTCACTTCCAAAGCCTTTCTCCAATCACGGGAATATTTTCTAGGTTTCTCAAAAGAGATGCAGTTCAGTCTCTGATGTGGTTCATGAGGCTTTGTGTTCAAAAATCCTTCCCTGAAATCTCTCAGTTAGCTTAGATTGAATGAATTTCTCAATCTCTGCAATACATCATTTCCCCCCTCTTTTATATAACTGATCACCTTGAACCAATGTTAAAAGTATTTCTGTGTGCATCTCATCCATTATATTATAAACTCCTAGAGATTGGAAGCTTTGTTTTATTTACATTTGTATCTCCATTTATACTCTGTATAATCTGTGTTGTAAGACAGAAAGGCATTAGTAAACATTTACTAAGGAAATTTATAAATAAAACATAGAAGATAATTATTTCCTAGTGGCAATCCATCTGGAAATTAATAATAATAATAATAATATTAATAATGGCGAAATAAAAGTTGTTGTAAGGTTTAAACTTACAATGGATAAATTTTCAAGGATTTACTTATACTTTTTGCCTAGGTTTCTAAGTAAGACAAATGAATTCAGAGTATGTGAGAAGGAGATTGTCATTGTACTATAAAATGTAGCCATTATCACTTTAATTACAGATTAGAAGGAGAGAGGAAAATTTGTGAAAGGTGAAGAGAATTGACAATCTGTGGTTTCAATCAAGGACTAAACTATGAAATGTTTAAACAAAGACATTTAATTTTTCTGAAATAATTTGCTTTGTGTGTACTAGGGAGTAAAAATGGCCAGATCATTATAAAAAGGTGAAATTGATAATGCAGCAGGGTAATAAATGGGGATATTCACAGAGACAAGATGTTCAAATCTCCAAGGTTCACATTTTTGCTCCCTTCCCTGTCCTGAGGTACAAGTTGTCCTAGTTTGCTACATAAACTTTTAAATTAATTTCAAACACAGATAAACCAACATACTGAGATATACTAGGCCCAGACCTTTCTCTGTAAATGCTAATGTATTTGAGAAAATGTTTGGGATTTATGGAAGTTGGTTCAAATTCTGGTATATGTCATTTCAATATTAATAGATGGAGTATCACATGGAGTTCCATTTCAGGAACATGATAATGTACGGTGTATCTAAATCTTTGCCACAGCAAATACTGCTATGGCTATCATCCAATAAGAATTGTGTTTGACATTTATTGTCTACTATGGTTTATGGAATTAGCAATATTTAAAAATTAAATATAATTTTCTTCATTTCAAAGGGCTTATACTCATTGACCAAGTTCTACCCTGCTTATAACCCACACACTAGACCAGTTAATTCACAGTTTGATTAATCAATTTGAATGCAAAGGCTCACCTATTTCTGGAGGTCTTAGTTGTAGCCAATTTATCATAAGTGGGAAGAAAAATAAGCAGGGATCTGCATATTCCAAAAAACACTATAACGAGTTCCCTGGAACTCAGGAGTTAATGATTATGAGTATAGTTTATATTCCGTGACACTATTTCCTAACTCATATTCAATTATACAGATTTTGCTTGATTATTAATCAATCTTCTGACCTTCAACTAGTTAATGAGTTTTCTACAAAAACTCTTAATCTAAAGGCACTTCATTTTTTAAAAAGAATATATAGTTTCTTTAATGTCTATAATTTATCAAATCATGTTGATTGCATCATCTGCAAAAACCTTCATCTTTATTCCCTCCCCTAAAGAATAATCTATTATCAGTGTGCTAAAACATAAACAGACTTTCATCTAGACTTAGTCCTAAATTCCCTGTAATCCACTGATCCAAGCTAGCTAAGTGAGCCACAGAATGGATCAGTTGAATTATTGTATATATTCCCTTTGGAAAAGTTGAATAAAATGCAATGTGTCCAGGATGTGTACTCTGCATGAGTGTTGTAGAAAACCCACAAGCCTACTAAATTGGAAAAGCAATCCAGCGGCTTAGCAATTTAAGTACTAATGCAGAGATAAGATTGCTTTTAAAAAGTATCACACCCTCTTCCCAAGTGCACTTTTGTTTATTCCTTATTCAGGCTGCCTTGGGGAAAGGAGAATGAAGTTAATGTTCCTTTGACATAAGTGCACCATAATGTTGGCTACATTAAATATCTGAAAGTGGATGGAATAGTTAGGTAGCTAATTTAGTATATCGTGAATGGTTGTAGATAATGCATCTTCTAGTATTTTTCTTAACTATCCTTTTGCCTTTCTGCATGTCTCAGGTGTCAAGAGAGGAAACACAAAGACTGAAAGCAGTTAAAAAGACAGAATGGTTTAGCAAAGAATGCCTAATCTGAGTCCAAAGTTAGGCTTATGATTCAAAGTTGTGACCTTGGGAGATTCATTTCTGTATTTCTGGAATTATTTTCTTCATTGTGAAGTAGGAGAATCAGACTAAATTATCTTGTTTCCACCTTGAACCTCCCATGTATTTATAATACCCTAAATTCAACAACAGTAAAACAAACATTAATAGTGCACAATATTACATAGGTATGTAGAAAAATGTGTTTTTCTAATGAGTTTAATGTAAGTTCTTAGAAGGCAGTTGGGACCAGTCATGCCCCAAGTCTCAATACTTTGCTATCCTCATGGTCATTGAAGTTTATTATTTATTATGCCCTTGCACTGTTCAGTCCAGTGTGCTAGCAATGACAATACTACTTCCTATCTGGAATGAATTTGCTTGATGATACCAAGGCAGTCCATTTTAAAATTACAATAGTTCTCTATTATCCAAGTTAATGTTTTCTCACCATAAAAAATAACATTTGAAAAAATAACTATATATATATAATAGGATAAAGTGATATTACTTTTAGTGGGTTCTGATAACAAGAAGAGGCGCAATCTAAACTGACAAATAGTGACACCTCATTTTATCAGCATCACTTTCATTTGGCTTAGATATGTCTTCTCAATTCTGATATTGGGCTTGTGGTCAGGATTCTTATTCACCGACAAGCTAAATAACAAGTATGTTGTCAGATGTACTACTCATGGAAATCTATCAGAGACTGTTGATAGAACTAAAATTTGTCTCTGAGAGTGGATATTCAACAACTTTGTAGGAAAAAAAAAATCACCATTCTTGAAAGAAGTAAAAAAAAACACACCACTTTAAGTTTGAGAAATGAAAAGAATAAAAAACATAATAGCGATGGAAAATGATCACTTTGAATCACCATTTAAAGTTTGATCAAATTTCAAATATTAATGCCTAATATGTATGAAAATAATTTATCAAAACAGTGCAAAATTTTAAACTGAAAATAGTAATCACTTTTTTCTCTCAAGTTTCTTAAGCTAAATAATAGACAATATTAAAAATTTAAGGCCAAAATTTAGAGAAAGAATATTAACAAAAAAATATTTAGGTCTGTAGGCTTGAGAGAAAATGACTTAGCTCGATTTATCAATTTTTTTCTATTTATCAATTCTTAATATTTCATCCCTATGACCTTGAATTGATTCATAGAGGGGTGTTAAAAATGTAAGAACTGAACAGTGTATTGATTTTTGATATTTTGATCTTACACTGAAGACAGTTTCCTATTTTTCATGCTGTGACCTACTTAGGTCTTAAAGATATTAAGTAGCGATTGCCTGTATCCATAGTGCCTAAACTTGGTCTAAAGTTGGGAATGACCTTAGAAGAGTTGCTTCTTACTTGCATTACGTATGATTTAATTGTGGACGTTGCAGCCATGCTATAACAGCAAAGTGTCTAAGATTTAAAAGTTCAAGGTACATTTAAACTGCACATTCATATACTTGTACAGGGCTCTCCAAGGCTTGGCTCACAAATTCACTCTGAAGTTTGTTATTGAAGAAGAGGTACAGAGAGCCCCATTTTATGTGAAGAGGAGAGAACTGAATGTGATTTAATTTGAGAGGACAATAGTACAGTTGAGCCTTCAACAACATGGGTTTGACCTGTGCAGATCCACTTATATGTGTATTTTTACTACACATTTCATACTATAGAACCATAAATATAGGGGATCCCTGGGTGGCACAGCGGTTTGGCGCCTGCCTTTGGCCCAGGGCGCGATCCTGGAGACCCGGGATCGAATCCCATGTTGGGCTCCCCGTGCAGGGAGCCTGCTTCTCCCTCTACCTGTGTCTCTGCCTCTCTCTCTCTCTCTCTGTGACTATCATAAATAAATAAAAAATTTAAAAAAATTAAAAAAAGAACCGTAAATATATTTTCTCTTATGATTTTAAGTTTTTCTCTAGCTTATTATGGTATGAATACAGTATATAAGGTATAGAATATACAAAAATATGTGTTAACTGACTGCTATTGTTAGGGCTTCTGGTGAAGAGTAGTCTTTTAGTAGTTACGTTTTTAGGGAGTCAAAAGTTCTGTGCAGCTTTTTGACCACATGAGGGTCAGCACCCCTAGCTCCCATTGTTGTTAAGAGTCAAATGTACTTCAATTAAGAATTATTTTGGCGCTTTGTGACTGAGCTATTCTAGCTTTTGAGGAAAAAATTATCTCCCTCATTTTCCTTATAAAGCCTGAATGGTGTTGAGATGTCAAGTGACATTTCCCAAGATAGCTTCACCCCAATATAGGTTCCTAGAGAAGTAAATTATCATCCACAGGTTAGGTGTCTCCTACTGGTTCATTTCTGTTGAACCTTGGAGACCTACTAGTTCACATCTCTTGCTCCCCTTTAAAAGTACTCTAAAGGCAAAGTGCATAGCAGAAGGCTGATTAGAAAAGGGGCGTTTGGATTCCAAACAGCAATGGACCCAGGGAAGTGAGTTTTGATGAGCAACAAGTCATAAATTCTGAGTTCAGTTACCTTTACCAACCTGTAAATCCTTTCATTTCCAGATTCCTGGTTAATTTAGGTTGCAGGCCATGGGCAGAGAATAGTCTTTTAGAGAAGATGCATTCATCCCTTCATCTGCTTGCAAGCAAGTTGATTCTTAATTTTTGCCCAATTTCAACTCTATTTTGTAGAGACTCACCTAATAAGCAGCAAGGGAAAACCAACGCACTTCATCATTCTGGTCAAAAGCAATCATGTTGCTGTGCATGTGGCCATGGCTGAATAAAGATCACTGTTTTCTTACTGCCCAGTGCCTAACTCATAGGTTTTGAAAATGGGAGTTCTCCATTTGAAGGTACCTATTTACACATTAGTTATGATACAGGCAAAGCTGCTTTAATGAAAGGGTCCAAAACTTGAATATTTCAAACAGAATAAAAGTTTCTCTCTCATACAACAATCCAGAGATAGTAGGCAAGTTGTCTGGAGGAGATAAGTTTATCATGTAAGGTTATCCCAGGTTCATTTTCTCTGTGGCTCATCATTTCTGAGGGTTTCTAGATTAGCTGTGCACCATATCTATATTTCAGCCCATGGACAAATGGGAAAGGAAGTGAAAACATGGACCTTCTTTTAAGGAACTGATGTGGGAGTTATATACATCACATTTACTCACATTCCATTTATGAGAACTTAAGTTGCCGCATCTAGCTGCCATGGAGACTGGGAAATGTAATGCCTCTCTGCAATTGTTCATAAATACTTTATTAAAAAAATCTTACATTTCTAGCACTCAAGGTTTTCCTGGAAATGTCCATGCAATACTGAAATACTGAAAAATGTTTATTTTCTTCAGTGCATTACCTCCATAAAATGTAGACTCTTAGCCCAAGAATTACTTTTCTTTCTGTGTACTCTCTTCTCCTGTTTTTACTTTTGTTGTTGTTGTTTTGTTTTATTTTGTTTTTTTCATTGTGATCCTTTAGCCAGCTCAGACAATTTGTTGGAGACAAAATAAGGACTTTCTACTGCACAGAAATCCAATGAAACTTTCTCTAAATATACATTTTTTTATCACAGGTATTTGCTACTTAAATTCTGTTTTTGTTGTTGAGTAACATCAGCAGAAAGTAGCAGAGGTGCTAAGAAATAAGCATACTATTTATGCCCAATCCTCTGAAAGAAGGAATAAGAAAAATAGAGAAAGGAATGGGTGCAGATGGGTATAGTATAGTATGGAGCTGACCCATCTGTTCATGGAAAAGGTCTAAAGATGTGCACTTCAACCAACAGAGGTCAGTGAAAGTGAAGGCAGGCTTTTTCATTCCATTTTACAAACTTCGGGGTTGTTTGGATATTTTCAATAAACACGTACTATCTTTGTCATTTTTAGAATACCACTAATTAAATAATAATAATAATAATAATAAATGAAAATCAAGTAGCTTTGTTTCTGAAATATGGAAGAAGGAAGACACAGATTTTTGAATAGCTTTCCTACACCATCTTTTTCCCTACACTGTGGTGGCTGCATTTCTTCTTCAATGCTTATTGCATATTTGCTCCTCCTTATTTTTAAACAATTTTGTTGGTCTTTTTATATCAGCACAGTGAAGGGGGATGGAAGATAGAGCCAAAATACCTACAGGAGTCAGCTAGAATAGGGCACAGTCTAGAACTTCCGCTGCTTACTCTGAGACCTGAGACAGATCACCGAATCGCTCAGACTCCAGTTCCTCATCTGTAAAATGGAGATACTGTTAAGTGCTTACTTGCCTTTATCTGATACTTAAAATACCCTTGCATAGAAATGCACCTCCCCGTGTGCTGCCAAGTAAAGAACAGAACTGAAAATCAAATCCACTTTTGTTTGATTCCAAACTTCACTTGCTTAACCTGTGAGGGTTCTCTGGGAATTTAGTATTGGTTTCTGAAATATGTCAGGGTCTATTCCCATCTACTTAAAGGAGTTTCTAGTAGATATTTACACAAACCTGTTATTGAATACCCCCCATCAAACCATTCAGATAATACCTAGATTTTGTAAAGATGTCACTAGGTCTCTGTGGGATTCATTCAGTATCTTACCGATGGAGAATGGACCTCTTTTGGAGAGATACTCTATTTTTCAAACCTTGACAATCAGAACATTTATAGTGATTAAATTTTACTAACAGTGGATGCCCAATTTCTAAATTCTTCTGGGAAAATAAGTAATTTACCAAAAGATACTTGCCAAACTGTCATTATTATGAATTTGTTCTGTTCTTCATCTTGGGTAGCTCCTGGCAAGTAATTCAGTATTGGTGTTTCAATGCCTGTACATTCTTACAAGAATATACAGCTAATTGTCTACATTTTTACCTAATGTAATCCTGGCAGCGGATACATAAACCTATCTGTGGTCGTACCAAGTGAACCACAAGAATTAATATTAATGGATATCATGAAAACATTGAGTTTATGCCGGCACATTGGTCATCACCAATAATGATTATTATGATAAATATTAGTTTAGATAAAGATGTGGATTAGGTCATAAAATTCTAGATTGTGTGCAGTAGCCACAAACCAACAGAAAATGGAATGATTTCACTTAACAAAATAACCTTGCAGAAATAAGGAAATTGAAAACTGGATTACTTACACTTTAACTCACTTTAGTATTCTGGTATAGAAAGTGTTTTTGGAAGTGCCTATGATTTGGAATTCTGAACTGCCTTTCAAAGATTGTTATTATAGTCTATAAAATATATATGGAATATATATAAAATACAATATTCTACACCCAGCAAAAACTTCATAAATGTTGCTTGCTATACAGCAGTGGAGGAGGATTTAATAAGAGATTTTAACACTTATTCAACATTTTATAAAACATGAAGGCAATTTTTCAAAATATACAAATAATTCAGATAATGGCAAGTTTATCCCTTTGATTACAGAAATTCTAGGATAACATTTTAAAAATCCTTCTCTTTTATTAAGAACTTAACCAAATATATGGTATTTTCTTGTTTATTCATTCATTGAGCCAGAGATTTATTGAATGCCTAGGATGTGCCTTCTACTCCCCTTTGGCCTAGACTGATTGTCCTATATCTTTAGGCTCAGGGATAGGGTCCTGGAATGAGTGCTTGGTACAAAATAAGTGCTCACTAAATATTGGCTTTGATTTTTAAACTTGTTTTATTTTTATTTACTTTTGCAAATAGTGACTAAAAGCTTTAATAATACTTGCTTTAAATCTCCCCACTACTTTGGAGCATTTACTGACTTCCCCTGAGCCACCTGATTGCTATAGCTTCTGTGCCCCACCAGCAACTTATTTGTACTTTATTAAAAAAAAAAAAAAAGACACCTGGGTGGCTTAGTGGTTGAGCATCTGCCTTTTGTTCAGGGCATGATCCTGGGGTCCTGGAATCGAGTCCCACATCAGGCTCCCTGCATGGAGCCTGCTTCTCCCTCTGCCTGTGTCTCTGCCCCCCCCCCCCGCTGTCTCTCATGAATAAATAAATAAAATCTTAAAAAAATTAAAAAGAAACAGAAAAGAAAGAAAGAAAAAGTGAGATAAAAAGAAATATAATGATATTTATTTGCTAACACATATTTCCTCCAATAAGTTGTAAGCTTTCTCAGGAAGAATTTTGTGTGCATCTGTATGTGGAGGTATCTTTCCATCAGGCATTCTATTCTCAGTCTTTAACATGGTGCATGACAACTGATAGATATTGAATATTCCCCTGTGGGACCCTGTGTCCTGGTTCTGGGGCAGTCACTACCAACAGATGGTGCTGTTAGGTTGTAAAGTTCTCAAGAATAAAGCTCTTGAGAGCAATGTTTCTCAGAATTCAAAATGCATTGGATTCACCAGATACACTTGATACAACACAGATTCCTGGGTCCTAAACCTAAAGTCTCTGATTTAGTCATTTTGAGTGAGGCTCCAGAATTTACATTTCTAACAAGCATGCAGGTACTGCGGTTCTGTGGACTCGATTGTATTAGCACTACTCTAGACCACTAATTGTTGAGGAATAAAAGGTATTTGTTCAAAAACAGTTGATGTTTTCTTTTTTTTAGGTAAAATAAATCTAATTAGGTATTTATAAGACTGTTTATACATTTGGTGCTTAGAAATAGTATAGGTCATAGTAAAATATTATCTTTTACAGAAGTTGGAAATACATACTTAAGCTAATTTGAAATTCCCTTGCAGTGTCCCTGCTAATATCCATATCATTTGTCTTAATCTAAGTATATGTTTCCTTTCACATACAAATGGTATAAAGTATTAGGAAAAACTTATACCCCAATTCTCCATCCTATTATTCAAGAAAACCACGATTAACAGTTTCTTACTCTTCCCATAAGCATTCTAGGCAAATACGTATATATCATTGATGCATTTCTTTACGCAGATGGGATCTGAAATTTTCTTACCACACTAAATATATCAGATAATTTCCCATATATGAATAAGTTAATTTTAGTCGGTTTTGTTCATGAGATCTGTCATAAAACAAATATTAAATAACCTGTTAAATGTCAGACATAGGTGGGTACTGGAGAAAGGCATAAAGTAAGATGAATAAAATATGGTTTGAGTTCCAATGAGAGATGGGATTCCTCCCTCCCCTCCCTTCCTTCCTTTTTTCCTTGCAATATAAATGAATGAATGCCTGCTCCATGCCAGGCACTGTGTTAGGCATAATAAATACAAATAAATGGGCTGTCAACTCTGCCTTCAAGTAGGTCCATAGACTGTGGTAACAGTAGAGGAATGTAAATAATTATAAGGTAGCGTAATAAATGCACAATATAGCCAGGTGCGAGGTATTTTAGAATGGTCACCTCAGCTTCAGAGATAATATCTACCAAGAAGAAAAATTACTTGAGATTGTACTCAGAGGTCAAGCATAAAGGCTTGACTGTCCTACATGGAATATTTGAGAGAACAGTAATAGACTCCCCCCAGGCCGTTGGTGAAGATTTCAAAGGATATACGGCCCTTATACAGCGCCTTAAAGAGTAAGGGGAATTTAACCAGATAAAGAAGGCAGTAAGTGAGTTACAAGTAGAAAAAAGAAGAGGAAGAAGAGGAGGACGAGGACAAGGAGGATGAGGAGACGAGGAAAGGAGAGAAAAAAGAAAAAGAAAAAAAAAAGAAATGTTACTATCATGATACGGAATTCTGTGGTTCTAGCATTTACTTAAGGAAGCAGTTTAAGATCAGAAGCTTAGGTAAGAGACCACGTTACAAAGAATCATAAACATTACAATGAAAAATTTGAGTTTTATCCTCGGGACGCACTAGCCATTTCAAGTAGGAAAGTGACATGATCTTTTTTGGTGTTGTTTCCGTTGTTGCAGCTTTGTCGAAGATAGACTGGAGTAGGAAGCACTTGTGAGAATGGAGATGGGTTTTGTAGAGAAGTGTTGCAGTAATAGAAGCAAGAGATTTTGAGAACATGAACAGGGCTGTAAACGGTACTGATGTGTGTCTTCTTCCCCATTCAATCCCTACTATCCAGCATATTAACTGTCACTTAGTAGGTGCTCAGGAAATATGTGTTGACTAAGGTGACAGTGAATGTTGAATTTTGAGAAATGAAGATGCATAGTGTGACAGAAGGGCATTTGAAAGGGGAGAGAATGAATTTGGTTTTGGCTTTGTTGGCTGTGAAGTACCTATGGGCCATTGAGGCACAGATGGCCTTAGAATGAATTCTTTCTCTTTTTATATGGGTGTCACAGTTTCCCTTCAATTTTGGACTGCCTTCTTCTGTGATATAACCATAGTATTCATCTATACACTCTGTATAATTTCTCACCAACATGTCTTAGTGTGAATATCACTCTTACCATTATTATTTTATTCAGTTAGTGAGATGTGGCTCAATTCAAAATCATGGTGTCTCCTCATATTGGTTGTGCATCTAAAGATCTCTGTAGGCCCACTCGTCCTCCTGTGTGAAACTGAGTTTCACATTTGTGGATTTGCTAATCAAATTAGGACTACTTTCCTTTTCAGAAACTTTGCTTTTGGGATGCTAGGGTAGCTCAGTGGTTGAGCATCTGCCTTCAGCTCAGGGACTGATCCCAGATCCGGGATCAAGTCCTACATCGGGCTTCCTGCAAGGAACCTGTTTCTCCCTCTACCTGTGTCTCTTCCTCTCTCTGTGTGTCTCTCATGAATAAATAAATCCTTTTTTTTTTTTTTAAAGAAATTTGGCTTTTGAAACCCTAGGTTCTCAAAAGAAGTTGTTTTTTTTTTTTTTTTTTAATAGCTCTTTTAGGTAAACAACCTACTTCAAAATGAACATGGTAGATAAATTTTAAAGTAACAGCATGATAGTTTTCTCAACTCTACTGTTCTATTTATCTGGATTTTTTTTACTTGTTGACTGAGAAAAACCTTGAATTATTTGTCAAATATGCACATATGGTTGAGTCTTCTTGTGTACCTAAAAGAGAACTAATGAGACTTATCCTTTTTAGTACCCTCCCGCCTCCACACTTTTTCCTTTTGGTATTCACATCTTAACACTGAATTTCTCTAGAGCTTAGATACCCTCAAGATTTTATTACCAACACTTTGCTTGGTAACTTGAACTATTATGCAACAACATTACATTTCTTAAACCAAAATAGATGTTAGAAACTGCCTCCTCTTCTTTATCCCTCATCCTATTCTGCCTTAGCTTAGATATTGTCAGATAGGCAGCATTCCACATCAGAAGGGAAGACAGTCATTGTCTTGGAAAATTATTCCATATTGAGCTAATAGTCCTCATCGAATAAACTACATTTACTAGTGCTAGACAGGCATTAGACAAGATAAATGTGGCATTTCCAGGGGAAATCACCACATCTGCCCCCAATCCCTACGACCTCCCCTCATTGCTTTTTGTACATGCTTACACTACTCTGGTTTTCTTTCAATGTTTTTTATGTAACATCATTTCTGAATCGCTTCATCATCCAGGTATTCTTACCTGCTTTAATATGTTAGTATTCTTTCTGTGGCATCAAGGAAACAGGGGCCTTCTCCTCTTTCCACAATGTCCCTTCCCCACCATCCAACAGATTTTCCTGGTTAAAACACATGAGGAAACTCAGAACACGTTTCCCCCATAATCCCACACACTTTTTTCAAGCTAGATAACTGTATTTTCTTATGAAGAACATTTGTTTAACACGGAATTTCTAAACTGCTACAAATAATAATCACATATTAACATTATTATATGTTCACTAAATCACAAGGCTGTGAGTCTCTTGTTCCTAATGCTGGGCTGCAAAACCAGATGTTGGAAAATTTAGAGAATTTTGTAGCTGGTAGTTAGTCCAAGTAGGTTGACATTTACTTCCTTTAGTGGTCATCTCTAATATGATCATACTTCAAGTTAAATTTGGAATCTGTAAAGTATTTTAAACATGTTATCAAGACTATTTTAGATTCATGGGAAATTTTTCCACCTCAATAATCACAGTGCGAGAATGCATTATTGCGTCATTCAGAGATGCTGAGACACTGGACCTTTGGGCTCCAAAAATTTAAATGCTTGCCAAGGAAGGTAGTCTTATTTTCCTCTAGAGATAATTCACCACATTAGTATAGGACTTAAATACAGTTTGGGGAATAAAAAATAATCTTTGTCTTCTAGCCCACTCAGTTTCCTTGATAGCAAGGATAGTACATTTCTGAGACGGAAACAAATGATAGGAATATAGTTATCCTGACAACAGGTTTCTAATGAATTGCTGATATTCATATTAAAACACTTAGTATTTTGTATTAAATATCATGTTGTGATTAAATTCACAGTAATTACAAAATACATTGAAAACCCAGTTGGTGTTAACAGTCAAATAATGAACTATTTAAAGGGCAAAGACTTCTTAATTTTAAGTACTTGTTAATAATTTATAAGTGCAAAGAATCCATAATCAAAAAACGAAGGGATATTCCTGAACCATAAATTGGTTCTGAAGATAATGGGGTGTTTGCCATTTTCATTAAATAAGAGTATTAGGATATATCAATCCTCAGATGAAGTAATCAGTATCTTTCTATGGGATTGTCATTTTTTTACCTAGGTATTTTTAATAGGGGTAAACTTTAGGAGTCAGAGTACAGGGTTTTGCTATAAGCTAAGTGGCTCTCTTTGGCACATTTGGAAGTACTACAGCCAATTATAAGTATGGTGCTGTTGAAGTTTGAATATATTTCAGGGTAAGTAATGCAGATATCTTTTGTTTTTCTTAATTTGGACATAATTTTTTAACCAGTAACTTTGTATTTTGGTGAGTAGAGGCTTTTTATTTAAAAAAAAATCTTAAGTAATCAATAAAACAATTCATTTAACTGAGATTTTTGTATAAACTTTGATGGTATTCATTCATTTCCACAATGAATAATCAAAAGCTAAATATAATACATGACAGTATCATTCTCTGGTAGTTTGTAGAAATAGAAGACCTGAAGAAAGTTTTTGGAAAACTTTTAAATATTTATTGACCATGAATGAACCTTGGCTTGTTGGAAGCCACTCTTAAAAGCAAGAAAAAACAAAAATCTCTCAATATGTTTGTCTATACACTTATTTTTATTTCAAATTTCACAGTTAATTATTATCTACAGTGTCCAAGTATACCTTTATCAATAAGAAATAAAATATATATATATTTATATAAAGTTTGCATATAATTGCTAAGATTGCAAACCATAACTTTTTTTCTGTCTTCAGCACAGAAGCTTTATTTTTTTTTTTTTTAGCACAGAAGCTTTAAAATAAAAATATTTTGTAGGTAACATTTATTCAATTTGTGTATGTTTTATATTAATAGGAAGTATATTTCTGTTGTATCTACTTAGATTATGTATTGATGAATAGTGCTTTCTCCCAGTAAAATTCTGTTCCAAAAGAGTGAATTAATAAAGTATGCCATGCAATAGATCATACCTTTAAAGCACTTTAAGTGGGAAATGTGGGTCAGGACTTATTTCTGGAATTTGAAGGGTTGGATGTAATACAGAGAAAAGTTGTTATAGGAGATGGATTACACTTCCTTTTCCTTATTTTAGTGGTATAAATAATCGGTTTAAATTGAGTGTGTGTGTGTGTGTGTGTGTGTGTGTGTTAAGGATCAAGAGGCTTGTGAAAAAAATTAGAAGGTGATCTAGAAAAAAAAGGAAACAGATAAGATATCTAATTTAAAAAATAGAAAATTAGCTAGGGAGATGAAGAGGTTGAAAGAATAGCCAAAATGTATCCATATTTGAAGGGTAATCTGAAGCTTTTGGATCAAACAGAGCCATTAATTTTAATTCTAGATTCATTCTTTTCTATTTTACCATATTTTTTGAGAATGACACTTTAAGGTACTGTGAGAAATTCTAAAGAATTTGAATCTGACACTTGTGGAGGAGCTGAAATCTGTTTACAAATGACAATGTTTTTTAAATATTGTAAAACAAAAACAATTAAAATGTTAATACAAAGAATGTATCCCAGTAGGTGACATGAAGAAGATTCACTTCCAAAGACTTTTAGGAAAGTGAAAAAAATACAGATTTTTAAAAATTCACGTTCTTTGTGCTTTTTTTTTATTATAAAAGTAACATCTGGTTATTGACAAAATTATAAAGCATAGATAATCCAAAACTAATAAATTAAAACAGCTTATAATCTCACCATTCAGAATAAGCTCAGATAAGAGTTTTATAGTTGGGGTTGAATGAGAAGATATGATGAAAGTCAAACATAAAAAACATATACAGTAGACAAGGACAAAATATATGTAGAAGGATTGTCTTGTACAAGTTTGAACTCTAATTTGTACATTTATAGGTCATTTATATAAGATAGGAAAGAAAGTTGTTTTTGCTTATAGGAATGATGGCATTTCCCTTGCTCTGAAGTCTCAAGCAATAGCTATTGATTAAAAGAAAACAAGGGGGTCAAATTACATAGAGAAAGATAAAACTAACAAAGATTTTGCTAATGTTGAAAATGCAACTAAAAGGAGAAAGAGAAAAAAAAAATACATCTCCAAGTCTAGTGAAAAGGAATGTTCATAAATTAAATAAGGAAACTAAACTCCTGAATTAATTCATAAATTAAGCAAATGTTCAAAAATATTCAACTCACCAGTATTCTTTTAGTTTTTTGTTAGTAAAAACAAAAAATAGTGCTCCTTGAGTTGAAAACAGATAGGAAAGGGAGGGATCCCTGGGTGGCGCAGCGGTTTAGTGCCTGCCTTTGGCCCAGGGTGCGATCCTGGAGAGCCCGGATCGAGTCCCACGTCGGGCTCCCGGTGCATGGAGCCTGCTTCTCCCTCTGCCTCTCTCTCTCTCTCTCTCTCTGTGACTATCATAAATAAAGAAAAAAAATTAAAAAAAAAAAAAAAAGGAAAACAGATAGGAAAGGGAGTGCAATTGTTAAATACCCCCTCCAAGAAACAGCCCAGTTTTGGAGTACTAGGGCCATGATGCCAGATGTCTTTTTTTTTCTGTATTTTCCTCATTAAACCATTAGATAAAACAAACAAACAGCAACAACAACAAAACCCCCCAAAAAACCAGAAAATGAAAAGAAGTAATAAGGGAAAAGTTAGAGTTTAAAGGAAGTTGTTCCTTACCCCCACTGTAAAATCTTAAGTAGAATAGCTGCATCAAGGAAGAGGCACACAGTTGTTGGAAAAAAAAAAGTAGTTAGTATGAAAGGGTAGGAAATACTGAATCTAAAAACAAATGCCTGGTCAGAAGCCCAGGGAATTGACATCTGACATATCAGTCATTTGGGGTTAAAAAAGATTATTTCCTTGAAGATTTCTCCAAAGTTTTCATAACTGTAATTATTATCTTCTGTTAAATGTATAAAGATAATGCAGTAGTACTCTGTTACTGTACGTCTTGCTCTGATCATAGAATCAGCTAGTATTGAGGACTTACTCGGTGCCAGACTCTATTCTGAGGGCTTAATATGCAATGTCTCATTTTATCCTCATAAAAGCCTCATGAAGTTGACATTATTATTGTCCTTATTTTGGGGTGTGGATACTGAGAGTTGGTGCCCAAGATCTTTTAACTACCAAGTAATATAATCAATCAAGGTTTGATCCTTTGTTGTCTAACTCCAAAGCTTGTGCTCTTAACTACCCTACTATATTTCTTCTTCTAAATGAAGCAACTGATGCTATATAACACATTTTCCAGTTGAATATGTGCTGTGACATCTTTCTCAAGTACATGATTTGAGAATGAATCATTGCAATAAACCATGGCCTACTGCTATGGTTTATTATATATAGTTGATGACTATATATCTTTCTAATTACATGATATCTTTTTTTTTTCTTTTTTAACCCATCAGTACTTCAAGGGAAACTAAATACTTCATCTTTCAGGAGATTATGCAATATCACTTTAAAGTCTGGGCAGAGATTTCTACGATTTTAGGACATTCAATACAAAAATGCTATTTCTCTGCCACCAGAAGCAACCATGTAAATATAGGATGCCTTATTATTCAACAATAGTATGTCCACCATCATCAAGCAGTATTTGTATGTGTACCTATGTAATGAATGCACTCTTCTGGTACAAAATGGTTTGCTAAGTCAGCATGGCAATATGGATTAACACTCAGGCAGAACAAGTCTGAGGTCATGTACCAAAGAAATCCTATCCAAGGTCAAAGATCTTTATTGGAAATTCTGAGCTGAAAGATTTCACTGAATTTTGTTATCTCAGCAGTGCACTAACAATGAACAAAAGACAAAAACCTCAAAGGTCAGCATGTCTTTTGGGTAGCTAGCAAGCAAGTAAGCATTTCAGAAGCAAGATGAATGGTTCCAAAGCATGACCTGAACTAATCCACATCTAATTCAGCATTATGCCTAAGTGCCTTTGCACATGCTGCATGGAACAGAGTCCTCTCCTTTTTTATCTGCCTGTTTAATTCCCAGTCATCCTTCAGTCACAGTAACAATATAAAAAGGATAATAATGACTGTAGCACCAACAATAAACTCACATCTTTGAACCCTAATCCAGATGCTTACAAAGCAACATCTCATCGAAATTTCAAAACGACCTAAAAGGCACATATTACTATCATCACATTTATGAAAAAATTGAGTTTAGTAATGGTAAAATAATTTGCCTAAGACTATATAGTAAATATGTACCATAGGTGGGTTTCAAAATCAGTCCTCTTCTGTGTGACTTTGAAATTTTTGTTTTTTTCATGTATATTCAGGACACTAAAGCAAATATTATCTTCCCTCTAAAATCTTCCTTGATCTCTCCTTCAAGTTTCTATTACTACTATACTCACCAGGCTCAGGAACTGCCGCAGAACCCCACTTTTTTCCTACATACTGATTTTAGAAAATGTACATTAAGGTATAATTTTTCATTTCTATTCTCCACTCAACAAGTCCCTTGAAGGCAGGGACCATGTCTTATCTTTGATCCATAGTTACTAAAATAAGTAAAGAATGGATGAAGGATTAATTAGAGCAGAGGAATCAAGGATGATTTTAAAGAGAGGGAACCTTTAAGAAGAGCTTGGAGGTACAGGTACAGGGAAGGTGAGGGAGGAAAGGGAGCATATGAGCTAGATGGAACATGTTAATCAAAGCTCAGAGTCTTGAGAGTGTGTCATGCGTGACAAATGCTGCGTAGGCTTTGGTGATCAGAGTCAGAAGCAGATTGATGAAAATGAGAATACTAAGAGGTAGAGCTGGAAAAAGTAGCTTGGGCCTGCTTATAAAGGCATTTGAATGCAGACATTATTATGTGGGCAGTGGCAGTCATCAAAGAGTTTTGTGTTGGAAAAAGACATGTTCAGATAATTGTTTTCAAAGACTATCTGCACTTGGAATGTGGAAAGAATGAATTAAAGCAAATTGGGAGAACAATTAGCAGGTTGCAGTAAAAGTTTTTAAAAGTAGAAATTAAGAGCCAGAACCAAAGCATCAGAAGTGAAGATGTAAGGGTTATATTGATCTGAAAGGCATTACACAGGTGAAATCAGTGGCGTGTGTGGGGAAAGGAATGCATTTAAAATATCTCCTAAATAACCTAGTCCATGCTGGGAGATGATACCACTAATAAAAAACACTGGGTAAAGAATCCATTTAAGAGCTAAGCAGTACAGTTTTGGGTGGATTTTGTCTGTGCAACCTTTAGGACAACCATAAGGAATTCTCCCAAGAGCATATTAGAAATTCAAATTTAAACAAAAATAGTCGAAACTGCTGAGTTTTGCTTTGGAGCTGTTAGGAAATAAGGACTGTTGGAAGTTGGGGCATCAATGAGAGATACTGAGAAAAGGCTATTAAATTTGGTGCTTCTGGCCACAGTGCTCATTTTCAAGAGACAGATGTCTTACTTAGGAAAAGGGAACTGCTCTCTTTTTTCATTTATCGTTGTTATATGTCTAGCAAGTGATACATAATCCCTCATATATAGTAGGTGCTCAATATGTATTTTGGGTAGCTGAATTAATTTGGTGTGAAGACACTGAATGATAGTAACATACAAAACGTCTCTAGAAGAGGGAACATTGGTAGAATAATGACATGATGAAAGATAAGAGAAGATGGGATCCATGATAGAGCCAGAGCAGGTGAGAGTACAAAAGAGACAGAATATTTCTGAGGAGAGGCACTGTTAGGATTAGGAGTATGACAGCATGGATTTAAATGCTACTTTCCCACTTATTATCTCTCTGACCAGGAACAAATTATTCAAACGATCTGAGCATGAATTTCCTTACCTGGGAAATGGTGCTCATAATAGCTCCTATGCAGAGGCTGTCGAGGTGAGGGTTAATTTAATAAGTGATTATATCAGGAGTGAGATGGGCTAAGTGACCACCAACTCAATTGTAGTAACATAAATACAGTGATAATGATGGGGCTCGTGGGTGCCTCATTTGGTTAAGCGTCAGACTCTTGTTTTCACCTTGGGTCATGATCTCAGGGTTGTGAATTCAAGCCCAATGTTGCATCCAGCTCCGTGCTCAGCAGGGAGTCTGCTTGAGATTCTCTGTCTCCTTCTCCCTGTCACCTCTCTTTCTGTCTCTCTCTCTCTCGCTCAAATAAAGGAATCTTTACAAATGTAATGATAATTAGAAGTTTTCTAATTCTGGCTTGATGGTGTCAGGGTCAGCATAGAGTAGAACTTACCTATATTTGAGGCCTGGGATGGTGGGTCTCTCAAGAGGTAAAGGAAGGCATCACTGAAATGTCTAGCTGCATTCACTTTCTCTTACTGTGGTTATAAATCACCAAAACTCAGTGGGGTAAACAACACATATATATTATTTTACTGTTTGCTAAGTCAGAAGTTCAACACAGATCTCACTAGGTTAAAATCAAGATGTCACCAGGGCTGTGTTCCTTTCTAGAAGATCAAAGGGACAATTTGTTTGTTTGCCTTTTTGAGTTTTCTGAAACTGCCTACATTCCTTCACTCATGGTCTCTTTCCTTTCTCTTTGAAGCTACTGGTAACAGGTTTCCTTGACCCTTCTGTTGTCACATGTGTGCAAGTTTTCCCAGAATACCCACACCCTTCCCCAGGATACAACTTGTCTTGCCAATTTCTTATATTTCCTTACAGAGGTAGTTAATGTATATATGTGTAGTAGATATGTTTAGCCTTTACTCAAACGGTAACAAAATGACACACCTCGCTGCCTTATTTTTTTCACTTAATAGGTAACTTAGAAATATATATATGTTTGTGTCTCAAGAGCTACCTCATTCTTTTTTATCTGATAAAATCTAAGTAATCTGGGACTTTTTAACCTTTCCCATGTAAGTTCTTGTTTTTAGCAGAGCTGCAAATAGGCAGCAGGAGGGAGGTTGGTTTAACAGAACTATTTTAATTCAATTAGAAGGAAGAAAAGGAAAAAAAAATAAAAGGTCATTCCACACTCTCATGCCTTGAAATAAAAGAGAGGAGTTTGAAGATGTCCTACCTCCTCCAAACTCAATGCAAATTCTATTTTAATTCTAGACCTTTGTATGAATAGCAATACTATATTTCAAATTATACTGCAGTCCTTGGGGTGTCTAATTTTTCATAATGTCTTCTTATTTAGAAAAAAGTCAGGTTAAAAAAAGAAAGCATACCAACCTCCTGTATCAGAGATATGGTAAAAAGTCATTCGTATAAAGATAAATATAGTATTTCAGAAAGTTATGGGAAAAATTCATTTGCTGAAAGATTGCATGGAGAGAAGGAAAGCAACATATTTTTAGCCACAAAATCTTATGTTAAACATGGTAACATGTTACCATGTTAAACATGGTAAAAAGTTTGAGTAGATGTCTTTAACATTCTTTTAAATATGAAATTTTAATAAGATGAAGATGCTAAAACCACAGAGTGCCTATTATATGTGAGGATCCACCCCAATTTTTAATTAAATTATTGCATTTAATCTTGAGAGCAATTTTGAAAGAGGGGTATTAATTACTCTATTTATTTTACATGAAATGCCTTTGCTATCTTTGACTATTTCTAAGTATCTATGTATATATTCTATTTTATAAAAGTAATAGAGTACACATTTATTTTAGCCACAGATGTACTACTCCAAGGTAACTCCACATTATAGATTGCAAAGAAGAACAAGTAGATCTTGTTTGAATTCTAACACTCACCACATGTGTATTATTGAATATCCAAGGCTGAGAATTAAAATTGAACTATCAGGGTTGTGCTCAATCTGGATGTGTGAATGTTTATAACAAAAGGGGACAAAAGAGATGAAATTTGACATGGTTATTTTCACCAACAACAAACATTTTAAGAATCTGCTGGACATAGGATATGGCAATAGCTATTATAAACATGAGGATTTTAGGTTAAATAGGTCTTTCTAGTTTATGATTTTTAGGACGTAGCTCAAATGTCATTTTATCTAACAGCCACAAGCAGAATTAGTCATCTGTCTTCTTTCAAAGCATGTTAAAATTGAAACATAAATCCGTTTGCATATCCATTTCAAGTCTCAACAAAAGACAAGTGCCTAGATTGTAAGATCTACTTTCATGATTATGCTTCTTTCCAAATCTAACAAAATATCTGGTACCTAATAATAACTTTGTAGAAGGAATGGATATTATCTGGATTATAATATTTTTCCCCTAACCTACTCACTTCCTTTTAGTATTTAAAGACTAGGTAAACTTGTGTCTTATGTTTTATTATCAAAAAGCACCTTGTGTTGAGGGAAAAGTTTGGTTTGAATGATTGCCTTTTGGAAATTAAAAATGCCCTATTGGATATATTTTTTAATATTATATTCTTGAGTAGCCTCATAGGATATCTTGTACACATTTTTTATTTTATGTCAGACTGCTATAGTGTTCTTCAATATCTCTCTATGTGAGAATTAAAAATACAGAGAATGATTCATCAGCTGTGACAAGTCATTTTGGTATTATTTTCAGAAGAATGATACTGGCAACTTAATCTATGAGCACAGGTGATTTTTAGCATAGGCAATCTGGAAAAAGTATAAGGAATTGAAGTAATAACTATTTTAATGATCTCACAATAGCACAAGTTTATCATAATGACAGTTATTATAATAATATTTTGCCCCAAATTTTATTTTGTTTTACTTTTAAAAAGATTTTATGTATTTATTTGAGAGAGAGCATAGCCAAGGGGAGGGGCAGAGGTAGAGGGAGAAGCAGATTCCCTGCTAAGCAGAGGGGCTTAGATGTGGGGCTGGATCCCAGGACTCTGGGATCTTGACCTGAGCTGCGCAGAGATGTTTAACTGACTAAGCCACTCAGGCACCCCCTTGCCTCAAATTTTAAAGATATTAAGTCCTCTGGTATACAAGTTAGAAATTTCAAATTGCTGTTGAATTACATTAGAAGTCAAGTGCTGCTTTACAACAGAGTTGCCCTCTTAAAAAAAATAATAAGAGCACCTCAATAATGAAACTGTCTTTGGCTTTCTATGGGACTCCAGTTATTAGTGTAGATGACTAAATATTTTTTCTTTTACTAAGTCAAGTGCCATTGAAATTCCACTCTGAAAATTCAAAATGTAAAGCTAGCCAAAATGGTCACATTTAAATTTTCCTTTAAGAGAACTTAAATTAGAAGATGTACATTAATACAGTTATAAATATATCTGGTAATGATAATAATATTTGAAAATGACCAATTTTGTATATGTCAATTAATATAAACATGTAATTTAAAAAAAGATTATATTTACTTATTGACAGAGAGAGAGAGAGAGAGAGCACAGGCAGAGGGAGCAGGAGAGGGAGAAGGAGAAGCAGGCTCTCCACTGAGCAGGGAGCCCGATGAGGGGCTCAATCCCAGGACCCCCAGAATTCTGACCTGAGCCAAAGGCAGACGCTTAAATGACTAAGCCACCGAGGCCCCCCGAGCATGTAATATTTTTTGTGGTTCTTACACAAAAATGACCTGCATAATCCGCAACATGTGTCAAATTGCCACACGATTTTGCCTTCTTTTCCCTCCTAGATTTGTTGTAGATATTACTTGTTTGAAATTTTTGTGTCTCCATTTATCCATCCATAGAAAGAGAGGATTAAATGAAATAATACATGTGCTAAATTGTTAACAATTTAACCTTGTAAACAAGATTTAAATATTACTTGAGCCGTCTAGCTTAGTTAGAGATTATTTGTAACATTTTTTTTGAGATGCTTTTGATATAATAACATTCTTTTTTGTCTGGAGGGTTCATTTAATTTCTGAAATTTGGTTGGCCTAACTTAGCTTTCGGCAAACTGTGGGCTGCTGCCTACATCTGGCCTGTGGCTTGCTTTTTTCTTTTTAAATGCTTGAAAAAAATCAAAAGATCGCGTCACATGAAATTTTATGAAATTCAAGTTTCATTACTTATAAATAACGTTTTACTGAATCAAGGATATGATTATTTATTTTCATAATGTCTGTGACTACTTTCATGCTATAATGGCAGGGGTGAATAGTTGCATTAAAAAATGTGTGTGGTCCACATGATCTGAAATATTTATGATCTGGCTCTCTAGAGGAAAGGTTTGCAAATCCCTGTTCCAATCCCATAACTATCATTTAGTTAGGAACTACACATGAATATAGAGATAGCAAATTTTCTTTATAGGTTTTTATTGAAAAAATGGAAATACCTAGATAATTAGAAAATAGAAGTGCAAAATTATTTATAGACTTAAGTTGGGAAAATCAAAATAACTAGAGAATTAGAAGATGGGAACCAAGAAATTACTAATATGATTTGATTTAGAAAACCAGAAGTAGTAAAAGTAAAGATGGATCATGCACACTGTGCAATTCATGTCATCAATATGCCTGCTTTCAAATGATCAGGGAGAAAGCTGAATTGTAATATCTATGTTCCCTGTTTCTCTGAATAATGGAAACAGATCCAGTTCCACTGAAGGGCTATATCCTAACTTAAATCTTTAAGAACATTCTGAGTCAACACTATCTCTGTGTACCAAATTTGTGATATTAATACACAGTTTGTGTTTCAACTCAGGAATGTTGGCATCATATAATCATTGATAATATTTTACTCTTTTGATCATAATTCAACCAGACTTATAACTTTTCTAAATGTATTATTTTTATAATGTAACTTTGAATGCTAGGAACATGTGGTTTATTGAACATAGCTATATGTTCATATCACAGTCTTATTTCCAAAACAATTGCTTCCAGGAAAAATTCCTTCCAGTATGTCTTTTTCTCTGGTCCATGAGACTAATGGATGAAAGACATTGTAAGTAGATGTGGATTCATCACTCGCCCACCTGTACTTAGTGTTTAAAATAATACATATTTCTAAAGTCTAAATGATCTAAGGATCATAACTCAGTTGTAAAAGGTTGCTAGAGTAATGAGTGATGATTTGGTGGACTTAAAAGAGAGAAAAAAAAAAAAAGCTTTGAGTGTGATTCCAGGAAAGAGCTTTAAAGCTTTGCACTTTACCATATTCTTGTCATTTACTATAGAAGCCAGGGAGGGGATTTTGGAACTAAAGCTCACATAGCAATAATGATAGAAAATAAATGGATATATCAAATTATTATATCCTAAACTTTCCCCTTTATCTGCTGTTTGGGATTCCCTGAGATACTTGCTTGCACTTGCAGAAATCATGCTCAGAACAGCAAGAAAATGGTGGTTGCAACGATTCCTTACACAGGCACATCAGGATGTCTCTTCATCCTATGTATAGGAACAAATCTAGTTGAATATATGCGTCCAGTAGATGCAGAAATAAATGTACATACCAGCACAACCCATGAAAATTTAATGAATAGCCAAGAGAGAAAATAGAATACTCTGAGTTCTCTGATATAATCTGATTTCAGGACATGGGACACAGTTTTTTGAGAAATCTTTTACTTTCGAGGGTTTTGCAATGGGGAGTGGATGCCTAGTGTTGATGAGCAGTGTTAGCCATGGAATTCCACAAAGGGATTTTTTTGCAGTCTGAGAAAGTATATGTCTACTGAGTGAAGTCGGACTTGGGTCTGCACAAACACTGTTCCCACTCTAGATAAATGAGGCTCAAGACCCTTCCACAACATAAAAGAAAACCTCTTATTCTCTCTCACTTTTTTTTTATCACAGTAGCAGTAATACCATCATACATTAACATAATGTGATGATTCTCAAAATACTTGTGACTATACTACCTGATTTCAAATTCACTGAAAGCCTATGAGATGCATTAGAATGACAATAAATATTTATACTTCACAATTAAGATTCAAATAGATCAAGTGATGTATCTGAAGCTACTTGGTTTTATGTAGAATTGAAATTCAAATTAATTTTCTTTGACTAATGTTCTTTGTATTATAAAACAATGATTAAACAGTTTCATTTTCCTGTTTAAAATCCTGGTTCATATCTGTCCACATCGAGATGATCAAAAGCCAGTGAAATCTAGTTGCTTCTTCCATTTTCTTTTCTCATGTTGTTGAGTATTAAAATAGCAATTATGTTCATAGCTCCAAATAAATAATGATGCTACATCTTGCTGACTATGTTTTATTTATCTAAAATTCCCATAAACCATTGAGCAAGATAATTCTATAATTATCTTGTAGTCTCTCAATTCACATATTTTCATTCATTACATTTCACTCACATGTACTTCCAGAATATTGATATATGAGATCACATCCAAATGAGTCCGTACTGTACTCAAATAAGTTAATTTTTGTAACTCAGTGATAAAGCAATATTTTGAACAAGTCAGTGTACTCTTACCTGACAGTTTGTGATTCTTACTTTTGGAGCAATCATATACTAGTTTCCCTGGAAAAGTGGAGTTTTTATTCTTTTTCCCCCGAATTGAAAGTTTGTAGCAAACCTGCAGTAAGCAAGTCTACTGGCACCACTTTTCCAACAGCAGCTGCTTATTGTGTGTCTCTGTGTTACATTTTGGTCATTCTCTCAATATTTCAGACTTTTTCATTGATATATTTGTTAGGTGATCTGTGATACATCAGATGCTACTATTGGAATTATTTTTGGGCACCATGAACCCACTTATAGAAAACGACTCACTTAGTAAATGTTGTGTGATTTTTGTCTGCTCCATAGATCAGCCATTACCACATCTCTCTCCCTCTCCTTGGGCCTCCCTATTTCCTGATTCACAGCAATATTGAAATTAAGCCACTTAATAATCCTATAATGGCCTCTAAGTGTTTAAGTGAAAGGAAGAGTCACACATCTCTCACTTATAATCAAAGCTAGAAAAAGATTAAGTTTAGTGAGGAAGGCACATTGAAGGCCAAAAGCTGAAAGCAAGGCCTCTTGTGTCAGTTAGCCAAGTTGTAAATGGAAAGAAAATGTTCTTGAGGGAAATGAAAAGTGCTACTCAGTTAACACAAGGATTAGAAGAAAGTGAAGCAAGCTTATTATAGGGAGAATGTGTTAGTGGTCTGCATTGAAAATCAAATCAGCCACACCATTCCCTCAAGCCAGAGCAATGCCCTGACTTGCTTTAATTCTATGAAGGCTGAGAGAGGTGAGGAAGCTGCGGAAGAAAAGCTTGAAGCTAGTAGAGGTTGGTTCCTGAGGTCTACAGGAAGAAGATGTCTTCATAACATAAAAGTACAGTGCAAAGCAGCAAGTGCTGATGTAGAAGCTGCAGCAAGTTCTCCAGAAGATTTAGTTAAAATCATTGATGGAGGTGGCAACACTAACCAACTTATATCCAATGTAGACAAAATGACCTTCGATTGGAAGAAGATGCCATCTAGGACTTTCATAGCTAGAGAGAAGTCAGTGCCTGCTTCAAAGGACAGGCTGACTCTCTTGTTAGGGGCTAATGCAGCTGGTGACTTGAAGCTAAAACCAGTGCTCAAAATCCCAGGGTCCTTAAGAATTATGCCAAATCTGCTCTACCTGTGGTCTATAAATGGAACAACAAAGCTGTGGCAGCACATTTATTTACAATATGGTTTACTGGCTATCTTAAGCCCACTGTTGATGGACCTACTGCTCAGGAAAAAAAAATCTATATACTCCTTTCAAAATACCACTACTCATCAACAATGCACCTGTCACCCAAGACCTCTGATGAGGATGTGCAATGAGATTAAGGTTGTTTTCATGCTTACTGACAAACCCTGGGTCAAGGACTAATTAGACTTTCAAGTCCTAATTGTTTAAGAAATATATTTCATAAGGCTATAGCTGCCATAGATACTAATTCCCTGATGGATCTGAGCAAAGTCCAATGAAACCCTTCACCATTCTAGATGCCATTCAAAACATTCATGATTCATGGGAAGAGGTCAAGAGCAATTACAGGAATTTGGAAGAAGTTGATTCCAACCCTCCTGGATGACATTGAGGGATTCAAGACTTCAGTGGAGGAAGTAACTATAGATGGAGTGGAAACAGCAAGAGAACTAAAATTAAAAGTGGCCCCAACTTTGGCTTGAAGATGTGACTGAATTGGAACAATCTCATAATAGTTTGAATGGATGAGGATTTGCTTCTTATGGATGAACAAAGAAACACTTTTGTTTTTGTTTTTGTTTTGTTTTTGTTTTTTGAGATGGAATCTACTCCTGATAAACATGCTGTGGAGATTGCTAAAATGACAGCAAAGGATTTAGAATATTACATAAACCTAATTGACAAAGCAGCAGGAGAGTTTGAGAGGATTGAATCCAGTTCTGAAAGAAGTTCTACTGTGAATAAAATGCTGTCAAACAGCATCGCATGCTACAGAGAAATCGTTCGTGAAAGGAAAAATCAATAGATGAAGCAAACTTCACTGTTGTCTTATTTTAAGAAATGGCCACAACCACCCCAACTTTTAGCAACCACCGTCCCGATCAGTCAGCACTCAATGAGGTAAGACCCTCCACCAGCTCAAAGGTAATGATTCATTAAGAGCTCAGATGATGGTTCGTATTTTTTATCAATAAAGTATTTTTAAATTAACTATGCACATTGTGTTTTTAGACCTACTGCTATTGAGCACGTACAGTATAAGCATCACTTCTATGTGCCTGGGAAACCAAAAATTTAGTTTGATGTGATTGCAATATTTTTTTATTGTGATGGTCTGGAACTGGACCCACAATATCTCTAAAATATGCTTGTATAAATTATAGCAGGACCATGGAAATGAGGAGAATTGGTGACAAGATTTTCTGTTTCAAAATGTGTGTCCTCCTGACAGTTTAATTTCCTGGTGTCTGGCACAGATACTTTGGCCATGTATTTTCATTGATTCTAATTAAATGTTGGGCTCATCATTTACTCACATTCTTCCTTCTTCTATGGCATGAAGAAAAAAATATTGTCATGTTTCCTTCAACTTATCTCTTAAATTGCAATTAATTTTGTTACAGTGCTGATCAAATAAGTCTCTAAGTGTCCAATGTACTTCCCAAAATAAACTTAATTTCTAGAGGAGCTTCTAATCAGCATGGTTGGATGTGAAGCTTGTCCTTCCCATGCACTTGTAGCAAGCAATGTTCTATTGACAATTGCTATTGTCTTTATGTTTCCTATATGGCCATCTAACGTCACTGTTACTTACTCCTTCCATAAACGTTGACTCAGTTTGAGTTTTGGTACAGCATCCACAGGACATTTTTTATAATTCCACTATGCAAGCTTATTATGTTCTTTAGAAGGAAGCGAGGGCCCATTTGATAACCATAAGCTGAAGCTACCATCAATGGAAATATTAGATTCATTTCAGAAAAATAAGTGTGATAATCACAAATAACATTGAAGCATATAAACTAATTTATTCAGGTTTGTTCACTGAAATTATCATTGATGCTTTCTGGAATTTATGATAATTTAGTGTTATCTCATATATCTTAACACTCTAGGCATTAGATCAAAATTTGGGAAGATATAGATCAATATTCAGGCTACCTCCATGAACGATCAAGAGCTTTAAATTACTTAAAGTAATTTAACTACTTGTTCATGAAACTTTATTCCTAGTTCATGGAATGATGGTTTAATAAAAGTTTTGAAGTGTGCTTTTGGATTAAATGTAGGTCAATATTTTCAATCTTCAACATTTACTTTTTTATAAGGAAGTATTATTACACTGAATTTTAAACAATCTTGCATTTACAGTTTGAGCATATAAAGTTGGTTTTTTGTTTTTTTTTTTTTTTTTGCGTGTGTAAAAGTATCTAACTTTTGCCTGGAGAACAACTTTTACAGGATAGTTGCTTCCTTCCTCCTGATATCAATTAATCTCTTCCTATTTCACTAAAGTATCAAAAGAGCCTTAAATTCTACATCTCAGTCCACTGTACCTAGGTCTTCTTTACTACCATTCCGATTTTAGGAATCCTAGTAGTGGCAGTTCTCTTGGGTAGAAAAGCTCAAAGGAGAATCTGGCATCTTATCTCCCTGAGCTCTAACGTATTTATAAGACAATAATAATCTAGGTATTACCCCATGATTTTCCTCTGTGGCAGCTTTTATTATAGCCACAAACTAATGCCATCCTGCAGAGTTTACAGATAGTGAGTTTTGCTAGATTTTATGTGCATAAAGAGTTGAAAGGGAAGTATTCAACAACTACTGTGAAAATAGATTGTGTCCAGAGATGTTTATTAGAAAACACGGACCTAGTCGAGAAAGCACTGCAGGTCACAGAGAGGTCTGCTCGGTCAAGTCTGCATATTTAAAGTGTCACCAGCAGACGCTTAGGAGTGTGATGCACAAGAAAATAAAACAGTCGGATGATTATTAGAAGATGGACTAGCAAAAATGATTGGGAAGCAAAGAACTGTGCTTGAAAGACTCTGCCCAAATTGACAGCCATATAAAAGTTAGAAACAACCCAGACCTCGAAAAGGGAAATCATAATGCTAGAAACCAATTTTAGAAACTAAAGGGAAAGTGTTGGTGTTCAAAAAAGATATACCCAACCACCAGGAGACAAAAAGGGAGTGGAAAAAAATGGAAAGTATAGTCTCTCTGTGAGGAGGTCATAGATTTTCTTTTTCAGCCCGCTGCCCTGAAGTGTACTGGGTTTAGGAACAAAAAGAAAATGCCCTATTTGAAATCTGAAGGGAATTAAAATGCAGTGCAGCATTTCCTCTTCTGTTTTTAGTTGCAGCCTCTGGGCACCTGCCAACCACCAGTAAAAAGCTCCCTATCTCAGAGCATATAATTCTGGTAAAAAATAGGCAGCAAGTACAAATGAGACCTTGACCAGAACTTTTATATTTACACAAATCTGTTTCCCTGTTCTGTGTGTGTTGAGTTGGAAAGATAGTGGGGTATTTAGACCTCAGGAGTGATGATTTGTATTGCCTAAGAGGGAGTCTGGAATTAATATGCTCATAGCAAGAAAGATTTAGGTACTCCTGCAAAACTACCAAACTTCTTCCATTGGGTTATTTACTTACCAGTCTTTTAAAAAATAGGAATGCACAGTCATAAGCCTTTGTAATGTTTTGATATTTGACTGTACAAGGGGCTGATGTCAATCTCCCAATATAAATAGAAACCTACAAATGACTTACGTAAGCTTTAAAATAATTTTGAATGTAGTTAATGCCCCCCATCCATCAGCACAATTTTATTGTGCATTTCATAGTTTCTAGTTTCTGGTTTGTGTTTAGTCCTCATTTGAACTCTCACTGACAAGATTAATCTTCATCATATATATGATTATATATATAATATATATATTATATAAAATTTTATATATAATTTACTTTTTGAAGGATTACCCTGTAACTTTCTTTTAATCTTCTGATTTCAAAAGCAATTGGAAACACATGTCTATGTTTGGGACCTAATGAAGTTGTGATAAATTTTTGTGTGAGAGAGAGAGAGAGAGAGCGCATGCACATACAAGAGTGAGAGTGAGCATGCATACATACACAAGAGCATGACTAACCACTTTTGATGATATATCGCTTGCGCTATCACCTTCAGATATAATGTGCAAATTGAAAAATTTAAAAAGGAAAAAAAAGTGCATGCGTTTGTTGCCCTTACAGAATAAACCTGGCTAGAAAACAAACAGATCTGTTTTCTTGGCAAATGGTAAATGAAAATCAGGAAGTCTTTCACAATCATGGAGTCATATTGGTGATAAAATCAGGCAAGCAGTTGGGCACCAAAATCCTCAACCCCTGAGCTGCTACAACAAAGAAAAACAGGATGATGGCCCACATGGACCTCATCCTGAGTAGAAGGGATTTCAAGTAGTTAACACATTCATGTAGCAGCAGCCACTTGTGATACTAGCAGTTAATGGTATCCTCATTTGAGTAGGAGATCCTGCTACATGGTGGTTTAAAATTTGAATTTCAGGTGAGAAGAAAAAAAACAAACAGTTTTCAGGGCTGACTTCATTCTGTTTATTAAACTTGTAAATAGCAGTTACCCATAATTGGCTTATCAAATAAATGTATAAACGTGTACTTACATAAATGCACCTGTGTGCCAAAACAGAGATTGCTTCCTTTCAGCATCTAGTTCTCATGAAAAGATGCAAACACACTGAAATATTATTACATATAATTTTAAGGAAGAAAAACATAAAGCTATTTGCTTTCTTTCTCTCTACAAAAAAAAGTGCTCTATCTTTTATACGCTAATGAATGATGAAAGTATTAACATTTTCTAAGAAAATCTTAATATTGAAATTTTCACAGGTTTTGTTTTCAATTAAAATGTTAGCTGGTGATTATCCAACCTTAGTGTCTTATTTTATTTCTTGTTAATGTACCTTTGCCATCTTAGACAGAGGGCTATGGATGAGTCAAGCCTTTGTATTTGTATAAGGGGAGGAAGCTCAATTGATTCAAGCACTCATCTAATAAGGTGAAGTTCATATGTCTGATTTTTGTATATGCCACACCTTTACAATGTTTTTTGACTGTAGGCTTTTACCTTCTCTTCTATTCCTAAACAGCTCTTCTGAAAATGTATGCCATTAGATATGAAGGGTCCTAGAAAAGGTAACATGTTGTTCTAGAGAAAATCCATTAATATGAAAGCATGATTCAGTGCCCTATTGAGAGTAAAGAGATACATTCATCTTTGCATATGAACATTCATCCTTTGTGTCAGAAGATAATACTGCTTTATCTATGCTCTGATATTACTTAAAAGACCAATACTGTTCATGCTAGGAAAAAAAGGGAAAATGAATTACAGTGAGTTGTTAAAATGACTCTTCTATCTTCTCACTTGGACATGATAATGAAAAGGTATCTTTCAAATCATATAGCTAATTCTTGTTATTTCCTAGACTAGAAAATGTTTGGTTAGGCATACATCATTGATTAGTAGGATGGCTTAATTGAGCTAAAAAGTAATGCAATTTATTAAGTTCATAATAAACTATCAGAAAGGAGCCCAAATTACACATGGGGAAATTAGTCCCAATCATGGGTGCATCTTGAAATCTTCAAATTCTATCTGATTTCTGAACAGATGCTCTGATTCAAATGTGAAACTAATCATATTGATATGATCATATGTACAGATTGCAACCATATAACTAGTTGAGCCATCCAAAGACATTGACGTGATCACAAAGAAAATAATACAGATATTTTAAACACTATGAATTTATCCTTCCCAAGCTAGTTCAATAAGCAATTTTTTTTCCCATCAGCCAATAACTCTATAGGGGAGTGGCTTTGAATAAATAGGCAGTATAAACAAGGTTTTTTCGAGACTTTTACACTCCAGTCAGAGGCCAGCAGTTATAATTCCAGTTTCCAACAGAAGGAAGATAATTAAGTATAGTGGAATGTCAGCGCAAGATCTATAATGTCTCTACCTCTTGCCCTTGTACTATGGTTCCAGAAGATTTTGACATCTCTATACAAACAGTTTTTATTCTCTTTGGATTTGATTTTAATTACAAACCTGAGTCTGTCAAAACAGAAATGGCTTATAATGGTTTGACCATGCTGAATCATTTACATTGTCTAATTCATCCTCATGTAACATGACCAGCTTGCTTTGCAAAACAGATCAAAATTTAATTTCTTTAAATTGTCTTTCTATATTGACTTTGGTGTGCTCTTGGTTAAGCAGCAATCTTTTCTGAGAAATGGTTTATTGTTGCAACATTTTAAGCAAATCAATTACCTTCCTGTAATGCAATAATATTACAATATGCAGGCAACCATAGCTTCCATTGTACATGACACAGTCGATTTTATGAAGCTGTAAACATTCATATCAATGCTATTTAGTCTGTAGTAATACAATTTGAAAAGGAGATATTGGCCAAGTTATGTTAATATGTTATATGAGAAAAGCTCAATATGTCAGGAACACCTTGAAAAAGAGACTTACAGGTTTCAGGTTTAGAGGTTAACCCTAAAGAGTCAGTACTATGTGGGAAAATATTGAGGTGAACATGAAACAAATGTTGTGTCTTTCTCCACACTAGGAAATGACTAGGTTGGAAGTGGATTTGCCACCCCCTCCTCAATCTGTGCTAAAATTGGTGGAGTAGTAACTCTCCAGGTATACAACTAAGTTCTATAGCTACATCTATGTAATAAAGCTATATTCACCATTTTCTCACCCACGTCTCTTCAAATTTTTTCTGGCATGTATTGGTAGAAATTCTTAATTAACTAAATTTGTCACTTTAGAAATAAATCAGATTATGATGTTTCTATCCTTAAAACCTACCAAGTGGCCTCCCATGGAATCTAGAGCATAATGTGAACATCTTGACATTACTGTAAGACATCACATGGCCCTCCAGTCTCCTTGCTTCTCCTGAGTTTTTCTCTTGTTCTTCTTCCCTTTATCCCCTGTGCTCTGGCAGGCTTTCTTTAGTTCCCAAACATATCATATTAATTCCTGTGTTCTGTACTTTGTATTTACTGTTTTGTAGCTAGGAATGTTCTTTATTACAGCAACTTCCTATTCATCATTTGAGCATCAATTCAAATGATACTTCCTGAGAGAGATCATCTCTCGATCACCCTAATATTTGTCCCTCCCTAGTGCTTAAACTTCTCTATATGGGTATTCTCTTTAATTTTCTTTATGGCACTTTATACCATCTGATATTTTTGCTTGTCTGTATCTGATGAGCGTAGAGAAATTGACTTGTTCACTTCTGTATCCTTAACACCTATAGGAGTGCACATGGGGCATATTCAATGACCATTTATTGTTGGAGAAGGGAATGGAGAACAAATACACGTTCCAAATAAGCATTTGAGGAGATCATTACCCAGGGGTCAGAGATAGAATTAGTTGGGAGATGGAAAGAGCAATTGTCCTCTGTTCTGACACCTTTCTGCAATAAATCCTATAACTATTAATCAATCAACCTTATTTAGGAAATAGTCATAGACATTAGCTATATTTGAAGCCATTACTGCATCACTTATATAATGATGCTTTCTGTTAGAAAATCAATATTCCTGGACTATGATTACAAAGACCTTGGTTTCCTTTTATATAATCATAATTCTAAATAATCAGATTGCTATTATTAGAATGACAATACTTATGAGATTTCATCTTAAAAATTCACAATAACTCCCTTTTATTCACTAGTGGTTTAAATGGTGTTCAGGCAATATATCATTATTTTTTCACAGTAAATTGCATGAGATCTTACGCAGTAGCTTTGAAATTACTGCTTGTCGTCACCACTATATACAACCACATAAACAGTATGTGGTTTGTACAGTAGATCATTTTTTCTTGTTTATATTCAGCAAGCTCTCAGTGCTACACACTAACACCAGCTGTTAAAAAAATGACAGTAGTATTTTATCTCTTACTACCAAGATCCTTTATGTAGAAAAGTTTTTTTCTAAACAGTATATGTTGCTGAATAAGGATAAAGGTTGATATGATAAATAGTGGTATATTTTTCAGAATTCATTTGCAATGTAAATGGAGTGCAAATAGAAAAATTACTTAAAAAAGTGAAGTATAGTGAAAGTCAGATTCCTATACCTAAATCCAAGTCAGTTTTATTATCCAGGAATATCTGAAGGATGAAATAAAGATCTTCTCTCAGAGGTTGTCCAAGGTGAATCCTAAAAGGCAATACATGTAGGTGTTAAACATAAGAATCTAAAACGTAAGTTTCAATATCCCCAAATCTCTATTGTGGACTCTTTCACTCTTTTCTCCCTTGCTTTCTGCTGTTCTTTTTAATTTCTTTTTTCCTTTCTCCTTGAGAAAACAAATACCTCAAGGAAAAGAGCCATATTTTTCATATAAAATATATAACAAGTTCTGAAAAGATGCATGCTAGCTATCTAAAAATGGAGTAACTTTCTCAAAACCATTGTCTCCATTTAGAAAGTACAAATATACTTGATTAGTATATAAGCAGAGTTGGTAAGTTTCTTTAAGTCTTTGGATCTCTCTTCTACTTAGGTATGACATCACAGTATTTAAAGGATACATAACCAGTTGACACAAAGCCAGGCCACAAGACAAGCCTTAAGGTCAATGTCATCAAACATATTTCAGGGAAAAAAAAAATCTGACAATTCCACAGGCAGACTGAGGCCTCTCCAGATAATTTAAAACATTCTCCTATGTTAGGATCTAAAATACTTAGTGCTTTAGACAAACACCTGGGGCTAAGAATTATGCACGCTAAAAAATGAAATGCATTTAAATTATTATTTGTTAGCAAATAGATATTTATATATGGTTGTGAATAGAAGGGAAATAGTACTTGAATTCAGAAAATTACTATAAACCTTGCCTTATAGGTACTTACTTGTGCTTTTCTGGCAACAACTACAATCTGTGTGACTATTCCATTGGTAGAAGGAAGCTCTCTAGAAAAACTTTGGCTCTCTTATGTCTCTAATAATTTTACATTCAAAAATACACTCTGCTACTTCTATTGTGAAATTCCCATTGATCTTCTCTAAATAGTGGTATTTTAAGTAAAAATAAATAAATCCATAATGATGGCAAATAAATGAAGACTTATTACTTTTTCCCCCCAACTGTGACTAGAAATGGAGGAATTTTATGGAAAATGCCTGTATTCATATGGATGAGAGGAGGGCCAGAAACAATTTGTTTTTCTGTACCTTGTGTCTTTACATGGAAGAAACTACAAGCAGAAGCTAAAGTAAATAACAAATATGCTTTATTATATCCCTTGGAAGACTAATAGAAAATAAACACTTTAGTGTTGAAACAAAGAATGTATCCATCTTCATAAATAGTAGGGGGATTATTAGTCTTGGGCTGGAAAGAAACAATAAGGTTCTGCCTAAAAACAAAATAAAACCAAAAAACCCTTCCATGCTTAGTGTCTTCTCAATGCCCAGATATAATCAATTATTGAGTGGTCATTTAAAATTTATTAATAGGATTCCATCTGTAGTTAACTGTCAGTCTTGATATTGCAGGATCCAAAAAGTTGAGTTCACAAATTTCTCCTTGACTCCAATTTCTAAAACCTTCTAGTAATTGTACAAATGCACACAGAAATACAATTCAGATTTCTCTTAAGTTGTTCAAATTATCTGATTAAAAAAATTAATTGGAGTGTAGTTGACATACACTGTTACATTAGTTTCAGTTACAATTTGTTGCTTTAGTGACTTGACATTTATGTATAAAACAGTCATCACAATAAGTGCAGTCTTAACTCCTATTTCTTTTTTATGTATTTAAAAGAAAGGAGGCGATGTAGATAATAGTGACCATGGAAAAGCAATACTGCTCTGAACAGTTCAAGCAAAGAATTTATTCTTCCAATAACCATTCACCAAACACTGATACTGTCCCAGGCACTTTAAAAAAATATACTCCTAGTGAGTTTATGCTGGTAATAAGGCCTGCATTACACCTAAATCACCATGTAGGAAAGCAAGTAGACGGCAGTATGAGCAATATGTTAATAAGCACTTGATTTCTCTAATTATGACAAATTTTAGATTCCATTCACTCTAGAGGGAAAATGAGGTGGAAAAAGTGGGTATAGGAAAATAGTTTAATTGCTTTCTTTTCAAGGTCGGATTAAGAAGCAGAGTAAAAAATGGACAAACGGGAATAGAGAAAACCAAGTCAATGCTTGGATATAAGAAAAGAAATTAATTAAGAAGAAAAATAAATTGGTAGGAAAACAGGTTGTAGTAAAAAATTTGGAAGGCTTCAGAAGACATGAGAAGGAATGATAAAAGTAAAGGAATAAAGACAACCAGTTTAGAAGAGACATGAGCCCCACCAGACTCTGCAAAGAGAGGCTGGGGATGTCAGGATGAAACATAATCAAAGCAAGAATGAGGAGTTCAGAACTTGTCAGAGTGACAAAGAGCTTTGCAGATCTTAATAAAGATAGTGCAGGACACTGCTGGATAAGAGGTAAAAGCCTCAGGAAGTTCTGGAGGACCCCAGGGGAAATTAGTTGCTCTCTAGTGTTTTTCTCACAATGAAGTAATTAATATTGTGTGGTGCTTTGCTGATAATCAGTATTTATTGGATCAAGCATTTGAAAACTGCACAGTAGATTAAATGGACTTGTGGGACTTTGCCTTTATACTGTGAGACCTGGAGACAGGAATGTCATTGCCTAATTATTTGTGTCTTTACTTTTAAGTGGATTCTGACCATAACTCGCCACTCAAAACTTTTCATATGCAGTTAAAGAGAAAACATTGACTGAATATAGTTTTGCTCAAATCATTCTTGTTTTTACTTTGGAAATATCTAACTATTATCATCTTTATAAATAGCCTTTCTTTAATCTAAAGAGACAGTATGCATATCAGTTAAAAACAGCTTGAAAGCCAAACTGCTTGGTTTGGAAGACTCTGACACTTGCAAACCGTGGTTTTGGAATAGACACTCAAACTCTCTGTATCTCACTAAATCTATAGAAATGTGAATGATAACGTTACCTTGTTGGGTTGTATGAAGATTAAATGACTTCGTATAAGAGTCACCAGCTTTAGCAAAGAAGCAGAATAAAGTAAGACCTAGTTAAACTGGAATTTCAGACAAACAACACTATTTTGTATAAGGAATACTCATACTTAGTATGGAATGTAGTTTACTAAAAAGCTATTTGTTTATAATCTGAAATTAAATTTTTTTTTGTATTCACAATTTATTTTTTTATAAATAAATATTTTATTTGTGTTCAATTTACCAACATACAAATAACACCATGCTCATCTCCGTCAACAGTACCCCTCATTGCCCGATCCACCCATTTCACACCCCAACCCCCACCCACACGCCCCCTCCACCACCCCTAGTCATTTCCCATGAGTTAAATTCTTTATGTTCTGTCTCCCTTTCTGATATTTCTCACCACATATTCTACTCCCTTCCCTTATAATCCCTTTCGCTATTATTCAATTCCCCAAATGAAAAGAACATACACTGTTTGTCTTTCTCCGTTACTGTGGCCAAGTTCAAAAAGGTGTTGCCTGAGTTCTCCTCTGGGATTTTGATGGAATCTTGTCTCATATTTAGATCTTCATCCTATTTTGAGTTTACTTTGTGTATGGTCAAGAGAGTGGTCCAGTTTCATTCTTCTGCATGTGGATGTCCAATTTCCCATCACCATTTATTGAAGAGACAGTTCTTTCTAGTGATCGTCTTTCCTCCTATATCTATATAAGTTGAGCATAAAGTTTCAGGGTCCACTTCAGGGTTCTCTGTTTCTGTTTCCATTGATCTATATGTCTGTTTTTGTGCAGGTTAACCACACTGTCCTTGAAGACCACAGCTTTGTAGTACAACCTGAAATCTGGCTTGTGATGCCCCCAGATATGGTTTTCTTTCTTTTTTAAATTCCCCTGGCTGTTGGGGTCTTTTCTGATTCCACAGCAATCTAAAAACATCTATTTGCAGTCGACAAGAGACTCATTTTAGACAGAAGGACACCTACAACCTGAAAATAAAAGGTTGGAGAACCCTTTACCATTCAAATGGTTCTCAAAATATACCCTAAAAACACAGAACACTTCTGAAAGAAATTGAGAAGACACAAAGAGATGGAAAAATATTCCATAGCTCCATGGATTGCAGAAATGATTATTGTGAAAAATGTCATTTACCCATGGCAATTTACACGTTTATGCAAACCCTATCAAAATACCATGAACTTTCCTCAGAGGACTTAAATTAAAATTGAACTGAGTTTTCTATTTCCTTTGCTAAAGAAATATTTGTTTGATCCTTTATTTATTTCATATATTTTATCAGGTATCTCTGCTTAATATATGTGAAGTTCTTTCAAAAACAGTCCTACTACTTAGCACTATATAGGTATTTTTTTCTAATAATCATGTGGCATGTCAGTTCATATGGCATATAAGTTCCTTTTCATTTAAATGCTGTATCCAGAATCAGTCCAATATAATTCTTATATGTATTTGCTCTGAGGAGGGCTATGAGGGACCAGGAAATACTCAAACATTTTATATGTTAACAATAAACTGTTAATAGTAAATAAGTAATAAGCAGTAATAAAAATAAAATGTTAATAATAAACTGTTTCCAACTTTCCAGAGTTTCTTGCAAAAATAATGCTACAAGAAGAGACACTTTAGCATTAAAAAGACCATTAGTTGTTGTATCCCATTGATGACAGTGATAATGAGAAGGAGAAATCTACTGTTAAAAATCTTCTACACAATTTATTGTGCATTTATAGCAATAAAGGAAAATTATTTGAGGGAGACCTGGATGTCTCAGTGAGTTAAGCATCTGACTTAGGCTCAGGTCATGATCCCAGGGTCCTGGGATAGAGCCCTGCACTGCAGGCTCCCTAATCAGTGGGGAGTCTGCTTCTCCCTTTGCCCCTCTCCACACTTGTGCACACACTGTCTCTCTCAAAGAAATAATATCTTTTAAAGATATATTAAAATAGAAGAAAGAAAAATATCTGAGGTAGAAAAGACCTAAACAGTGATGTATTCCAATGGTCTACCCACGGGTATAATTTCTAGGTATTTCTAACCCAAAGTCAATTGTCCATTAGATAAAAGTGAGAATAACTAAAGTTTCCTTTTCTTTTCTTTCAGATCATCTTTTGTCTCCTTCCTTTGCTTTTTTTTTCTGCCTTTGCTTTTATTATTGAAACTCTGATGTTTTCTTGCCTCATTTGAATATCACCCCAAACCCACTAATATGCCAGAGATTAACTGTTTCTGGGTCAGTGTTGTTAGCTCAGGAATTGTAATTTTGTGAAGGACTCTTAAGTGTGGAAAATATTCCATAGCCAAAGAAAGGAATTAGTTCATATTGATGTTTTCAGCAAGTAGATATTTTAGGTTCAGATCACCTTTCTGTACACTTTTACATCACTTGGGATACATTCAAAAGTGCGATGTAAAAACATAGCTCATTACTAGATTCATCCTTCAAAAAGTGAAATAATAATATCATGCATCAAATAGCACTGCTTTTTTTCTTTTTTTGCACTATTTTTCTCATTTAAAATTATTTCAAATAATATTTCATTTTGGTTTTTAGACATACTACCTGTCTTTTTTCTCTAGGAAGAGCCAATGTAGATGGAGAAATTATAGCATAGAAAAGTAGCTTGGTGGTGACTTAACCCAGATGGAAGCAAAACTTAAAATGAGTTCTAATGAACCCTTATTTATTGTCAATAAGATTCTCTCTATGGATACACTCCATTACAATGGACAGAAGGAGGAATAGGTTATTAGTAGGAAAATCAGCAGCTTAAATTAAAAAAAAAAGCAGCATAGCATGTTCATAGGCACTGAGAATAAAAATATATATCTCCATATGGCTTCCTCAGACTGATTTCAATGGAATATGATAAATATATATTGAACACCTACTGTGTACAAGCTTTGAGCTAGATTAAGGAATATAGGAAATATAGGCCTCACCTTTGATGACTGTAAAATAGAGCAAAAGAAAGAGAAGCTCAAGAAAACCTATAATTCAAGTGTCCTAAAATTGTGCTTTGGGGAGTCAGAGATCACATTTAAAATACCTGACACTGCAATGAAAAATTTATACTGAAAAATAATTGATACTTAATCTCTTTTACCAGACAAATGATCTTATTGCAGGTTTCACTGGAGACAATTAGAAGTGGCAATCATTGGTTTAGTTTTGAGCCTGTGCAGTGACAGCACACAGTGGGTGTTCAATTAGCATGTGCTAAATTTCAAAACGAATCCATGAATCATAAGATGGTAATGGACCTCACTCAGCTATTATGGTAGCAGAGAGAACATGTAATTCATTTTTGCCTGACACTAACAAAGTGTCCTTTTGCTTTCCTGAGCAGCCACTAAAATGTATGAAACTGCTCTGGATGATTATTTAGAGTTTTCTCAAACTGTTCTTTTCTATTTTTAAGTAGCAGCAATTTTAACGAAAAAAGGAAAGATACTTTTTTTTTGGTGACTTGACACCTTTTTGGTTTTATATTTTTATTTATTTTGTCTAAAGGTCAAAACAGCACATATGGCCATATGCATTATTATTATTATTATTAGTAGTAGTAGTAGTAGTAGTATTGTATTAATTTCTCATTGGTGTTGGGCCTGATACAGAAATAGTCATTTGTGTTAACTCATTGGCTTATTACAATTTTTGGTAATTACTCTCATCATGTAAATTTACAATAAGGAAATTGAGGTTTAGAGAGGTAACATGAATAGAAAATAAGAATTTGAAGGTGGTCTCAGGCTGACCAGTCCTTAACAGAAAACCCAAGTGCTTAACTACCTTGCATTGCCATTAAAAAAAAAAAAACTAACTAACATTCAATTGAAAATATTTATATGTTCTGAATCTCTATACCATTATAAAATGTGCTCATCTCATTGAGAATTATACTGGATGTCCTTATCATTTCTCTCTCATACCCCAAGCACTTTTAAACTCTAAGAACATTTATGGCACTTCCATCATCATGTTTTTAAATATCTATTTTAGCTTTGATTTCTACCGTGACCCTATTGAGGAAAAAGTTGATTGTGTAGTAAGAAAAGAAGACCAGCTGGTAGTCAGGCAAGATGGCTGAGTGCTCATGACAGAGAGCATTTGTTCTTTAGGGTGGAGAAGATTGCTGAAGCCTGGAACAAATCCTGATTCCCGGAAGATCTGACTGTCATTTGGATCTCTGTGAATGTCATTAGCTCAGTGGTTACAGGAGATTCTCTGGCTAGATGGAAACAGATGTCGGTGACTCAAGTGGTTGCTCATAGATAAGGGAAAGCACTTTCAGACTGCAAAAACCAGTTTGCAGAAGGCAAAAGACCTTGCCAAACATGGACCTTTTTTTTTTTTTTGAGCAATTTTTCACTGGTTCAGTACTGTCTGTTGGCTTTACCTTATATTAGCCTTCCACACATGGCCTCATACTGACATATTTTACGTTTCCAATATTTGAACCCTTGACTTCTCCTATTGATTCGATTCACCTTTCAAAGATTTCCTCAGGTCTGGCTCTTTCTTAGTTCACAATTGCTTTTCTGAATGTCAGCAGTTTCTCTGACTTATGAGGCAAGTAAAATATTTCCAGCCCAAGATAAAGATAAGGTCTGGTTTTGAAGATGCACCTTTGTGAATGAATTATTCCACTTTACTTTTTTAAAGGTCCAGGAAAACCTGATGTGTTAGCAACATTCCCCTTCTTCTGTCATGTTCTGGTTCTCCATTTCATCAGCTACTTAAAGCAGATTTCCTTTGTGGATCTCTCCCAAACTTTCAAATTTAGAGGACCTTTACTTTACAGACTGGGAATATCCATGGAGAAGAGGAATCTATTCTCACCTTACATTCTGGATACAAGTGAATTAAAACATTTTTGAGACCATCACCTGCGGGGATTGGCATCCTCTGCTGGTCTTGTGAAGTCACAGATAGCTGTGCCCCACTCCTGGAGTTTGTAGTTTAGTTAGATCCGAAGTGGGACCTGAAATTTTGCATTTCTAACAAATTCCTAGGAGATACTGCTGTTGCTGCTTCATGTACCATACTTGCAGAAATTCTGATTTAGAGTAGTGTATGTAGTAGTCTAATTTTCCTAATTGATCAGAGGACAGAAACCCTACTGAAACTGGCCAAAGCAAGAAAAAGAATCTAATGGATCGTGTAAATGATATATTAAGATTTATGGCTTAAAAGGCATATCTCAATCTAGAACCTCAGAATATGTTGTTAGTAGTTACCTTTTTTAAATATCTTGGTTCCTCGGGGCTTGATTCTTTCTGAGGCTGGTTCTGTTCAGAGGGAAAATCTGGTCACCCACAGTTCCGGGTTCACATTCTAATAGTTTTATTGTTATTTATTTTTTTGTTCACCTCACACAGAAAAGAACAAATTCTTATACTGCGAGGCTGGAAGAATAATGATTATACAGACTCTTTTGATATGGCTGCAGGGCAGAAGGAAAACCAGGGAATATTGTTAGAAGATGGAATTGATATTGTGGTCGTGGGCAGGCAAAAATCACAGCCATTCACTCTATCTTAAAGATGCAAACTGTTTGTGGGGCACCTAGGTGGCTCAGTTGGTTAAAAGACTGACTCTTGATTTTGGCTTAGGTCATGATCTCAGGGTCCTGGGATTGAGCCTAAGTCAGGTTCAGTGCCCAGTGGGGAGTCTCCTTGAGGATTCTCTCCCTTCTTCTGGCCCTTTGCCGCTCCCTCCTACTTCTGTACATGCACTCCTGTGTGCTCTCTCTCTCTCTTTAGAATAAATCAATACATCTTTTTTAAAAATTAAAAAAAAGATGCAAACTATTTGAAGGGGAGAACATACAATTTAGTGCCTATAAAACCCAGCATGATGCCAAATATAATAATCTAGTACATGCTTGTTAGAAATGTACTGTAACTAGTAAAATGATGTAAAATGCATTAGAATTATAACTATAATTAAAATCATTGTTCTTTGACCTAGATATAAGATCTGTCCTTAACAAAAATCAGACTTGAAAAACAAACTAAAATGAAATATCTAACAAATGAAGCTATTAATGATTTCTTTATTTAATTTATATTTCTAAATGCTAAATTTCTGATTTCAATTTAATACCTGACTTGATGCAAAATAACAAGTAGAGAGACAATAGAAAAGGGGGGAATGGCTATATTATATATGTATGCAAAAATATGTGTATATAATACAATATATGTATATATATATTATAACAGATGTCTCAATCTGAAAACAAATACGGAATCATGAGTTGTCATAATCCATATTCTGCATTTAGTCATTGGCAATGTAAGTAAGAAAGCACTTCCAGACAAGAGTGAAAATTTCACCAGTCTTTTGCACTGTGAACTCCTGGTCTCTGGTAATTTAGAAAGAGAGAAAGGAGGGAAAAGGAAAGGAGAAAAAGAAGGAAGGAAGAAAGAACTGTGTATTTAATTTATGTATTTACAAAAAAATAATTTATGTATTTACAAATACAGATACAAACATGAAGGGTCTGTGACTCTTGCTCTTGTTATTAGGTTGAAATTTCTGAAAATCTGGTACTAAAAATCCATATGCCAATGGAGCAGAGGGTAAATATAAAGAGGGGGTATATAAAGCTTCAGGCTCAAGAACATGAAACTACCATCCCTCGGAGTAACATTGCCATAGCACTTCCACCCCGACTCATTTTGAGCAGAGGCATTGTTTAATTTTTATTTATTTCCAACTACTTATTTTTACTTTAAGATTAGTCATGTACTTTGAACAAGATTTGCACCAGGTGGGGAAAGAGATGCAGAGCAGGAGTCACGCACTGAAGTATGAGCACGTTAACTACCCTCCTTCTTTTGCTGAGGGGAAGTGGAGAAGAAGAGAGAAAAGCTGCCATCACCAAGGGAATCAGATAAAGGGACGGGAGGAAAGCCTGCCAACAGCACACTGACCTGCTTTTTTTCCTGTAAAAGCATCCAGGCGACAATAGCAAAAAGCAAGGGGGAGAAAAAGAGAAAGAAAAAAGGAAGAGAATCTCAAAAAGCACTCTTTAAGTTCGTGTTATTGTAAGGAGTGGTAGATAGTTTGAGTCTGCTTTCCTGGTGTCGGTTTATGATCTTTATCATCAAGAAGAGCAGGAATCTTTTGAAAATACAAAGCAGAGGTAAATTTATCCTTTTACGTCCTCTCCCCTTCCAGTTTACTGTTGCCATTATAACAGAGCCAGTTGGTCAGAGATCAGGAAAGAAATAACCTTGAGGTCAGTTCTGGAACCAAACCCAAGATTTGAGTTTTCTTAAATAAAAGTGGCCCAAGAAACACAACATAGAGTGGAAAGAGATTTAAAAAGACAGAGATAATTTTAAAAACCATTCCCTTTTCCTATGTTGGAATTCCTTTAAATATCGTTAGTTTAAGACCTTGAGTTTTACAAGGAAAGAGTGATTCCGCTTATTTTTGATGAAGTTGTGCCGACTGACCCTCCCTGATTCGCCATGGAGCAGCCTTTCACAATTAAGCGCCTTGCAGTATTTCCCTTTCTTTGAAATCACTGGTGTTGGCCTTTATCAGAATCTATTTGCCTTATTCTTATTTAGCAATTACTATGTTGCTAAAGTCTCAGAATCTTCCAGACTGAAAAAGCCATGAATGAGTTTATTGTCCAAATCCAAATGTACCCTGTTTCTTTATTCTCCTTCTACACTGGCCTCATTGTTGCAGCCCAAAATGGCAGCTGTATGGGACAAGCAGCAAGAAAAAATGTGACAGCCTCTTTCTGAAAATCAAATGAAAAATACCTTCTGTTTTAGGTTAAGATGAATATTGCATACATATATTTTATTTCTTTTCCTTTTGTCTGGCTTTCATACCAGAGGAAATTTAAGGCTCTTCTCTTATCCCTAAAGGAGTTTTTTGTTTTTGTTTTTGTTTGTTCGTTTTTGTCAACAAGTTATTTGATGTGGAAATGCCAAGCATTAAGCAGCCTCCATGTCCTATTGCTGATCCTATTTCTTGGTTTAGGATACCAGAGTAGATGATGATACTAGCAAGAAAGAATATTTGCACAGTAGGGAATTACTTCTTTTCTACTCAATCTGAGTTTCCATTATTCCTACATCCAACAACACTGTATATGGATATACATGTGTCCACGCAACATGCACAGAAATTTCCAGTGACTTAAGTTTGCCACTGGCATTCAATTTTTTCCAGGTATTTTAAATTCAGGTTTTAGTAGATGTCACTTAATTCTCACAACTCAATAAAGAAAAGTGAATTATGATTGAATCTTCTCTTATGGGAGAACTGCCTGTCTAACTAAAATGCTGTCCTGACACTGGGCATATGTCACTGTGAATTCAGCAGTCAATGACTGTTATTTGTTTTTTGAAAATGCTTTAGGTTTTAAGTTCAATAAATACTGTATCATATCATTGACTGAAGCCTCACAAATGGTTGAACATTTTCCACTTGTTTTCAATCATGGTCATTATATTTGACAATGAGGAGCTATGGATTCGAGTACATCCTGATTGATAGTTACTGATTTTAAATGAATACCAATCACTTAAGTTTATTTGACTGCTTGGCTTATTTAAGCTTTTTGAATAAATCCTTTTAGTTGATGTAAAAGAAATAGTCTTGATAGCACTGCTCTTATTATTTTTTAAGTTTTCTCTCACTGCAGACAATTTTTTTTAAAATAACAAACTTATGAAAAACCCATCACTCCATGGGTAGTTAGAGGGGGCTTGGTTCCCTCACATTTTTATCTTATTTGCAATGGAAAATTCTGTCTTACTTGCAGCCTACTGTGAGGAAGAATAACTGACACTTTGATTCAGTGTTTAATCATTGATAGTGTCTGTCTCTTTCTATCCCCAAACATTATATTACTGCCATGTTGAAAATGATAACTCTGAAAACATTATAAAATTATGGAAAAATGAAACAAAACTAAATAATTTAAAAACAAAACAAACCAAAATCAAACTTTTAGCTTTTATCTCTAAGTATCTGCAGTGATATGGTGTTGTTTGGGAAAAACTGTCAAAGTGAATTATTGTTATGTGACATTTAATTTAAGTAACCACTTTGATCCCCCCAACACTCTAACCACACCTCAAGGTTTTGATAGGAATCTCTTAACTTCCAGGTAATAAACATCAATACAAGCACCCCCCCCCACCAACCCATGCCCTGGGGCTTTGTCTGAGGACAGGCTCCTTCCTTGGTTTTACGGCTCTTTACATCCCTCTTTGCCTAAGTCATTCCTATACATTTTTTAGCGTCAAACCTGTCTGGAATTTACACTTTTTTTTAGGTCACCTTACTCAACCTGGAACTATACATTCACTCATCTGATTAATCATGCTTTTGCTTGCCTTCCTTCCTTCCTTTCTCTTTTCTTACCTCATTTGAGCAATGACACATAGTAGGAGATTAGTAAAGATTTGTTGAATGAATACATAACTCATCAAAACAGAATTTTGATCAGTACCGCAGTTTGTTCGAAATGAAGGGGGTTTATGATTACTTTCTTTTAAATTTACAAAAGCTTTCCCATATCCTTTAAATACTATTTCTTTTATTATGATATTCCACATCACATCTTAGGAAGTAAAATATTCTGAATACAAATGAAATATCTTTGGTTAAACCTGGTAGTTCTTGGATCATCATACCATACATTTGCTCACTTCTAAAGAGATATACATCGTAGAAGATGGCTTGAAAGTTGCTTTTAAACAAATATACTGGCATGATGTGAACGGTCTGGAAGTTGCTTTTAAACAAATACACTCATATGCTATTGTTTTCTTGCATTCAATTTACATTGAAGAATAATTTAAATTTAACTGAGGCTTTCAGAAGGTGGGGCTCCAGGAAATCAAAGTGTTTCCATAATCATAACTGGTACCGTATGTAAGATACTTTGATGTTCTCTATACAAAGTGATTTCAACAGATACGTACCTTGCTCTTTGAGAATTTAGTCAACACTTCTGAGATAAGGGACAGAGTAACAGTAAAGCTGAGTAGTTCAATTGGGAACTTGCTTTGGGAGGGAAAAAGAAAAATTTGGATTGGAACCAAGAGATTTGAGATCAAAACCTAAAAATCTTTTCTCCACACTATTCTGAGTGAGTATGTGTGTAGGTGTGTGAGAAATTCTCTTCCTTCTGTTGTAAACTAACAGTCATTGGTAGCGTAAGAAAAGAGAGCAACTGTTAATGCCATGATTCATTTGCTGCCTTACAATTATAATAAACTGGTCCTTTATATAAATACAATATGAAAAAGTAGACATTTTTATGCCACAGACATACAAATGTTGGAGAGAATAGAGACTTTGACCTATTCTGAAGAAAAAAATCAAAATCGTTCACTAGTTTTACTTTGCTGTGGTTGAATTTTTAAGATTTGAGGAAAATCAATTGTATTTGATCAAGCTCATTTTTCCTTTTTGATTAGAATAAATATATTTATTTAACAAAAGGTATTAAGGAAAAATCATAGCTGGGATCTATGGAATTTAGATCTAAGCCAAAGGACTTGTATGATATAACCCTGTGATTAGTATTTATGACATCAATAATGATTTAGTCAAATAATGAGACTAGAAATTCGTCATGCATATTTTTAAACAGGAGATCTGAGCATAATTAGTCTTTCATATTTTATCTTGCTATAGAGATTTAAAGACAGAAATGAACACCTTTGAAATTCTTCTGAACGTTACAGAAAAGGAGCGTAAAAAAGCAGACATCCCTGAAGGCCATTGTAGCATTCGGAAATTTGTCACACCAAACCATAGAAACCTGACCAGAAATAGGTTCCTGAGAAGTTGATGTAGGTTGGCCTAGATTTTAGATGAAATTTCTCTAATGATGGGATCCCTGGGTGGCGCAGCGGTTTGGCGCCTGCCTTTGGCCCAGGGCGCGATCCTGGAGACCCCGGATCGAATCCCACGTCGGGCTCCCAGTGCATGGAGCCTGCTTCTCCCTCTGCCTGTGTCTCTGCCTCTCTCTCTCTCTCTGTGACTATCATAAATAAATAAAAATTAAAAAAAAAAAAAAAGAAATTTCTCTAATGATAATTAAAGCATTTTATAACTTTATACAAAATAGACTTGCATCTTGGTGTTTTCTGTTTTGTATTTTGGAAGCCTTAACTTAATTATCACAGGTAAAATAGGAGCCTTACTGTAAATTAAATGCACAATTTTTCTTTGTTTTCACATTTTGATAGATATTAGCTCCCCAGTTCTAAGCATGAGAACATTCTTAAGTACAGTTCACTTGAGTGTTCATGTTAATGTGAGTTCTCATTAACACCTTGTTAAGTTACCCATGATAAACTCTTTAAATTCTTCTTATGAATGTCATGATAATTATATAGCACTTCATTTCCCCTTACACAATAGCCTTTAGAAAGCTTAAGAAATAAATATGTTATCTTCATGAATAGTCTCTTTAGCATTTAAAACCACAGTAAAAATTCACTGTCAGAATTTTTTTTTTAAGATTTTATTTATTTATTCATGAGAGACACAGAGAGAAAGGGGCAGAGACCTAGGCAGAGTCAGAGGAGCCCCATGGGGGAGTCCATCCCAGGACACCTAAATCAGACCCTGAGCCAAAGGCAGATGCTCAACCACTGAGGCACCCAGGCGTCCCTCATTGTCAGAATTTTGAAGTCAAAATGCTTTCTAGAATAAGCATTCTGATAACAAATCTTGCCTGTGGTTCTTAGTAAATATCAACATTTTAGTACTTTATATTTTTAATAAAAATAACAATAGCTGATATCCTACTGCCAATGGATTTTGGCAAACAGAAATACAAGTTCACCTCCTACAGTATGGAAATGAATGCCTGTTTTTAGGGTGATACTTTAAGAATCTTCTTGATGGCCCTCTAGTAAGTTCCAGTCTATACCTAGTAGGACTAAACTAAAAGATAGTTTTCTTTGTGAACTGAGGCCTTTCCCTGAGAGGTTTTGTTTAGAGTCTGAATTTTTTTGTTGTTGTTGTTTGTTTGTTTTTTAAAGCCCAGAAAAATGCTGGGTATTGCTTTCTCTCTCTCCCCCCCCCACCTAAAATAAATAAATAATCAATCAATCAGTCAATCCACCAATCAATCAAATAAAGGCCTTGGATTACTTCTCTGAGAATCACCATGCCTACTATCTTTAATTGTTTGCATACCTAAGTTATCTATCATACAGATATTAAAAAGACTCAGTGCTCGGTCTAAACGCCAAGGAGAAATACAATTGCTGAAAAATAGTAAAATATTATCCTGACTACATAATTCATTTAAAAGTCAGTGAAATCTATGTTGGTGAGAATGCAAACCAGTGCAGCCACTCTGCAAAACAATATGGAAGTCCCTCAAAAAGTTGAAAATAGAGGGCAGCCCCGGTGGTTTACCAGTTTAGCACTGCCTTCAGCCCAGGGCGTGATCCTGGAGACCTGGGATCGAGTCTCATGTCAGGTTTCCTGAATGGAGCCTGCTTCTCCCTCTGCCCCCCTCTGCCCCTCTCTGTCTCTGATAAGTAAATTAAAAAAATAAATAAATAAATAAAGTTTAAAATAGAGCTACCCTCTGACCCAGCAATTGCACTACTAGGTATTTACCCTAAAGATACAAACATAGTGATCCAAAGGGGCACCTACACACCAATGTTTATAGCAGCAATGTTCTCAATAGTCAAACTATGGAAAGATCCCTGATGTCCATCTACAGATGATAAAGAAGATGTTATACACACACACAGTGAGATACTACTTAGGAAGGATTAATACTTACCATTTACATCAATGTAGATGGAACTGGAGGTATTATGCTGAGTGAGATAAGTCAATCAGAGAAAGACTATTATATGATCTCATACGTGGAATTTAAGAAACAAAACAGAGGATCATAGGGAAAGGGAGGGAAAAATAAAACAAGATGAAATCGGAGGGGGAGACAGACCACAAGAGACTCTTATTCATAGGAAACAAGAGGGTCGCTGGAGGGGACGGATTGGGGAGGGGGGTAACTGGGTGATTAAAGAAGGCATGTGATATAATGAGCACTGGGTATTATAAGATTGGTGAATCCCTGAATACCTCTGAAACTAATAATACAGTGTATGTTAATTAATTGAATTTAAATGGAAAAATAAAAGTCAGTAAAAGTTAGATCTTACTTTTAGTAACACAAAATGTATGTGACTTAAAACAAGTCAACCTTCATACCTTTGCTCATTTAGGAAGTTACTTAACCTTTTAGCTCCAACATACATTTATTTAGGAAAAAATAAAATTAAAGTAGTTTTAAATTAAAGAACCAATTTCTAGAGAAGCCATGATGCTAGTTATTAAATCATACTTTTAAAAATTCTGGGAAATTTCGATAGTCATAAGCAAACTCAAACTGCTAGAGTCCCACGTTTTCTCTTTTAAGTCAGCCTTCTAGGATTTTTTAAAAATTCTATAGTGAATCATAGACATGCAGTTATACTGTTGAATTGTTCTTTCAAAAGAAAACATTTATCAAAGATAACCTATGTACTAGATCCTATGCTAGTTGCTAAGGCTAAGGACCTAGGACAATAATAATGGGGATGAATACATTGTAGGACAGATATAGGAAAAGGTCATCCTGGAGGTGAATTATTTGCCAGTTTGGGGAAAGTCCTAGCTACTCTTGAATACAACGATTTATTAAGAAAATCTCGTATTTTTTAACTGCTCCCTATCCTAGAATACACCAACAAGTGTATGAGATTGAGGAAAGGGTTGGCTGTAAAAATTAATATTAAAATCAGTCATCTGTTTTTTACTCTTCTTGGCCAGTTGCCCATTTAAAGATTTTCTTATCTTTTTTTCAACTGATGATGTACTCTGTGTAGGATATGTGCTGTGATCTTAAGCAAGGACCTACAGTTTTCTCAGTGTCAGTCTTCTCATGCATAAAATCAGGTGCGTTCGCTAAGGTGAAAGCTCTTCTGCTGTAACAAGAAGATCCTGGATTACAAAGGTTGAAGTGGAAAATGTTTCCCTTTCACCTAAGAATGAGGCAAACAGATGTGCACATGAAGTTGTTCAGGAACATAGGCTAAAGGGAAGGCTCTTCCATGCTCAGCACCTAACTTCAACAGTGTCCCAGCCACTATCACTTTCTGACACTGAAAAGGAAATGGAGAGCAAGTCTGTGACAAATCCTTTTCAGAAGATGCCTAGGAAGTTGTGTATATAACTTCTACTTACACTTGTAGAAATTTAGTAACATAACCACACTGTGCTGCAAGGGAAGCGGAAAACACAGATACTCATGTGGCCAGGGAAAGGGGGAGAACAAATGTGGGGAGATGTGTAGGGGCTCTCAGCACTCTTCTCTGCTGTTATAAAAATATTCACCTCCACTGAACTGTTGGAAGAAGTTAGCTATTATATCTCAAGCATTTCAGGCAGTTCAGAATACATGGTGAAGGTTTAATAAATATAATCTGTTATTGTCACCAGCATTATTATTAAGGTACAGGTTCAGAGAGGGTGGTGCATAGGCTGACCAAACCTTGCACTCCACACAGAATAAATAAATGTACTTTTCCAGAGTGAGAGAAAAGGAGGAGCAGGGAGGAATTATGTAGCATTGCATTTACTCTGTTTGTGATTGTTTTTCCTATGTATTCTGTTAATCGAAATGTTTGTACCTGTTGGTTGGAAATTAGCCAAGTAGCTGATTCCTTCGTTTGTGAGTTACTTTGGGGAAAAACATGTCTCATAAGAAAGTTTATTTGTAGGGTTCACTAGGAAAATAAACTGGAATTTAAAAAATTATCCCTCCTTCCTTATAGAATCACACACTGAAATGAAACACAGAGTTAAAGTTATCTTTTGGCCAGAACTTCTTATTTTATTTCCTAAAATAATTCATTGGGACTCACCACAAATACTGGTAGGCCACAATGGAGGAACTGCAAGTAGTTTATGCAGTGAGCGGGCCCAATGAGACTGGAATAGCAGGCTAACTAAATACAAGCTATAACTTATTCTGGCAGTGGAAATTCATCATTTAAAATCTCCTGCAAACATAACATATTTTACAATAAACCAAAATTTAGAAATATATCTTCCGCATCCCCGAACTATCCTGATAGATATTTGAGTTTTCAGTTTTAAATTGGAGGAGAACTTTAGTGGAATTATCCTTAAAATATTGATGTGGGCAGCTGCTACTAATTTCAAACATAAATCTAAGAAAATATACTTTACATTGTGATTAACTGAAAATCCTCCTCTAGTTAGGGTGCTGTCTGCAAGAAAGATGGATTATGCTAGGTAAGCCAGGTGTTTGTGCTCATAAACTTGTGAAATTTCTGTTTTGATTGAAGACAAAAGATTGTATCCCTAATGAGTCAGCCACAAAATACATATTAGAGAAATATAAATTATAATTAAGTCAGGGAAAAAAAAGATGTTATATACTTTTATAACTGCTCCACATGTATTGGTTCTCTTCCCAACCCCTTGTGGGAAAGGTAGTTCTGTATGGTATAGCCAAGAAAAGCTTCCACTTGGGCTCAGAAAACTTTATAGTCAAGTTCTAGCTAATCTGACCTTATTGCCTTGGAAAGGTACATCATTCAACTCATCTGTTGATAGTCAGTGTGCACCAAACTCTGGCCTCTGAATTAAACAAAAAGGAGAATTCTAAGAGTCTGTATGTATGTGTTTGTGTTTGGGCAGTGAAGGTGTGGTGCAGGGGGAACAAATGGGTGGGGTAAGAGGAACACAAATAGATGTCTAATATAAAAATCTTGAAAATATTAAGAAGAAACAAATCAGAGTGATGGGTGAAGCCTTTAACTGAGCAGGTGTCTTACATGCTGGTGATGCTGTTGTAGATAGGTTGATCCGAGTAGGCCTCTGGGAGGAGGCGGCTTGAGCAGAGCCCGATAGTCATTGAGCTTCTGAATCTTTGGTGCATCTGGGCTGAGAGACTGGAAGAGGGATCCCATGAATATGGAAAGGATTTTATTTAAGACTCATTTTCCTCATCCGTAAAAGGGAAAGGAAAACACACATACTGATGAACAGGAACGAGCAAGTGATAGTGGTAAACGCAAAATAATGTCTAACCCTAAGGTACTAAAAGATTGGAAAATGTTTGTTTTGCTGTGATTTCAACTGAAAGATAGGAATGTTCAAATGGCAATTCTTTCTTTGAGAAGAGACAACTTTGTGGAGAAGAAAAATGGTTCGGTAATAGGGATGCATGGAGTTATTGAAATATATATATATATATATATAGATATATATATATATATAGATATGTTTGTACATATCCTTAAATATGAATTCAGTATGTGTGTATGTATTTTGAAATTGATAACCTAAGACTGTATTTTTAATCAAATCATTTTCTTAATCAAATTTATTATCTTTTGCTATATGGTTGTGATTTTAGATTGATCTTAATAGAAATATATATATATAAGTATAAATATAAATCCTTTCTATTCATGGTTTTTTTGGCTAAAACTATTACAGTTGCAGAGCCCTTTCCTTGACATTTTTGTATAAATCAGCATTAGCGTCATTCATAATTAATTTTCCCATAGAAATAAATGTAAAGAATGGGCATACATTTTTGGAGTACATAATTCCACAACCATTATAGTGCACTTTTACTTTATTCTCTCTTACTATTTCTCAGTACTACTGTTATGTTTCTCAGGGTATTTGCTTTTGAATTAACTGCACAGCTTCTTGAATATTTTGATGGTGTTTTATCGCTCTAAACACCTCTTCCAAAGTTTGGTTTGGAAAAGCATATTTTAAGCTCCAACACCACCACTTAGGACTACCTGGATATTGTTTAGTTAAGAATTTTAAAAAAGTAAATTACAATAGCAGTGGATGCTAAAATAATTAAGTAGTCCTGAGCATCACCCACAGAAGCCCCAGTGCAAGCAGAATAGATATTGTTTGCCCATTTCTGGCAAAATGGCAAGAGTTACTTATTTACTAGGCTAAGTAGCACAACTACAAAATGATCTCAGGACTTGACAGCCTTCCCATCCCCAGTTTTAAATGTCTGTGCTTTTCTTTTGCTTTAGGTGAGACTTTATTATTATATTTATCTTGACCTATTTTAAATGTGCCGTATCTCAAGTTTCCATAAAATGCAAGTAGGCTGTATTTCCTGCTTGAGGCAGTTTTCTTTTTCTCTTTTTGTACTGTCTCCTTCCCTGTCATGATTTTTTTTTCCTGAAAGCTCCCTAAATTAGAAACACAGACACCTAGAGTTACAAAGGCAGTTCATACCACTCCCTCTTTTCTGTGCAATGAATGCTCTCCACAGGCTTATCGAGTCCCAAGCCTGTGTCTCATCAATAAATATACTTTACGTGTCATTGACTCTGAATCGGAATCTCAAGGGGAAGTCAATTCCATTTTATGCTTTTCTAATTGTTAGAGAGGGCGCTTTATATCAGGACAAATTACCTTTCCATAACCTCCATTCAGTGTGATGGATACAATTGAAGGGGAGAAACGAACCAATCACTGTAATGGTTAGTAAGCTGTGTTTCCCCCTTCAAAATATACAAAACCTGCTTAAATTCTAAAAAATAATTAATATGGTATTAATTTACCTCTTAGTCTTTGAAAAGAAAATGTATGTTTTTTTCTAATAATTACTGATGCTTTTCAAACGAAGTTTAACTGTCTTTTACTTAAAAACAAAACAAAAACAAACACCAAGCCATGTAGCAGGATATTTGTCTTTTTGTGTTTACTAGACCAAGAGGCAACCTTTCCAGAGTGTGAGGAGCCCAAAATAAACTAGGAGTCTAAAGACCTGGCATGTGTCATTCATAGGCTGTGTGAGCTTCAATCAGATTAATTATTCTGAGCTTCAGTTTTCTCTTTGTATACTGGAGAGATGATGGAAGCGAACTTGTGACGAATGAATTAAACAAATTCTGGAAATGTTTCAAGCATACTGAATGACACATGGGTATCCCAAAAACTGCTTTTTAAGCTACTACTAGAATTTCAAAATAATATAAACCAAATATATTTATATGAATCCCATATTGCTAATGCAAGTTAATGTATGCCATGATGAACTGACCCATGATTTTGGAATGCTAAATTTGTATTCCCCGAAGAAAATTCGCTATCAGCTCTCCTGCATGACTGCGTAGGAACAAACCTCACACATTATTTTAATGGAAACAAATTTATATTGGATATCCCTTCCTTCCATAGATATGAATAATTTTGTGTTTGGATAATTTTGTAATTGGAAAATATCTGTATCATTTTTTAAAACTGTTCTCTGCAAACAAAGTCATTACATAGAATTTGTTGTAATTGTTTAGCATAAATTGATCTTTTGCTTTAATAATAAAATCTTTACTTCACCCTAAACAAATAACATTGACAACAAAACCTGAATGAGTCTTTTTTCTAATAACTGTACCATAGCAAACTATTTTTTCTGTAAATGCATATTTTAAAGTCTAAAGATTTAAAGTTCTATCTTATTTTCAAAATCCATTGTTCAATGTTTCAGGGAAGATGCTACAAAATTTCTGTATGAATAATAGACAATATTTTTCAAAAGTAACAACCTAATCTCAATGGCTATCACCTATCTGGTGAACATCCAGTGTCAGATGAGTTAAACATCTTCTGTAATAGTAACTTCTTATGCTAACATTTATTGAGCACCACCTATATGCGGCCTATCACTAGAATTTACAAAAGAGGAAAAGGAAGGAGGATTATGTTTCAAGCAATTTAGAATCTTCATTTAGGTGCTATACATTCCAAAGGCAATTAGGACTAGATGCTTAAGTTTTTAAAGCATATATTATACTTACTAACTTATGATGTTTTTTTGCTAAGTGTACTGTTTAATAACATAAAAACGATACAATAATACTTAAATAGTTCAATGTATGTTTTGAGAAGGAAATAATTTCTTCTGTTGCATATCGCCAAAACTTGTGCCATGTATGGTATACAACATATCTTCATTAATGCATACTGATACAAATTTCTTGAATGAGTATATACAAAAACTGGCTAGATTGTAGCTTTGTAGACACAGCCTTTAAGCCACACCATTACTTCTTGCCGTAATTTAACTGTGAAGTTATTATAAATAGCGCCAATAGGTATTTTCAACTGAAGATGAATAGCCATTAGAAATGTAAATACAGTAGAGTGCTACATTAGTGTGCATATAAGGTACTTTAATTGCATAGGTAATTAACACTTCCATTGTTCTTCTCATTATCATTTTGTTCCAGTTGAAATGCTTGTTAGCAACCTACGCTGTTGAAGAACAGATAGCGTGTCATTACAACAGTTGACACAAGGCAGCCTTCAAGGATGTGACACTAATTAAATTAGAACTTTGAATTACAAATAGACTTCTTATAACTAATGATGAATGACCATCTTTACGAAACAACATTTACTTCTTTATTCAAGAGTCACAAGTCCTGCTTTTAATATGTTGTATTAAATCACAAAGAAATCCATTAACAAAGCTCTTATGTCTGTCTTTCCAAAGGGAGAGAATATTAACATTTTGAGGCTTTTCTGCAGACTAAGGGAATTTTCTTCTCTCTCTAATCACAATGACAAATGATTATGAATTTCTATCATCAGCATAACAAGGAATGTCACCCTTCTCAAGTGGCTAGGTTATGATACAGTCTTTAGCAGGCAGAGTAATATTCTAGAAGTCTGGAAATCAGTATTCTCTTCTAGCTAGAGACAGTGTTTGGTGTATAGAGTGCTTAATAAATAGTACCAATATACTATTATATACTTAGTTATCCTTGTAAAAATACAGTTTTGTCAACCACAAGTACACTCTATCAACTGCAATTAAACAGAGACTAGGTACATAGGGAAGCTGATAGGATGTTCAGACAAGACTTCATGAGAGCACACCACTTTGAAATAATTAAAATGTTCAGATATTGCAGGTAAATTCCTTAGGAATTAACCCACCCAACAGTGTTGAAAGAGATGGGTCTACAAAGCAGAATGTTAATAATTCTCAAAAGAGAAATACAGACTAGATTATAATATAGTTAGTTAGTTAGTTAGTTAGTTAGTTAGTTAGCACATATTTTCCATTTTAAAAGTTTACTTTAGAACCCCTTGGGTGGCTCAGTCTGTTAAGCTTCTGACTCTTGATTTCAACTCAGGGCATGATACTAGGGTCGTGGGATCAAGCTCCCACTTGGAGCACTGCACTGAGCCCCACATCAAGCTCTGCTCTTAGCTGGGAATCTACTCAAGATTCTCTCTCCCTGTCCTTTTGTCCCTCCCTCCATGCTCTCTCTCTCTCTGAAATAAATGAATCTTAAAAAAGATAATACAAAAATTAAAAGCTTACATTATAATTAGAAAACTAAGATATAATTTTGCTTGGTAAGGACAGAATATTAATATTAAGAGTATGTGCTGAATAGTTTTAATGGCTCTTGTAAAATTAAGAAACTACTGTGATATTTTTCAGTCAGTAGAGTCCAGTTCATACCTTCACTGTGAACATTTGATTGGTATGGGGCCAACTTTGAGCAGTCTGTATAATCTCTTTTTGCTACACTGTAACAAGTGAGTTTACCTAGTACTACAGCAATGTTACTCACTGAGAAACAAAAGGCCTAACATAACATCAGGATAGGAAAAAAAAAAAAAGTTCACCTAAACATACAAATATTTTCCTGTGAGTATATAAGCATGATTAAAAAGAGAAAGTGAAGTACTTAAACTGAAGAATATGTGATAGCCATTGGAGTTTTATAGATTCTAAGAGGCATTGCTATACTGCATTAGTATATAACAGCAGTAAGCTTATTTAAATTATTGTAGGGGACAGAAAGTGTAAGTAAGAGAGAAGTTTTTTTTTTTTCTTCTGCTTAAATGTGACAATAATTCTATTATTCAAAATTGTGCTACTAATACAAGTTATTTTAAATCTCTGTTCTGATTGTTCACTACAACTTTCTGTGATGAAGAAAATATTCTGTGTCTCTACTAATATATTAGCTACCAAACTATATTTGGCTACTGATCATTTGAAATATGACTATTCAGACTGAAAAAACAATTTTTGATTGAAAATATAAATCTTTTATTTCACTCTAATCAATTTTAATTTAAATATCCACATGCGGCTAGTAGCTATCATATTGGACTGCTTAGGTCCAAAGCTTCCATCTACATTGTTGGGAATAAATGTCATGGACTCCAGAGGGTTCTTGATCTACTAGTGATAGCAGTATGGACAGATCATTGCTCCTTGGGTACCCATTTTACAGATTCCCTGCAAACCATTTCCCATTTGATAGCGTATACTTTCGCAGACAAATGGCAAACAGCTTGGTTACTAACTTTGACTTCTTATATGTTTGTCCCTTGGTTTGAATTCCCATTTTTAAATTATCACTTACTGTCAGTTATTTATAAACATAAGCAATTTCACCAATTAGCATATGGGTATATGTTCTATGGAGCCATTTCTCACACAGTAAAATTATCCTCCTCTTTTAGTAGGATCTATCGGTCAGAGTAGTAAATCGATTATATACTAAATAATGACTAACTGAATTCATTTGTTAATATTTAATGATTGTTAAATATTTTCCATCCTGTGCTAGTCACTAGTGATCCAAAATGATGAAGCATTGCACCTACCCTTGAGGAACTTACAATCCTTAAATGCCATTGCACTGTAAATAAGCCAATTCATTTTCCAAAGCAGGCTTACTTAATATGAGGCCCCTGGGGAACTATCTACAATAAATATGAGTTTCCCAGAAGGCAGAAAGTATTTATTGTACAATATCCTTCCTTTGGACATATTAGTCACGAGCACCATTGTTAATTTATTAGATGCTATTTGGAGTTGGCAGAAATCCTATATATATTCATAATAAAGTGAACTATTTTTTTTTCTCTTTGAGACAAAGATATTATTGCTACTCTTCTATTTATAAGCGTTTAAAGATTTGGGTTTAAGCAAATCATGAGTAAGTTCAGCTCATTTTTATACTACTACCGATAATGTGCAGAATAACCTTAAAGATTTAAAAATTGACTTGCAAATTAAGTTGGAACATAATTACAAGCTTCGTGACTTTAAAATTTCAGTGTTCTATCTGTCCAATTTTTAATAATGCCGGTAAAATATTTTCTCATAGGCTAAATTTGTTCTCAATAGAGATACTCTAGATATCTATCTATATATCCATCTCTGTATTTCTACAAGAAATAATATTTTCTTTTAAATCAAGTAGTTTTATTAAGTTTCAAGCATGCTGGATTATTTTGATGAAAAAAGAGCAGAGGTTAACATAGAAATATTAATGAAAAACCAAGTACCTAAAACTTGAGGGATTCCCCCATTTAGTTTAAGGTGATTCGAGTATTAGACTATCAGCCTTGTTGTGCCAAATACAAATAAACTATTTATTTTCTCCTTGGGGAGAATCTAGAAATATTCTCTTGTCTCCATTTTTCATTACCTTAGAAGGTTGTTGATTCCTATAGAATATTTGAAGAAAAAAAATCCCCAATTTAGTGTTTTGTTATGTAAAGATATAGAATATTTTGAACTCCCCAACTAGGCAGCTCTACTGTTTGACTAGTCTAATTAAATCTTACATTTGCTCGGGGTATTTGGATATCAAAAGGTGTTTCACATCTGTTATTACATTTATCCTCACAGAATAGGCTGTGAAGTTAGGTTCTGAAGTTAGACTGGTGCCTGTTTCCACTCCCACTTTGTCAACATTTAACAGATGGTAGAATGAAACATAGGTTGTTTAAATGACTTTCTTAGAGTCATATAGTTGGAGAGTGCCAGAGCCAAGCCTTGGCATCTGACTGCAGGTCTGTAGCTGTTTCTACCAGGCCATAAGCCAGAGAATATGTAAGTTTCAGGTATGCCAAAATTTGCTTTAAATTATAACTTTGTAAGTCACTCTGTACAATGCATATTTCTTTTAGATCTTTGTCATGACACATCAAGAGTACATCCCATATGATTGCTAATTGCAGTACATAGCTTCATTTCTGTAGATGAGCTTACCAATAATTTCAAGGCTACCTTTGCAGAAAATCTTTTTAAGTTACTAGGACTACAACTTCAACAATAACAAGGAGTTGTAACTTCTTTAATTTAATGTGCATGGGTTGCTAAATTCAAAGTCTAAAATTACTTAATTATATATTAGCACTTTAAATATAAGCCAGGATCAATCACATATGTTGACTGCACCCTGGAAGCTGTTTACAGGTCATTGCATTTTTTTCCCCATGCAGTATATATTCTGATTTCACCTCTTATGCACTCAGAATTCATGAAAGTAATGTTATTGAACTTTAACTCTCTAGATTCTTTTTTTTTAATTTTTTTTATTTATTTATGATAGTCACACACAGAGAGAGAGAGAGAGAGAGAGAGAGAGAGGCAGAGACACAGGCAGAGGGAGAAGCAGGCTCCATGCACTGGGAGCCCGACATGGGACTCGATCCCGAGTCTCCAGGATCGCGCCCTGGGCCAAAGGCAGGTGCTAAACCGCTGTGCCACCCAGGGATCCCAACTCTCTAGATTCTTATATCATGGAACTCAGGGAGTCATTTTGTAATATTCACATTATTGGGTTACACCATATCTCTTTGCTTTCGAACTTGAATTTATCTGTGCATTCAAAATAAAAATAAAATATATATGAACCATAAAATTTATGAACTTCCCACAATTCATCAAAGTAAAAAAAAAAAAAAAACCTTAAATGAGGAGGGGATATTTTCTATGGACAAAAAAAGAATCAAGTAAATTATAGTCGTTATTAACCAATTTTGTGAGACGCCATTATACTTAGAAGATTTATTCAGAAACATCTTTTTGCTGTTATTTGAGAATGAGTCTGACTTAGAATGAATGGTTAACTTGTTTTATATAAGTGTATACTCTGCAAAAAATAGGGGAAAGTGGCAAAGAGAAAGGTAAACAATGTTAAAAAAAAAAAACAGTAAAAAACCCAAAACAAGAAGAATACATGAAAAAATAGAGGCTCTCAGAATCCTGTTGTTGGAAGGAACTATAGTGATCATCTCATTTATCACTAAAACCAATAGAGGGACTGTCTGAAGTCCATCCTTAAGGACGAGACCCCTCTGCTTGAATTGATTTAGAAACAGTAAGTTCATTTTTTCCTTTAGGTATTTGCCTATGTTCTTTTCCCCCATGAGATGAGTTTGTTATATAAGATCTAGGGGATCCCTGGGTGGCTCAGTGGTTTAGCTCCTGCCTTTGGCCCAGGGTGTGATCCTGGAGTCCCGGGATCGAGTCCCCATCAGGCGCCCTGCGTGGAGCCTGCTTCTCCCTCTGCCTGTGTCTCTGCCCACCCCCACCCCCTCTCTCTCAGTGTCCCTCATGAATAAATAAATAAAATCTTAAAAAAAAAAAAAAAGATCTAGTCTTATGTGAACCAAAAACTGCTTTTTTTTTAATTTTAGAGGAACCATTGTCCTAATTTGTTCCTAATTGTTCCTAATTTGTCCTCTATTGTAAATCGTTTTTATAATAATAATCTTCATGACAATAATTTTCTTTCTCTTACTTTTTTTCTTCAGCCAAATCTTTCCCAATTTTTCAACTACTGATTTAGAATCCTATTTCCCAGACACTACTCATTTTAAGATTTTTTCCTATGGGATGAAAAATATTTCTTGACTTTTTAAACATGGTACCTGGTACTCTACAGATGTTCTGAAGAAAAGATAGCTTTATCTTTCTTAGTAATACAAAAAATTATATATATATGATCTCCAAATGATGAGTGCTAAGCCATCATTCTCTGGAACCTAAAAACAGAAAAGATTGATGGTTGCCAGAGGTGTGGTTAAGGTTAGGGGAAATGGCTGAAAGCAGTCAAAAGGCACAAACTTGTAGTTTGTAAATATAGGATTAGGATAGATATTAAGGAAAGGAAGAAGTTCTACTCTGTCGACATAATTTTATAGGCAGTATATCATTGTGGATAGTAGTGTGCTCCTTAAATTCAAAGCCTGAGTTTGAATCCTGATTCTACAAAATGATAGTTGTGACTTTGGGCAAGATATTTAACTTCTGGCTCTCTGCTTTCTGATTTATAAAATGGGAATAAGTGTACCAAATAAGACTGATCAGAAGCCTGAGTCAGTGGATTCTCAAGGGCTTTTAGAACACTGCCTGATATGTGGGAAACATTTAATAAATGTTAGCTCTACCATTTTCAAGGGAAAACATTTCTTCTGAATTAAACAATATAGTCTCTTCTATAGTTTCTCAGCCTAGTGGAGAGACATGAAGCCATGGAAAGAGACATTTCTGAAAATGGAATTTATGATTCTTTTGTTCAGGGCCTGAGGAAATAGAGCCTAAATACAATAGATTGACAGTGATAATTTGCCTATTTAAGCCAAGGCCAACTTTGTAGAAGCTGTAACTGAATTGTAGGAATATTTGCAACCAAAACATACAGTAGAGTTCCTACTCAAAAGCAGACATCATGCAGAAAATGCTGGGAAGGTCATGAACCACATACCTGTGAGATCTCCACTTAGGAGTGGTTTGGAGAGATTTCTCTCCACCATGCTCTCCTTGGAATGACTGAAGAGATAAGGGCCGTCGTGCTGTACTGTAAATGCCAGCCAGGAGGCAGCCCTTTTGCAGGATAGAATGTGAAGATTAGAGACACGATTGGAGCTCATATTGAGGGACTGAATCTTGGGTGAAAAAAATATTTTCCCACAGGTTCATTGATGCCATAATAGATAGTGAAGAACATAAAGGGATGCCATTGTGAAAAGCTATTTTACCAGGTAGGAAACTTGCAAGAAGATTTATATTTCAAAATGACAGTGACCTAAAACTCACATCAAGAAATGTCTTAAAGAAAAAAGGTACAGAATTGTAGCCTATGGAGCTATATCACTCAGAAGAACTTTACCCAACAAAATAAGGTATTTGGGATTTTAAAGGTCTGAGACTTTTATTCCTCAGTAGAACTTTGTATGCAGAACAACTTGTTAAAGTGTTACATATGAGGACATTAATTTCAGACTAACAAACCTCCCTATTGAAAGAAGGAATTGCATGTTATTTCACTATTCCTTTTCAGCAATTTAAACCTTTTAATGGCTGTTCTTTATTAGGATCATAAATTATGCCCTTAGTTTTTGGCACTTTATGGTTATCTTAGCATCAAATACTAATGCTATTGTATATGTTTGGGTCTAAAATATACAACTTTTTCTTTTTTTTATGTTTTGAACCAAAAAATTCAAGCATTTAGAGATGTACTTTTGAGAAGTCACAATATTTAGATAGTAACATAATCTTTGGGTATTTCTGCATTTTATCGAACTACTGTGTTAGTAGTACTAGTAGATTGTGTTAGGTTATTTTCACCTTTAGAAACATTTATCAAGAGATTCAGAATGAATTTACCTCCCAAATATTAATTTTGAATTTGGTTATCTTCACAAATGTTAAATTTAAGTGAAATACCTTAAAGGTAGAATATTTGTAATTACACATTGCCAATTTAAAAAACAAACAAGCTTTAACTTTTCCTTTCTTCAGTGTTTTACAGCTTGCATTTTGTTCAGCAGATTTGTGTAGAACCCAGGCCTGGTAGATACTCAATTCTTTAAGCATTTTTATAGCAGTTCAGTATTAGCGGGAAAGTAAGAAGAAGCGTGACCAAACAGGAATCATCCTACAGGATTTATTCTTCTGTCATCTACTTTTTCCTGGACCTGCACTCTGCTCTCACTTCATACTAATACATAACTAAAAGAAAATTGTATCTCCTCAATTAGTTGTTCTAGGTCATTTTATAGCTTTAAAGTAGGAAACCAAGTAAATTCAGACTAAGTCTAACAACTTAATTAAAAATTTAAAAAAATATATTACTGTTAAATACAGTAGTAGCCATGCAGCAATTGCAGGTAGCTGAGTAGAGAAGGTAGTTGATCTAAATAAAGTCAAAATGTCATAGGTATCTATTTCCTAGAGACCTAAACTAGCCACTTAATTTTACCAGAAGTACATTTTGAGAAATTAAAGGAGAAAATGGAAATAGGATGCAGAAGGAAAATAAACGGGGAAATTATACATGTGTGCATTGATTTATTCGTATTCATGCACTGGAATTTTTAATAAAATGGAAGTTGGTCTTCTGCCTTAGTATTTCTCAGGTCTCAAGCTCTGTGCATAGCTGATAAGGCTGTTCATCCTTGACTTGATATATGTAGTAAATTGAGAAGTAACCAATACGATTTTAACCAATCTGTCAAACCTGACATCATATGATCAGTTCTTCCTTTGTACTTTCACACTATCAATTCTCAGTTTCTAAAAACAAATAATATAAAACATGGACTTTTTGGCATAATTTATCACATTTTATATCTGGTACTCATTTATATCTTCCTTCTTTCTCTTTTTTCTTTCTTTCATTCCTTCTTTTCTTCTTCTTCTTCTTCTTCTTCTTCTTCTTTCTTCTTCTTCTCTTCTTCTTCTTCTTCTTCTTCTTCTTCTTCTTCTTCTTCTTCTTATTCTTCTTCTTCTTCTTCTTCTCCTCCTCCTCCTCCTCCTCCTCCTCCTCCTCCTCCTCCTCCTCCTCCACCACCACCTCCTCCTCCTTTTTCTTTTTCTTATTTGTCACCTATAGAATCCCTAGGTAATGTCTAAAAGATTTTAAGATTTTTTTTTTAGGATACAAATACATACACTGTCCCAAAGACTAATCATTCATAAGAATTTGTGGTGGATTAGAATGTGTCAATGTATCGATATTAATAAAAAGCTTAAAATTGTGTGCTGCTGCCCTGTCTTGGTGATATTTGTTTAATTTGTGGTGCAATAAAAATAGATGCCCCATTAGTTTAGATTCCATTTCAGTGAATATGTTTCCAATTTTTTTAAGATTTTATTTATTCTTGAGAGACAGAGAGAGAGAGACAGAGACACAGGCAGAGGGAGAAGCAGGCTCCATGCAGGGAGCCTGATGTGGGACTCGATCCCTGGACCCGGGATCATGACCTGAGCCTAAGGCAGGTACTCAACTGCTGAGCCACCCAGGCATCCCAGGACACCAGGTTTTAAATCCATTTTTTGGAGGTGTTAGTGCATTGCTACTCAGAGTGTAGTCTGTGTAGTGGAGTACAGGAACCACCTGGGAGCTTGGAGAAATGCACAAAAATCCGTTCCAGCCAAGATCTACTGAATCAAAATTTTCAATTTAAGATCCCTACATGATTCATATGCACATTAAAGTTTGGAAAACATTGTCTTGGGATATATAGTATGGCTCTGAATGTGTCATTGACAAATGTTCAGTATGAAATGTGGAAAGATGTTCATGAGAGACATAACTCATGAAAATCTGATCAGAATAGTGAAATGGTGAAATATGTTGAATAGCATCAAAGAAGATGGAATCTTTCATACACTTCAGCATAAAATATGAAAATATTGACATCCTAGGCTAATTGCATGCTTTTTTATGTAAAGAAGCTTTGAGATGTCTCTTATTTTTAAATAAAATACTCTAATAAAACAACTTTATATAAAGGAGGCATCTTTAATGAAATTGCACGGATTACTCTTTCTTCCCAAATACTGTACTATTTTACCTTAATTGTGGTCATTAATCAACTTCATCAGATAATACCATAATGAGAACATAGGTGGAGCCAAAAAGAAAATAAAAGCTACAGTAAAGGATTTGTATATTTCTCTGTACTGACAGATATAATAAATAGTTGCTTTTAGCAAAGTAGTATCTTCTGCTTTACAAAATTTGTGTGTGCGCACGCACACAAGTCTGCAAAGATCAATCTTCAATGAGGTTTCAATCAGATTCTGTGTAGTAAAGGTATGGAAATAATAAATGGCTTATTTAGAATTCATTTATAAAATATATGTTAAACTTTTAAATGGAGAAAAATGTGCCTTTGGAGATTTTTCATTTGTTTATACCTATTCAAAGTTTTACAGAAAAGACCACCTTCGAAAGCCATGTTATAAATTTAGGACTTGATAAAAACAGGGTCACCTCTCTTACCCAGTTCCTGGTTTTCCATTCTGTACACTTCTGTTGATCTTTGCTTTTTGTCTCCTTTCCTGTTTCAGGTCCTGTTGACCATTTTTCTGTTCATTACCATGGGTATGGAAGGGTCAGAGAGGGCAGATGAAACAAAAATAAATCAATAGTTTTCTTTGCAAATATATCTGACAAAAAAAAGATTTGGCAGGGGGGTGAGACTTACTGAAATTTTGCTACAACAGTATTTACCATAGAGCAAAATTCAGTGTAAAGTTGATCACATTTGAAGTCCCTTAAGCAGAATAGAGTGATGGAGTGAAAGTGACTACCTTGGGTATTTGGTTGATATATGAATGCCATTTATTTTTATTTTTAATAATTCTCAACATGGACAACTAGAAAATTCCTTTTGTTAATTCTTTTGTTTTCTTCTTGAGCCAAAGACATTTTCAGAAGGGTATTGTGATTTTATAAGTCATTTGAATTGTCCATAAATGTAAGATATCCAATAAAAGGTATCACTAGTTCACTAATTATCACACCATTCAGATATCAGTTAGTGGGTGAGTTGCATTAACACTGTTAGTTATATTGCGGTCCTTGTGTCAGTGTGTGTTTCAACTTCAACCTCATTGTTTTCTGTATCCTTCCCTTTACTCATCATAATTTCTATATCTAATATTCTATGAAAGGAATAATTACCCTATAAAATTTTGAGAAATGTGGCTATTGCCAGTAGATGATTTTCATGAGGAGAGAGAAACTTCTTTTGCTGATTCACTATTTACCAAATACTGTTTATTTAGCAGTTGTTTAATTGATCACATAAATTGGAGACATTCAGCTCTGTTTAAAACAGGAGAGCCACGGTGCTATTTAATGAACTGAAGCAGTTATGTAAGCACACTCAAAGGCCCTAGAGTCATTCCTCACAGAGTTCCCCAGGGAGAAGCTGGCTGAGTGTTTAGTATTGGCACATTGAACCCAAACTCAAGCCTGGCTAAGGCTCTGTCTTTTTAAACATGCAATTGAATTGTAAGTGGTATCAGTCCTTCCTTTTAGGGATCTGTAGTGTCTCAAAGATACTGACTTGCTTTGCATCAGTTCTAGCATGAAGAGGATATATGGGGTGGCTAATGTGAAGAGGTAAAATCTGGGGCTGAAAGACAGAAAGGGCAGATACTTGTACCAGATGGCATTTGAACCTGAGATGTTGGCATCCTTCATGCTGGGCTCCATTGTGCCAAGCTAGCCAGGCACGGAAGCTGTGGAGGTGTCAGAAGCAGCAGGACTTTACCAAGACTTTACATGTCAGTGGCTACCCTGCTTAATCTAGAGAATGCTCCATAAAAGTGGGAATAAGCACATGGGAAAAGACTGATTAAATGGTCAAAGGAAGGGTTTTGTGTTAAGGGTAAGTTGGTTGATCACTCGAAGGAGCTTTACCTTAGCACCACATAACATTGGAGACCTGTTTGTATTTACTGTGGATGATCTAACATTATAGTGCATAAATATTTTGTCATTAAGGCAAAGCTCGTGGGGACTGTCTTCATAGTTAGAATTTGCTGGAAATAGGCAATACAAATTCTTCTAAACATGGCTAATATTTAGCTGATATGCATGGCACAACTGTACCAATTGATGAGCATTTCTATTTTGATTCTGAACAACTGCTACCCAGTGCCCTCCTGAAACCTCTCAAAGAACCCCAAGGTCCTTCAGTCAAAAGTGGACAAAGAAGCCATCCTAGTAAAATTCAGGAGACTGTCATTTCTCCTCTCTGCCATTCCCTCTTCCTATCTCTCTCCCCTGGTCAAACAGACTGGATACCTGGAACTGGTGAGGGCTCAACAGCCAAGAAGTCATGGGATGTGCACAGATAGCCAAGTTTCTTTCTTAGGGCTACTTGTAGAAGCTATAGCCAGTCCAGTGAATTTCATCTGTTTTTAAATACTGAGGAATCACCCCTGATTATAAGAGCAGTTTAAGTAATGACATAGCATGACTTCACGGCCTTGACTTCTCACAAAATTTTCTTACCTTTCCCTCAAGATCCTTATGTAATCTATTTCACAGAGAGAGAGTGAATCAGACAGAAATACCTACATGGCTGCATTGCCATATTTGTTTCCTTGTTACAGGAGGTTGAGATTGTAGCACAATATAACACAGTGGTAAAGAAACCAGTGTTCAAAGATAGAAGAGGCCCGAATTCAAACGTAGCATTACAATTCTGTGACCTTGAAGAAGGTATTTAACCTCTGCAATCTTCAATTTCTTCATCTATGTAAGAGCAATTATAATACCTAATTCATAAAGTTCTTGTAAGGATTTAATAAGATAATGAACATTATATGTTTACCAGAGATCCTGGAATATAGGAAGTACTCAATAAACAGCAATTATCCTACTAATATAATGCTACTTTTACAGTGTACAATAAAGAACAGTTTGTTTTCATTAAAAGTGAACCTTGAAATTATGTTCACAGTTTACATTTTGAGTGGCATAAAAGTTAAATTTTGAAAAATATCTCATCAATAGCATTTCACTTTTGGTCTGAAATATACAATCTATGCATTCTACTAAGGATTTGATATTGTTATGTTTAATAACATCTGTATCATTCTATGGCTTTTTAAATTGGATTCTTGAACATTCTGTCTTCCTCTTAAGGATAAATTGGCTTCTATAAAAATTATTATGTCTTGCAACATGGTTCTTCCAGTGAAAGACATTTTAACTTATATTCTCTAACTGGTCCTTCTCACTATAAAATCATTTGTATGCTAATCAGGACTCTCAAGCAATTGTTTATTTGTTTTTACATACAGCAAATAATCCCTTTTTGAAATGTGATAAAGTGATTCAAGGCATATATTCGCTTTTTCTTTTCTCTTTCCCATTTTTCTCTTATCCATTCAGTCCAAGCAAATATCAAGGTTTTTATCCAAATGGAATAATGAATGAATAACTCCTATTAAATAACATTTATTTGAATAAATGTACCAGTGGGATCAGAAAATATCTTATATCACCATATATCTTATATCACTTATATCTTATATCTTATATCTTATATATATATCACCAGTAATCTGGGTTGTTTGACCAAAGGTCATGGAGCACACTTCTCTATAAATCAGAAGGATAGTTTTCTTTTTAAGTCAGTATATATAATTTAATGTTGTCTTGAATGAAAACTAAAAAAAAAGAAAAACTAAGACCAAAAAAACTCTAGTTCTTTAGCTTTTGTAGAGTTGTATTCATCTTAATTGTGGTGAAGAGATAATTGGATGAGGAATGATGTTTGTCATCTAGCAGATCTCAAAGTAGCTCGCTCTTTCCTCCTCCTCCTCCTCCTCCTCTTCTTCTTCTTCTTCTTCTTCTTCTTCTTCTTCTTCTTCTTTCTTCTTTCTTCTTTCTTCTTTCTTCCTCCTCCTCCTCCTCCTCCTCTTCTGGGTCCTTCTTCTGCTTCTTCTGCTTCTTTTGTGCTCCTCCTCATCCTCCTTCTTCATTCTTTTTTTTTTTTAAGATTTTATTTATTTTTCATGAGAGACACACAGAAAGAAGCAGATACACAGAGAGAGGAAGAAGCAGGCTCCTTGCAGGTGGGACTTGATCCCTGACCCCAGGGTCATGCCTGGAGCCGAAGGCAGACGCTAAACCACTGAACCACCCAGGGATCCCCTTGCCTTTGATTTTTAAGCCATACTTGGGGACATGTATCTAACCTTTTGTTATCTTAGCCTCTATGGGAAGAGACTGGAAAAATAATTATCTTTTTTTAATGTATTTCTCAAAAAGCAAACTTTAGAGTAGCAATAGTAAAGCCTCTGTATGCAGAATTTGGCTCAGAAACGATCTCTAACTTATTTGTGGAATCAAAAAGGGAGTGACTCTTAGCTGTCCTGACTTGTGAATGAGCCAGTTGGCTGCTTCCACTCATTGTCCCTTTATTGTGATGTGTGGAACTATATGGTCTTTGCTTGTTTTTTTCCTATCCGTTAATCTTTTAACATGCTTCTTACCATGGAGTCATCTCTGCCTCAAACGAGTTGACTTTCCATGCTGCCCTAAACTTCAGAACTGTAATCAGTTAGCCATCACTGAGTTACTATAGGTAAAGTAACCCTGGAAAACAAGAGCAAAAAGCTTTAGCTTTAGCTTTAGGTTTAGAGATGAAACACTTATTTTCTGTTTTGTATCTGAGAAGAGAGATACTCCCAAATGGAATATTTTATCTTCTGCTTTCTTAGTTGTTTTATCTGCAATTGGGTAAATCTTTTCCACCCAGAAGTTTTAAGATATGACTAGAATATGCATTTTACTTCTTGAGGAATCAGTAGGATTTCTGCAAACTTGAAGAAAGAAAGCATCTTCTTTCTGGTTCATTGATTATATATGTACTCTTCCTTTACAAAGAGAGATGAGGGTCAACTTTACAAGTAAACAAAATTGTCAGCAAGAAGTGTGATATGAGTATCAATCAGTGAAGTGCCCTTTTTCTAAAACAAAATACCTTTGTCATTTTTTTTTCTTTGTCATTTTTTTCATATTCTAATCTTTGGAGTTAATCTATTGTTTCTGTAAGAATCTTGTTTAAATGCAAATACATTATCTGTAAGATATAGCACTTAGGATATCAAGATAGTTAACAAAGAACAGGGCTCTAAGAAATTAAAGAAGAAAGAAACAAACAAAAAAAGAAGAAACAAACATACAAATGTATTTTAACTGAGGTCCAGGGAAGGGGAAAGGAATTTGTAGACCTTTTGAAAGAGAAAGTGGTAGGGGTGGAAGAGGTGATTCGGTAATCAAGGAACATGTGAAGAATATATGCAGGGAGAGAAATAAACATTTAAAACACCTAAATGGCCCTGATTTTTTAAAGCCATCTAAGCTGAGTTCCCTCCATTAACATGGGGTTTAATGAATAGCATTGCTGCAATGACAATCCCTTGTAAAGCAATGCTTTCATTTATTTTATTTATTTGCTGGTAAATGGAAGGTTGGAAAACAAGACAGTCCATTGGTCAGATAAAATTTTTATTTCCAAAGTTATACTTAATGGCAACAATTCTGTAGCTATTTCCTTACAGTATTTTTCATTTGCCAATTTTGGCTGTATTCTAAATGTTTACAGATTCAATGCAGGGGAATATTATGACTTAACCTACTTCCCTTGGATTCAGGTGCAGATAGTGAGTTAAACTGATAAAAAGGACTTGACAGGTATATTCTAAAGTTAGCAGAACACACACAGAGAAAGAGAGAGAGATTTTAACACAACAGTTTTTCCAAATGTGATCCAGAAAGTTTTCAGTATGAATCTTACCTAACCATCCATATATTCATAATCATAATAGCAGACACAGTGGTGACTTTGGTGATAGCAGAATTGCTTAATATGGCATAGTTTTCCTTAGGTGACCAGGCAAGCTTTTCGCATATTAAATACATAAATAAAACTGTTCATGTTAGATGCGAGGAATTTTCCTACACTGAGACTTCCATAGAGTAAGGACTAAAAACAAAGACTTTTTAAATTTTGAAACAACTTATCAAAGCTGCAAAATCTCCTTCCCCAGGGCCCTTAAAAATAGGACAGATGTCAGAGCTGACTTGAGGGTAGTGCAGCTGGACAAAATCAATCACCTTTACATCTTTTCCGGTTCTTGATTTTTCACAGCATTCATTTGAAATATGTAAACACATAAGCCATTATTGGAACCTATATTGCACAGAAATTATTTAATTTGAGTGAGTTACTATTAGATTGAGTGCACATGTATCTTTAGGAGTTCTTGTTCATTCCTGTATCCTCAAGTATAGTCCTATAGATTAATGACATCAATTAATAATGTTTTATTTAAAAGTTGAAACTCATAAATCCAATTTTAATTTTCCTTGAAATACTATAAATTTCTTTTATTTCTTCCATTTAAATTATCAGTTTGTCAGTTGAAGTAGCTTACATGCAAAAGTAAATTATGCTTGAATATAACAGAATTATATGAAATACACAGTTCTAGGAAAGTTCAACTATTTCTGTAAAGGTATTATTTGATCCAGTGTTATGTTTATATTAAATATATATGTATGTATTATATATATATATTATTAAATGTATTTACATGATGTACTAATTTTCCCAAATAATATGGAGAAAATAATGTAGTCCACATACTTTATAGTTTTCACAAGTGGTTGTAACTATTTTGATTTCTCAGCTGTGAGAATTACAACAGCTATTATAATGCAGTGTTTCCATATGCTTAATTGCATAGGAATTCCCCTTAAAAGATGATAGTTTGTAATATTTCCAAGAAATTGGATCTGATTTTGTGGAAAAGATTCTTTAAAATTTTTTTTTTTAAAAAACAAGGAATAGAACAGATTAAGCATTTGCAGGCAGGTTAGTAGCATTCCAGAAATCTTAATATATTACTTAAAGTGACACTAAAAATTTGTTTTTAAATAATTCTAGGAAAGCTATTTTGAAGGTAGTTTTCACAAATTCTTAGAAATCATGAGCTCTTCAGTTAATAAATAGGAACTCTCCACAAGATTCAATATTCAAAAGCTAAATATTGTAAGATATCTTACCAATAGAAATAGTCCTATATTAATTTGTATATATATGTGTATGTGTGCATATTTATATGTGTGTGTACATGCGTATATTTTTTAATCAGTACTAGGCTTTTAGAAGTTGAGTTTCCAACAGTTCTTCACAATATAATCAAATCTCAGTCTTCTAAGTAAATAGGTATAATTACATAAAATCCAAAATAGATATTTCTTTAATTTTTGAATTTCAAAGACATCTTATGTTTTTCGTGATGACTTTATATACCTATTTTTTACTTGATTTTTATATCAACTAGCAATCAATATGTTTTGTATTGACATTTTATTTTATCTTGTGAAGTGGGAATAAAAAAGTAAAGGTTTCATGCCTCATGAAATCTATGTGAAACTGCATATATTAATATAGTTCATAGACTATACACAGAAACTATATTGTAAAAAAAGCTATATTGTAAAAAAAATTGATATAAACAACATCTGCATGAATTCATAGAAAATGTGGGATCAGTGGCATCCTCCACAGACACAATCCTCTTGGTTTATAAATCATATCCCAAACCATATTCATTTGTTATGAGGATCATGTGAGGTAGACACTATTATTATCCCCATGTTTCAAATGTGAAAGAGGAATCTCACTGAATTAGCATTTTACTCAAGTTGAGATAATTAATAAACAGCAGATAAAAACTCTAAATCAAGAGTTTGATATCTCTAAACTTAATAACTTCTCCATTATGTGATGTTATTTTTCACAAAGAAAACTTGATGGAAAAACCAGAGTTTGGACTTGAAGGATTTTGTTGGGTGAAAAGAGAAGGCTTATTTTCCAGATTATATTGCATACAGAAAATTCCAGAAGTGGGGACATTTTGGATTAATTTAGGAGGTGAATGTTGACTCTAAATGGAGTTTACTATGAGTACTGAAAATAACTTGTAAATAATGTTAACTGAGTTTCAGTTAGATAATGAAATCAGGCCAGAGTTTGGTTTTGTTGTGGGCAGCAACTGAGAATGGTTATGATTTTGAGAGCAGTTGTTGGGTGAAAGTGATATTTATACCTATTCTGAGAATCTTTTAATGGAGGTGACTTTTAGCATACAGAAGAAAGTAGAAATTAGCCAGGAGTTAAGATGAACTGAACATTCATTCAACAATTGTATATTGAGCCACGCAGTGTACTACATGTTTCTGTTTTTCAGGCAGAGACAGAGGAAAGTTTATCAAAAAGCATATATGAAACGCAGCCAAGCGTGTTCATGGAATAGCATAAATAACAACAACAATATTAGTGTGATTAGAGTATAAAAGTCTGGGAAATAATGGCAGGATGTGTGTCTTAGGAATTTTGTTCAGCTTTCAAAGAATCTTGCTTGCCTCTGGCTTCACTGTTAGTGGGACCATGGGGACCTTGAAGAAAACCAGCTCAGCAGTGTTGGGAGCAGTGGCTGGAGTTAGAAGGGAGTGGGAATACAGGGGCTACAGTCTCTATTTTGAAGATATTTAACAGTTTAAAAAAGTAGTAAAGAAAGGATAACATTTGTAGGAAAGTTCAATCAGCAAAGTGACTTTTTTTTCTTGAGTAGAGACTAAGAAAATTGTATGAAATTATACGTAGAGGATTTAGAACAATTGGAAAGACAGAAATGGGAAATACAACCAAGTGGCAAATCTTGATAGGAAAAAAAAAAACAGAAAGTGGGATGTGATAGAGGGTAAGATGGAAAGGTTAACTTTGGGGAGGGGATCGATGCTGGTCCTGCTGAGATATGATGGTATAGTGACAAGTGCAGATATTTGACTGTATCTGCCATTACAGAAGAAAACTCTATTCCTCTCCAGAATGTGCTATCATTATCATTAGCCAGAAAAGACATTTGATCAGACTTAATATCTTTTAAACTACTCTTTTTTTTAACTGAACGGAGTAAGATGTTTATATATAAAAATAATCTAAACATTCAAAAACATCCAGATGAGTCACATTGCCCTTGCATTATCCTAGAAAGCTCGTTTGTAAAATGAGGTTCTGTTTAAAAAATGAAGCGTAGTGCAGCTAATTGGGCAAGGCTTATAAAAAATTTAAAAATATAAGTTCTATTTGCCTGTGTTTATATGTTTTAAATCCTTCTAATGATAGAGTTTCTCTTTCTTATAATTAATTACTATATTTTAAATTCTGCTATCTTGTTCAGGTCACCTAAAATTAGATCTGCAGCCCTGGAAATGTTCTGACTATGCATAACTGAAAACTGAAGTGATAATCTAAGACCACCATGCTTATTTAAATTTTGAAGTGCATGTGTACTATTTTGCAATTCTTCATGTGCTTCCCTGTCATCCCAGTCCTGTTCTCAGGTCCCCCAAATCCTAATAATTTAGTAACTAAAGAGGTAATGCCTGGGTTTTCGTGAGATGAATCATTTAATGCAACACTGATATATTCTTAGGAATTCACGTAGTCTCTATTACCACATTCTTTCTCTTGTCACACAGATCAGTGGGTAGAAGTGGTGGCCGGTTGAGGGAACCTCACGGGATATACACACCTTTAATTCACAAACGATAATTGGGAATCAAGGGTGGGTTCTTCCTCAAAGCAACAGTACACTAAATACTCATATTCCCTGGTTTCTGGGATAATTTTAGTTAAGGCAGACACTGTTATTCTTTAAAGTGACCCATATTCTAGAAAGACAACAACAAAATATTAGAGTTAGCAGAGTTTTCCTGCTGAAATACCCCAGCATTGATCAAAGAGGGTTGAGATACGGATTGTCTCAGTTTTGAGGTTGATTCCCAGGGCCCGGGACAACCTCTACAAATAATTTCTGCTATTCTGTGTAATTTGCAAATATTGTCATTGTTTTAATGAGCTTAGATACGACAATTTGGGAAGGACTGGTTAAGGTACAACCCATCAAATCATGTACCAGCTGTCTTACCAGTTACCCAGAAGTGCTGGAAGTCAAGAAAAGAGTATATTAAAGATGAGGAAGATGTACTTGCTAGTCACTAAAGAAATTACTTAAGTCTTTTTTTAGTCCAAATTTCTTCTTTTTTATCCTTACATGTTACCAGTAGGAAGAATTTAATAGTTTTGTACTTCCTCTGAGAAATTCAAACATTTTTTTTCTGTTTTCTCAAAATTTGTTTCTGAATACCAGTTGTGCATTTCACACCATCATTTTAACCCATTACCTGACAATCTTAAGAATGCACAAAACAAAACAAAACTTTTATTTGAACCAATACACAAAAACAAACAAACAAAAACAAAAGAAAAATATTTCTTTAAAAAAAGAACTACTGAGTCATCTTTGGTTTTAATAAAATTCCTGAAGTCTCCCAGGTTGGAAGTGTTTTATCTGTGGGCTATTTTTGGAATTTTTACATAGAGATCTAAATATATTTGGCCTAAACACTACTTTGACATTCATACAAGGTTACATATTCTCAAATTTCTAAGAATCGGCCAATTAATTTTAAGAAAAACTGCATTGTGACTGGTGGTCATAAAAATTTACAGCATTTCAAACCTAATTTATATTTTTAATTGTATTTTTAAAGTGAATTTGTATTAATCTTATAAGATTTAATACTAGAAACTCTCAGTGAAAGGAGCTTCCCTTATTTTTATTCCTATAATTTGGATTTAAGTTTGTGTATTTGTACTTTAATTATATATTTGTGTGTGTGTATATATAATATATATGAAAATGTATATTTTAAAAATTATTGATACTCAATTTACAGAGACTACAATAAAATGAGTTGTGCATTTGAGGTGATGGGTATTTGACAATACTAATAGCCTTATATGTCAGTAATTGTATAAATACACCAAGAAAAGATACCAGAAAACCAATTAGTGTCAATACTTCATCTAGTGAAGCTACATCATAACAATTTATTACATTCCCTAAATATAAAAGGTTGAAAGCTGTTTTAGCATCAAACAAAATCACATATATGCATCACTCATTTTGAGAAGATATTTCAAAACATGTCTTTTGCTATTCCACAGCTTTTTTGAGGAGAGAGGGCTTGCAGTATAAAAGGAAGTTATGCAATACAAGTGTTTATGAAAAGGCAACTCACCTTATTGGAACATTCTTTACCTAACTATGATGATAGCAAACACTTTATTAGTGTTTGCTGGGAAAAATGAAAAAGCTTTTTATATAATCCCTACAACAACATGGCGAAGCTCAGAAAATGTACATAGTTTGCTCAATTTATTGTATGTAAGTGTGGGACCAAGAATATGTTTCCAGAGTCTGTTAACAACTCCACTCTGATGCATTCGTTTACATGATTAACACATGCGAATTCCTATTCCGAGCCCACATCTAACCAAAAAAGCTCACAAAACTCATTGCTTTGCTATCAATAACTTTTGACATTCACAACAAGCCTAAAAGGTAAACTCTGTTGATAGTTTTATTTACACATGAGAAAATTAATGCTTAGTTGATTTAATAAATTAATGTCCCGTGGGTATTAACATAGCTGTGATTAAATACTAAGTGTGCCGGATTGTAGAATCTAGCCTCATGTAATAATCAGTGACAGATTAACATGTGATTGTAGTCATATGCCACGACAGCACTCTGGATTTAGGAGAGCTGGGCAAGATTAAGAATCATCACGTGGGGAATTTGGAGAGTGCCTATGGAAGAAGTCTAGCTAGGATATGGGAATTAGCAACCTGAAATTTAGATATAGCAATGTACAAATTAAATGTTTTTTTTAAAGATTTTATTTATATTTATTCATGAGAGACTCAGAGAGAAAGTCAAAGATAGGCAAAGGGAGAAGCAGGCTCCCTGCAGGGAATCCAATGCAGCACTCCATCCAGGACCCTAGGATCATGCCCTGAGCCAAAGGGAGACGCTCAAATACTAAGGCCCCTCTCGCATCCCCAATTTGGATGTTTGATGAGCTTTAAGAAAAGATGTGGTGTTCCAACCTAAGTATATCTTTAAAAACACAAAGATTGATCATGTAATGTACTATTAGCATCAGCAGGAGAACTCACTGAGTATGCTCTGTTCCTTATCGCCTCCCCACTCCTTAGTAAATTCTATTATAATTGCTCAGTAAAGATTTTTCAAACAAAAAAAATCCATCTATAAATAAGTACATAACTAGCTGTTCTTAATAAAGAACATATTTAAAAAGAAATAATTTTTAGACTGACACAACTTCACTTAAATTCCACTAAAATCTTTTTGTTCATGTTACCTGATTCAGTTCTAATGAGAGCTCTGCCAAGGAGTTGTCATTCTCCATATTTCACAGTTGAGGAAATTGAGACATATAGGGTTTCAGTACCTTGCCCACTAAATCTAAAGATAAGAGGTAGATCAATGACTCAAACCGACCCTCAGATTTTAAACCTATGCTACTTAAAGGTTGAAAAGAATATTTGTGTCTTTAGTGTATTATTTGAAAAAATACAATTTTATGTCTTATGCAATTTTAAATATTAGGTTTTTAATCACAGGGGCTAATTTTGACATCCCTGAGAGAGCTGCCCTCTGGTAGTGTTTCATATAGTTTGTTTTGTAAATTCAAGCTAGTAATTTCTTGAGCTAATGGTTTTACCATTAAAAACAAAACTAATTTATTCCCCCCCCCCCTTTTTTTTTTTTTTGTTTTTCAGGTCCTGAAGAGGTAGAAATCAAGTGCCCCTTGAATCACATTGCTTGCCTTGGTACCAACAAATGTGTTCATTTATCCCAACTGTGCAATGGTGTCATGGACTGCTCAGATGGGTATGATGAAGGACTGCATTGTCAGGGTGAGTCCATTTGTGGAACAAGGCATCCACACTATTAAATCTTTCATAGTTTAATGAAAGTTCAAAAAGAACCTATAACCTGACTTTTCTTTCAACCATAATCATATCAGTTATTGATACAGCAAGAATTTTACTGCCAGAAACACTTAATATGCATTTCAAACCTATAACCATTGTGCTTTATTGAAAAATTCCATTAGAAAAAGAAATACATTTGGACTTTGACATTGGACTCTGAAACAATTACATATTTCATGGAAAATAGAACTTCTACGCAAAAGACGAATGAGAAGTCTTTGTCACAGGGATTAATACTATACAGTGTCATAAGTTTATTTCTCTGAACCTTTGCTTAAGCCAAAGTTATTTGAAGCGAAACGTCTGCAACCAAATATTTTAATATGATGTATTCACAGGAATTTTATTCTTAATGTTACCTCCATGAAGTTGTACCTACTTTCTTATAATTTTCTTTCTTTTTAAAAAGTCAATACCTGTGTTCCTCAGTGGTCATGGTTTTACTTATATATTAATGATGGGAGGAAGGAATAATTAAAATATCAAAGTTAACAAAAATTAACTAGAACTGGCACATTCTAATAAAACTGGTTGGAGAGAGGAAACAAATGTGAAACCAAAAAAAATTAAATTAAAAAAAAGTTGAGAAAAAAAAAAGTTGAGGATTAAGGTAAGGATCCGAATGTGGAAATAGAATCAAGGTACCAGTTAAGTAAATTTGACTCCAAGATGAAGCCTGGAAAGAAATCACTGGTTCAAAAGTTTTCTAGTGAAATTACCACCAGCTGAGTATAACACAAAGGATATTTTTTGAAGCTGAGATACCTGTCCTTAATGTTGCAGTCAGTTAGACAATAAGGAAGAGAAGGAAATACAAAAAACTGGAGATGCATATCTGGTCTCTGACCAGATTCATACAAACCAATTACTGCCATGTGCAAAAGGGTTGTAGGTTACCAAAAGTTCCAGTTTTTCAGGAGGATCTCCATATCTGTATGTGTTTACATTATTTGAAGATGGATACTCCTTTTTAAAACATTGTGTGGCCAGCAATGTACAGGCCACCCAAAACCTATCTGGGGTTGTGTCAGGGCTTACTGGCTTCCAGTTTCCTAGGGGTGGGCTGAATGAAGTCAGTGGATTCAATCCAGAGATGGAGAGATACCTTGGGAAAAGAGTAAATCTTAGAAAGGTAGTCCACGGTGTTAAGGCTGTTGAGAGACCATAGATCAACTGGGTCACTAGATCCTTTTCTTCTTTCAGAAAGGAATTATTCTGGCTCTGTGGACATATTCAACTGAGAAGTTAAAGGTCTTCCTTATTTGGCTGAGTTTCATTTCTTAGCCTGAGTTCTGACAGGGTCACAGAAGGAGCCAGGAGACTCTCAGTTTTATTTATGAACACATGCGTAATAATAATTAATAAGATATTTTTTTTAATTTAAAGGCCTTTTGACATGTATTATTTTTGTATAATTGGATGTTAAAAAGAATGGTATTAACAGAAAAGGTAAAGTGTGGAATTATAAAGTGATAGGAGTCAAATAGTTTAATTTTCTTTTCAGAAATTAATTATGTTTTCTAGAGCCTAATTCTGTCCACTTCAATTATAATTCAGGCTTCTTATTACATTAAGGGGGAAAAAAGCCTTTGGATAGACATGTGTGACTGAGCTTCTAAAAGAGTGAAATCATCACATTGCCAAATACATCCTCAAAAATGGTTATACCAATTAGAATATCTCAAACATATTTCAGTGCTGTAGATCATATGAAAATATATCTGAGTTCTCTACTAAAATTTAGAGTTGTGATCTCTGATAGAGGAAAGAATATGTTAATAGGGGATTCATATAAATACAAAGTATTGGAATAAAAATAAAGTGATATTAAATTTAATCATTGAAAAGCTCGGTGTATAATTTAGACTGAGATGCATTTGGAGTATATAATTTTTTATGCTTCAGTCTCTTTTTCTCTTCTAATTCAGGTTTCTAATCGTTCCAACTTTCATATCTTTGTCATTAGTGACAAACTTTTTCTTTCATTTTTTTTTTAAGTAGGAGACTGCAAATTTTTTAGCGTTTTAAATATTTCAAGATTTCACCAAGTGAAGTGTTTTAAAATACCTAAGTAATTTATTATGACCTGAGGTGGGCTTAGAAATAACAAGAAATATGTTTGGATCTATGCTTGTTATTCACCTATTTTATCTCTGCTTGCTATTTACCTTACTATTGGGTATATCTTCAACCTTCCTCCTGATTTTAAGTCATACCCAAAGAAAAATTGTTTTCTGATTAATGAATTAGGCACCAACCTGTTAAGTTTTTTTTTTTCTTTTAGATTTTATTTATTTATTCATGAGAGACACACACAGAGAGAGAGAGGCAGAGACACAGGCAGAGGGAGAAGCAGGCTCCATGTAGGGAGCCCGACATGGGACTAGATCCTGGGACTCCAGGATCACACCCTGGGCTGAAGGCGGTGCTAAACCACTGAGCCACCAGGCCACCTGCCTGTCAAGTTTCTTTTTCTTTTTTTTTTTTTTAGATGTTTGTTTTTTTATGTATTTTTTATTTTTTTATTTTTTTTTATTTATGATAGTCACAGAGAGAGAGAGAGAGAGAGAGAGAGAGAGGCAGAGACATAGGCAGAGGGAGAAGCAGGCTCCATGCACCGGGAGCCCGATGTGGGATTCGATCCTGCGTCTCCAGGATCGCGCCCTGGGCCAAAGGCAGGCGCCAAACCGCTGCGCCACCCAGGGATCCCGCCTGTCAAGTTTCTAAAGAACTTTCTCATTTATAGACATATAATAAAAAAAGAAACCAGATTAGTTCAAACATGGCATTGATTTTTAGAGATGCTTTTCTTTTGTAGAAAAATTCCCCCGAATCACTTTCCCTTTCTAAATCCATTTCTCTTTTTTGTTGCATTCTAAGCAATACTCCAATTTAAGTAATTATACATGAAGCCAATGACATGATTCAAAGATGGATCTGTCTTCTCTTTTTTTTTTTCTAATAACAGATCCAAAGCACATTTGGTGGTATATTTGTATCCTTTATGAAAATTAATAAGGAGAAAAGTTTAACATTTCGGAGGTGATATTCTGGTCTTGGGAATGCTTTTGTATCAACTGAATTGTTTTCTGAATGTTCCCCAGAAAAAAATCAATTTCTTCCTGGTGAGGGTAATGAAAAGATATCTATTATTAATGATTTTCTATAACACTGATATTTTAATCTCCATAATTTAGCTCCATTTCAAGAAAGAAAAATGGATTTTTGTATATAGGTGTACTTATATATAGGAATGTGCTTGTAAAACTTTTACAATGAGAATGTTCAAAATCACCATGTAATATTTTAGAAAACTTCATCTCTTCCTACATAGTATTTCATACTGGTAATAATATCACTATATCTAAATTGCATGAGCAGTAAAACCACAATCTATTCAGTACAAGGCTTCTCTGTGTAAGATATTTCCACAAAAATCCTCACAGCCATGCGGAGAAGTGAACAAATTCAGCTCATAGATACTAGATCGACTGAACTATATCAAAATCCTATCTTAAAATTTGATATTCTTGAGGTAATTCATTATGTTAACATTTAAAGTGGCTGTGAACAAAAGAAGTCCCCCCCTTTTTAATTCACAATCCTAGTTAGAGTACATTTGAAGTGCAAAATAATCAAGCATTTTAATGTACAAGGGAACAACAGTTTCTGTGGCATTGTGTGCTCTTAATCTTTTGAAAGAATACGGAGACCTTTCATGTTCATGCAAAAAGACCTTTCATGTTCATGCAAAAAGAAATTCTGTCTTCTGTGTCTCAAGAAAACATGATTATGTAATCTATGTTGTTGTTTTACAGCAAACATCCCAATGTCCTTTGAAATTTGAGGAGATAAAGCGTGTGAAGAGTCTACTAAAACTGATTAAGGAATGAAACTTTCTGACATCTGAAAAACTCACCACCCAAACATACAAATATGCACACACAAACACACATACTGTTCTTTTCTGATTTATCTCTTCTGTTCTGAACCCGTTCCCACATAATTCTGAATGTATAATATGTTTTTTTTTTTTTTATTTATTTATGATAGTCACACAGAGAGAGAGAGAGGCAGAGACATAGGCAGAGGGAGAAGCAGGCTCCATGCACTGGGAGCCCAACGTGGGATTCGATCCCGGGTCTCCAGGATTGCGCCCTGGGCCAAAGGCAGGCGCTAAACCGCTGCACCACCCAGGGATCCCCTGAATGTATAATATGTTAATTGGTGTATTTGATATGAAACTAAAGAAGAGTAAGATTCTCTTAAATACCACCTATCTCCTTGAATATGCATATTCAGAATTCTTAAAATTCCATTTAATTTTTTTTACTTTACTTGCCAGTTGGAATATAATTTTTCTTAATATATGTAATTACAATTTTCTCCACCCGCCCACAATCTGTTCTAATGTATTTATTTTAGATTCCAGTAATTCTAATGTATTTATTCTAATGTATTTTAGATACTGATTTACATTTTAAATTTACATACTTTTTTCCTTTTATATTACTATTCATAAAAATAAAGTCTTAGGAGAAAGTGCTAAAAAATCCTGGAAGTAATTTATGAATTAGAGCTTTCTCAAAATGCACTGAGGTAAAATGGCAAACTTTATTATCTGTAATGACTCACCACAGGAAAACTAGTAATCCTTAAAACTTCTGCTGAAATCTCATATATATATTCCAAATATTCAGAAATTAATCCAGATCAATTAATTTCATGTAATTAATTGATTTAACATAATTAAATGTAATACATTTAATTAAAATACTTAGAATTAATTCTTAGCTCTAATGTTCAGGACTCCACTTTTCATTCTTTCAGAAAAGAAATATTTTATTTTGTGGTGATGTTTGTTAGTCATTACAACACTAATTTCAAATGGCCATGAGATTAGCTTGTATAGCTACCAGGAACGAAAGAAGGAAAGAAAGAGGTTGATTAAGTAGATGAAGAAGAAAAATAAATTTGGAGCACTCTATTGTTTTACTTTAATTTTATTGTGTCAATGAATCTTGTCCTATTCCCATTTTAAAAGTTCCCACTGAAAAATATTGCCAATCTCTTTTCTAAATTAAAATGAGTTTACCATGCTCAAGAAGGGAATTTCGGCAGGCAGAGTCCAAAGCCTAGGTATGGAGAAGAGGTACAATTACAAACAATGCTGAAGGAAGTGTATCTGTCAGCAACATAAAGCTTTCGGCACATGAAGGGAAAGAAACTTCACCAGTGGGTTTTCAAGTCACTTGAGACATCAGTAGGCTGAGAACTAGAAAACAAACAGCTATAATTACCCAAGAGTACCTGAGTTTGTGTGTTCAGACCACTTTTGATTACTGAAGTTCCTGTAACTTAAAAGTAGATCTTGCTATATTCCTTTCCTTGTCTTGAGTTGTGCTAAGGTGAATCAGTAGTCTCAAATCTATCTTAAGCCTATGCATTTTATCTCGAAGTGATTAGCTTTAGTAATTGAGTTTGTTTAGTGGGAGGCTGATACCCTTACCACTGTTTGATATCAGGGCCAAATTCATGCTTTTTAAAAGCAAAGTAACAATTCTTAAGAAGAATAGATATCATCTACAAGTATATCATCCTTTTGCAGGGCTATCACAGACGTTGCTTATATTGACAAATGGCACCTATGTGAAAATTGCAGTAGTGTATTTGATGACCACTCTAAATATATATATGTGTGTATATGGATGTGTATATATACATATATATACACACAGAGACATAGGTGTGCACACATAAGTGTGTATATTCATTTTCCAGAGTCTTAGTTTTATAAAGTCTGTTTAATTAGAAATATGCTGTTGGCATAGATATCTGACTTCTTAATAGTGATTTATTAGAAGTGATTGCTAAACTAATCCTGCTCAAGAGACTTGGAGTTCAAATTTCAACCATTTGTTTGAATATGTTGACTTCTACCTACAGCTAACTGGCTAACTGATGGCCTGTGCGGAAAGGGTGACTAATTTGGCTGTACATGGTAGCCCAGCTTGTGAAAAGATACTCTAAAGTAGTTGATTGTTTGTTGGAAGTGAATCTTTTTGTAGTGGGTTTACATCTTTGATTGATGTTAATATGTACTAATTAGTGTTCTCTGGCCCCAAACAGAATTATTTTTAAGAATAACTACAAAATGGATTTTGCAATATATAAAAAAAAGTCCTGTAAGCACACTAATAGCTTATAAAGGATCAAACACTGAAGACTCTAACTTAAAAAAAGATATTCTTTATTAAAATTTCATCTTGGATTCTATATCTTTCTTCTTGGTAAACAGTGATTTAAAACTAACTTACATTACATCCATATATATATATTTTTTTGATCCAGTATTTTCTGTGGTAAAAATCCTGGTGCATTAGTGACCTTTAATTGCTGCTGAATCATACTATATTTCTAGTGGATTTTGGTTTTAAACAGATGCAAATCCAAAACACAGATCCATAGCTTACACCCCAGTAAAGTATTTATTCTGTGTGCCTAACATCTGTAGAGAAGTAGCAATTGCTTTGATATAGAGATTGACTTCTTGTTTGAAACAACTCCTATGATGCCTGTGCCTAAAACATGCCAACCTCTTATATGGAAGGGCTATGCAGAACCACAAAAAGCCAGAGGACTCAGCTTACCCCCAGTGATATCTCCAACAGAAGAGACTTGTTAATAGTTCTGCTAACTTTGAAATTGTTAATTTAAATAAATGTTCATGGACACTGGGACTCATTAATCTGGATCTCCCCCTCACAGTTCTCTTCCTGATATGATGGAAAACAGATCATAGTTTGTAAGAAAAAAATAATGGGCATGAGGCCAAAATGAACTCTTAAAAACGTGCCACAAGAAACACAATAATGTTTTCCCTATATTCAATTCATTGATTCACTTCAGTAAACTTTTATTGAGCACCAGGAGTACTGTAAACTCTTATCTAAACACTGGAGATGTTGAAAGTCCTATTTTCTGCCTCCATGGAATTCACATGTCATAATGGAGGCATGTAAAAGTTACTGAGGAAGAATAAAATGAAAAGCATCTAATTCTGCTTGAGGGGATGCAAGAAAATTCCCCAAAAAAGCTGATGGTTGACACATGTCCCCCTCTGAGAGTTTGGTAGGCAACTGAGGGAAGGAAGAACACTTCAAAAGTAGGGAACACAGGTACCTAAGAAAACATTGTACACTCAAGAGAATTTGTACGTTTTTTGGTAGGGTTGATGCATAGGGTTCTAAGTGGAGATAGATGAGTTTGAAGCTGAAAAAAGCACTTGATATTAGACTTGGAGTGGCTATATTAGAATAAGGTTGCAGTATGACCTACTTAAAATGCATTGTATAAAATTAAAAGAGAAAGAGAGTGTGATATGATCCTAGGATGTATTCTCAATATCATAAGGGTTATATACATTTTACTATTAAGCATAAAAAGATTAGAATTGCTGCATATATGTAGCCAGTTTTGTGATTTATTATTTATTCATAGAAAGTTAAAATATGCATTAGTTTAATTGTAAAACTTTGAGCTAAACAGTCATGTCTCTTTACATTGATCAACTCTCCAAACAAGGTTTACTAGGTGTTATTCTTTAATGTGTCACTTCTATGTAAGTAGAAGTCAAAATGGATGACAAGGCAGCCATATTAAGTGAACTCCTTTTCAGATGAAAGTTAGGAATTTGGAACGTGTATTTACTATTTTAAGCAACTAGAATCCTATGTTTAGCAACCACTAAAATACCACTTTATTTGATGCCTAAGTTTTGCCCTCTTGTATCTTAACATTGGGAAACATATGATGGTTCCAGTATTATTCAAAAGTATGAATTATATAACAAACTGTCCCTCAGCTCTCTACTCAACCTTAAATGTGAAGCCAAATCCCCTATAATTCATTATTTAGTTTTTGACACAAGCAGCTTGATACTTTACAAAGTAAGGAATTAAAACAGGTAGCTGAGGTTGACTGGCATCCCCAGAAGTCACACAGAAAAGCAGTGTGAGAACAAGGTTTAAACACTGTGACCTTGAGTTTTCGTTTGCCAGTTTTGACTACTGAGCCTTAACATATCAACTCAGAGTAACGCATAAAATTGTTATGCTTCAGCATCCTTTCTGACCCGTTCTTAAAGCAGCAAGGTGGCTTGTAGAAAATCAACTGAAAAACATTTTTGAGCTAACTATATGTTCCCTGTCAGTTTTATTAATTGATTGAGCAGGAAAAAAAATGTGCTGAGTGAACAACAAGCTGAAAAACTATATAACAAGCTTGCAGAATTGAATGTCTCAATCAGACTATTTGCTTTATCCCCTTGAGAAAAATTAGTACTTTCATTTGATGAGGGATGTAGAAAGGAAATGGAGAAGTTCATTTTAGCTCTTTGAAGAAGATTTGCACTAGTTACAATAGGAAGTTTTTAAAAATCTGGAAATTAACATTCATAATGGGATGTGGAAGGAGAAATGAGAGACAAAGTTTAAAATTGGAAGGGAAAAACCCAACATTGAAGAAAAACACAATGCTGTTTCTTTCAATAAATAGCCAATAAATAATTAGGTGATTTGAGATCTATTAAGCCTGATCTAGAGTCCTAGTATGTCTTACAGAATTCTATAGAGGTAGATGTCAAGTGATTTCCATACCTTCAGCCAATATTTTCAATTCTGAATTTCTAACCTCTTCACAATTGTGAAAAAATACTATTTCCTCTGCCTTTTCTCTGATCCACTGTTATCACTTATACAGTCAACCCTATCCCGTTGCATTACATGTATTTTAATGTCATCACAACTGAAAATTCCAATATATTAAATAATACTCAGGAAAAAAAAAAGATCGCTATAAGACTAGTGACACCTGAACTTTCTATAATCAGTCCCTTCATAAGCAAATCATTGTTTTGTTTTTCATTCATGTGGAGACATAGAGAAATATGCATATATATTTTAAGTTTCTCCTAATCTTTCTACATATACTTGCACATTTGTCTTCAGGCACAAGAAACAAATTAAAGATTACTTTCTGAAGAAAAACACTCCACATAGTTTTATTTCTATTAGCTAAGAATTTGCGTTCTAGTTCCGCATTAGGTCTGTGATTTAGAGAAAGCATGATATTGATGATTGACCTCTGTATGCCAAGTAGGATTGTAGAACCAGCCCAGATAACCCACTGTGGTTGTAGAAACCATAGGATGTCAACTGAAGTGAGATCAGTGTGCTCTCAGAGCATCTTCCAAATTAGGTCAATGTGACCGTGAGCCAAGCCTTGAGCATCAGATAAAAAGGAGAATGGGAAGGACAAGCCCAAAAAGCGCTTTTCAGTTCCATTAGCTGAAACATGTGGCATATTCTCATTCAGTCTACAGGTACAAAACTAAGAGTGCCAAGAAAAAAAAATCTTTGCAGTTCAATAAATGGCTCTAAGAACTATCCAATATTTTCAGAGCAGAAGCACTAAGACTTTGAATTGTCTGATTTTTAGTTAAATTCATTAAAAACTAAGAATTTTCAAGGAAGTTTGGAGAAAAATATTCAAAGGTACAATATAAATTGCTCTTCGGTTTAAATGTAATATTTAAATTTTTGTTACATAAAAATTATATATATAATTTATTGTATCTTAATGTGTATGGAAAAATATTTGTGTGTAAATATTCTGTTAGATCTTCCTACCTACATCTATTATATATCTAGTTGAATTGATTATTTCAGGGAATTAAACATAGATATTTTTATGCCTTACACCTGTATTTTTTGTTCATTTGTTCTTCTTACCAAAACCAGGATAAGGTGATGTTTTCAATCAAGTTCTTATTGGGAGTGATGCTTCCTACTTACAGATGACTTCTAGTTCCTTTTCAATAAGTGACCTTTTTTTTTTTTTAACCCTACCTGTTCAAACTCAAAGCAAATACGCAGAACGGAGAGAAACATGTTTAGAGGGTCAAAGCCTAGTAATTTTGCCTAACACAGTGTTACTTATCTTTTGAGGTGACTTTTTCAATGCAAATGTCCCTTGGTTCAATTCATCCTTTTCTTCCCGTGTGAACATCTTATACTCCTAATAAATTGGAAACATCTAATGAAACTCGCTTAATTTCTACCTCAGTCACTTCACTGAAAGAACTAAGTCAACAGGACAGGGAAGACCAAGGCACAGGAAACAGTGATTAAATGAAAAGGTGTATAGGCTACCTGTACAGTAACTCATGGGGTAAAGTATACTACACAGTCTGCTGGAATTACCAGCCTCAAACCAGCAACATGCTCTTTGTCAGGAAGATTCACTCCTGCATTTTACCTAAAGTGATTTTCTCCTTTCAGTTTTGTTTCTCCTTATTTACTAGAGATATCTGCAATATGCAGAGGGAAGCAAGGGTCTGCTCTATGACTATCACTACAAATAGAGAAGCAGCAATAACTTTCTCTTGGTGTGAAGCAGAACTGTAAGATAATAGGACCAGAAGGGAATTTCAGGGGTCATCCAGTCCATCCATCTGCCTTTAGGCTGGATTGAACCCAAACTTGCCTAGACAGATTGTTATCTACCCAATTTGGAAGGCCTCCAGGGAGAGAAATTCTAACAGCCATTTTTAGTAACACAGTCAATGCTTAGCAATTTGTACTCTGAGAAAATGCTTGCATATTGTATTATAAAATTCTTCATGCTCTCTCAATTTTTAGTCTTTCCCTCCAACATGTTCCTGTAGGTTAATCATGCTTTTCTTGTACCTCTCCAGATAGTTTTAAATTTTCAAAATTTTTAAAGTTATAGACTGCCCTCCCCCAACTGACCGAGATAGTTTAAGTGACTAGTTTCCCTATGATTGACTGTCAGAGCTACTGACTCCTATGATTATTCTTTACGTGTTTTCTTATACTTAACATTGCCTTGTTCGCTCATGTTGCACCAGTTAGGAGCTGTCTTTGGCTATGAATAACAGATCTTAAAAAAGAAAATCTCAGGAAAAAACAATGTCCAGAGATAGATAGATGTCCCATGGCAGGGAAGGTGATTTAATGACATGATCTGTGTTCTAGGCTTCTGTGTTTCTCTTCTATCATCCTTCTCAACTGCCTTCTACCCTCAAGGGTGGCCACTGCAACTCCATATGTCTATCTCCATTCCCCAGAAGGAAGGAAGGAAGAAGAATGAAGTATCCCTTTCAAACAAGTCAAACCCTGTCCTAAAGGACTTTACAGAAACCTAACACCCAAATTTCTATCTCTGTGCCATAGGCCAGAATTTTAACACACAACCAACTTTATTTGGAGACGTAGGCTGGGAGACATAGTTTTTCAAGTGTACAAACACTATTAATAAAATCAGACTTGGAAGAAAGGGATAATGGATAATTGGTAGCAACTAGAAGTTTATGCTGTATGTGCTTTAATAGAGCACTCAAATAGTTGACTTATCACATAGGAGCTACAGTTGTAGTATGTTTGATGAAACTTATAGGAAGATTCTGAAGTACAGAGACCTGGTCATTAACTGGCTCTGTAGTTTTGAAAAACAGTGAAATGAGATGTTCAGGCAATATAAAATATAAAACTCCCTGCAGGTATAAAATTGTATAAATTAATGAAAATATCAGTACACCTGGGAAATGGTAAGAGAAAGGTCATGCTGTACTATAGCAGAGTTCCCAAATATTCAGACTGGATATCCATGAAGGAAAGTCCTGGGGAGCCAGTAGAGGCTGGCTGCTGCCTGAGACAAAGCTCAGGTATATTTGGGTTACAAGAGAAAGATATTCTTCTCTCTTTTTTTCTACATCCTATTCTCACTTATTTTTTTCTTCCCTTTTTATTCTTATTGCCTTCTCTCTCCCTCTATTGCTACCCTTCTTCTCTGCCCCATATCTTATACTTTTTCAGCCTTTACATTTTTATTCCTTCAAATTTGGGCTTAAACTTTTTAAAAAACTATCAGAATTTCAAAGTCTTTGTAATCATTTCACATATGTGGTCAGCCAACCCTATGTCATAATTTATTTTTACTGTGTGGTCTGTCATCACATATAAATGTTATTTTATTTAATATTTTGAGAATGCCAAATCATGTCAAGCTGCTTTGTTTATCTTATTCCCTCTCTGATGGTAAATTTCCTGTTGTTTTTTTGTTTTGTTTTGCTTCCCTAAGACTGTCAATTTTCTCCAACCAAAAACATCCCAGATATTTTATTGCTGTTGACCTTTGTTTTATTTTGAAGGATACTTAATTGTCTTTCTTTTCTCTCTTTTTTTGAATTCCAAATCCCATCAGGTGATTTCTTCTGCCATTTTTTATACTTCCAAATAAATTCATATCTATGAGATTCCAATTAAGAAAACATTTTTTTCAGACATGGTCTTAGAAAGTAGGTTGGTATTATGTAGGCACTGAAGCGTATCATAATAAAATCTCACAGCAAAAACAACATATTGTATAGTGTGTGTGTGTGTGTGTGTCTGTGTGTGTGTAGAGAGAGAGAGAGAAGAAAAGAGAAGAGAAATTGAGGGAGTATGAATATAGTAGAGCATCACACGATACCCATTAGAGTTCTAAAATTAAAATTCTGAATGTCTAAGAGAAGAGCAAGATGAAAAGTTCTAGTGCTGAGATTAATCAAAGTCAAAACAGAAAATGTTGGTGATAGTACCAAATTCCCTCTACACATAGCTCAATCCTTTCCTCTTTATTTTAATAATAGGTAAATCTACTTCAGTGCGGTGGTGTGCTTCCCTTTTGAATGGACAGGGGAGGATCTAGAGAACTTCTGGGATGAAACCAAAGGTCTCTTCCACCTAGCCACTTTGTGTTAGGAAGAGCTCTGTGAGTTAGCCAGCCAGGACAGCATGGCTATTCCTATATTAACAGTTCTTGTGTTTTAAGAACCTGGAGTTGAAACAAATGTTACAGAATTGCAGTCAGCAATATCTACCAAACTGGAATTATTGTATTTCTAGTTTATACATTGCACTGGATTTCAGAGCCCCCAAAATCAGAAGAAAAAAATAACTTGAGGCACACATATAAAAAATAGATTGGATTTTTAAATTGCTGCTATATTATTATACTCCTTGCTCAAATAGAAATGATTACTATGAAAGAAAGAAATAGCTCTCTTGAAAAAAAAATCTAGATACAGAGACATCCTTTATTATTGTCAAAGACTGTCTTTGTTTGTTTCTGGGCTAAACTATGTGTATTGAAATCTAAAGTTGTTTTCTATTTGATTGTTGGATTTTTCTCCTAAAGTTGATTTAGTTCATCAATACATATCTCCCTTTTTTTCAGTAGCTTTTTCTATTTTCATATGACTTTTGTTTTGGGTGTGTAATAGTTTCTGTGAGGAATATTTCCTAAAGCAAATATAAACATTTCCAATATACTAAATTATAATGATTTTTTGGTATTCAGATACATCTGCAATATATAATAATTCTTTTGAAGAGGCAATTAGCACTTAGTTCAGTGACTTCGGTAGTATAACTTTTATGATGTTTTGTTTTATTGCATGCAACCAAGGTACTACATATCTACAAAGGAACAATACTAATATAAATAAGAAATGCCCAAAGGTTTTCTGTGTAAATTTACTAATGTAGTGTATTAAAGGGTCATCCAATTATCTTTATGAGGTCATGGAAAGGTTGTTCACTTAGTATCTTGTTAGTAGAACTTGTTATTTACCTCTATTCCAATCTAAATAAAAACTGGAAAATTGTGTCAGACGAGAAACCTCTTTAGGAAGAAATGACAATATATAGATATAAATTGCTATGGATGTTTAGGATAATTTTTTATGCTGTAATAGCTATTAAAACAATATTTTGAATTATCATTGCTTGCTTACTTTCCAGTTGAGCAAATGGTTTTATAGTTGGCTTTGGAAGACTGATCAGTCACCCATAAACAAGGCACAGAACAAAAACTTAAACTTTCTTCTTTGATATGTGAAGTCCCCATTTTACTTGAGAAATATAAGGGGAAGATGGAGTGTTTTCCCCTTCTTTTACTATATAATGGGAGGAGAATATATTTGAACTAAGATTAGATATAAAACTATAATTGAACTGATGTGTGTAAAGATCAAATAAATACTCAGCTTTAGGTACTGTTATAATTAAATTATAACTATTTTAATAGTACCTCTGTGCAAGTCTAATTTAATAATATAGAGCAGACGGTGTGCCATTAGTGCAATCACAATGGATAGAATAGACAAGGAACTACAAATGAAATATGGATGGATGGATGATCTAGCAAATAAGACAAAACATTACATGGCTGAGAAGGCTTTGTGGAGAAAAATTGGTTTATACAAATTTATTAAAACAGATTTGAAATTTGATGAATTGGTCTTGGAGACTATGAAATTTCAGTGAATTTAATATCCAGTGGGCAGGAAAATGATATAGAATGAACATTACATATTTATGTGGTGTGTGTGTGTGTGTGTGTGTGGTAGATGAACCTGAACCAAGTAAAGAAAAAAACAGTAGTTCAATAGAGAATAATATCCTAAGTTGACTCAATGTCAACTCTTTTTTAGATTTTATTTATTTATTCATGAGAGACACACGGGGGGGGGGTGGCGCGAAGAGGCAGGCAGAGACAGAGGCAGAGGGAGAAGCTGGCCCCATTCAGGGAGCCCGATGTGGGACTCGATCCCGGGTCTCCAGGATCATGCCCTGGGCCAAAGGCAGGCACTGAGCCACCCAGGGATCCTCGTCAACTATTTTTTTGATGGCAAAGAATTCTACACTGTGTAGTAGTACAAGGAATTTAATCAGGTGTAGAGAAGGGAAGATCGTTTCTTCCAAAATTGGGGAGGGCATAGAAGAAAGACGTGATATGAAAATACTTTTTTTTTTTTTATTTAAAAGCATTCCCAGAAACTTATCTCATGGGTCAGTTATCACTTAAGGTAGCTTTCTCCTTGGATTTCAGTGCTTCAAAATCATGTTTTCTTCAGGGTTGTGCTTTTATGCTAGTTTTGTTTTCTTCATAGAATCAGCCTTTAGAAATATGGTTGCTTTATTCAATCTTTTATTTACCTATTAGATAAATATTTGCTGAAAGTTCAATATAAGCCAGTCACTATGCAGGGATCTGAAAATATGTAGATGATTTTAATCCTTAAAGGGTTCTGTAATTGTTTGTGGATACAAATCATTACTCATTGGCAAATAATTGTAAACGAATGTAGTTAGAGCACTGATAGAAAAATATGATTGGCCCTGAAGCTCGAGTTCCCAAGAGGGATAGTGCCATGGATCAATTCTAAGTATGTCCATCACTTACAGGGAACATGGTCAGAATATGCTGAATTTTATTTTGAATCACATTTTTTTTTCATCTTTAGGTATGAAGTAATCAAAAAAGTCCATTCAAAGTTTTCCAGGTTTTACTTTTTAGGTCTCTTTCATTTGCAATTGACTGCATTACTTTCAAATATCTTCAACAAAAACAAGTATCTATGGGCTCAGGGAACTTCATTCTGGGCCTCACCCAAGGTCCAATGGACTTCAGAATTAAATACTTCTTCAAGTTTAGGGAAAATGGAGCTGTTCTTGCCAATATTTCCAATCAATGTCTTGAACTTAAATTTCTGTAGCTCCCTCACTGTCCCTCTCAAACCACTCATTAGGAATTAAAAGGAAGTGCCAAGAATCCACTACTTTCTTCCCTTCACCTCTTTTTGTCTTAAATCCACCAATACTTATATTGGTGTATATATCATTATGTCTTTTCCCCAACTTATGTCCATCACAACAGAACTACAATCATTACAGAGGTTCTTATTTTGTCGTATTCCCTCAGTCTTTCCCTGTGCCCTCTATAACTCACAGTTCATTACCTACAGAATTCCCTGTATTCAACCTCATCTCTCAAAAATTCATCAGCTTTGTGGCCCTCCCTGGTTCCCTTACAGACCTCTCAAATGAAGACTGTTTTCCCCCAACAATTCTCTCATTGGGCCTAAAGTGGTAAATTTGGGAGTAATTCTCTTCCCTCCTTCTTATTGCTGCAAGCAGAGCATTCTCTCTCCCCTCTAAAAATGTTCAGCTTTATAGCTCATGCCGTTAGATGATTTTATCCACTATTCTTCATTGCTGTTATCATGGTATGATATGATGCCCAGGTCATTCCTTCTTCTTTTTCAATCACTGTAGCTCTGTCTATCCAATATTATTTCTATCTTAATTCTTGGAAAATTCAACATACTTTTAGATAATATTTATAGTAACTCGGCCTCTCAATTTCTTTAGCCAATGTCAGCTACCCCCCCCCCCCCGATCGCCATTCTCTAGAGTCTAGAATTTGCTTTTGGTAACCATTGCAAGCTCTCCATCATCTCACTTTTAGGTCTCTGACCACAACCACCAATATTTTTAGCTCACTACCTTAACTATTTCTTATGACTTCTAGTACTTCCATTCTAATAATCTACCAGAACATTAGGTCCATTTATATTCCAAGATTTTCACAGATTTAGATACATTTGACATATTCATTACCCTTTTTACTATTCTTCAATTCTGTGGTCTATTATTTAATCACTTTACTGCATAGTATGTCAGTTCTTCAGCCATTCTCTTGCTACTTCATACTCAGCTGACAAAAACACATCCCTAATTAAATCTAACTCTCCACCTGTTCTTTTACTCTGTTCCATTACCTGGACAACTGAACCAGGCTGAAAAAGCCAACAACCATGCTTTCAATCCATGACCATAAACCTCAATTTGTCCTTGATGTTATCAGCCAGCCACGTTATACATTCCTAGTTCATTTCCTATCTTTGAAATCTATTTTACATTTTATTTCTTCTCAGATCAACCCTTTCTTGCGCATCCTCTCTCAGTTAATGATTTTACTTCCCACAAGGCTGAGAAAACTGAAGGAATCAGAAAACTAGGAAAAAAAATATGCAGACTCCCATCACTACACATATCTGTTCTTTAGTATCTATACATACTTCTGACCTACAGACCTATCTACGGTTTTACCTGATGCCAATACCAGGTCTCATCTGTCTAGACCACTCAAATACATTGACCCAGCTCCCCTCCCTGTCTCCTACATCATTCCTCATCTTTATAGGATCATTTTCATGAGTATACAATCGTATCTTCCATCATGAAAAATATGCATATATATTTATATGTAAATGAATAAATGAGTAAAATTTCCTGACTCTATTTCCCCTGTCATGCATTATGCTATTTCTCTGTTTCTCTTCTATCTATTGTTTCCATTTCTCCTCCTCTCATTCTCTATTAAACACACTATGGTCAGGCTTTCCCCTTGCACTACTCCACTAAAACTGCTCTCATCAAGGTCATCAATGACCTAGGCAGTGGTATACCCATTCAATTTACAAATTTTCTCTTAATTTCTCTATCAGTAATTTCTGGCATAGTTGATCACTTTTTCTTCCTTATTAAACATTATTTACTTGCCTTTCAGGATACCACTGTTGGTATTCTGCTTAACACACTGGTTACTTTTCTATTCCTTTACTATTCCTTTATTGCTTCTTAAGCAACCTTAGTCCTTGGTCTTTTTCTCTTCTTTGCTTAATTTACACTCTTAATGATCTCATTATTCCCATGGCTTTTGATATCATCCATGTACCAATGACTTCCATTAGTTTTTCTAGTCTAGACTACTCTGTAATTCCAGAAATGTACATCTGGGGCACCTGGGGGGTTTAGTTGATTAACTGTCTGACTCTTGATTTTGGCTCAGATCATGATCTCAGGGTTGTGACATCAAGCCTCACATCAGGCTCTGCACTGGGCATGGAGCCTGCTTAAGAATATTTCCTTCCCACTCTGGCCCTTCTTCCTTCTCTCTCTTAAAAAAAGAAAAAAAAAATCTGAATCCAACTGTCTTCTCAATATCTCTGATGGATATCTCATATTCACATGCCCAGGGTCTTCTCCATTCCTTAGAACTATTAAACATATAGCTTTTTCCTTCTTAGTTGGTGACAGACTTTTATTTTCTCATATAGAAATATTGGGGAAAGTTCTGACATTTCTTTTTAATTCCTCAAATTGAATTCATCTCAAAATATATCATTAGCTCTAATTTCTGAATATATCCAAACCCCTAATCTAATCAGCTCTATTGGTACTATCTGATATTTATCTTGTAACTGGATGATTGAAATAGCTACATAACTGGTCTCCCATACTCCAACATCATCATATCATAGTCTATTATCAGCAAAGTAACTAGGCGACCTTTTAAAAATTCGTGTTAGATCATATCAGGATATATCATTGTTTTACTCAAATTCTTAACCATGTATTTCCCCCATTATATTCAAAATAAAGTCTAAAGTCTCCCAGTGACATCTGAAACCCTAGATAATCTGGCCCTTATTTTTTTCTAGGATTATCCGAAACCCGTAATTGCTTATTTCTTCAAGTATATTGGTCTTCTCACATTTCCGAAAAATATATTGAAGATGCTTTTGCCTTTGTTTCTTTGCATGAGTTATTACATAAAAGATGGGGAGGGAAATGTTTTATTATTTTATTCTTTTAGAATAGTTGTAATCAGAAAGAGCTAAAGACTCTAATGGATGATTGCAATAATGGAAAATTGATTACCTTGGATAGTAATTAGATTGGCCATTTTTTAGAAGAAAATACTTAAACCTCTGAAGAAAATGCAATCTAATGTCAATTACTTGTAAGGAGAACATGAAGAACACCATGCAAGGTTTTAGTAGCTAGATTTAAGAAGAATTAAGTTTCAGAGTAAATTCACTTATTTTAGTGTTTTATTCTACTTTAGAATTCCAAGAGCAATATGGAACAGCTTTGTGTTTCAGAGTTTTTATCTTTGTGATTGTATAAATCCTCTTCATCTCCCTTGTCTGCTATCCAACCACAGTATTCTGTTTTCCTGGCACTCAAGTGGAGAATGAAAGTGAAGGCCCTTGCCCTTGCTTCTTCTTCAGGTTCAGAAGAAATTGCAGTCAGCTTCAGAGTTAGGCTAAGGAATATCTGCCTGCACCAACATTTCAATCTAAGACATTTATTAACTCTCTCTCATTCACCGAGTCATAGAAGAATCCATGTGGAGTCATAGCTACACCATATACAAGCCTTGTGCTCAGGGCTTCTAATTTATTTGGGAGATGGATCAATATATCTTCTTACAAGGTCATTTGTAATTATAAATGTAATTATTTAATTTATATATTATAACTTGTGTATATTATATATTATAATCAGATAGATATATTTATATTTAAACACATATTTACATATAAAATATATGCAAATATAAGTATATTATATATAAATATAAGTATAAGTAAGTATAAACCATATATTTTAGCCAGAGTTAAAGACACTTACATAATCTATTTAATGTACACTACTACCTGTGGAAATTGACCAGTGGTTGGTTCTCTGGGAGTTTTACAGCTAGATAGGTATTAAACCTATGGTCCTGCCCAGTTCTGTGAGTCAAACTTTAGCTCATCTTTATTAACCAGAAACTGACATTCTGAATCAAGGTGCTGCTAGACTCCCATTTTGTCTGTCTTAGGTGTCTGGACCGAGCTTGTGCACTGGTAATTATCCATAGCCCTGAGGCCAATTTCCCTTCCACAGGTTTCTATGCAGGAAAGTACAAATAAATCCTCTTTCAGTCTGAGAAATTCAAACACTTATATCCACTTATACATGAACGTATGTATGACACATAAAAGAAAGGGAATGAGGAGAACCCTTACAAAATAGGACCAATTTTCTAAAATAACCATTTTCTGTATTCAAGAAAAATTCTTTTTATATGTGTGATCAGCTTAGTGTGTTTGAATGTTAGGGCAGCTGTTTTGTAAGTGTGTCATGGAACAATTATTGGCTAAAAATTGATTTGCCTTAGGGTTTAAATTTTTTTTTTTTTTTTAAGTAAGCTAGAGACACAAAATGCAGTTAGATTTTCTCCTTTTATAGTTTGGGAAAACAGTTCTGAGTTAACCTTTAAAAAATTACATTTGCCATTTGCTTTGGATGTATACTGTGAACACTAACCATACAGAATGATGTTATGTCTTGTTTTTTGTTTTTTGATTTTTTTTTTTAAGGGAGAGAGAGAGAGAGAGAGAATGGCGGGAAGGGCAGAGGGAGATGGAGTCAGAGAATCTTAAGCAAGCTCCACATTGGAAGCGGGGCCCAATGCGGGGCTCCATCTCACAATACTGAGATCATGACTCAAGTGGAAATCAAGTACCGGCTGCTTAACCAATTAATCCACCCAGGAGCCCCATTGTTATTGTTTTTATCAACTTAGATTAGTCCTTCCTTCTGTCCTGGAGAGGATAAAACTAGGCTAAATGTCTTGCCAACACTCAGACAATAAATAGGGATAAACAGTAGACTTTCAGGGTTCATTAACCTTGATTTTGAATGCTATGTCACTGTCTACATGATGATGTCCTAAAAAAAAAAAATCCTCAGCTCATTTTCTTAGTCCTTTCCTTAGTCTATACCGAGAGTTCTGATAGCGGTGCAGGAGGAAGAGAGGCAGAAATATTTCAAAACACCAAGTGTCTTAGACATTTTTTCACATTTATTTGTTCTCACTTATTTTTATAGAAGCCTGGGCTAAATGTGGGACCTAGTACTTAGTCATGCCTTCCATATAAGAAGGTCTTTACCTTTCAGGAAATGACCCCTCTCTCATTTCTATTACAGCCAAGTTTCTAGTAGGAAAATAGATAAATAAGCTTACACAAAGTATTTTTTTATTCGCAGTGGTTGCTTATCTGCCTTCTCTGGAGCATTTTAATTCTTGATCTCTCCCTCTATCATACTGTGCCATCTCCTGAATTGCCTCCATCCCCATGACCATCTACAAAGTTTGCTTCACCACCCCTCTCCTTTGCACCACAGCAGCTCTCAAGCTCTTGTTCTTTCCTGGGCCTACCTCTTCTACCTTGCTCTTCTTAATTTGACTCATCCTATCTTTCTGAGTCATCCTATTTACTTTAGCTACCACCTACTTACCTGTGACTCCCCCTACTTTTTTCTTCTCTCCTGAGATCCAGGTGTATATTTCTGACTGTCTCCTACGCACTTCACATGGATGCCCCACAGGCATATCAAACTCATGTCCAAATCTAAACTCATCATATTTTACTCTAACCTACTCTTCCTTCCATCTAGTTTAATTTTGTCATCTGTATAATGACCCACACCAGGCTCCTGAAATCATACTAGAATATTCCTTTCCCCTCACCTTACCTGAAATATTCACCAATTCAAATTATTTTCACTCTCAGCAAACTCCAGAATCCATCGACCTCTGCCTATCTAAACTGATTCTGACTGAGTTCTGCTCCTAATAACATTTCAACAAGTTTAAGGTAATAACCTTCACACTTTGTTTTTGGCCACCCATACTATCCCGTTCCCCTTCATAATCTATTTAGTCAGCAAATCTTTCTAAGATGCAAAATGAAAATTCGTCCTTTTCTTAAACAGTGTAGATGAATGATAAACTCCTTAGCAAGGTAGATAAAAGGTCCTGTCTATTTCTCTAGTCGCATCTTCTGGTCTTCTTGTGCACATTAGACATGAGCGAAAACGAAACTTACTGGATCCATTATAATCAATAGCTTTCAGGTTTTGCATATCTTATTTCCACTCTTTAAATATCTTTACTATGAGATCTTGTTCCTGTTTATCAGAAAACATCCTCTTTGGCAGTTTAGGCATCTTATTTCTAGGGAGATCTTCTAGAACTAGATTGGCCTTTTCATATCTGCTATCCATACCTTATTATAGCATTGCATTCAGTCATTATTTAATTTACAAGTATTTACTATGCACCTGCACAGTATTGGCCTAGGTATTGGATATTGGAGATTCAAGAGTGAATGTCTCTGATCTCAGATGTTCACAGGCAAGGAGAAAACCGACTTGTGAACAAATAAGTAGAAAATAATATGAACAATTTTGCAGCCTATATTTGAAATAATATGATATGACTTGAAGATCACAGGTGTATCAATTGGGATCCATATAGGGATGACAGAAATAACCCTGAATTTAAACAGAGGGAATTTAAACCAAGGGATTTTTACATAGTTGGTGAAAGAATTTAAAAGTCAGCAATTGATGCTGAGGTAAACTACAGATTAGCAACATCTGGAAGCCACTCTTACCTCCGGGCTAAAAAGACAAAAGGAAGGTTCTGGGCTACTGATTCCCATTTGTCCTGAACAATTAGAGCCATGGAGACAATGCGTCTGATGCCAGAGATACTGGGTAAGATAGTGAGGGAGAGGGAAGAACTTTATCTCTTCTTCTTCAGTCACTGCTCTGCACTGCTGAACACAGAAGCCAGTTGATGTAGAAATTGTGGAAATGTTTCTTTCAGCCTTGATTTTTTTCTCATATATTACATGAGACAGTAATACCTCCCTTGGTGAGCTAGTGTGATAATTAGTGGTAATGTACATAAAATAGCTTGATAGTGCACTGGGAAAACTCCGTCTTCTCTGAATGCAACAGAACTTTTTTTTTTTTTTACCAATTTGCATAGATTCAAATTTAAATGGGAACAGAGTTTCAAAACTAGGTATTTACTCATCTGCTTCATTGTCTTTGTACATCTCGCCCTTAGCAGAGTATCTGGAAGAGAATTCTTATTCATAATAATTATTAATTTATTTGTTCATGTATCAGCATTCTGGCTGCATGTGCTAAGTTAGGTGATAAGGATGTGAAATGCATTCTTGCTCCATGCTTCATTGCATCTGTTTAGATTTCAGGGTGAGAGATCCCTTGCTCCCACCTGTCCCCATCCCAGATTTTTAGTAGTTTCACACCAGCTGCATTCATAAAATAAAAGAAAAATGAGTGTCACTATTAATTAAAATCTTCTGCAGTGTTTGATGTTTCAGCACAGGCCCACGTTTTCCTGGCTAGGACACTTCAAGCTGAACTCTTGAGAAGATGCTGACTGCTGAACAAGCAGCAAAGAGAAGAATTCTGTGCCAGTTGAGCATTATGTACTCCATCCATTAATGCAGAAGAACAATCATTGGAAATCTGCTCTTAAGGAGATATGTAAATTTAACCTTTTTTCCCTTAAAAAAATGGTGCCTTTGAGATATTTATTCAAATACCTTTCATAATCAATTAAATGGATCAGTCTTTTACAAGGTTTTTGACCAAGTATGGGTTTACTTAGCACTTGGGCATTTTCTCCCCTAAAGTAAGACAGTTTAAGTTCTTGGCAATTGTGATTCTACCCTGTAAGGTTGAGTGATCACTTGTGACTAGTTATTTTGTGTCACATTTGAATGCAAATATGGTGATGATGGCTTAAAAGGAAGGTATGTTTGAAAAGCTTTGGCCAACATTATTGGTTATTGTGTATAAAAGAGGTGATACAAGAGGATTTCCGTAGCCTTCTTGGTCTTGCATAATAGCTCTTTGTAGAGATTAGGAAAAGGATTTCCTGTCAGGTAAAATTGATCAATCTTCATCTATTTCCCAGAGTTTAGCACTACTCTTCTCTTTTATGAAATGCTTACAGGGTAAAGATATTTGCATTCAAACCCAGAATGGAAAAAGTGTTCACCACACTTTTCACAAAAGAGTGAAAGTCTGCATTTTAAATGGAAGGGGAATGATCTCAAATAGCAGTCCTAAAATGCAAAAGAAATGGTGAGCAAAGATATTAGTAAATATGTAGGTAAATCTAAAGCCATATTCTATTAAATATTAATATGGCTTTATTTATTTAGATAGACCTAAAATAGCAAATGTCATAAGTCATGGTGGAGGAGTGATTGGAGATAAAACTTTCCTTGATTGATCTGTACAAATCATTTAAGAGGCCCTAAGAATTGGTCCCCATAGGGCAGTAGGCATGGGGAAGCAACAGGTCTTACGAGAGGTTAGAATTTCTTGCTAGCACATTTGTTTTGCTCTTACCCAAGAAGCATCTTTCTCATTCACTCATGGGAAAGACTGTACAATCTGCATTCTTTAACAATTAGAAAATGCATCGCTAAAATATTTTTGCCAGTAAAGTCTGGAGAGCTCCAACCCATTATAAACAGGTCACTTTATTGTTTATTTATTTATTTATTTATTCATTCATTCATTCATTCATTCATTTATTATAAATGTATTTTTTATTGGTGTTCAATTTGCCAACATATAGAATAACACCCAATGCTCATCCCATCAAGTGCCCCCCTCAGTGCCTGTCACCCAGTCACCCCCATCTCCTGCCCACCTCCCCTTCCACCATCCCTAGTTCGTTTCCCAGAGTTAGGAGTCTTTATGTTCTGTCTCCCTTTCTGATATTTCCCACACATTTCTTCTCCCTTCCCTTATATTCCCTTTGACTATTATTTATATTCTCCAAATGAATGAGAACATATAATGTTTATCCTTCTCTGATTGACTTACTTCACTCAGCATAATACCCTCCAGTTCCATCCACGTTGAAGCAAATGGTGGGTATTTGTCGTTTCTAATGGCTGAGTGACATTCCATTGTATACATAAACCACATCTTCTTTATCCACTCATCTTTCGATGGACACCGAGGCTCCTTCCACAGTTTGGCTATTGTGGACATTGCTGCTATAAACATCAGGGTGCAGGTGTCCCGGCATTTCATTGCATCTAAACAGGTCACTTTAAATTGAGTGTTTTATAAAGTTATATTTTGATTTTGAGACAGCCCATGTACTTTAAATTCTAAAGTTTCTTTTTTTCCTACATGAGAAAAAAAGTCATGTGACAAATTTCCATTTCTTAACTTTTTAAAAATAAATACTCTAAACACCTACTTCAGAGCAAATTATGAGGAAATGCAATGAGATATAGGACATGATTCTTTTTTTAAAAAATATTTTATTTATTTATTCATGTGAGACACAGAGAGAGAGGCAGAGACATAGGCAGAGGGAGAAGCAGACTCCCTGAGGGGAGCCCGATGTAGAAGTCAATCCAGGACCCTGGGATCTCGACCTGAGCCGAAGGCACATGGTCAATCAATGAGCCACCCAGGTGCCCCTATAGTACATGACTCTTATACTTAAAAAAAAAAAAAATGTCAAATATTTGATGAGAAGATATGAATTAGAAAAATAGAGCTTTTAATAGATATATTTCAAAGTAATTATGAAAGAAATTTCATAAGATTATATAAGATTATTTGTCAAATATTAATGTATCATATAGTATAGTACTTCAATAAGCATTTGTTGCATGGCTTGTACAAACACTTGTGAGAGTGTGGATGAATGTGACAGTGGAAACTGGATGACTATGGAAGACTTAAATAGAAATGGAGCTTCACTGAGAAGTGAGATTGAGATTTGTTTTTGAACAATGTGAGGAAAGGGAAAAGAAAACATTCTAGATTGGTAGAATAGTGTGAATTAAATCTGAAAAAAAAACACAAAAGCAAATTCAAGGCCGTATTCTTTCCCTATACGTCTCAGACTGAGAATAATATGGTATTTTGAAGGAGGACTTGTACAAAATAGACCATCTGTGAAATAATGTAATCATTCAGTGGTAACATCTAGGAATTACAAAAGTGGTAAGGATGGTTATATCCTAGAGATATAGAAAGTGGGATAGGAAAATTAGGCTATTAGGAAGAAGGAAGTTACCTCCTGGGAGAACCTCAAATATTCAATGGTGTGGTTCCAAAAAATTAGATTTATCATCCAGAGGTGACTGATGGATAGCTATAGAGAGGCGAGTAGTTTCTAGAATGCTGACAAATATAACAGACAACATTGCAAACACCTGGAAAACTTTCCTGGGAAATATTAGAGACATCTTGGTCTCATTCAAAGAGCCCATATTTGCCATGTAATAGATACTGTATTGCTTTTTTTTTCTTTTTTCTTTTCTTTCTTTCTTTCTTTTCTTTTTTTTTTTTTTTTTTTTTTTGAGAAAATTTGCTAATGAAAATGCATCTAGCACTTGCCCTGGAGTTTAGAGAAAACAGTGTAGTATTAAGCATTGAGGGACTTGATCAAGTTGATGGAATGATGAATTTATGTACTTATAAACTAATCAATAGCAAATATACTCTATCATATCTCCAAGAAAATACAAGAAATTTTGTTTAAAAGCAATGCCTCGCAACAGGCATTATCTATATTTTGTGTTAGACACAAGCTTCCTAGTACTATATTATTTGTACCAAAACTTGGAGGATGCTCATTCTTGGGCTTGTGTTAGAATTAGAGGCATTTTTATTTGTATACTTGTCAATTTGGAGATGTATCCAGTTGTGTTGTTTTATAATTCTTGCTCTTTCTTTCTAGCCTCCTTAACTTAAATTGCTGAAGAATGTTGTAGTTATCTTAAACATTCCAAGTGAATCCAATTTTTTTTTTCTTTTTTTTTCCTTTTTTTAACTTTGTACAGCCTCACATTATGGAAATTAGGTACATAGTTATGGGGAAAAAATTTTTCATTTTCCCATGGCCACTATTTAAAATACTCCCAAAGAAAATTTAATAAATACTCATAAAAGGAATGAATGAAAGGTAAATGCTTCAATTTAACTTGGTTAATTTACCCAAGAGTCACTAAGGAAAATTGAGTTTATTGCCTTTGTTTTCCTGCCATCTCTGTGACAATTTTATTTGAGATTGCTTTGGAATTTATTGAGTTGTTTCAAAATTAATTTTGGCAAAGTACTCTGATGAAAAATCTCTTTTGACAAAGTTTCAGGATATATATATATATTTTTTTAAATCAGACATAAAATACTAAGAGGTCTCAAGTATGTATATTTATAAAAAGAATACCTTTTCTTTGTGTCCATCCTTTTCAAAGCTTATAATTCATTTTATTGGGAAAATAAAATAGATGATTCACCTATTAGATGTAAGTATGTAGGTAAATTCCACAGGGCAGTTATTTTTATTCAGTGTATTATCCATAAATGCCTATGGTACAAACATATAGTAGACATTCAACACCTATTTTCTGAATTAATTTGTATATTGATATCTATATAATTACTTAGGCAGCTTTACATTTACTATTATTAGTGTGGATTATTTTCCACTCCAGGTAAAAATAATGATTCCCAATGATGCTACTGGTTCAGTAAGAGTATAAATTTGAGCACTTTATCAATAAAAATTGCTTGGATTTAACATTTACAGATTGTATTCTGTTTAAAGAATGCACAGATGGGTTAATATTTCAGATATGCACACAATTAGTGTATGCTCTACAAGTATGAGATTCTTTCTGGAGAGTAGTTAGATTATTTGGTTTAGAAATGCACTTGCATTGATTATGAGGACCAAGTAAACAGTGTGTTAAAATAATTTTAAACCATTCTGAGGAACATGTTTTGTTGAAATATGGAATAGTTTATAAACACTTAAGTACTTTTAAACTAAACGATTAACTTTACTGCTAAAAGAAGTCTAGTTTGAGCGCTGAGTTCTAGAGTTAATAAATATATCATATATGTCAAGAAAAAAAAAAGGTTGGCTTTCAAAATTATTTTTCTAGAAAAGTAGGCCCAATTAATTTTTTGCACTATCCAGCCCACCAAATCAATTCAATGTAAATCAAGATTTACTTACATGGATACTTGCTCTTAAACCTCTAAATTAAATATGGGTCTCTTAAAGAATTCTTATTCTTAATGATACTTAGGAGACACATTTAATCATTTTCATATTCTCCCTAATTATATTTATTTTAAAAATACAAAATTCATTTTTCAAATTAAGATTCTGATTCATTAGTGATGAAGTTGATGATGTATATGTAGGAAACAGTTTTGAGTTTACTCTCCATCTAAGTACTTTGTATGCATTAACTTATTTATAACCGCAGAAACTAAGTACAAACATGCCTGCAAATGAGGAAGCTGAGGATTAGAAGGGTTAAATATATTTCCCCAAATTAAAGAATTACAAAACTGATATACGCCAGAACTGAAATTTGATCCTTAGCTGGACCGTAGAACCTGTGCTTCAATTGACTAACTTATTGAGTATCGGAACTAATTAAATGTGTTAATCAAGAACTGATAAAAATAAAAACAGTAGACAAAAAGTATATACAGTATACTTGGTGGTAAGATTTTTCTCTTTGGGGCTGCCTCTCTTTCTTCGCTCTCCTCTCCTCTCTCTATGTTCCCTCCATTTCCTTCCCCTTTCCCTCCTTCTTTTGTCTTCCTACCTTTCTTCTTTTAAAAAGGAATGCATTAAAAAAATAAAAAGGCATGCATTTGAGTTACTTCCCCTCACCTTTTAAAAATGAATACATTTGAATCTAAATATAGCTGTTTAAACCAGTGATATTCAACTGGGTGATTTAGCTACATAGAGAATATTTGGCAATATCTGGAAATATTTTTGGTTGTCATGTTTGGGAAGATGCAATTGGCATGTAGTGGATCAACGCCAGGAATACTAGCTAACAACTTACAATATTATAAAACAACCATGACAACAAAGAATTATTTGGTCCCAAACTTCTGTAATACATTTGAGAAATACTAGTTTAAACTAAAAAAAAAAAAAAAAAGAAAAGAAAAAAGAAAAAGAAAGAAAAAAAAATATTTCCAGAGAAAAGAGTGTACATCTGTCCATAGCTTATTAGCAAATATTAATACTCTTGTTTCACTTGAAAAAATACATGTTTTTGGCCAAAATTGATTCCATGTATATGATATTTCAGAATCGATACAGGTCTGTTTACTTAAGTTAACTTTTTTCCTCTGTTACAGCTGTCTTATCTTCTTCATATACCTAGATCAGAAGGATCGCTATTGTTTCTGACTTCTGTACCTAGAGAGGGCAAAGTAGAGTTAGGGAAGGATTGGGGAGAAGGAGAAACCAAATGCATATGGAATCAGGTACAAGAAGGTGTAACATTTGAGAAAGTCACTTAAGCTTCATCAAACACCAATTCCAAGGAAATTTTTCTCTTGCGGTAAAATATTTAAATATATTTGAGTGCTCCAAAAGTTATTCGCATTTACATGCAACTTCTCAAATGCCAATTTCAGTAGTCACAGCATTGTAATTGAAATTATATGCTGGAAAATGTCACAAATGTTCTATGTAAAGGTGTGGTTCATGTGACAATCAAACAAAAATGCACTTTATAGATTAGTTTTAAAACATTTCTGTTTATCCTTCCATCTTGGGGGAGGGGGGTAGAACATCTTTCCAAGTAATACATTACTTGATTTAACCAACAACATATAATGGCTGTTAAAATTAAGGATAAGATGATTTCACATAGTTCTGTCAATTACCATGTAATGTTATCTGAGATATGTCATTTAAAGCCACAAATCTTCATTAACAAAGGTTCTGTAGTAAGCATATCGCTCTAAGGAAAATTTAGCAGCCTTGTTTGGTAAATTGGGTAGCTTTCAAAATTCATAGCTGCTTAAAAGGCCTAAAATATCCTATAAAAATATGAGGATTAAAACTTTTTAATGAATAAAGATTACACATACAGAACTTTCAGAAAACAGTAAGATTTTTTTTCCATTTTTCTGACCAAGAATTTTCATTCTTTAATTTTATCTACAGTGCTATATAAATAAATCTTTTGAAAAAAGCAAGATATATGAAAAACCATCTTAGTCTCTTGTAAGTGTATTTTGATAGCTGTGTGGCATATTTATGAAATATATACTTTTCCACATATGGCTTTATTTAAAGTATCATATTGTACAGCATAGCTGTCAATTTTTTATTCTCATTTTTATAAAGTGTACAATTTGAAAATAGGAAAGGAAAAGCATTCCCATGCTTTCTGTGGAAGTTCTCATTAGAAGCAATAACCTAATAGAGGATTTTGCAATGTCTTTCTCCAAAGATTTTCAAAATTTGGACAGACTCCCATGTACCTGCAAAGGTAGGATAGATAATTGCTCCTAGATGATGTTTTAAGAGCCATTTGAGACTATCATTTTTACTTATGCTTAGATAAAATTTATGGATTAAATGTCATAGAAACTAATTGAAAACCTTGCTTAACAGGAATTGGATGCTCTGACAAATTGATTTCTCTGGTTAACGCAGTTAACTTAAAAAAAGTCACTTTTGTTTCAACTTGCATTATTGAAAATCTTTCTAGACTGTAATGTTCAATGTCCCTGTTTTCATAATTAGACTGCACTGCTAAAAGTGACTCTCCCCTTGTTAACAGATTCTCTTGAAGTGTCTTGGGTTATTATTCTGTGCATCAGCTCCCATTATAGAAGATTGCAGATATATACTGTGTAAAGGCTAGGAATGATTAGGCATTGGGCTACTTTTTAAACCAAAGTTGCTGAAGTGTGCTTTTTTTGAACTTATTTGTCTTATTCTTTTAAAGTATAAAGCAGAGAAATATTTTTAGAAAAGCTAAGACCCTGATTAGTTGGTCTCCTGATATTTGATTTGAAGTTTGACTGTACTTTGAAGTTACCTGAGATTCTGTAGCAATCAGGTGGAAAGCCAATAATGACAAACAGGTGTTTCCTTAACTCAGGAACAGGAGGAACTGGCTAGGTGGAGAGCCTACCTTGTCATTGTATAGCTGTGCTCAAACCACTAATCTAGCTTTGGCCTATTGTAAACTGGTACCAAAGATTCCCATGCCATAGGGACGGGTTTTGGGGACAAATATTATATGTTTTGGGACCTCTGATTTTCAACATGCTCTGCAAACAAAGGATGATTGAAATTGTTCCTCTCCCTGTTAACATGTTGTTGGCTAAGAACTGTGTGACTAGCATGTGTTCCATATGGAGAAGTCAAGGCAGTACCTTGATTTCTTTTTAGTGCCATTATCTCTTCTTTGCTTTCATCATGGCTGTCCTCCAAATCTGTGAGGCTGGGTGTAGGATATCCTGGATGACCTCAAATCTTTCTTATTAACCTTCTTCTTAAGCTTGTCACACAACAAGAAATACAACCTTGGCCTCTGATGTAGGGAAACTGAGCCTAGAAAAGTTAGTCTTATTATCATTAGTTAGGTTGAAAGTTTTTAAAGATGGCAGCTCTAGAACTTGAGTAAGGAGATATGGAAGTTCAGAATAAATCACTAGACAGTTTAAAGACCCAAGGAATCAGTGATCTAAGATCATATCCTGATGTTTTACTTCTAGCAAGTTTCATTTACATTGTCATAAAACTGCAGCCTCAGTTAACTCATTTGTTTTATAAAAGCAAAAACTCCCACAGAATGATTTTTAGATATCTCTGGACACATTTGGAATTCAAGCAAGAGATTAAGATTTGTCATCAAGCTTCTTTATTTATTCAGACTTCCTTTTTTTTTTAAGTCATTCTTTACTATGTGGATTTATTTTTCATATTTAGTACTATACACCAAGGTTTTATTTTTTTCTTTTTTATCCCTTTGATTCATGCATTTCCTTTGTTTTGTTTAGTTTTGTTTTGTTTTCTAGAAGACTGAACATAGAAAAAAGAGCTTAATTAACTGGCAACTCCTTGCACTGATTAACTCTCCCTATATTGTGATCTGAGTTTGAGCAACAAATTGTACACATTTCTATTGACCTATTGAACATGGACATTGATTTAAGAGTAAGCCAGGCAGTTACTGAATAATTAGAGAAAAATATATAATTATACAGAACAATAGTTGTGGTGTTACATGTCATTAAGTAAATTCTTATATAAAATTATTTTAAATTGATTACTTTTAAAGTGATTAATTTGCTTTGATTATATTTATTGCTTTTAGTTCTAAAACAGAATCATGAGGATATCTGCCAAAGTTTTAAGTGAACTAATTTCACTTCAGAATCAGGGGGTTTAAAGCTTCCTTTTTGTTGCTTTGGTAAACATGTAAGAAAACAAATAAAGGAAAAAAATAATATGGAAGGTTTGTACTAAAGCACATGTACTTTTTAAAATTTAATATGTCTGTGTGTAGCACTTAATAAATTATTTCACAGCCAAAATAGTGAAGTTGTAAGAAGAAATCTGCTTTCTTAATATAAAACAATTATAAATAATAATATTTTAAAATTAGATTATTTTGTTGTTTGGGTTAGTTTTTTCAGGTTTATAGAATTTTATAAAGGTTATATTAAATGGTCACAATTCTAAATTTCCTGCTTTCAAACATTATAAAAATACTATTTTGCTCATACAATTCAACATAAAAGATTGAATGCTACTAGCACAAATTGAAGGCCTTTTTAAATTCTCTTTCATCCTACAATATGGTCTCTCTAAGACATGAAATACATGTACAAAAGTTCTTGACTCAGCCTTTTGCTTGTCTGTGTAACTAAACTCTTAGTTCCTCAATTTAATTGTACTCTAGGACTAGATCTAGTCCCTGTTACTCTAAATGCCTCTTTTTTTTTTTTTTTTTTTTTTTTTTTTTAAGCTTGATTTCACTTCTTGGCTTTCATTTGTGTGCAGTCCTGACCTCATAATGATCTGGCTCCTTCTTCTGGTTCTCAGGTCAGGATAGATCTTATCTCTTATTTTGGAGGTTTCTGTGTCCCCGGTTGAACCCCATATTATTATTCTGTACTAAATGTTGAACCTGTGCCCTACATAAGACATCACCTACTCCTCTTCCAGCTGATCTTCCCAAACCCATGGCTATATTCTAGAATACTCCCACAGAAAGACTGAAGGAAACAGAAAGCATGAAGGTCATTCTAACAAGTAGCAGGCATTTGTATATTAACTCTGGACCTGCGGGTAAATAGGACATAATCTAGTTAGAATTATTCAAGTATTCATTTATTCATTTACTCATTTATTCCTTTAACATCCTGGGTGGTTGCTGTGTTCTAGACACACATGCACACAATACACACACACACACACACACACACACACACAAGTATTCTGCAGTGAAATAGATATGCAAAAGTTACTGAGGAAACAGATGAAGGGGCTCTAGTGTTGACCAAAAACATCAATTGTCTTGATCTAGCTAAACCTTCCACAATACTCACCATATACAGAGAAAGAAGTTGCCAAGCTTAAGATGAAAAATTTACATTTAAATGTTAATTGAGAAATATCTACATGCTGTGGGAAATAGCTTAATTTAGATGCTTCATTTCCAAATGTTATACAATCAATGCACCCCTGCCACCCAGAATCCCTATGGTGAGAATTTTATGCATGATATATAAAAGTCACAGAATACTCTATAATATGTAAATAATTACTTGCATTTTAATGCAAACTTATTAAGCACACTTAATGTAAAGTCTAAATAGTCAACCATCCATATAGTTTACATATAAAAATAGACAGGGACTTTTAGTAATTTTAGTGTGCTTGACATGGAGTACATTCCCTTCTCCCTTTTGCTCAAAAATACTGTGACTGTAAAGGAGCAAAGATTGACTTAAGATGCTAAAAAGACAATGCTGATTTTGTTTCTCATAACAGTTCTCACCACCAATGTAGTCTGAAATATACTGTGGTTGTAAGGTGTTTCCCTATAATATGATTTGCTTAAATTAAACTCATTATTAATAACAATTTGCATTAAATCTTTATATTTGAAAAAAATCTTTATATTTGGAAATATGTTAAAAGCAATGACTAAAATGATTCAGAGTAAGAATAAAATTAAAATCAAATAAATAACACTCTGTTGACCAAACAGCAATTTCAAAACAATTAAAGTTCTTTATATATAATTCTCATATAACCATGACAAATTTTTAAGCCATAGGATCAGTTTATATTTTTACTCTCTTTTCTCATCATTCCTCTTCTCCAATTCAAACAGCTAGTCAGCCCCTCATTAGTTTTTTCAAAATTCCCCTGAAAACTCTGTTCCCTCCCCTAGCCACTGGTCCTTTGCCCACCAGTCCAACAATGTCTCTTGATTCTGAAATGTAAAACTCCCTGACAGAAATGCTTTTACAAGCCTTCTTTAGCAGAAAGAGATGTGGGGGGCGGGGGGAGAGAAAGAATGAGAATATTCATACATTAATAATTTGCTTCTATTGTCATATATACATCAGTGAACTTTGATTTATGATAATTTACTGTTCTTATGCTTAGCCAGAGGAGAAAGGTTTAAATAGCTTGGGTGTGCTCTAGAGATAGAGTATTAGTTTATTTAGACTCAGTAAAATGGGGGTCACTGATGCATCCATTTCCATTAATGGGAGTTAGCAAGTGCTGCATATATCTCATAATTAGATTTACAGAAGTGCCAAGATGAGAAACCCAGTGATGCAGCACAATATATTATCCTCATCCAAAAGGTGCTTTTCATTGTCTGAAGAGACAGATGCCATGTTCTGATAAGAACTATGTGTGTAGCTTTAGTTACTAATGTAAAGTATTCAGTATGAAATACTGCCTGTAGAAATGGCTTGCTTTTTTCTATTTGTGAGCCCAAGTGTTCTTTAAAAACTAAACTATTTACTTGCAAAATCTAATTAGAAACTTATCCCATACAGTAAATATATCTACTACTAATTGTCAAGGTAGTTTCACAATTCAAGTAAAATAATAAAAATGCAGTCAATTTTTTAAAAAAATACACTTAGGGAAGGGAGGACTTCTGAAAGAACTAGACAGATCCTCTTCCTAGGAAAATAGTAATTTAAGAGATAGGAATTATTTTTAAAAATCCAGTCACTGAAAGTCTCTGGAAATTGTCCTAACAGTGTTAAGCAAATGAAGAAATATTCATTCACGAAAATCTAAGTCGCTGAAAGAACAGCAAGAGGCTGCCATGGATGGCATTTGAGCACACACACAAATCCCACATCTTTAGTCATTCATCGATTGATAGACACTTAGGTTGTTTCCATGTGCTGGACACTGTACTCCATTGTCCTTGACAAATTCCTTAGGCATGGAATTCTCCTCACTCTGTTCCAAAAAATGTCAATCTCGTTCAGTGGAGCTCCAGATCTCCTCATCCTGTGACCTTCTTTCCCCTTGTCCCATTTTCTTACCATTATCCTTCCCATCCTTTTAGATCCATGCTATGGAGGTTGTATTCCAGACGTGTGCAGTCAAGAAGATGGGAGTTCCTTCTCTTTTCATCTTCCAGTCTAGGACCATAATTTTACCCAGGAGGGGTAGGCTGCCAGTGTCTGACACAGGACATTTAGCAAAAGCTTCATTACAGGCAGATATGGACAGGAGGGCCAGGTCTTTTTTTACCTCTACCTAGCCCCCACTCATAGCACAGCAGCTCTATTCCAGGTACATCAGGCCAAGTATATTGAAGGTCTTATCTCCCTACCCCAGCTTATTCATAGGGTGGGAGTACTAAACCAGGCAGGCTACACCAAAACCATGGTATGCCAACCACCCTGTTCCCTGTACCCACTCATAGAACAAGGATTACAGTGAAAAGTAAAGCCCCCATCCCTAGCACCAGTGAAGTGATTTTGGTGGGGGTGGCAGTCTGGAAAAGGGGAAAGAAGGTCACAGGATGAGATCTGGAGCTCCACTGAATGGTATTGACAGTTTTTGGGACAGAGTGAAGAGAATTCCATGCCTAAGGAATCTGTCAAGGACAATGGAATATAGTAGCCAGGACATGGAAGCAACCTAAGTGTCTGTCAGTCGATGAATGACTAAAGATGTGGGATTTGTGTGTGTCTGTGTGTGTTTGGCCATAAAAAAAAAAAGAAGAAGAAGAAGAAGAAGAAGAAGAAGAAGAAGAAGAAGAAGAAGAAGAAAAGAAGAAAAAAAGAAAAGAAAGAAAAGAAAGAAAAGAAAAAAAGAAAAGAAAAGAAAAGAAAGAAAAGAAAAGAAAAGAAATCTTGCCATTTGCAACAACATGGATGGACCTTGAGGGCATTATGCTAAGTGAAATAGTCAGAGAAAGACAAATATCACATGATCTCACTTACATTTGGATTTTTTTTTAAGATTTTATTTATTTAATCATGAGAGACACACACAGAGAGGGGGAGAGAGACAGAGGCAGAGACACAGGCAGAGGGAGAAAAGCAGGCTCCATGCTGGGAGCCCGACATGGGACTCGATCCCAGGACTCCAGGATCATGGCCTGGGCCGAAGGCCACACTAAACCGCTGATCTATCTGGGCTTCCCTGCATATGGAATTTAAAAAACAAATACAATGTATAAATATAGGAAACAGATTGGTGGTTGTCAGAGGTGGGGCGAGGATTAGGGGATAACTGGCATGGCTAAAGGGGTCCTAAAGTAAGTCATGGGGTTGTGATATCCTGTATCGTTACTATAGTTAATAATACTGTATTGCATATTTGTAACTTACAAGAAAATATGTCTTAAAAGTCCTTATCATCTGGGGAAAAAATGGAGCCCTGATAGTTATTAAGCAGAAGTTTACAGCTCCCCGCAAAACAACAGAACAGCCAGAAGTTTAATAGAGCCCGGTAAAGAGATAGTATAAAAAGCCCTCCTATGAAAACAGTCAATTTTGGAGGTTGGGAAGTCTGTGCATATGCATTAGGCTGACCTCATGAATTACACTCAGGAGTAATCAAAGCAGGACTTGAAAGCATTCTCAAAGCCACACACAGATCCACTATTACAGGGTGGATGCTTTTCTGCCACAAGAGGCTTAAACACAACCTCTGGCCAAACACTAACTGAACAAAAAACTACTGTGACCCAGGGGCAAATCCATGGAAGTCAGCCTTAAAAATAAAATCACAATCATCCTTAGCAGTCTCTAAAACTGTGCCTGCCCTATAATGCACCCTCTCAGGAGTGATTGGAGAAGAAATTCCCAAGCTACTAGTCCCTGGATGAATGTGGGAGGAAATACTCTGTGACCTGTGAAAGCAGCTCTAAGCCAATAACACATATCCAATGATAAAGTGTAAAAATCTTACTGCCAGGAGAGAATAAAGCAGACTTTTGACCAATAAATATCTTGTCCTGACCTAGGAGTAACCCTTAGGTAGCCAGAGAACCTGAACAGGAACATCAAAGGTTGCATACTACAGGGACAGAGTGCAGAAATCAGCCAAGTCACTAAACAGACAAATGTACAAGTCAAAAACAGCAATAACCACCAGTTGGGATTAGTATGCAGAATTTTTATAATACCTAAAATGTCCATTTTTCAGCCAAAACAAATTTTGAGATATTCTAAGAAATAGGAAAACGTCACACACACACACACACACACACACACACACACACACCCCACAATCAAAACTGCTTTTGAAAGAGTCTAGATGGTGCACCAGAGGCATAGAATTCAATACAGCTATCCTAAGTATACTTAATGACATAAAGGAAACAATGCTTAAAGAATTAAAGGAAGGCATGATGGCAATGCCTCATGAAATGGAGAATATAAAAAAAGAAATTGAATTATTAAAAAGAACCAAATAGAAAATCTGGATTGTCCTTCTCTGATTGACTTACTTCACTCAGCATAATAATAGTGAAAGGGAATATAAGGGAAGGGAGAAGAAATGTGTGGGAAATATCGGAAAGGGAGACAGAACATAAAGCCTCCTAACTCTGGGAAACGAACTAGGGGTGGTGGAAGGGGAGGAGGGCGGGGGTTGGGGGTGAATGGGTGACGGGCACTGAGGGGGGGCACTTGGCGGGATGAGCACTGGGTGTTATTCTGTATGTTGGTAAATTGAACACCAATAAAACATAAATTTATTATTTAAAAAAAGGAAATCTGGATTGAAAAGTACAAAAACCAAAACTTAAAATTCCCTAGGGGGGTTCAAGTGTGGATATGAACTGGCAGATGCAAGAATCAGCAAACTTGATAATACATTTCAAGTAGAATTATGTGCAAGCCAATTCTGACCCGGACACATCATAGTCGAAATGTTGAAAGCCAGACAGAGAGAATACCTTGAATGCAGGAAAAGCAAAACCTCTCATCACATAAAAGAGAACCTCAACAAAATAATAGCTGAATTATGAGAAACAATAGAGGCCATCGAGCCGTAGAATGACCTATTCAAAATGCTGAGAATTAAATATTAACCAACTATCTTATACTTAACAAAAACTGGCCAAAGGGAAAATTCAATAATAATAGTTGGAGATTTTAATACACTGTTCTCAAAAATGCCTAGAACAATTGGGCGGAAATCAACAAGGAATCAGAATACCTGAACAACACAACTAATCAACTAAATTTATCTATAGAGCATTTCACCTAACAGCAGCAGAATACACAATCTTCTCAAGCACAGATGTATTCCAAAATAGAGTATATGCTAGTCCAGAAAACAGGCCTCAATTAGTTAAAAACGATTGAAATCCTCCAAAGTATGTTCTCTGAACATAGGGGAATCATTTTATAACTTATAGGTGAGTTCAGCAAGTGGGATTCAAGATCAATTTATAAAAATTTTATCTCTATATACTGGCAAAGAATGTATTAAAAATGAAATTAAGAAAACAATTTAGTAAATACAACTTAAAAGTAAGGTATTTTATTGAATACATTTAATGAAAGATGTGAAAGACTTGTACACTCAAATTTACACATTATTGAAAGAAATTGAAGGCCCAAATAAATAGCACATTCCAGATTCATGGGTTAGAAAAAGTAATACTAACTATCATTAAATATTAGGTATTTGAAAGCTTGAAATTTGCATGTATTTTCTTGTCCAATTTATACAGAGATGTATATATCAGTCATTTTATAAGATTCAGTGAAATATAGTGTAATATCCCTAATGGCTCTGACTGGCATTTGATAATTAATTACCTTAAATTTGTTAGAGCCCATTAATTGTTTTAAAATTAAATGTCTCATCTTATTTTAGATTGTTTTAATTATTTGTTCAGTATAATTGGCGTATAGTATTTTATTACTTTCAGGTGTGCATTATATTTATTTTATATTTTTATACATTTTGGAATGATCCCTGTGATAAGTCTAGTTACTATTTATCACCATATAACATTATTACAATATTATTAGCTATATTCCCTATGCTGTCCTTTACATCCCAATGACTTTTTTTTTTTTAGCACAAACTCATTTATTTACTAACCAAAGGAATATTCCTAATTAAATCAACACTTTGAAATAGTTGCATGTAAAATATTGGTGGTAAAGATAATTGAACAGAGTAATGAAAAAAAAGCAGTATGGAGATTTGCTCATTGAACTGAGCTTGTTCATCCTCACAGCTAATTCCTGTCCAAAATGATGATGGAAGTTTTACTCTACTTTTTCATAGATCTGCATACAGGTGACATTGTTCATGACGCATTCCACCACCAATTTCCCATCTTCCAACTTTCTTGTTATTGTGCTTTCCTTCCCATCCCATTCCTGATGTTGAACCAATGCGCCGTCTGTGAAGTTGCAGACAGTCTGAGTTTTTCTGCCATCAGCTGTAGTTTCTTCAAACTTCTCTCCCAGATTACACGAGTATTTATTTTGTTCCTAAAAGTTTGTACCTCTTAATTCCCTTCACGTATTTCACCTGGCTCCTCAACCACTCCCTCTTTGGTAGCCAACAGTTTGTTTTACGTACCTACGAGTCTGTTTCTGTTTTATTTTGATGATTTGTTTTGCTTTGTTAGAGTCAACGTATATGTAAAATCACACAGTATTTGTCTATTACCGTCTAATTTATTTCACTTAGCTTGATACCCTCCAGGTCCAGATGTGTTGTCACAAATGGAGAGATTTCATTCAGTTTTATGGGTAGTATTCCATTGTGTAATGTTCTGTCTTCATATATGTCACATGTTCTTTATTTATTCATCAGTCAATATGATATGTAAGCTGTATTCAGACCCTGGCTACTGTAAATAATTCTGCAGTGAACATAGGGAAGCAAATATCTATTCAAATTGGTGCTTTTTTTGGATAAATACCTAGAAATGAAATTTATGGATCATATGGTAATTATATTTTTATTTTTTTGAAGAAACTCCATTCTGTTTTTTTATACCTTGCACCAATTTACATTTCCACCATCAGTGTACTAGGATTCCCTTTTTTCCACATCCTTGCCAACATGGCTATTTTTTTTTTTGTTTTTCTTAATAATGACCAGACCATGGGATCCCTGGGTGGCGCAGCGGTTTGGCGCCTGCCTTTGGCCCAGGGCACGATCCTGGAGACCCGGGATTGAATCCCACGTCGGGCTCCCGGTGCATGGAGCCTGCTTCTCCCTCTGCCTGTGTCTCTGCCCCTCTCTCTCTCTCTCTCTGTGACTATCATAAATAAATAAAAAAAAAATTAAAAAAAAAAATAATAATGACCAGACCGACTGGTGTGAGGTGATATCTCATGGTTTGGATTTGCATTTCACTGTTGAGAGATGATGTTGAGTATCCTTTCAAGTGACTGTTAGCCATCTGTATGTGTTCTTAGAAGAATGTCTATTCCAGTGTTCTGCTTATGTTTTTGATTTTTTAAAATATTAAGGTATATAAGTTCTTTTTGTATTCTGGATATTAATCCCTTAGATATATGATGTGAAAATACATCATGCATTGTACTATTCAGTAGATTGCCTTTTTGTTTTGTTGATGATTTTCTTCAGCCTTTTTGGTTTGATATGATCCTGTTTGTTTATTTTAGCTTTTGTTACCCTTGCCTGTGAAAACTAGCTTCAAAAAAATTTGCTAAGACCAAGATGAAGGAACTTACTGCCTATGTTTATTCTAAGAATTTTCGTGTAGTTTTCAAGTCTTATATTTAAATTTTTAATCCATTTGAATTTATCTTAATATATAATGTAAGACAGTGATCCAGTTTCATTCTTTTGCATGTAGCAGTTGAGTTTTCCCAACACCATTAATTGAAGAGACTGTGTTTTTTCTCATTTAGTATTCTTGCCTCCTTTGTCATATATATGTGTGTGTGTGTGTGTGTGTGTGTATATATATATATATATATATATATGGGTTTATTTCTGGGCTCTTTATTCTGTTGTTCTTTGTGTCTTTTTTTCATGCCAGCAGTATCCAGTTTTGATTACTACAGCTTTGTACTATAATTTAAAACTAGGCAATGTGATATTCCCAGCTTCATTTTTTCTCAATTGCTTTGGCTATTTGCAGTCGTTTGTAGTACAATGCAAATTTTATGAAGCTTTGTTCTAAATATATGAAAAAATGTAATCAATATTTTGATGGGGATTGCATTTAACCTCTAGATTGTATTGGGTAGTATGGAAAATTTATTAATTACATTATTAACTCTTCCAACCTCTGAGCACAGTGCATCTTTCCATTTTGTGTATGTGTTATCTTCAATTCTTTTCATCAGTGTGTTATACTTTTCAGTGTACTGGTCTTTGGTTGGTTAAATTTATTTTTAGGTATTTTATTCTCTTTGATATAATTTTACATGTAATTTTTCATTCTGATAGTTCATTATCAATGTAGAGAAACTGAACCAACTTCTATATGCTAATTTTGTATCCTACTTCTTGACTGAATTCATGAATTAGTTTTAATGGTCTCTTCCTGGAGTCTTTAGGGATTTGTATATATATTATCTGGTCACCTGTGAATAGTGATAGTTTTACTTCTTCCTTTCCATTTTGTTTGTTTTTTTCTTTAATTGTTGTGTGTATGACTTCAAATACTATATCAAATAAAAGTGGTGAGAAGGGGCATCCTTGTCTAATTCCAGATCTTTGATGAAAAGCTTTCACATTTTCGCAATTGACAATAATACTAGCTATGGTTTTGCCATATAAGGTCTTTTTCTGTTGAGGTACATTTCTTTTGTACCCACTGTGTGGAGAGTTTTTATCATAAATGGATGGTGAATTTTGCTAAATGCTTTTTATTTATCTTTTCAAATGATCAGATAATTTTGATCCTTTGTTATATTAATGTGAGTATCACATTGATTGATTGGCAGACATGGTACCATACTTGAATCCCTGGAATGATCCTATTTAATTGTGCTGTATGCACTCTTTAATGTATATTTTAATTCAGTTTGCTAATGTTGTTTTGAAGACTTTTGCACCTTTGTTCATCAGGAATATGGGCCTATAATTGTGTGCGTGTGTGTGTGTGAGGGTGGTATCTGTCTGGTTTTGTATCCAGGTTATGCTGGCTTTGTATAATAAGTTTGGAAGCATTCCTTCCTCTTCATTTTCTAAAAAACAATCTGAGAAAGCCAGGTACCAAATGTTTGATAGATTTCACCTGTCAAGCCATTCTGTCCTAGACTTTTGTTTTCCTAGAGTTTTAAAGTGGTTGGTTCAGTTTTATTACTCATAATCAGTTTGTTCAGATTTTCTATTTATTTGTGATTTTGCATTGGATATTGAACATTTCTAGAATTTATACATTTCTTCTTAGGTTTTCCAACTTGTTGGTGTGTGACAGTTTGTAGTAATCTCTTATGATCCTTTTATATTTGTTGAGTCAATTGTAACATCACCTTCATTTCTCATTTTATTTATTTGGGTCCTCTACTTTTTTTCCTTAATGAATCTGACTGTAGGTTATTAATTTTTTTTTATCTTTTCCAAGAACCAGCTCTTAGTTTCTTTGATCTTTCCTTTTTTTTTTAAGTTCCTATTTTGTTTATTTTAACTTTGATGTATAGTACTTTTCTTCTACTAACTTTCAGCTTTGTTCTTTTTCTAGTGCCTTTAGATAAAAGGTTACACAGTTTATTTGGGATTTTCCTTATTTTTATTTGTTTATTTTTTCTTATTTCTTAAGGTAGGCAATCAATTTCCCTTTTAGAACTGCTTTTGCTATATTGCACAAATTCAGAAAGTTCTGTTTATGTTGTCATTTGTCTCAACTTATTTTTTTAACTTCCTCTTTGAATTCTTCATTGGCTCATTGGTTGTTCAGTCAGATATTATTTGTTTTCATGTGTTTGTGGGTTTTTTCCCCCAGTTTTCTTCTTGTACTTGATTGCTAGTTTTATATTGTTGTGGTTGGAAAAGATGCTTGATATTATTTCAGTTCTTTTTAAATTTATTGAGATATGTTTTACGGCCTAACATATGTTATGTTCTAGAGAACATTCCATGTGCACTTAAAAAGTATGTATTTTGAAGTTTTGGGATGAAAGGTTCTGTTGTTAAGTCCATGTAATCTAATGATCATTTAAGGCCAGTGTTTCCATATTTATTTTCTGTCTGGATGATATAAACAGTGTCCTAAAATCCCCTATTATTATTATATTACTGTCAGTTTCTCCCTTTATATCTATTAAATATATTTAGTGTGCTATATTTAGGTGCTTTTATGTTGGGTGCATAAATGTTTACAAATTTAATATTCTCTTCTTGGACTGATGCCTTTATCATAGTGCGATGTCCTTCTTTGTCTTTTGTTACAGCCTTTGTTTAAAGGATATATATATATATATATATATATATATATATTTATTATTTTTTTTTTTTTTTTTCTGAGAGTAGTATTGCTACTCCAGCTCCCTCATCCCTATTTACATGGGGTATCATTCTAACTTTCACTTTGGATCTGTGTATCTCTTTATATCTGAAGTGAATTTCTTGTAAGTAGTATACAGATGGGTCTTGTTTTGTTTTGTTTTTAATTTATTCAGCCATTCTATGTCTTTTGATTGAAGCATTTAGTCATTTGCATTATAAGTATTTATTGACAGGTATGTATTTATTGCCATTTTGTTAATTGTTTTCTAGTTGTTTCTTATAGCTTTTTTCCTTATTCTCTTGCTCACTTCTCTTATGGTTTGTGTTTTTCTTCACTGTTGCCTTGGTATTACTTTCTCTTTATTTTTTGTGTATCATAGGTTTTTGGTTTGCAGTTACCGTGAGGTTTGACATACCGTGAGGTATGTCAATATATATGAGTTTAGTTTCTTTTAAGCCACTAGTTGCTTAAATTCAAATGCATTCAAAAGCACTACATTTTTATTGTTCCTCCATATTTGATGTTTTTATGTCCTATTTTTTTAAATATTTTATTTATTTATTCATGAGAGATAGAGAGAGAAAGAGAGAGAGAGAGAGAGAGAGAGAGAGAGAGAGAGAGAGAAGCAGAGACACAGGCAGAGGGAGAAGCAGGCTCCATGCAGGAAGCCCGATGTGGGACTCGATCCCGGGATTCCAGGATCACGCCCTGAGCAGAAGGCAGATGTCCAACCACTAAGCCACCCAGGCATCCCTTTTATGTCCTATTTTAAGTCTTTTAAGTTTCTGTATCACTTTACTACTTATTGTAGTTACACTTGATTTTACTATATTTTTTAATCCTCATACTAACTTTTTAAATGACTGACTCACTGCCTTTATTATATATTTGACTTTGCCAATGAGATTTTTTTTCTTTCCTATATCTTATTTATGGTTATAGTCTGTTCTTTTCCACTTAATGAATACACTTTTACATTTCTTGTAAAGCCAGTTTAATGGTGAAGTCTTTTTAGTTTTTTGCTTTTCTGAGAAACTCATTATCTTCAATTCAATTCTAAATGATAATCTTGCAGGTAGACTATTTCTGTTTGTAAAATTTTCCCTTTCAGCATTTTAAATATATCCTGCCACTCCTTTTGGTCTGCAAAGTTTCTGCTGAAAAAATCAGCAGATAATTTAATGGAGTTTTCTCTGTATGTGACTATTTGTTTTTCTCTTGCTAACATTGTATATTTATCTTAAACTTTTACCATTTTAATTATGATATGCATTGGTGTAGGTCTCTTTGGGTTCATCTAGTTTGAGATTCTATGTTTCCTTTACCTAGATATCTGTTTCCTACTCCAATTTAGGGAATTTTTCAGCTATTATTCTTTCAAATAATGGTTTCTGCACTTTTTCTCTCTATTCTCCTTCTGAGTCTCTATAATGCAAATTTTGGTATGCTTGATGTTCTCAGAGGTTCCTTACACAAGTACCCTCTTCCTTCTCTTTATTTTTTTAAAGATTCTTTTGTTTTTGTCTTTTTCTGATTCTGAAGTGATTGGCGATTTCCACTATTCTGTCTTCCAGATCACTCATCCATTCTTTTGTATCTTCTAATCTATTATTTTCCCTCTAGTGTATTTTTTTTTTAATTTCTGTTACTGTACTTATCTCTGATTGGTTCTTTCTTATATTTTTGACACTTGAAGTTTTCACTGTATTTCCCCATTTTTCTTCTGAGTTTGGTTAGCATATTTGTGACTATTACTTTGTACTCTTTATCTGGTAAATTACTTATCTCTTTTATTAGTGTTTTCATTTTCGGTTTTGTTTTTTCTAGTGTTTTATCTTGTCTTTCATCTGAAATATTCCTTTGTCTCCTTATTTTGTTTGACTTTGTTTTTCTTTCTATGAATTAGGTAGAACAACTACCTCTTCTAGTTTTCAAGAAGTTGTCTTATGTAGAAGTGTCCCACATGTAGACTATGTATGCCTGGATACTTTAGCATGCTAGGAATTGCTGGATTGGATATGGGATGGGAAGATCCCAAAGCAATTGTGCTGGGACTGCCCTGGCTAGGTGACTAGAGATGGAACAAGCATGGGCCAGAGTGTCCCATGTAATGCTGCACTGGGGCTGCCTTTACAGGATGTCTAGAACTGGAATGGGTATAGCCAAGGGAGATCCTCTCAGTGATATCCCTTCATATTAGGGTCATCATACTAAAAATGGGGTTCTCATTGTTACATTGTTTCTGTTTCTCCTGCTCTCTTCTTTATGTGGTCCTTCTATCATTAATTGTGCAAAAGCTGTTTAATCAGTCCTCAGTTCTTCTTCAGGAAGAATTGCTTTGTGGGTAGGTGTAGATTTGGTGTATCTGTAGGGGGAGATAAGTTCAGGGTCTTCCTATTTCACCAAATTTGACCTATATTATTTTAATTATTCAGAATAAATAATGTCTTGATTTTACAAGAGATGTTCAACAGTAGTTAAAATTTGGGCATTTATTACAGAACTAAAAAAAAAAAAGTCAACACTTTATTCATTAAAGTGCCTAGCAAGCTCTAGAATAATAGTTGGCAAGGAAGGAAAGTTCAGATGACATTTATTTTGGGAAACCTGTGGTAAACACTGCCTGGATAGTAATTCTTTTTTCTTTCCCCTTTTTTGTCTACTTTAAACATTTCCTCTCTTGAACTTAGATATGAGTATTTTAGGCAGGGTTATAATCTGCAGAGAGAAGAAGTAAATATGAAGAGAGAAGCAGAAGTGAAAGACCAAAGGGCCTTACACAGACTGATGGCTTCTCAAGTTTGGCTGCTTTCTTGATACTCTTCCTTCCTTTTACCAAATTCCACAATTTCATTTACTTCAATATTTGTAGGCTTGTGTTCCTTTCACCTTAATCAAACATTAATAAGATATAATTTTCCTTCCCAAAATTATCAAGCTACATTTTGTGTTTACTTTTGGTAAAATACATGTCATTATTAGAGTATCATGCAAAATCACTTGATGTTTAATTCTACATCTTTTTTGTATTTTATTGATTTGCTTACTTAAGAATGCCAGTAGAAAATAGTGTGTGTAGATTATAAAGGGTAGAGATTTCAGAAATCATAAGTGAAAACTGATGGGGCAGTATTTTTCAGTAGAAATTGAATTTTGAAAGCTCGGATTGCTTTTAATTGTTTAAAGAAGCAGAAACCATTGGGCAGAAACAACCAGAGTTGCTGCCAATTCAACAGGCTGGCTATTTCTCATTTTACCCAACTCACTTAGAATACCCAAGAAGTGTTCTCACACGTCTCTATATTAATTTTTCTTTGTATGGTGAAAAAGCCAAATCTCTTAGATGTAAGAGTGAATACTAATCAAGTATGCCAAAAATAGCACCCTCATCTGTCACCGCTGCTAAGATTTCCCAAATAAGCCCAGAAGTCATAGTTTAGAAAATATATTAGTAACCCAAATACAAACTCATTAGTGTGGAGAGTGTAAAACAAACTCCAATCCAATCCAGACAGTCATTAAAATATGAATTATTTTGGAAGAGAGTATTGTACAGTTTTGTTATTGCTGTTGCTGTTGTTTTAATTTGGGGGTGGGAGCAGTTCTAAACATCCCAATAATCAGAAGAAAGAGAAAATGGTATATAAAATACCTACTAGTGACTGGGAAAAATATGAAAAGTGTTCAGATCCACAACCTGTTGGGAAAGTGTTATATCAGTGTTTCTGTCTTATCAAATATTGAAGAACAGAAAGAGGAATTGACTCTGGAGAGAGCTAAAGCATCTCAGGATCAAAGCTGAGCCTATAAAGCCTATGGTAGAATGGACTCTGCATTGGGTTTTAAAAGACATTGTAATGGGGTGCCTCTATGGCTCAGTTGGCTAACTCAATTGATTTCAGCTTAGGTCTTGATCTCAGGGTCATGAGTTCAAGCCCCACGTTGGGCTCCACACTGGGCATGGAGCCTACTTAAAAAAAAAAGACATTGTATTACATGTAATGTTGTGATTAATCAAAGGGAAAGTTTGGTCTTAGGAGATGAATAATAACATTGATTCTCTGAAACTGCAAATGCATTGCATACAGTCTTATTGAAGTAATCATCACAATTCTGTCAGAAAGCTATAAAGGAAATGAATTCAACCAATAAGCTACTTAATTTATTTACACATACTAAAGTAAAAAAACACTTCAATGATTATCAAATGAAAAAGAAATAGATACAAAATGGTTGTGTCATTATGACTCTAACATGTCAAAAAGCAATGCACTGAAAAAATGAAGATGATAATAGTATTATTAGAGTGATAGCATCCTGAGGTTTGTGTGTGTGTATGTGTGTGTGTGTGGGGGGGGGGTTACTGTTATAAAACTTTTGAAATATCTATATGATCACTAATAGTGAAATTATATTTTTAAATTTTAAAAGTTTAAAAAACACTTGAATATTGTTTTTATTCACCTTATTCCTTCCTTCTATACTTACTTTTGTGTACCATTAGTGAAATAATAATACATTTTATATCTTTTATATTGAGGGGGATGTAGGAATGATAGCAATAAATGTTTCTTTCAGCCACTTATTTTAAAGTAAAGAAAAATTTGCAAATGGTAATGATTTTTGGTCTCAGTTAATTTCATAGACAACCAACCAAACAAATTTTAAAAACTTCTTGAAAATAATTTGTATATTAAATAAACTATGTATATGTTAGTATACACACATATATATGAAACATTTATATGTTATAAAACATATTTGTTGACAAGTGCTGGAGAATATTGCTACATTTTTATGATATTACAGTAACAGTAGGAATATTTTTGAGTATTTATTTAATCAAGGCAGCATTTTTGCCATGAACTTTGAAATCCGACAGAATGATCATTAATAATTGTAAGCAACATCTCCTTACATTCTTATCAAACATGTAATTGTCATTTTGCCTTGTTCTTCTAGTTTCGCCTTTTATCGATTCATTCATTAAAATGATCTTTTATGACTTGCTTTCTAATCATTATTGTAGCATATTGTCATTTTTAAATTATTTAAATATGGACTTATTACATACTTTAATCAAATTTTCACATAAATATGATATTTATATTCTTAAAGTGAAAATCTAATCAGATCACTTTTTTTTTAAGTTTATAATGCCTAAGTTGCTGACCTGGGTTAGAGTAAATGATTGTAGAATAAAAATTTATGCAGTAACAAAGTTTCTTTGTATGAAATCTAATAAGAAAATAAAATATTGGAAATGTTCTATAAAAACCAGATTATCTCCATTTCTACTGTCATTGTTGATCCCCTAAAAAATACAACCCCCAAATAATTCACTAACTAAAAATATATATAAATGGAGAAACAAAAACAAAATAATGTGAATGTACTTGCCCCTCTAAATGAAATGTGCCAGTGATGATTGAAAGAAAAAGCAGCAGGTGAAAAAAATCACATTCCAGCTTTTTTTTGATAGTCTCAGGTTATTGTTTCCAAACAGAAATTTCATCAAGCATTCAGGTAGATCTATTCTTTCTTTGTCATTGCAAAGAAGCTTTGCTGGTATATTTTTATGAGACAAGGATAAAGATATAGGCCCAAACAGAGACTTGATTATTCCATATACTTCAGAATACTCAAATTGAATGGCATTTTTCTAAAAATCTATATTTCACATAGAAGTAATTTTCATGCTTATTTTATTTGAAAAAAATAGCACTGCAATTTCTTATTCCTGTAATTTTCAAAGCAAATCAAGTTCATTGAAACCTACTGCAAGGTTATCTCAAGGGCTAATGATATAGAAATGTACAGTGAATAAAATACTGAAAAGTTCATATAATATTTTGTTACGTTCATGACAGGTCTGGCTTTATACTCACTCTTGGCTTGTGGAATACTCACAGCAACACTTATGGTCAAACATAGTATTAATATGAGATCAATGCTGTGCTAATTGGAATTAAAAAGATGAGTTTTTTTTAAGTTCTTCATATCACTAAAAATCATAAAGGAATACAATACATAAAACATGTATTCCAATTATTTTTAATTTCACTTATTCAGGGATGCCTGGGTGGCTCAGCAGTTAAACATCTGCCTTTGGCCCAGGGCATGATCCTGGAGTCCCAAGATTGAGTCCCATATCAGGCTCCCTGCATAAAGCCTGCTTCTCCCTCCGCCTGTGACTCTGCCTCTCTCTCTCTCTCTCTCTCTCTCTCTCTCTCTCTCTGTCTCTCATGAATAAATAAATAAAATCTTAAAAAAAAAACTTCACTTATTCAGATTGCCTTTCAGAGTTGAATGGATATAGCAATGAAGATTCAGAAAGTCTAGTCTTTTAGAGTCATAAGTCTGAAAGATTAAAACTGCTCAAAAGCTAGGTGTCACTGAAGTAGGTATTTAATAAGATGGAAGCTTATAATGGATAATTCCTTCAAACTTAGAGTCTGCTGCTGCGTAAACTTTAATGTATCATCAACCTAATCTGACATCAATTGTACCACCACTGTTCTGTAGATATTATGTCTTTTGATTAGAACCATATGTTTTTTTTTTAATTCTAAAATAAAATCAATATGTTTGAGCCACTAATACTGAGACATCATGAAAAGTCAGTGTAAATACCTTTTATTTTACCTAGTGTCCTTTTCTTAAAGTTTGAAAAGCACTTTTACATTTATAACTAAAATATGTGTGTATTTTAACATAAGCATTATTTTATAGACAGTGAAAAGGATAACCAAAATAATGAGGGCAGTAGCAGATTAAATATAAGTTAGAGATAGATTATCAGTGTTGGTTTGAAAACATGGATTGTTCCACGAGGTAAGAATCTGCAAATTTTGAAAAAAAAATTAATCTACTATAAGCTTTTTAATTTTAAATTTAATATTAACATAATGAATTCTAAATACCTATACAAAGATAGCAGTTTTGAGGTTTTGTTATTACATCTGACATTACCAAGCCTGATGTTTTATTTAAATAGCTATTTATATATCTAAGAATATTTTGACTGTAGAAACAAAGATGAGTAACCTCTCACTGGAAAGAATAGGCTAGAATATTTTGGGAAGTGATGGTGCTAGTGGTGGTGGTGGCTATTTTGCATTTTATGAAGTTAGACATTCATAAAAATCTTGATTCAGCAGCCTATATATTACCACTTCTTCCAATGGCTGTTGTTTCAGCCCTGACCTACTGTGGAAGATGGTTACTATTGTTGCTAGTTAACTGCTCTATCCATCTGTGCATCAACTGTAGAAGATATCTGCCCCAAACAGAAATCACTAGCTGTTACCTGGTGAGAGGGCAATTATAAACAGCTGCTTTCCAGATAGGTATAGCATTGTCATGTGCATCAGTCAGTGCCAATACATGTGCATAGTGCAGTACCACAGAGTCACTTGTCTGGCATGAGGTAGGGATTAGGAAGAGGAGTCATTAGGCTAAAAATGAATAGGACAGTAAAAATAAAACATCCCTCTGCTCCTCTTAACCTTTTGCCATGCTGTGTTTTCTCTTCCAATTTCCCCCTTTTTCCCCTTTATTAAAATAAAATTGTCTAGAATATGATGGATAATATCATTGTCATCTACCAACTTTTTTGCCATAACAAATTTAAGCAATTATCAAGGAAATCACCCCTTCTCTTCTTTTTTAATATCTTTAACATCAAGTCTTGTAGGTAAGGAGTCAATGGAACACTTCCAACTTAATTCTTCATAGTTCTTTTGTGCGCTCAGAAATCTCACAAATGTTAGAAATTGGTTTGGTATACTGAGAAGCAGAGAGTTTTTCAAACATGAAACACAGCAATAAAAAAAGTAAGGAGAGCCAATAAATGAAGGTAATATCACTACCAACAAGTATATAAGCAGGAATTCCATGTCTGATTTGATGAGAAAGGATATATATACACAAATGAGTGTGCACTTAAAAGTTATAGATAAAAGATGACCCAAAACTGAGAATAAATTTACATGCAGGTATAAAATATTTTGTGGAACTCCATTTCATATTATTTAAAAAATGACAAAAAATGTCTGCACCCAAAAAGCTTATAATTTCTCAGTTTCCTAAAATCCATTACTCGTTTAAGCTAAAATCCATAGTAGATGTGAAGACAGGAAGATAGTCAATAAAACGTTCTCAGAAATAAAATTATAGTGCAGGTCTATTGACTTATAATTTTGGTTTGTAGTTGTCTTGTATTTCCCTTTACGTTCCCTCTTATAGTAAAATATTTCTGAAGTTTAACTATTTTCCAAACCCATTCTAAGGTTATGTACTATGATAAACATTCATGAATGGGAAAGTAATTATAATAATAGGAGATAACATTAAATTAGTAGTTCGTGTCCATTAACTCATTGATCTCGTCATAACCATATATAACACATATGATTATGTTGACTTCATAGATGAAAAATCACAGTGAATCAGAATCATAGTAAGATAAAGTCACTTTTCAGAATTAATTCATTCATTTGAAAATCTTACTTACCATCCTACTGTATGCCATGTTTTATTTTAAGCACTTTTAAATATGGTTGTAAGCAAAACAAAATCCCTGTCTTTGGAAATTTTATGTTCTGGTGATATGATGTCTATCCTTAACAACCAAGATATAAACTTAAAGATTAAATAGATTACTCTCAATTGGGGAAAACTCAAGAAGTCTTCAGAGAAGGGAGTAATATTCTATGTGGACCTTAAAAAGTGGAAATTATAAATGCAGAGATAAGAAAAGAGCCTAACTGGGAGGGAGAATATCAGAAACAATCATATAGAAGGTATAATAGTTCATAGGCCCTATTCTAGGCAAAGATCACTTAATCCTTAACATACAATTACAAGATTATAATAGTAAGATATATTTGTTGCATATTATAATTAGCCCTTTAAAGTAGATTAATTATTACTTCCAAAAGATCTTTATGGATGAGCCAAAAAAACCCCACAAAAAATAAAACCTCATTTTTAATAAGCAAATATTAAAGAGGTAAATGTTTAAAGTCAATCCCTTTAAACACTTTTTTTCTCTAGAGGGGGGTGTCAAGGGAGGAGCAGAAGAAGAGAAAGATAGAATCTTAAACAGGCTCCATGCCCAGCATACTTGGCTCCATCTCACAACCCTGAGGTCATGCCCTGAGGTGAAATCAAGAGTCCATCACTTAACTAACTGAACCACCCAGGTACCCCTCCTTTTAAACATTTTAAAATAAATTCCAATAGTGATATGAGCAAAATGATAGGAAAGGAAATTCTAGCAATTTCACTTAATCCGCATCAGCCTGTCTCCTAAACCAGCACAGGTGAGTGGTGGGAGCAAACACCCTGGCTCACAATTTCTTCCTCAAAGAAAGAGTATGCATCCAGCAGTAGAGCTTTTAAAGTGTTTCCTAAGTGACTGATTTTTTGTCTTTCCTCATTCAGACTGCTGATAAAACTGGCATAATTTGGATGCTTGAGGGTGTTGAGAACAAAGAAGAGTTTGGGTTGGCTTTCTGTAGGTGGCACAAACTGGGCAAGATCAGGAGAAAGAGCACAACGAAAGACTTCTCCTTCAGGAGAGGGAGAGGAATGGAGCATGCACCCAGTGCTCTTATTTCTGAGAAGGCTTGCCCACATGACCAGTATCTGTCTTGTCTGATTTGGGATGCTGACAGGGATCTGGCATATTTTGGATGTCTGGTGGCCACTGAAAACAAGGAGGGGAGGGTGGCTTGCTGCTGGGGAACCAGAGCACTTGCAGATTTACACACAAGCTTTAGAAGGAATAGATTATGAGCTCCTGAAAAAAGAAACCAGAAACCTCTCCAATAGAGAAATTGCAGTCATAGGTGAAGTCATAAGCTCCCTCCAACCAATAAATGTTTCAGAGGCCCCAGTATCTCTAGTGGGACTGATTAGTGAGTTATTTCCCTGTATAAATGCAGTCTGTAAAGAATGGGAATGGTGGCTATTTTTTCAAAGATGCAGATCCCAATGACTTACAAAACACACGAGGAAACATGACTCAATCAAAGGAAGAAAATAAGTCTCTGGAAAACTGCCCTAAGGAACAGAAGTATAAGAACACCTGACTGTTCAAAATAATCATCATAAAGATGCACAATGAGATCAAGAATTCAGTACATTAAAATGTATAAAATGCATAAAATGAGAATATCAAATAAATAAAAAAAATTAAAAGAACCAAAGAAATTTTGGAACAGAGTACAATAATTACACACACACACACACACCGTTTCAACAGCAGAATTCTCACTCAGGAGAAAGACTCCGTGAACATGAAGAAAATTCTTTTGAAATTCCCCCCAGTCATCAGAACAACTAGAAAGGCCGAAGATTGCCCAAGTGTCTAAGCAGACCAATAAATGCATTCGGGGAGTTTCAGAAGGAAAAGGAGAGTAAGTGGTAGGAAGTTTATTTGAAATATAATAGCTAAACATTTCCAAAATCTGGAGACAGAAATAGACATCTAGATCCACAACATGAGCTGTACTCCAATAAGTTGAACCCAAAGAAATCCACACCAAAACACATTATAATCAATTTGGCAAGTTGAAAACAATGAGAGACTTTTTAAAATAGCAAGAGAGAAGTAACTTTTCACTTATAAGGGGACCCCCATAAGACTATCGATGGATTTCTCAGCAGAAACCTGGCAGGCTGGAAGAGAAGAGGGAGGAAGAAAGGGGAGGGGGGAGGCGAGGGGAAGGGACCATATATCCAACAAAACTATCCTTTAAAAATGAAGGAGAAGGGACACCCAGGTTGCTCAATCAGTTAAGTGATCAACTCTTGACTTTCGCTCAGGTCATGAGATCAAACCCTGTGTTGGGCTCTACACTGGTTGCGAAGCCTGATTAAGATTCTCTCTCTCTCTTCTTCCCTCTGTTTCTGCCTCTCCCCTGCCACATGCTCTCTCTCTCTCTTAAAAAAAATGGATAAATAAAGAATTTTCCTGATAAACAAAAGCTGATGGAATTCATTACCATTAGACCTGCCTTATGAGAAATGACAGAAAGTCCTTAAAGTTGAAGCAAAGGGGCACTAAGCAGCAACATGAAAGCAAATGCAAGTAAAAAGTTTACTGATCAGAGCACACAACTTTATGAAGTAATTTTTGACAGAACAGAAAGGAGAAACAGGCAACAACATGATAGTAGTAGATGTCAATACCTCACTTCCAATAATGGATAGATCATTGAGACAGAAGATCAGTAAGGACTTGAACAATACAATACACAAAATGGACTTAATAGACATATTTAGAACATTCTACCCAACAGCAGCAAAATACATATTCTTCTCAAGTGCATACAACAGTGCTTCAGGATAGATTGTACATTAGGTCACAACATATATCTTAATATCTTTAAGATTGAAATCATACCAGGTATATTTTCTGATCACACGGAATAAATCTATAAATTAATGGAAGAAGGAAAACTGAAAAATACACATGTATATTGAAGTTAAACAACACATTCTTTTTTTCTTTCTTTTTAGGTAGGGAACTCAAACAATTTTTTAGCATGGGCCTTGAACCCACAACCCTGACATCAACGCCTAATCTGAAATCAAGAGTTAGACACCCAAGTGCCCCTAAACAACATACTCTTGAATAAAGAGTTAGCCAAAGAAGACACCCCAAGAAAAACCAGAAAATATCTTGAGATTAAAAAATATATATAAAAGCAAAATATATCAAAATATATATGATGCATCAAAAACAGTATGAAGAGAGAAGTTTAAAGTAAATGCTTACATTGAGAAAAAGAGAAGAAAAACTTCAAATAACCTAACTTTGTACCTCAAAGAACTAGAAATAGAAGGACAAACTAATCCCAAAGTAGCAGAAGGAAGGAAATAATTAAAAGCAGAGCAGAAATAAATAAAATGGATAATAGAAAAGCAGAACAAAAAATAGCAAAACTAAGAGTTCATTTTTTGAGGTCAAAAAAATTGATAAACTCTAGCTAGATTAAGTCAAAGACTCAAACATTACAACTTACGCCACACAAATTAAAAAAGCTTCCAAGACTACATCATAGGAAATAGCAAATTGGAACATACCTAAAACTCGTAACTCATAGGCTATAACATAGATAAACCTTGAATACATTCTGCTAAATGAGATAAGCCAATCACAGAAGGACAAATACTGCATGATTCCACTTATATGAGATCTCTCTAAGGCAGTCAAACTTTTAGAAACAAAGTAGAAATGTGATTGCCTGGGGGTAAGGAGAGTGTGACAGTGGAGAGTTGCTGTGCAATGAGTATAGAGTTTGAGTCACGCAGGTGAAAAAGTTTTAGAGATTTACCGCACAACATTGTGCTTATACCCAACAACACTGTACTAGACACTTAAAAGTTTGTTAATAGAGTTGATTTCCTGTTATGTGTTTTTCAACACACACACAAAGTAAATCAACTTCACAATTTTCTGATATTGTTATATATACCTGCATAAGAATTTTTTAACATGCAAATTAAATTAAATTCCTTTACATTTAATACAACTTCAAAGCAAAGTTAGGAAGTAGTATATTAACCAAACTTTAGTTGAGAATGAAAATAATGAATAGGTGAATTTATTTTTGACCAAAATACTAGTGTTACTCTTTATAAAGGGAATTAGAAAGTTAGACCAAACTCTGCTAGTTATTATATCATGGCTTTCTGACTTCTTCCCCAGTGGAAACTTTTCATATTCATGCTTTACAGAGAATCCCATTTCAGGAAAAAAAAAAAAAAGGTTTTAGGTTTTAGTGTTCTTGTCCTTGAAGGACAGGCTGAGGAAAGGGTCAAGGCTATATGTAAAAATTCTTTTCTTCTTTACCTGCCCCAAAGACTCCTGAGAGCACTGTTTAAAAAAATTGCTGATAGACATGTAAGGATCGTAATGATAAGAGTAATTATCAAATATTGAGAGTTTGCTATGGGCTAAGTTTTATGCTAAGCAGTTTATATGTCTTGCCTAAATTATCACAGTAAGTGTATGAGGGAGAGACTATTTTTTTTGCCATGTTATAGATGAAAAACAGAATCATTATGTAAATAGCCAAGAGCACTTACTTCAGGAGTGCAGAGCCAAAATTGACCTTAGGCAGTTTCATGTGGTCTAGAGCCTCATTTTTACTGCTCTATTGCCTGGCAGCCAGCCTCATCTGGTAAGTGAAGCTTCACAACTGAATTTTCTGTACTGAATGATGTTTTCATTGCACGTATTGATCAGATGTATTGGAAAATGGTCAAATTTTTACTTTGTTCTTGAGCCCATGGATATTTCACTTAAAAAGCAGTGGTAGGTTATAATCATTGCTTCAGTATTAGGTCACGTTCAAAAGACAGATGGTAGTCTGGAGATTAATGTAAACTACAATTGCTATGTATTTTTAAGGAGTTTTCATCTTTCTCTGCTGCTTTTATATTTGCTAAGGTCAACAACCTCTGATTTAAGTGTTCTGAGTATTAAATATTAAGATCTGGATAGCTTTAACACCCTGAGAACTTTCTCTAGTGCATGTCCTCTTTGCAATTATACATGCTCTTGTCTTAACTCAGGCTGTTATAACAAATTACCATGGGCTGGGTGACTTAAGGGGCAAACATTTAGTTCTCACAGTTTTGAAGGCTGGAAGTCAGAGAGCAGTTTACCAGTGTTGTTGTGTTCTGGTTAAGGACTCTTCTCCTGGTTTGCATATGGGTCTTCTTTCTAGGTGCTCACAGGACATGCATACACACACACACACACACACACACACACACACACACAGAGAGAGAGAGACAGAGACAGAGACAGAGAGAAAGAGTAGAAGCAAGCTGTCCTGTGATTATTCTTTTAAAATCACTAATGCCATCCTGAGGCTGTAACCCATGATCTAATTACCTCCCAAAGGCTCTACCTCCTAATACCATCCCACTGGGGGTAGAGTTTCAACATAAGAATTTTGGGGTGAGACACAAATAAACATGGATTCCATGTAGCTATTTTCTGAAGTAAGAAAAAGGAAGTGATGGAGAGGAGAGAATTCCTGACAAGTAATGTTTAAAATGAAAGCAGAGCTGAAATGCCTGTGTGGCAAGCTTCATCTGCAACTATTTGGTCTCCTATGAAGCTTATTCATGAATTGGTGCATTTCTGAGACTTCAGAAGAAAGGCAAGGACTGAACTTCCCTGAGCAAATAGAGTGAGCCATATGAGAAGAAATAAAATAAAACTAAACTTTGTTTTAAAATAATGTTCAAAATACTCCATTATGCTCTGGGAAATAATGAACTGTTATTAATACCATCATTATAGATTTTTGAAAAGTATATTTCATTTAGGGCTATCAGAGCATAATAGTGTATGTATTTAGGATGACCATTATTACCTCTTAATGTAGGTTTTTAGATTAGCTATTCTCTTGAAGGAATATGAATAATACAGCAATCTAGTTTTATGAGAAATCAGGTGCAACGTGGGAGAAATCAAATGAATGGTGTATGTTAGGAATAAGTCTAGATGGGGTGGGGAGGTACATGGCCAAGATCGGTTGTGAGAAAGAATATCATCATAAGGGAATATACTTCACTTACACTAGATTTGTAAAAGAACAAATTTATTTAAGGCTCAGCTGTGTGCATACTCACTGATTCAAGTGCTGTGTAGATCATTTAGGATTCTTTGGTTGCAAACCATGGAAACGAGTTTTGGTTCTAAACGATAATACTTGGAGGATGATCTATCAGATGAAAATTCAGGAAAGTTGAACATTAAGGGTTGTAACACAAAGAGCATAGAAACCACAGTAGTTGTGGGCATCTGGAATGCAGAAAATTTTTACTCATTTCTTCTCCTTTAGTTTCTGCTCAAGAATTTAAAACTCCTGAGGAGGGAACTTTATTTATTTGGCTTGGATAACATGTCTGCACCACCATGGCAAGGGCTGTTAGAGGAAGGAAGGTTTTTGATTTGCACTTCCCCTAAGAATGGGCACAGTGAGGATGGGGCTCTCAAATTTTGGACTTTGTTAGGAGTGGAGAGAGGATGCTAGGGAGGCCAAAAATTAAATGCTCACTTCACAATGTCTTTCACCACTGAAGTGAAGTCTTCGAATAATAGCATGAGAGCACATCACTATCCACTTCATCTTTCGTTAAGATCTCAATAAGAAAAACAGTATGGGTGAAAGTTTTTTGTTTTGATCTTGTATTAGTTTTCTATTGCTCTGTAACAAATTAAAACAAACTTCGTGGTTTAGAACATTACAAATTTATTACCTACAATCCTGTAGGTCAGGAATCTAGCACAGTCTCCCACTGCAGGTGGTGTTGAGTCTCCATTCACTTCTGGAGCTCTAGGGTAGAATCCATTTTCTTGTTTTTCCCAACATCTAGAGACCTCCCACATTGCTTGGCTAGTGGCCTCATTATTCCATCTTCAAAACTGTCAAGGTTCAGGTCTCCAACCATTATCCCATAGTCACATCTCCTGACCACACCTAGGTAAGTTTCTCAACTTTTAAGGCCTGTCCGGATTATCTTCCCATGTCAAGGTCTTTAACTTTAATCACAATTTCATAGTCCTTTTTTTCCTTATAAGGTAAGTTGTTCACCAGTTCCTGGAATTAGGATGTCTACATCTTTAGGGAGCTGCTATCCCATCTACCACAGACCCTATCTTATGATTGGAAAGGTATACATTTGGGGCATTCAGGATTTATAATCAATACCTGCATGGAGGGATCCTTGGGTGGCGCAGCGGTTTAGCGCCTGCCTTTGGACCAGGGCACGATCCTGGAGACCCGGGATTGAATCCCACGTCGGTCTCCTGGTGCATGGAGCCTGCTTCTCCCTCTGCCTGTGTCTCTGCCTATCTCTCTCTCTCTCTGTGCGTGACTATCGTAAATAAATAAATAAAAATTTAAAAAAATACCTGCATGGATTTCTTTCTCTTTGATTATTCTTTTTTATCATTTTTATATTTCCCCCTATTTTTAGAAAAACTCTAGGGCAGTGGAATGAATAACATCCTACCAGAAATATGGTGTACATGAGAAAAGTGTACGTTAAAAAATTACACAGACATATAAGATATAACTTTTCTTGATTACTCTTCTAGCTGTGTTGAGTACAATGCACACACAAGATCTTGGCAAAACCTTGCTTGCTTATGACAGTGATATAATTGAGAGAAAATATTAAACTACCCTGTATCAGTTAATTGGAGCTAAAGGGGCTCCAGGACTAGGGGCTTCTGCTTAGGAAAGTTACTTTTGTATTTATCAGGAATGATTCTTTGCATAAAATAAATTATTGCATAAGCCTGTTTGGAACCAAAGAGAAACTGCAGGTGGGAAAAGAGCTCATTTGTATGAATTCGCTTTCCTGCTGTGGAACCCCAGTGTGGAAATCTGATTAACTTAAGAAAATGACTTCAGCAGGGCTTTAAGCTATAAAGGCACTTTCAGATGAAGAGGTCAGTCTGCCCTGGAATTAAAAGTCATAATCTTGGGCTGGGTAAGGATTCTAAGTATTTAACTCTAATAGCCAAAGCTGATAGTTTTTACACTTTCTGAATAGTTGCCTGTTGTGGCAATACTGCCTGGTGTTTGCTGATTAGCAGTAGGTGATTTGGGATTGTTAATTTCGTACAAGAGAAAGTAAATTTAAAAACGACGTAATGGTTCTTTTCATATTTCAGGACAATCTGGTATGTGGTGCAGTAGTTTATAGAAAACACATTGACGACTTTGTTCTATTTATATTCTAGTTGAAAATCAACTTCTCTGCATGAAAAAATGTATTTTAAAAATTCTTATCACAGCATTCTGTTTGTGCTTTTAACGAATCAATACATTCTAGCACTCTTTTGCTCAGCTTACATTTTTTCTCTTGACATATTTAGAGTAATGTTTTGATCAGCTATGCTTTATATCCCATTATTTTTCTTGTCTCTGATAATAATCAATTTTTGACACTGGAAGTCGGAGGAAGTCAGATGAAAGCCAACTGAATTTGTTGGATCAACAGCATGAGCAGCCCCGAGTACATACACACACACTTGCGTGTGCACACATCCTATGCACATGTACTATCAGAACAGTTGCCAATGTTCAAAAGTGGCTGAAGTTTCATACTGCATCTATTCAAGCAAGTTTGACACCTGCAAATGTATCAATTTAAATTCTGTTTTCACACTAATTCTCATATATTATGATCCAATGCCATACCTGTTTCAAGGGACTGGATAGGTAAACAGTTATTTTAAGTTTTTCTTAAGAACCTTGACATTTTCTGTTTTTTTTTTTCCCTGAGAAGTGTCTCTTCACCCTTCTCAAGTTCATATGAAATATGAAGAACAAACACTGGGGATATTTACACCTGACGTTCTATTCCCAAAGTCAGAACAGATGTTACGTTTACTTCTTTGAAATTTTAGTTTACATTTACCTGTTCCATGGCTTCATTATTCTTCAGTTACATCATAGGCTAGAGATACCAAGACCTAACAAACTCTCAGTCCAAATGCCTCATTTGAACCATGAGGATTAATGTTAATCCCCTTAGTGTCTATACTATATTTTATCTTCGGTTTTTTTTTTGTCCAAAAGCTGGTGATTTATGGGAGTGTATAAAGAAGCTTGTCCTCATTGAAATGAAAGCTAAAACTATAGGCCTACAAAATTCATATAATGTAAAATTGCAGTAAAAATATCAAAAATCATTAACGTTTAAATATTCTTTAAAAGAAGGACGCTTGGTGGCTCATCAGTTTAGCACCTGCTTTGGCCCAGGGCGTGATCCTGGATTCCCTAGATCGAGTCCCTCACTGGGCTCCCTGCATGGAGCCTGCTTCTCCCTCTGCCTGTGTCTCTGCCTCTCTGTCTCATGAAAAAATTAATAAAATATTTAAAAAAATAAAAGGGAAAATATGCATAGCTAATTGAATTTTTAAAATGTATAATGAATGGACTTTTTTTAGTGCTTATAGAAAAATACCCTATTTGAAGTAACATTATCACTTCAATATACCTTAAGATAATGGAAAGCTGTTATAGGAGATAAAATTCTGAAAAGTGTTGCTAAACTGAAATGATTTATTTGAGAAATAAGGCAAAATGCTTATTATGAGGGTCATTTATGTTAAAGTTCAGGGACGCTATTCTGTTTTGGCTACATGTAATCTTACGGTAAACAAAATTACAACATAGGGCATAATTTTTAAAGTAAGATTCAATAAAATAAAGTGCTCTTGGGACACCTGGGTGGTCAGTAGTTGAGTATCTGCCTTTGGCCCAGGGCGTGATCCTGGAGTCCTGGGATCAAGTACCACATCGGGCTCCCTGCAGGGAGCCTGTTTCTCCCTCTGCCTGTGTCTCTGGATCTTTCATGAATAAATAAATAAAATCTTTTAAAAAATGCTATTGCCTGAAGTTACCCATTAGAAACATGTTATGTTGTCGAGTGTTTTTCTTTTGGATGCAGAGATATAGATATAGATAGATACAGATAGATATAGATATAGATGATATAGATAGATATAGATATAGATACATATATATGTCTATATATATATGTATCTATATCTATGATTTTACACACATACTGGTGTCTGAAGAGAGTTGCATAACTGCATAAATTGTGTTAAACTACATGTGATGTTATGTAACCTAATATTTTGTTCAATTTGTTGATATTTTCACTTTCATATAGATCTTCATCATCTTTTTATATAAGTGTGTATTATCCCCTTATAAGAGAAATTCGTGGTTTATTCAACATATTCTTTACTGATGAATATTTAGGTTGTTCTAATCTTTTGTCTTATAAATGTTACAGTGAAAATCCTTGTAAATACATTATTATATTTTTTATCCAATGGTTTCTACAGCATTATGTCCTAAAATGGAGACAGTATTAAAGAATGGTACTAAGAAGTGAACTTATCACGATGCAGTTTGAGTTAAACTACATAAGGAATTTTCTTGGATTTAGGAAGCCATGTAATTTTGTTTTGAATCTGAAATACAATGTCTGTATTATCATAGATTGGTTTTAAATGATCTATAAGTCTTGCTTATGTTTTTTTTGTTTTTCTCAGGAAGTATACATTTCACTCACTCTGGCTCTCAACTGTTTTTCAGTCTTGCTACTTTTGGATTTTCTCTAAATTCAAATTCTACAACAAACTCAGTACAAGCTGTCTAATCTCTATTCATGATATACAACCATGTCCCCTTGCTTTTTCCTACCAAACACTCTATCAAAGTTACTGCGTGGTTAAATCCTTCTTTAATTCTGCTAAAATAGCACCTTTTCAGAGATTCCATCCCTGACCATCCAATTTAGTGACTGCTTTTCTTGCTCACATAATTATTGGTTTAACTACATCATCTTCCTTTTCTTTTTGGCCTTTATTATTATCTGAAATTATGTTTTTTATTTGTTTACATTGTTAACATGTAAAATATAAGTTTCATAAGAGTTGCGTATTGTCTCTCTTTTGTACTACTATGTCCATAAATAATGGATATACATCTGTGTATTTTGTACATAGTAGATGTGCCATATTTTTTCTTGAATGAATGAATAATGTACAAGCGTGTGCTATAGGCCAGAGTTTACACTCTATAGAAGGAGAGGGAAGAGAATGGACAGTTATAGAACATCTTTTACAAAATTTATCTCATGTAAATCTCATAATAATTCTGTCATACTGGTTTATATCCTCCATTATTCCAATGAACAAGTGGATGAATGGAAAACATTATGTAAATGGACACATAGCTCTGATAAGTAACACAGCCAAGATTTAAACCCAAATATGTTTGTAGGTAAAATCCTGCATTCTTTCCACTATGTATATAGCCACCTAATTAACTAGCTAACATATTTTATTGAAATGAGTTAACGTAACTTTTATATGTGAGGGCATTTGCACTATTTTTTATTTCATATTATGAATCACTTGAATGATAGAGATCACCATATCATATAGTATTGAGGAAACTAAATCTTTGAAAGATCAGTAAGGGAAGCCTAACTTAGATCAGTCCAACCTTAAAACTCTGTATTTCACTGGATGCCATGTAGAGAAATTTGTTGTAATAGTGCTTGTTGCAATCCAGCTTCATTTATACTGCTATATGTACCTAAGAATAAAGAAAGTCAATGTCTTTGATCAAATACCTTGTCTAATGCAAATATAAGTCTCATGGAAATATATTTTAATATTAATATATTAGTGTCCTGGGGGAGAATAAATATATTTTGATATTCTATTCCTATGTAAAATGACAAAATGAAAGAGGAAAAAGGGAGCAGATGACATGAAGATTATATTAAAGAACATTGAAAGTGGAATTAAACCAATTTTCAATAGAGTAAGCCTTTAGGAGGGAATAGAACAAAATGACTAAATTTATTTTGAGAATCTATTTATCAGTAAAGAGAACTTGTGATAGATATGAAAAGCAGATTTATTTTTTTACATATTTTGTTACCTGATTGGCCATTTCTAGAGAAGATTCTCTAGTGGTGATAGTGAATATGGCCTAGCTTAGTTGATTCATGACTACTTTTTAAGATATTTCTAGAACCATGGATGTCTAAAAAATCTTAAAATGTTATTGGTCCCAAGTCCTTGCATTTCAGATTAGAAACATATGGCCCAGATAGTTTGAATGTAACCCCCTAAACTTATGCAGTTGTTAAAAATGTAAAACTGGGAATGAGGATTTCACCTGAATTCCAGGCTTTTCTTCTTTCTGTATGTTAGAATATGTGACTAGTTGATGGAAGTTGTGTTCTGCTATTACCCTGAATTTACCTTCAAAAACCTCTTAAGATATGTTTCCAAAGTGACTTTCAGCATTATATGGTATAAACTTTCTCTAGATATTAAGTGGGAACAAATTTAGTGTTTGAGTAGTTATCTATATTTTAGCTTTTCATTTTATGTTTTTGTTTGTTTTGCACCAGGATCATAGATAGAAAAATTAAGATAAACAATTTTTTCTGGTACTTCACTGGATTTGATTAAATGCATCTTAATATTTCTATGTCATTGAAAATTATTAAATTATTAAATATAATGTGACTTTTTCAATATCACAATGTATAAAATGTATTTAGAACCAAGGCTACCAACCAACCAAAATGAAATTTTCTATTTATTAATAATCCTAAAAGAATATGCTTCCCATGAGACTATCTAAAGGAACAGGTTTCATTTCAAATTATCCCTGGAAAATCTATTTTGTTGAATTTTGTGGGAAAGAAGTATTGGAGATGTGGTCCTCTTTGTAGAAGGCTTTCTTTTTCTTTTCTTTTCTTTCTTTTTTTTTTTTTTTGAAGGCTTTTAAAATGCCTAACCATGACTTAATCCTAGTCTATGGATTTCAAGTGCAAGAAACTGTACAATCACTTTCTCTGGAAAGATCCATCATCTGGTGAGTTAGTTGATGTTAAAAGCTTACAGCAGGGGCACCTGGGTGGCTTAGTTGTTTAGGTGTCTGCCTTTGGTCCTGATCCTGGGACCCTAGGATGGACTCCTGCATCAAGCTCTCTGCTCGGCAGGGGGCCAGCTACTCCCTGTCCCTCTGCTGCTCACCCTACTTGTGCTATCTCTTGCTCTGTCAAATAATAAATAAATTCTTTTAAAAAAATCAAATTAAAGCTTACAGCAAATTCAAATATGGGAACATATATTCAATACGTTATTGCATCCATTCACCAGAGGCACTTATAAGCTACTTATAAGATATATTACAGACATGATCATTAAACCTATCCATTGTGGAAAAGTGAGTTGATTTCAAGCAAATAATTTAATATGACATCCTTAACATGACAACTAATTTCTGCTACCAAAATGCTTTGGAAACTATTCATTAGCATTTTAATAAGTATCTCTAATATATCATGTGTGCATGTGTGCATTTGTGTGTATGATATCTAAATTTGGGATTGAAAAAATTAACTTTAGTTAACTACTGTATAATTTCTTACATGGAAATACAATAGTTCTTATATTCTGCCTACATGGGCTAATCATACCTTCCTTAATTATACCTAAGGTGATCTATTTTCCCAAACGCCTACATGAAGTCCAGTTTGTTACAATTGTCCCAGAGTTATTTTAAGAGCCTTCTTTCATTCTTAAAAATATCTTAGTTTGGATAATAAATTTTATTATCACATATTTATAAACCATATTATCATTTTATATATTCCTATACTGAAAAATTATAAAGATAACGTCTCTTGTAGTCAAATAATAAAGCCAACTAAATGATTTATTTTAAGGTAAGATCTTCTACCTAGTGATTAGTAGTGACCACTTTGTGCCTCCGTTTTCTTATTTGTAGAAGGAAAATTGTAATACCTACATCACTTTTTTTGTTACAGGGATCAAATTACTTTAAGTATTTACCTGGAAGAAAGCTTATAAAAGAACTAAGCCCATTTCTTCTCTATCCATTCTGCTACCCATAGACTATAATTGACAAAACGTCCAAATGTTCATTTTTATAAGAAATAAATATGTACAAATTGTACTGTACTAACAGGAAAGGCCATACAGAGAAAAGAATATGAAGATTGGCAAAAAAGAATGTTAAAATTATCCATTCCTAATATTTTTGAAATGGCCATGTTTTACTAACATGTTATGTTAATTTACAATATATTTTTTTTTAAATTTAAGACTGATTTTATCTGGAATTCTATTTTCTTGTTACATCAAAATTAACAAGACTTAATTATCATCATGTTCTAGACCTTTAGACTGATCATATTCTTCTCTATCTCCCCTCATTTGTAGTATTGTACCAGTAAGATAACAAGGAAAGTAATCCTTTTCTTAAAGAAAGGATTATAGGTAATATCTGTACAGTTACTTTTCTTATATGTGTGACCAAGGGAAATCATGTTTTCTTGATCATTTTGGCTCCTCCTTAAACAAAAATCCTCTTTTATTTGTACCCAGACTACACAATTCATATGTGTATCTAATTCGGCTACTAAAACTATTGTACCAACCATTTTTGTATCTAATATGTTATAAATTATTCAGTTGTTACTAAATACATACCATTTTATAAAGACACCAATTATTCCAAGTAATACGTTTTTTGTTTTTTTGGTATTATTGGCCAGATGATATTCTCTAGAGCATTCTAAATCTTCTGTGATGCAGTATTTTCCAAAGCACTGAGAACTTTGGGGCGGGGGGCGGGGAGGCGGTAGGATTGGAGATGAATAAACAAGAGAGATCTACTTAATAATTTTACTGCTATGATGTAGTATGGTCTAATCGTCTCTTAGGACTTGACAAATACAAAATAAAGTCCTTTTTTCATATTTTTTAAATGGTCAACAAAAATACTTATGGGGGAGGAGTTCTCTCTTTTAATGAAGGCGCTGCTCAAAATGAAGAGGATAAATAGTTTCCATTTTTTTTAACAGGTTTTATGTTAACCTATTACAGTAAGCTAATTACTGTGGTTCGTTTTTCTTAGAACTCAAATATGCTGACCCTATAGAAGACTCCTGTGAGTTTCATCCTGATAAGCCTGTCGTGGCAGAACCAATATAACTATAGGAACAACTGATAATTTATTCATTTCTGTTTCAAGTTACGCTATTCTGCATTCAACTCAACATATTTTTTCCACTAGAGTGTCAGAAGTAACTTATTTTCACATCTATACTTCTCATTTTGAGAAAAAGAAAATTTAGCTCTATCACACAAAACATCACTCCAAAGCTAAAATATATAACAAATGCTTATGTAGGATTCATAGAACTTGTTATTACTTTCTTTCTTCTTTCCTCTTCTACTTTTCTTCTTACTTTCTTTTTAGTATTATTATTCTGACAATTAACTACATTTAGTAAAATAGCCTGAAGTACACATGCCAACTGAAAATCAAGAAAAGTAAAACTGATTTTACTTAGTGTAACTGCTACCAGCCTCATCACATCAAAGAAACTTATGAAAGATTGTTAAAATTTCTAACCAATTTCTTTGTTCTGAAAACTAGCCTCAGGCCTACAATGTCGTGTGCTATTGAATGAAGCTTTGAACAATTAATCACCTATATGTTTGAGATGAAAAGGGATTGGGTAAGTGTATTGACAAGTAATTTACTGTACTTTTATCTTAACTTCTTATGACTTAATGATTTAGACACACCTGGAAACTTTCTGAGTTTCTCTTTTCTTTTCTTTTCTTTTCTTTTCTTTTCTTTTCTTTTCTTTTCTTTCTTTCTTTCTTTCTTTTTTGTTTCTTTTTTATACAACATCTGCACTATGTAGATTACCTGATGGATTTGGAGATCCAGGAAAATGAATGCAATAGAGCAAGAATATCTTCTCTTTCCTTAGAGGGATTATATTCTCAAGATGATGGGAGTGAATTTTAGGATTTAATCAGAAGTAGGGCAGCATAACTGTGATTACCCCAGCAGAGCAATTTGCAGAGATATTTAAAGTCTATATGTACAGAAATGTGGGATGAAACAAAGCTACACTCAAAAAAATTTTTGAGAGGCCTGAATTAGCCATATCCTAAAAGCTCATTACTTAAGCACTACAAATTTAAAGTAGATTTTTATGGCAAATTGTGGAGTCAGGGATTTTGAAAGAATCTATAGTTAGTATCATAATAGATTATACGGTCTTGAAAAATTTTAAAGCCAAAATGTAACTCACTGTCTCATTGAAGAAAGTATCAATTAATTCCAGTGTTTTATGAATCACTAAACAATTGTTTTGAACCCTACCTAAAATCCCAAACTCCATTTATGTATTAATAAAACTTCTGAGAAGGATGCAGGTTGATTTTAGTCCTCAAGTAAAATTCAACTTCACATAGATTAAAAGACCAGATTTTCACATTCCTAAAATAATTAAAATTACATCTCCTTACTAAGAGAGTCTTCCATAAAACTTAAAGGGTTGAATTAAACAGGGAAGAAAATGAATCACAGTGTTTTTTTTTTTTGGTTTTACAATTTTTAGATGTCCCTTTTAAAGAAATGCAAAATGGAGACTGATAATTTATCCTAAAATATTGTAAGCAATTAAGTCTTCTAAAGCATATAATAAATAAATACTATTGGGGGTCACATTAGCTTACTAGATAAATCTGTTTCCCAACTAAACTGAAGAGTTTTAACATGGAGTCTTGATAGTGGGCTTCCATACATTTTCTATTGTATTCAATTCTATAGGGCTCAGATATTTAGTTCATACCGTAGTAGCCTGAATCCCAGGAAATAAAGTCACTCATCTCTTTTTCAATGTCTTCATTCTAAGAAGCAGCTAACAATATCCCCTTTTACTGCCCATCTCAACCCATACTTTAGATGACTAATGGGAAGTCAAGTGGGGGAAGAAATGGTTGGCTATGACTAAAAAGAGAAAGGAAAAGTTCTTATTTAACCTCATGAAAGATCAATATTTTCAGTATTTTGTTATGAATGAAAGCATTACTGTAAAGATTTAGAATTTCTGTAATGAAGTAGATAATTTTGAAATGTCTCAGTAAATCCTCCAAATTTAAGCTAATAATCCATCCAGAAAAGTCTGAACAATCTTTCTGAAATAATTACAATGATATTAACACCTTTACAATATTTTAGAATTTGCAAGTTTCTTGATCGTATCTATAATCTTATAATCCTATAACAAATATACTATAGTTCAAGAAATAATAAAGTACTCAGATAAATACACCTTTGAATCACCTTAGTTTTCAGTTTCATTGTAAATTTTTCTGTGGAGTTTCCCTGTTATATTTACATCAGATACTATTAAAATAATGCATTGAATGTTTATTCAGAAGCTTTGGGCACAAATATCACTTGATTGGCCTATCTACTCTGTAGTATATTTAATTACTTCCATTCTTTTGAGAAACATTTTCAGCCAAGCATGTTATTGTATATAGTTTGAAGTTCGCATTCATTTTACAGATTTGATTTGGCTATACTAACCATTCTAGATTAATTAATTGACTAGTATGAAAATGGGAGGAGAAAGTAGCTCCTACTTCAACACAGAACCAAAAAAAAAAAAATCACAGCCATAGCTAAAACATATGGGTGCAAACTTAATCTGGTTGAAAGCCAGAAAAAAAATTACTCCCTCTGATTCTGATTCAGTCTGACATAGAGATAGTCCCAGCTTTTAAAAAAAATGTTACAAAAGGGTAACACATCTTATATTGATCATTTATTACCTACAACTGTTCACCATTTATTGACAAGACAATTGATTTCCTATAGCTTCTCTAAAAGTTAAACTACAAAAAGAGGGATACATCCAAATGCACATGTGCATACACATACACACACATATGTGATGATAAATTTTACATGGTTCAAAATTGTAAAGATTATTTAGACCAGAAAAATCTGTTGTAAGTCATTTGATAGCTCAAATGTGTGGTCTAGAGTAGCAGAGCATGGACAATTGAGCAAAAATACAACTGGATGTCCTCCAGCCAAGCAGAGAGTACTTGAAAAAAATAAGTCTATAGTCCTTGGAACAAATGCTAATACCAGGTATTTTCCCCCACTGTCTGAAAATATGACAAAGAAATCCATTATGAGTCAGAAAAAAATATCCTCAAAGCCAAGGGTGTGGCCAAGTTGATACTTAACAAATACATATTTTAGAAGTCCATGATTGTCCTTCTTGTCAGAAAAGAGGAGAAAATACTGATAACAATGTGAGAATGATTTCCAATGTCTGAGATGTGGAGTATGATCTGTTGATGCATGCATTGCTAGCAGAAGTGAATGCAGTGTAACACTGGCAGGCATTCTGGCTACAGACATTGACCATCTGCTCAATACAGACCTCCAAAAGATCATGTCTTGTGATGGATAGACGTGGTGTTTGAAGTATTCTGATCAACCTAGTAAAGCAAGGTAGTTAATGGTCAATAAAAAATAATAGAAAGTCTAGATGGTTTAGTATACCTAACATAATATTCTATATAGAGGATTTGTTCTATTCTATAACCATGTTTGTATTAGCAATGGTCAGCATTCTTGATAGTGATATCTGCATTTGTGATAGTTTTTTCTTTCCAGTGTGTTATAGCCAGTTAAATGATAATAACCAGTTATATAATACAATGTATAGCAATATATAAAGCATTATAATTAACATATATGATTACTGTATTATATATAATTGTATATATAATGCAACACGTAACAATAGCCAGTTATATAATTGCAAGCAGATAATCGCGACTACTCTCAGAAGTATTATCTAAAAGTGTCTCAGTAAATTGAACACCAATAAAAAATAAATTTATTAAAAAAAAGGAAAGTGTCTCAGTAGAAATTAAAAGGGTAACTATAGATCAGTGCTTTAATGTTAGTAAGGGGATGTTTTGTCACCTTTTATGGGATTGCAGGATAGGTCACAGATGCTGCAAAACACTGTGCATTTGTAAATCTAATTGCTAATTTCAAACAGATGATTCCAGTAAAGCATTTTCTCCAAAATTAGGATGAACAAAAGCACAGAGATAAGAGAGTTTTGAAAAAGGAAATAAGTCTGTCTGGAGGGAAGCATTTATGTTGGAATAGTGCCGTGTAAACCTTGATTGATAATCAAATGTAGGCCATATTATGGAAGGCATATATACTGGCAATAGAACTTGGCCTTGATACCATGGAACCAAAGGGGGCCATTGCAATATTTATATGCACATGAGTGATGCAGTTAAATACTTTGATATGACTGAGAAGTTTCATTTAAATCATAGAGATATTTAAACCATATTTCCAAATAAAAATGATAGTTATGTTTTTAATAAAGTGAGCATATTAAGGAATTCAGCTTTTTCTAGAAAAAACAAAGCGGGGCTCTTTGGTAATGAATCACTACAGTATTTAGAGCCAAATTTGACTCAGGTGCTATGTCTATCTAGGATAATGTCATCTTTTTTTCCAATTCTGAATTTTCAATATATTTGAATAGTCACATTTACATCTTTTGGCAGTTGAGCAATCTTAGGAGGGAACAGAATGTGGATTTCAAAAATGTGGATTTACTCAAATCTAAGCTCTGTCATTTCTAACTTTATAGTCTTAAGTAAGTTATATAGCTTAAATGGGAGGCTCAGTTTTCTCATCATGTAATTCATGTGAATAATGCTGATCCTATAACTTGATGTGAGGATTAAAAAAATAATGTATGTAGAATTCTTAGCAGTCTCTCACACATAACAGGTGCTCAGTAGATGGGAGATTTCTTATTACTGAATTGTTGCTACAACCATGTGGCAGTTATTCTTGCTTTTCGTATATCGTCTGTAAACACTAGAACACTGAGCATTCTGAGGTCAGAACTGGATTTTTTTTCCTAGCTGTGCAACCTACTAGTGGTGTGCTTTTAAATAAACCACTTAACTTTTCTAGACATTCATTCGTTTTTTTTTTTTTTCAATCCGCAAATGAGAACAATGGTAATGCCTATATCACAGGCCTGAGCTGGGGATTAAATGAAAAAATGTCCTTAAAGCACTTTGTACAGCTATTACTAACATCTTTTAAGCCAGTTCCGGTACACCTGCTTACTGGCTCCCAACAGATGTGTCTTTAGGTTTCGGAGTTACAGTCACATCGTGCTTTTGGCCAACTCTTTGTACTTTAAATTTTCTTTTGCCTGATTCATGGTGAGCAGCATTATGAGCCCGTTTTTAAAAAACACTTGATAAGTTCTATTACAGTTGACATTGGAACATTTAAGCTTTTGAATGGATAAATATTACTCACTGAATTTACTTGTATTTTCCTTATAAGAATTACTTCTTATAAGAATCTCTACTTTTCTTTTTTTTTAAGATTTTATTTATTGATTCATGAGAGACACAGAGGGAGAGGCAGATGCATAGGTAGAGAGAAGGAGGCCACAGGGGAACCCATGCAGGACCTGCCCCAGCACCCCGGGATCATGCCCTAAGCCAAAGGCAGATGCTCAACCACTAAGCCATCCAGGGTCCCCGAATCTCTACTTACTCTAATTCAGTGCTCCTCCTCAGTGCTCTCCCTGTGTCCTTATCTTCATTGTTCATTTATTTAACATATATTTATAGAGTAGCTTCTCTCACTGAGGTTCTACCTAAGAATAGGCGATACAATGAAAAATGAATTAGACATGTTTTCATTCGTTAGTGGGTGTGTGGTTATTTTGAAGTATTTGTCTATGTGTATACTTGCCCAACTAAACTTTAAGCCTATGACATTTATATAATATAAATTCACTAGCCTACAGCACAATACCTGAGACCTTGTATACATAAGTGTTTGGACTATTCTTTTATTAATAGCATGTGAGAATGAGCCATGTTGTTTCAGAAACCTTACACATGGAAATTCATTTTTTTAAAGATTTCATTTATTTATTTGAGAGAGAGAGAGTGGACAGAGGAGGAGCAGAGAGTGAGGGAGAATCAGGATCCCACTGATCAAGGACCCCAATTTGGGGCTTGATCTAAAGACCCTGGGATCATGACCTAAGCAGAAGGCAGATACTTAACTGATTGAGCCACACGTGCCCCTAGAAATTCATTTCTTAGCATCATTTTAAAATATAGCAAAATAGGGATGCCTGGGTGGCTCAGCATTTGAGCGCCTGCCTTCGGCCCAGGGTACTGGAGTCTTGGGATCAAGTCCCACATTGGGTTCCCTACGTTAAGTCTGCTTCTCTCTCTGCCTATGTCTCTGCACCTCTATGTGTCTCTCATGAATGAATAAATAAAATCTTAAAAAAATATAGCAAAATAAAAAGTCCAAAATTTTGCTTGACCTAGTACAGCACTACCTTTTATTGCTAATTTTCCCATTTAGTTTCCTTTAATGTGTTTTTCTAAAATTAATTATTTTCCAAATGTCTATATGAATCCATATTCTATTAGGGATACCATGAGTTGTATTTTGTAATATGTAGTGTAAGAGAAAAAAATAGATATGTTAGTAACATGAATCCAAATGCAATGGATACATAATAGGTAATAATATAGTATGCACAGTAATATATGGTCACTAATTTTAACTGAGGAAGATACCTAAGAAAAGAAGGAGGAAAAAAATAAGTTTCATTGGATTTTCTCCCCATTATGCATACTCTGGAAATTTATCTAGTCCACACCTATGTGACATTAAAATAAAAACCCACAAAGTTCTCATCTCCAAGTTCTCTTTTTCTACACAAGATTTCAGAGAGTAGAAACCACATACTCTATTATTTGTGTGTCTGGTATAGACATCTGAATTTTTTCTAGAATTATTTTCTTTATCCTATAAATGTATTCATTAAGATAATGTTTATTTGTGTTAATTTTAATATGATTATGATATACCTAGCTTTTTCTCTATTCAGCATTTATCAAAAATGCCAGCTTTCAAACAATATTTATGGAACAGCAAATATACATTCACAAGGATGTCCAAATTTTATTCTTGAATAAAGTAAGAACAGCAGAGAGTAACAATGGTAAGACATTTCAATGAAATGCCATAATGTTATTAGGATTAGAATTTTGATCTGGCTTTGTCTATAGACATTGAAAGTATTACTTCAGTAATTATAACAATTGCTTGAAAATAGTATCCACTTCATCACTTGGTAATATAATTAATAATGTGAGAAATTTAGGCTTCGATTCTAAATAAATCCTTGCTTAGGATCTGGTGATGAGAATTAAAAAATTGACAATGTATTCTTCTTTACATGGTTAAAAGAAGATCAACTGTAGAAATTGTTAGCCCTCCTGATTTCTGTTTTCAGTGACCTAAATTTTTATATTGAATTATGTTTTATTATTTCATCATATGGGAATAGAAAAATGCATGCAGGCACATATTTTCATTTGTGAATCTATAAATTTGTAAAAATAATGATAAAAATAATAACCTTAAGCTTCCCTCCCTCCAATATAATCGTATCACTAATGAGTACCATAGAGGTTGTCTGTATTATTCTTCCAATTAAAATATACGGAAAACACGGTGCACAGCAGTTAAATGGCTTGCCCAAGGACACAACTTTACCTAGCAACGGCATCCTAACATTCTTTTGTCTGTACCGTAATATCACTGTGGGAAAAATAAAAGAATGTCAAACAAAAAGTAAATGAAAATATCTTATCAGTACGAATAAGTTAAAGTTAAAAAAGGAAACTCGTGTTTTAGAAATGATCTGGTTTAGTTCATTCTTTGGCACCAGCATTCTGAAATAAGTATCCTTCCTTTTTGCATTACCTGGGTTTTAGATTTGTGTGTGTGTGTGCGTGTGTGTGTGTGTGTGTGTTGTCTCTGCTTTGTTTCTCACACTGTCTTAAAACCAGGTTTTCCTTCCTCCTCTTACCTGCCTAGAAATTTTGTGGTTGTCTTTTAATAATATCTCAGTATAATATTATGTTAAATTTTTATGTATTTATTTAAATGCATTGCAATTAATAGTTTATATCTCAGTGTCCCTAGATAGACTGTAAATTCCTTGACTGTAGAGATTGTATCTTGTCTTGAATTAATTCACTTTCTTCTAATGAGTTTTAGAGTCATTTATTATTAAAGATTGACATCCAGCACGTAAGTACAGTTATCCTACAACCCAGGGAAAGATCTACATTCTTTTTCAGTTGTCTGAGATTTAAAGATCAAACTTTAAAACTCAGACAACTGAAAAAGAAAGTAGATTGTACCTTTAGGACCAATCATCCAGATTCCAAAATCCTTTTAACATGTGCTGACATTGATACATCACTTAGTATTCAAATCATAGGCATTGCAATGACCACAGATGTTGCAGTTTTGACATTCTCAAGTCTGGGGGGATTCCACCCTCATGGCTTTCCTAAGGATAGCAGATGCTCTTGTCTACAAACAAATCAGGAGAAATTTCAAGATACCAAAGGTTTTTCTTTGTTTTTGTTTTGTTTTTAACACATTATACCAATTGCTATGGTGAAAACACTCAGAATTTCTGTATTCTGAGTTACAGGATTTACAATGGTATTACAACTACTTGCCAGTGGCAAAGGAAATTTGTTTAAAAGATAGGTTGACTCATTTTTATGATTTTTTCAAGATTAAGTGTCTTAGTTTACTTGTAAAGTCCTAAAAGTTGACACAATTATTTCAACAATCATCTTTTAAAAAGCAACAGTGGATGCAATTTTAAAGTAAAAATTAGATTTTTTACATGATATGATTTCCTCTCATTATGCAATTAAAAAGTAAAGAATGCTGATAGTTGAGATTTATGTTTTAAGTATTCAATATTTAAAGATGATTTTTTTTTTAGATTTTTCATTTATTCATGAGAGACACAAAGAGAGAGGCAGAGACATAGGCAGGGAGAACCAGGGAGAACCATCCCTCACATCTCCTACTTACTAAAATGTAGCTCTACTCCCTACAGGGAGCCTAATGCATGACTAGATCACAGGACGCTGGGATCAGGACCTGAGCAGAAGGTAGAGGCTCAACCACTGAGCCACCCAGGCATCCCTAAAGGTGGTGATCTTAATATAGAAATCAAATGAGGAACACAGTATTACCAGACTAATGCATATTAAATTAATCGTTCAATGTTTAACAATGAAGACAAAAGATGAGTATTATACATAGAGATTAGGTACTTTCAGTGAGGTAAAATTAGTAGTTCATATATGTAAAAAATAAACACAATCTAATATTGTTTCTTCATTTTTGGAAAAATAAGGCTATGGAATGTTAGTCTGAGAAGCTTGTTTACTTTCTATTAACTGTATTCAGTGGGCATTTTAATTGTATTACATAATCCTTGTTCTTCTGTAGCTTTTCTCTGCGTATGTTATTTTCCAAAACAGAGTGTAGATTATACTGTTAAATTTGTTTTTATTTCTCAGTTCACCCAAGACAAACCTAAAATGAATGAATTTTTGTTATAGTCGCCATTATCTTTTGATTGAATGAATAAACATAGCAGGAAAGACATGAAGATGAGTGGTTGATAAGGAGATACATCATTATTTTTAAGAAGATGAGAAAGACAGATACACGTTTATTTCACGTAATTTAAAATCAGGAAGCATAGTGTATGGGAAATTTTCATGGGGGCAAAGATGCTAATGGGATCTGGGAATTGACTTGGAGTAAATGAGTTTAGGTAGGAAAAGCTAAAATAAAAAGCTATATTTATCTGGCAATAGTGAGCTAGTTAAGGCTGATATATCCCCCTGTGGCTCATGCATGTTGTTAAGAGTTCTATAGGCTCTTCTTTAACCTTTTCTAATCACCTCTTTCCAGAGGGGCGTGTGTGTGTGTGTGTGTGTGTGTGTGTGTGTGTGTGTGTGTATGCATGTGCATGTATTGATAGGGCATTTTGAGTTTGGGAATTTAATATAGAATTTTACTGTATATGGTTATTTTAGGGACCTTGACTTCACATCTTTTGCCCAATACAATCTCCCCTAGTGTTGACCTTTCTTTCAAAATGGATATTGTAAGGGGTCTTGAGTGGCTCGGTTGATTAAACATCTGTCTTCGGGGCTTGGGTCATGATCCCAGGGTCTTGGGATTGAGCCCCAAGTTGGGCTCCCTTGATCAGTGGGGAACCTGCTTCTCCCTCCCATCCTGGCTTGTGCTCTCTCTTGTTATCTCTGTCTCTCTCTCTAAGATAAATAAGATATATATATATATATATATATATTTTTTTTTAAATAGGCACTGTACAATAGCAGGGGCTTTTGAGTCATAACCACATGGTCAGATTTTGTTACAGGCAAGCAAGGCTCATGGTGCCCCCCAAAGACTTTAATCTAGATCTATTCATGAGACTGCAGAGAATGCTGTGAAGCTCAGAAATTGGTTGATGCTCATTTTAATATGGAGAGTTTTTGGAGTCTCTCTGGAGCTGGCACTGTGTTCAACAGCCCAATTTTCTATGTGCCCATCAATCACTTAGATCCCATGACTTGACAGGTCAGTCCTCATCTTCTCTGAAGTATAGATGATCTCACAAAGTCCTTCCAACAGGCAGAATTTATCAGTTTTCTTGTGTTGACCTTGTGCCTCAAAAAGCATGACTGAGATTAAAAACATTTCAAAAAGAATCCTCACTTTGGGCCTTCTCATGTCTGTGCCTTGATTCACTTGGCTTTTAGCAGACACTGTGTCCTCTGTACATTTACTAAGAACCACAGAAGTTACACATGGCCAGACTTTGGGTCATCTGATCTCCCACTTTTTTACCCTTGGACATGTTTTTTGTGAGTAATGCCCTTCATTCTAAGAGAGGACGATACCGACAATGGCAAGAGACTGGTAGGACTTGTAAGTCAAGCAGAATGACTTGCTTTACTGCCTGCATTTGTTTCCTCATACTTTGGGTTCCAGCAGTCCATTCAAAATAAAACTTTGCGCCTCACATCTCTCACATCTCCTACTTACTAAAAGGTAGCTCTATTCCTTAATGGAAAAATGATTTACCTACAAATACAAGTGGAATGCTTATGATAAATGATTCATCCATGTCTGTAGATCACTTACTGTGTAATAACCTAAGTAATAGAGACTTTTCAGTAATCTCTATTTAAAACATATTTGATAAACTAGGCTGATATTAGTAATCCATATTCCAGAGCTTCTGTGAGACAGCAGCGTAACCTGTGATTCAGAGGTCATGGTAGCTTTCAGGTATCCAGACACAGTGGTCAGCTGAGCATCTAGCAGCAGACTCAGTCTCTTTCTGGTATTTTAAACTGAAATGCATTTTACCTCAGGCATAAACCTGGGAGGATATTTTTTTTTAGCTCTGCATAGATATAATAGGGCACATAATGGGGATAAAACCCGAATAGACTTAAGGGACTAACAGAAGCATGTTGATAGCAACCTCTAGAATAATTAGAGAATTTATAAAGATCTTTTGTTCTGGAATCTGATATTGTCAATTATTTCTTTTTTAAAAATTATTTATTTATTTGAGACAGAAAGAGAGAGAGAGACAGAGACAGAGACATTGGCAGGCTCCCCTAAGTGAATCTGATAAGTGACTTGATCCCGGATTCTTGATCCTGGGATCATGCCCTGAGCCAAAGGCAGACACTCAACTGCTGAGTCACCCAGGCATCCCAATTATGTCTTTTAAAATATAAGGTATCTGTTCTTTTTTTACCTCCATTAAGGTACCTTGTTTGAGCCCAGACTATCTGCTTCTGGGGTGACTGCAACAGCTTTGCAATGTTTCTTCTTTTATCTAGTTTTCCTTTCTTCTAATATTTTGATTTTTTTCAGCTTTATTAAGGTATAATTGACAGATAAAATAATAATATATTTGGTGTATATTGTGATTTTATATATACATATATAAATATAATATATGAAAATATGTTCAACACAATTAGTCATTAGGAAACTGCAAATCAAAGCACAACAAGGTTCCACTTCACATCTGCTATAATAGGTTTAATAAAAATAAGTATAAGATGTATAATAATTTTTTTTTAATTGGAAAAAGGATTGGTGAGAATCGGAGGAATAGGAAACCGTGTACATAGGTGACCATAGTTGACCATAGTTGGTGAGACCAACTACACTTCCGAGAAGATGAGAATGGGTCTGTCAAGTCATGGGATCTAAGTGAATGATAGGAATTGAGCTGTTGAACACAGTGCCAGCTCGAGAGAGACTCCAAAAAATCTCCACATTATGTATATTTTATATGTATATAAATATATACAGTGAAAGGATTTCTGCCATTTAGTTACCATATCCATTCATCACCTGACATTTTTATCTTTGTTTTTTTTTTATTGTATTGCTATCAACTATAGTCACGCTTTACATTAGATTCTCAGACCTTATTGATCTTATAGCTGAACACTTACACTCTTGTACCATCTTCTCCCTATTTTCCTCCATGCTGGCCATCATTTTACTACTCTTAGTGTCTATAACATGATTAAAAAAATATTCCATATATAGGTTATGACATGTAGTATTTGTCTTTTTGTTTGGCTTATCTCACTTAACAAAATATCCTTCAGATTCTCCCATGTTGTTACAAGTGACAAGATTTCCTTTTTTAAAAATATATCACGTAATATTTATCACATATATGTATCATATATTCCACATATAAAATACTTCATTATATACATAGAATATGTATCATTTTATATTGGGTGTATAAAATATATAAGTGTGTGATAGACTTTTAGGTCGCTTCCATACCCTGGCTGTCGTGAATAATGCTACAGTGAACATGAGAGTATAGATATTCTTTGAAATGATGGTTTTTGTTTTCTTTGGATTTATACCCAGAAGTAGGATTGTTGGGTCATATGGTAATTCTATGTTTTAAAGATTAATGAAAAAAAATAAAGATTAATGATTTTTTGATTGATTTGAGAGATAAATCGATCAGAGGGGAGGAGTACAGGGAAAAGAGAATCTTAAGCAGACTGTGCTCAGGGCAAAGTCTGACATGGGACTATATCTCATGACCCTGAGATCACGACCTGAGCTGAAACCAAGTCTGAGGCTTAACCAACTGCCTATCCAAGCTCCCCAGCTAATTCTGTTTTTAATTTCTTGAGGAATCTTACCTTTTTCCATTGTGGCTGCACCAGTTTACATTCCCACCACCACATCCTTACCAGCATTTCTTAACTCCTGTCTGTTAATAGGCATCCTAATAGTGTGAGGTGATATCTCACTGTGGTTTTGATTTGCATGTTCCTAATAATTAGAGATGTTCAGCACCCATATTAGTTCTGTGTTTAGCTTTTTCAATAACCACCAAATTTTTCCACAGCAGATGAAACATTTTACATTCTTAACAGCAGTGTGTGAGGTTTCCTATTCCCCCAAATCCTTACCAATCCTTTTTTAAAGTATTTTTTTTAATTTTTAAAATTATACTCTTGTAGGGGATGTGAAATGGAAATTTACTGTGGTTTCGATTTGAAGTTTCCTAATGACTAATAATATTGAACATATTTCCATGTGTCTGTTGGTCATTTATATATCTGCTCTGGAGAAATGTCTACTAAAGTCCTTTGGTTATTTTTTAATTGGGATGTTTGTTTTGTTGAGGTTTAAGAGCTAGTTATATATTCTACGTACCAGATCCTTGTCAGATGTATGATTTACAAGTATATCTCCCATTTCATAGCTGAATTTTTATTTTTATGGTAATATCTTTTTATACACCAAAACTTTAAATTTTGAAGAAATCCAGTTTACCTATTTATTTTTTCTTTTGCTGCTCATACTTTGGGGGCCATGTGTTAAGAATCCATTGTCAAAGCCAAATTCATGAAGAGTTACTTTTATGGTTTCTTCTAAGAGTTTTATAGTTTTTTTTTCCTCTTTTTTAAGATTTTATTTATTTATTCATGAGAGACAGACAAAGAGAGAGGCAGAGACACAGGCAGAGGGAGAAACAGGCTTCATGCAGGGCGTACGATGTGGGACTCCATCCTGGGTCTCCAGGTTCACACCCTGGACTGAAGGTGATGCTAAACTGCTGAAACACCTGGGCTGCCCGTTTTATAGTTTTAACTCTATTTAGGTCTTTCATCCTTTTTAAGTGAGTTTTTTTTTTTTTTATATGGTATAAGGTAGAGGTACATCCTTCTTTTGCATGTGCATAGTTGTTGCATCATTTGTTGAAGAGACTATTTTTCCCCCACTGAATTATCTCAGGACCTTTTGTCAAAAGCGGCCCATAGATGCATGGTTTCTTCTAGACTCTCAATTCTATTCCATTGGTCTCTATATATCTCTCCTACCTGAGTACCACACTGGTTGGTTCACTGTAGCTTTGTAGTAGGTTTTGAAATCAGGAAGTGTGAGTTCTCCAAATTTGGTTTTTCCAGTTTGTTTTGACTTCTTAGAACCCCTTCAATTACATATGAATTTGAGGTTAGGCTTTCCACTTCGCCAAAAAAAAAAAAAATGGTGTTGGAGTTTTGATAGGGATTGCATTGCATCTATAGACCTCTCAGGATTGCCATCTTAACAATAGTAAGTATTCCATTTCACGAACGTGGGTGACTTTGCATTTATTAGGTCTTCTTTAACTTCTTTCAGCAATGTTTTTTGGTTTTTAATATACAAATCCTTCACCTCCTTGGTTAAAATTATCTCTAGTGATTTTTTTATGTTTATTATAAATGTAATTGTTTTCACAATTTGTTGTTGTTGTCGTCGTTGTTGTTGTTTAATGCTGGTGTATAGAATCCAACCAATATTTATATGTTGATTATGGACTCTGCTAAGTTGCTGAGCATTTTTATACCCACAGTATTTTTGTGGGTGTGAATTAATTGAGGTTTTCTAAGTATTGGATCATGTCATCTATTAATGGAGATAGTTTTACTTCTTCCTTTCCGAATTGTTCTGACTAGAACTTTGAGTTCAGTGTTGAATAGGACTGATGAAAATGAGCATACTTGTCTTGTTCCTGATCTTAAGGTGAAAGCTTTCAGTCTTTCAGCCTTGCATTATGTTAGCTGTGGATATCCCCCCGCCATATTTTTCTTTATGATATTGAGGTAGCTCCCTTTGATTCCTAATTGTCTGTTTTCCCCATAAAAGAATCTTCAAATATGTTAAAATATTTATCTGCCAATTTAGATGATCACATTGATTTTATTAATACATGTTGAAAACATATATTTTACTGATTGATTTCTTTACATTAAGCCAAACTTGCCTACCTGGGATAAGGGTCATGTGACCCTAGTATATAATCTTTTTAGTATGCTTTGGATTTGGTTTACTAGTACTTTGTTGAGAATTCTTGTATTTATATTCATAATGGATTTGAGTCTGTGGTTTTCTTTTTGTGCACTATCTTTGAATTTTGTATTAGGATACTGGCCTTATTAAATGAGTTATATAGTATTGCTTTCTCTTCTATTATTTGGAAGAGTATGAGAAGTAGTGATGTTAATTCTTCTTTAAAGGTTTGGTAGAAATCATCAATGATGCCATCTGTTGCTCAACTATTTTTGTTAGGAGTTTTTTTTAAATTATTGATTCAATCTCTTGTTACAGATCTGTTGAGATTCTTCGTCTATCTTCTGTGGTCAGTTTTGGTAACTTCTGTGTTTGTAGGACTTTATTATATCTATGTTATCTAAATTGTTGATGTATAGTTGTTCATAATAGTCTTTTATAACACTTTTATTTCTATAGTGTCAGTTACAGTGTTTCCATATTCATGTCTGATTATTTTTTCGAAGATTATATTTACTTATTCATGAGAGACACAAAGAGAGAGAGAGAGGCAGAGACATAGGCAGAGAGAGAAGTAGGCTCTCTGTGGGAGCCTGCTTTGAGACCTCAGGATCACAACCTGAGCCAAAGGCAACACTGAGCCACCCAGGCATCCCTTCATTTCTGATTTTATTCATGGCTTTTCTTTCTTTCTTTCTTTCTTTCTTTCTTGCTTTCTTTCTTTCTTTCTTTTGGTTTTTCATTCTTGGTCTGGCTAAGAGGCTGCTAGCTTCTTTTATCTTTTCAAAGAACTTTGTATTAGTTTCCTTGATTCTTTATACTTTTCTATTTTTTATGTCATTTATGTTTTTGATCTAATCTTTATTATTTCCTTTCTTCAGCTAGATGTGGATTTACTTCTCTCTCTCTCTCTCTCTCTCTGATAGTTCTTTAAGGTGTACAGTGTGGGCATTGGTTTGAGGTGTATTTCTTTTAATGTATATGTCTACTACATTAATTCTTCCTATAAGCATTGCTTTAGCAGTATCCCCTAATTCTGATATTTGTTTTGTTTTGTTTTCATTTGTCTTTAAGCGTTTTCTAATTTCCTCTATGATTTCTATTTTGACCCACTGGTTAAGAGTAGCTAAGTAAGTTAATTGGTGCAGTAAGTTAATTTCAATATATTTTTGAAGTCTCTAGTTTCTCTATTGTTTTTTTTTTTTTTTAATTTATTTATTTATGATAGGCACACAGAGAGAGAGAGAGAGGCAGAGACACAGGCAGAGGGAGAAGCAGGCTCCATGCACCGGGAGCCTGACGTGGGATTCGATCCAGGGTCTCCAGGATCGCGCCCTGGGCCAAAGGCAGGCACCAAACCGCTGCGCCACCCAGGGATCCCTCTCTATTGTTGATATCTAGTTTTATTCCATTGTGATTAGAGAAGATAGTTTTCATGATATCAGTCTTTTAAAATGTATCTAAGTTTGTTTTATATCCTAATATATCATCTGCCCTGTAGAGCATTACATGTATAATTGAAAAGAAGGTGTATTTTGCTGATAGTAGAGTGTTTTATATGTCTTAGGTCTAATTGCTTTATAGTGTTGGTCAAGTTCTCTATTTCCATGTTGATTTCCTGTCTAGATGCACATTATCCATTATCAAAAGTGGTGTCTGAAGTTCTTTAATTATTATTGTAAAAAACATCTATTTCTATCTTCAGTTCTGTCAGTGTTTACTTCATATATCTAGGGGTTCTGTTGTGCAGTTCATATATGTTTTTTATTGTATATATTCTTGAAGAATTGACCCTTTAGTAAATATATTAGATCTGTCTTTGCCTTTGGTAAGAGCTTTCTCTTAAAGTCTGTATTGTTTGATATTAATATAGCTACCATCAATCTTTTCTAGTTACTATTTGCATGGAAAATGTTATCCATTCTTTTGCTTTCAATTGATTTGTGTCTTCCCATCTAAAGTAAATCTCTTATAGATAGCATATAGTTAGATCCACAAATTCTTTTTTTATTTTTTAAAAGATTTTATTTATTTATTCATGAGAGACACAAAGAGAGGCAGAGATACAGGCAGAGGGATAAGCAGGCTCCATGCAGGGAAGCTGATGTGGGACTCCATCCTAGGATTTCTGGATCACATCCTGAGCCAAAGGCAGACACTCAACCACTGAGCCACCCAGGCATCCCTAGATATGAATTCTTAAAAATACATTTTGATAGAGTTTGTGTTCTGATTAGAGAATATAACTATTTGCATTTAAAGTCATTATTGATGAGGATTACTTCTGTTTTCTATTTTTTTTTCTGTTTGTCTTATACTTTTCCTTTTTAAATTATTTCTCCTCTACTGCCTTCTTTTGTGTTTGGTTTTCTTTTTTAGTGTACTCTTTTGATTCCTGTGACATTTAATTTTGTGTATATTTTTTAGATATTTTATTTGTGATCACCCAGGGGATTACAATTAATATATTTAATTTATAGAAATCTAATGTGAATTAATATCAATTTAGCTTCAGTTAATATACAGAAACTTTCTTCCTATCCAGCTCTTCCTTCCCCTCTCGTGTTACTGTCAAAAATAACATCTTTATACATTATATGCCCATTAGCATAGATTTCTATTTTTATGTATTTTTTCAAATGATACAGAAAATAAAAAGAGGACTTACAAACTAACAATACAATAATACTTGATTTTAGATTAAGTTGTGCAATTACCTTTACCAGGATTTGTTTGTTTCCTTCATATGTCTTCAAGTTATTTTCTAGTGTCCTTTCATTTCAGTTTAAAGGATTCTTTCTAAAATTAGAAGAAACATTTCTTCTGGGGCAAATCTACATCAATGCTGTTGTCAACATTTATTTATCTAGAAATGTCTTAATTTCAGTTTTGTAGTGTATTTTTGCCAGATACTGAATTCTTGGTTGACTTAAAAAAAAATGTAGCACTTTAAATTGTCATCCTTGCTCCTTTTGGCCTCCATAATTTCTGATGAAAAATCAGCTATTAATTTTATTAATCCCTTATAGGTCATGAATGGCTTGTTTCTTGCTCTTTTCAGGATTTTCTCTTCATCCTCAGGTCTCAACAATTTGATTATAATATGTCTAGTCATGGATCTCTTTTTGTTTATCCCTTTTAGATTTGTTGAGCTTCTTGAATGTGTAGATTTTACCAAATTTGGAAAAATTTTGGCAATTATTTCTCTTAGGTGGTAACATGTCTAATAAAGCATAGTCTTTTATTCAGAATATATTCTGTTGGAGATGACAGACGTTAAACTAGCTTAAGGAATAATAGTAATGTATTAATTTATATAACAGAAAAGTGAAGCTTAGATTTCAGGAGTGCCTAAACAAAGATGCTCAGGATACTCTTTTTTTTTCTACTTTTTTCTTTGTTGATTTCATGTTATGCTATGTACTTCTCATTACATTATCTAATAAAGTGTATTTTACTTTCTCAAGTGTTCCATTCAGTGTCACTTTAGGTCAGTTTGAACTACACAGTGAAAAGGCAGTGAGGAGGGGAGCTGTAATTGGTATGGTGATTTATTAGCTCCACTTATATCAAAGGAACAAAAAAAGTGTAGAGGAGGTGGTTCCCGAAAAGAAAACTATGAGACAGTAATTAGTAGAGATCACATAGAACCAACATTTCCACTATATATATTCTTCTTTCTTTCCTTCTTCCTTTGTTTCTTTCTTTCTTTCTATTCTCCCAAGAAATTGATTCTCTTTAATCTCGTATTTTCATTAATAGATAAAACAATGTTGCCTAGACTGGTACACAAAGTAGAGTGTTTAACAAAAAAAAACAGACTGTGTTTTTCAAACCATTGAATGTGGAAAGAAAATATTAGGACTTTTATTTTGATAAAGTGCTCATAAAGAAATTGTTTTACTAATATTTAATAACCTTTGGACTCCATGAGGTTTTCTCCCCAGGCCATAAGTTTTTGTTAATCAGAGTTAATGTTTGTTACATAAATTGTCTACCACTTAGAGGTGTTGACAGTGGAGATCTTTTTATTGTCTTTTAGAATATCATAAAGCATTGTAAATTATACGTATTTTATAAACAAAGTTAAAGATCTTAGTATTCAGACAACCTATTCAATGTAATAAATATATTCATGGATAACAATGAAATTACAGAGCTGACGTCTCTCTTATTCATCATATGGACACTTTTGTAGACTTAATACAGTGACAGTTTAATAAGATCTGACAAAAAATTAGCAGAAATTAAAAACTCTTAAGAATACTATCTGGGGTACATTTATATCCATTATTATTAAAGATATAACTTATCCTATATTAAACATACTATCTAATGAAATAAATACTAGCTAATGAGAATTGTAACAATAATGATTTGGAATACTTTTAATGATAATATTTATTCCATCTTTATTTCAAATTTGTAATATATTTTTGTTTACATTTTATAATATAACCAATAACAATATAGTTTGTATTTATATACTTTATAAATAAATGTACTCATATACTAATAGAGGATCATAATTAGAATGGTCTGAAAACCTTTAATCAAGCCCAAGCTGTCTGATATCATAGTCACTAGCCACATATGACTATTTATATATACAGTTAAATCAACTAAAACTAAAATTAAAAAAAAAGTATTTTCTCAGTCATGCTAGCTATATTTCAAATGCTCATTAGTCATATGTGGTCATTGGCTACCATGTTGGAGAGCATAGATGTAGCACATTTTCTTCACCTCTGAAAGTTTTAATGACTAGCACTGACAAACCATGTATTTTTCTTTTATGCCCTTATATTACATAAAAACGTGTGATAGAGTAGTTGTTATTGAATCCTTGCTAATTAAAAAAGCAAAACCAATATTAATATGCAGAGTTTTGTTTTGAAACTAGATTTGTTTCAAATTCTTGACTTAAATTACAACTTAAAGAGAAGTTTTTAACATATCCAAAAACAATTATATTAGAAGGGTTAAGTTTGGGAATATATGGAAAGAAAAGAGTTCTTTTGAGTGAAATCAAGAAAACATAAGTCAATCCATTTGAAGATTGTCTCAGTAAATTCAACAAACTGGTGGAAAATCAATGAGTTTAACAACGACAAGATATTTCCATGAGTTACATGTTTATCTTGTTTTTTTCTTCCGCAAAAAATTCCAGATTTGAAATCAATATAAGACTAGAAGATAAGTTTCTATAATAAAGCTTTGGATTTGTTAGAAACTTCATTAGAGTATAAACTAAAAGAAGGTATGGCCAGATATGTAATTTTCATTGTTGGGGAAAAAAGGAGAGGAGAACAAACAAACAAAATACCCATTCAGTGAAAGCATGGATTGCCCCAATTTCTGGTTTGGTGGTATCTTTATATATAGGAGGCATTTAGTGATATGGTAGACAGAGTTCTCCTTAAAACTACTGCAAATATATTTCTTAAAATGTTTGCATTATAAACTTATTGGTAATATTAAAATGCATTTCACTATGAACATAGGGAACGCAATATTCTGTGACAGAAAATTAAAATATATTTTCTAATATATAGCAATTAGATTCTTAAGCCTCAAACCATTTGTAGTAAATAACAAGCTAACAAATCTTTCAAATTTCAAAATGTTAGTTCAGATTCAATCATGCATTTGTCTATATGCTTTGTATCCAACACCAAATCTTTCACCTGGATAAGATTATAAATTTCTAATTATTACAAAAAACAAAGAGAGAGAGAGAGAGGGAGACAAATCTGAGGATAACTAAAGAGTTGAAGAGGGAATTACATTACAAATCTTAGTTTAGCAAGATAGGTTATATCCTGTCATTAAACCACTATTTAATAGGACAATCCATGCTAAAAACAAGGAACACACATTCCAAGTAAAAATGAAGGATTTTATTTAAATAAAAGAAATCAAGTCATTGATTATATTTATACTGTATATTTTTGCAAGTACTGCTCAAAAAAGATTGGTCTATTACATTTTGTAAAATATATACACATCCTAAAATTTCTCTAAAAAAGGAGATGCTTCTTTGGAGATATAGATGTAACATATAGATAAATTCATATTTAACATTTTATACATTATAATGTATGCAGTAAATATAGATATATAATGTATACATAACATATATCATATTTTTAATTGATCTAACAATGTTTAAATGGAAATTGAAGACAGAGGTAAGCTCTATGAGAGGATATACACTAATGTTCTTGTATATTGCCCATATTTCTAAAGTATTTTGTATTTAAAAGGAAATTTAAAGAAATGTGTTGAATGAAAGACATAGCCCCTTTTTGTCAAGAGTTAAAAACCTACTGTTAGTACAGTTGGACAAGAGAAGCCAATCTTAAAACACCGCTTTAGAAAATTTTGCATAAATAAAATGGCTGAGACACTCTTTAATTCTCAATACCTTTTATTGAGACCACATATCAGAATTTAAGAATAGATAGTTTTTTGTTATCTGGGTTAATTATAGTAGAAAGTGATTATGTTCATTTGGCAAGGTTTTAAATTTTCTTCCAATTCTATAATTTGCACTATTTAGTGTTACTGATGTATCAAGATAATTCTTTTGACTTAGTTAATTTTTTTGAAATAATGTATAGATTTTTTTTTTATTTTTCTACACTTAAAATTATATTTTCAGGGGTGCCTAGGTGGCTCAGTCTGTTAAGCATCTCCATTTGGCTCAGGTCATGATCTCAGGGTCTTGGGATGGAGCCCTGCTTCAGGCTCTCTGCTCAGCGGGGAGTCTGCTTCTCCTCCCTCTGCCACCCTCCTCTCATGCCCTCCCTCTCTCTCTCAAATAAATCAATAAAGTCTTTAAAAAGAGGACACAAGTGCTTTTGAAAAAATAAAATTATGTTTTCATTATTATTTATTTAAAATATTCTTTATCAGATGTGAAATATCTAGAAATGCAATCCTTAGAAATTCATCCTGCATGTTTTATAAAATGTTTTGCATCTAAAAAACAGATTGCAAACAGTTTGTACTCTAAAACATCTTGCAAGAGTTGTAAAACTGATAATGGTGATAAGGTAATAGAAGTCTAAAAGTTAATAGAGTGATAATAAAGAATGAAACCTTGTGTGAAAAGATAGGACATAAAATTTGAGATTCTATTAAAATTGACTTTTTAAAAATTTGTACATTGAATCCTACATAGTATATTTTGGATCTTTGAATTCACTGTTTCTGAAACTGTGGCAAAATAGATTTTCAACCACTTGACGACAAAATAAATCTTGAATTTTAGTCTTATTCCTAAAAATTATTTCACTTCTAGATAAAAACTTGAAGAAAAAATATTTCATTTATGTTATCTGTTTATTAATATTAAAATAACATTTTAATATTAATACCTGAAAATTAGATAGATGTTTTTCAGAGAAAACTTTCCATCTTCACTAGAGGTAGTATTCACTTAAAGGAAATTATCTATATGAAATTAAGTATATTTCAATTTAGACCTTAAATATATTTTAAATAATATATTTGCTCCTATTCAGTGAGGTTTTCTGTTTTTTTTTTTTTTATTTACTTATTTATGATAGTCACACACACAGAGAGAGAGAGAGAGGCAGAGACATAGGCAGAGGGAGAAGCAGGCTCCATGCACTGGGAGCCCAATGTGGGATTCGATCCCGGGTCTCCAGGATCGCGCTCTGGGCCTAAGGCAGGCGCTAAACCGCTGTGCCACCCAGGGATCCCAGATTTTCTGTTTTTGTTTTGTTTTGTTTGAGGAGTTTGGTTTTGATATTTATCTTGGTTTGTAGTTTTTAAATGACACCATTTGATATAACTAGTATGGGAGAGAAAACCAACATTATGACAATTATATTACTGAGCACTTTGTATATGATTTTCTTCAAGATGAGCGTAATATTTCTCTATATTACTTGAAAAAAATTCATATTTAGCAAATACGATAAACAAGTTTTAGCTGAAATGTAATTTTGCTAAAGTTTATAGAAAAAATCTACATAGTAACATTTTAAATACCATTTTAACTATATATTAAATAAGTATATTTCAATTAAAATAATTGTCAGTAAGATTAATCTATTCTTATATAACATTCTAAACTGATATGTGTGATTTTCTAGTTTAGAACATGAAGGGCTGAATCAAATGTTTTATAGGAAATCACAACTGTAGTAGAGTATCATCATTTCACTATCAGCCTGGGTTTCATTCTCAAGTGTAAAATCAGCAAAACAAATTAGAATAAAAGCCACACGTGAGATATCCATTATGCATTGACATTTAAAATCTCCCCCTTATTTGTATTCAGAATACTGTATTATTCAATGCAATATTTATCTGTGATATTTTCTAACCTGACATGATGTATGCATAGAACTAAATAAAGCAAGGACTTCAACATTAAAGTTTTCCCTCCCGAATATAACATGTTTGATAAATGTTTACCCCCTTTGTGCATCCTCTTCTGCAATTTATTTTTCAGTGCTTTGTATTCTTTAATTTTCCCCTTTCAAGTAGCATACCACATTTCCAGACATGCCTTGTCTTCAAAACCATGTGTAAATTCCCACATCTCAGACATTCACAAATTAATCACAGATATGCACACTATAAACAAGAGACCTTGATGAGTAGCTTGAGACATTATATAATTTGTGCTTTGATTAACTGACTTTCCCACTTAATTTTAGACTACATTAAATATCCTAAAGTAATCATTTTAATCTTAAATTTTGCCAGCTGCGAAGACCTGATTTAAAAAAAAAAATTAAGTGCTGATCATTTAGTAGCAAACTAAAGAATCTATAAAGAGACAAAATTTCATATTTTCAGTGGCATGGTGAAGTATACACATTTAGATTAGCTGTATTGTAGTGAAGCTTTTATATCAGTGTTTGCATGAAACATATCTAGACTTGTATTAAGATTACATTGTTGTTCTTATTGTATGATGCTCTATTTTGACAAAAGGATATTTTTCTTTGCTAAATATGTTTTTGCATTTTCAACCATTTCATACTTATTACACCAAAAGAAATTTATAAATGGGCATTGATGGTTATGAAAATTCATTTTAAATGTCTAAACAATATCAAAATACTTAAAAAAGTAGAAAAAATTGCTATCCATTAAAACTGGGAGATTTAACCATTTTAGCATGTCTTATAAGAAGTTTCTGATTCTAGTTTAAATCTTAATTTTTTTGAATGTATAAATTACATGTGTTCTTTTTTGTTTTATCTTATGGTTTTTATTTTTGCTACTAACAAGCTGTATAATTTGGTGAAATTCACGTAACGTTAACTTTAAATTAAAAAGTTGGACTATAAGAAGTCCAAAATTCCCTCCAATTCTAGCATTCTATGTGTTATCAGTGATTAAGAGAAAGAGCAGCACCTGTAGCTCTGTTGCCCACTGTTTTTAGCAGGTAGATATATTATGAAGGTTCCAGCAAGTTCATTATCACACATCAACAGGAAAGCCAACCAAGTCTTCTGTGACCTTTTAGAATTCATCAGTTCTTTCCTTTTCCTGTCATCTTGACAATGCATTATTTTCATTTGAGTTGAAAGGTGAATCAACCAATTGTGTATTGATATGTGATACCGAAGACTGAATTTACCTAAATTTTTTTTGAATTTACCTAAATTTTTGACAGATTGAGGGAAATTACCAGATATTTTCAATAAGTGAACTGTGTCTTATTATTCAATTATAGCAAGGATTCACTTTTTCCTACATTAATTGTTAAGAGAAATAAGGAATCTGAGAACAAAGTACAATTTTGTTCTTCATCATGAAGGTCTTCCTTAAGCAAAATCTTTACTGAAGAATGCTATAATCTGTCATTTTTTTTCGGAAGGAAACAGTAATGTGATTGATTTTGAAATTAAAAAAAGAGTAAATAGTGGATGAGTTAAATAATAGAGTTCTAGTATTTTTCCAAGTAATATTTGATGAAATAAAAATTGGAAATTTGCTATCTGAAATTAATGCCTAGTTTCCAGTTAGCTGTTTTCATTAAGATTGAACATTTTAACGTATTTTGAGGAATATGTAAACCCAAACAGGTTTGTTTTACCCTTTAAATTGAAGGATACTCCAGAAGAAATTAGCTAACATTTATGTATTAAAGCTTAATTCTTGTGTTTATTTCAACTATATATTTGAATAATAAATAAGAGATTTCAGATCACAGGCAAAGTTACACTACTGTATGGTTTGTATAAATTATTTCCCTTTAGTTATCTGAAAGGGAAGATTCCAATAAGTAACTCCTTGCACTTTTAATTTAGGAAAATTATATCCTTATATCTGCATCAAGGAAAAAAGTATTTTAAGTACTCTCCAACATTTTATAAGCAGTATCTATTTTTAAATAGTATATAAAAGTCTTAAGGAAGTAACTAGAATATTCCACCAGATTTGTGTTAGATTAATTTATTGATCGGATATAAGAAATATTAAATGCTATTTCTTTTTTAAGAACTTCTCAGTTACTCTGAATATATAATCAGAATACACTCAAAATTTTCAAATATCTATTGAATAGATACTTCACTTAAGATGTTGTGGGAGGCCTGAATTAGAAATTCCAATTAGTAACAGAAATAAGGGACATTAAAAAAATATGGTAATGAGGGAATGTTGTGTGTCATTAAGAAAACTTAAAGATATTGCCATGGGAATTGGGAGAATCAAGATGTATTCATTAATTTCGACCTGTGTTTTAAAGAATAGGTGTTTTGAACAGAAATGAGTGGTGAGTCCTTGCTGGCTAAAGAGACAAACATGTCTTCATATTTGTGAAAAAGCAACAAGTGTAAAGCTTAAACAAAGCAGTTGCAGGATATGTCTCTAAGACGCTTTGGACTCAATTGTGAAGGATCCTAACTCTGAGCTACATGCTTTGAATTGTGTTGATTGGGACAATAACAACAACAACAAAATATTTTTAAACTGGGGAGTAAAATAATAGAGCTGTATTTACAGGAAGATTAAGCTGCTGGTGGTGTATCTAGTGAAATATTGACATTTTCACTGAGCTTTTAGAGTGAATGAATAAGACAACTCTTCCATTAGGTACATGTTAAAACTAAGCACATTATTACATTAACTTTTTTATGTTAATATCAGTGAATTCTTTAAAAGATTCACTTTGGTTTTCTGTCTAATTGTGAATTGGATGGATTTTTAACCCCAGTTTAAAAATTATTGTGTGAGTATGAAATGCCAAAGTCCCCTGTGAACCTAAAAGATAAGTAATACAATATTGTCTGTGAAAATAGTGCTGAATTTTGAACCAAATGTCATAGGCAGGTTTTAGAAATCTCTCTTCTGGACTTGGCCAAAAATGTTGTAGTACAAATTTTCGCTGATGCAATGAACATTCTACCAAATGCCAAGTGGCAAAGTTTTACTGCTGGTCTAGCCATTCACTGCTCACATGGAATTGCCTTTCTTCTGCTGTGTCCATCTGCTGATTTCCTGGTGGTCCTCTCCCACTGCCGTGGCCATCTGTTGGCCACTTGCAGATGCCTTCCTATTGCCCCATGCACCTGTGAAGACTGTTCTTCCCAAAATGCAGTGCATCTCATCATTACCAACCACCTTGTAAATTAAATATATATGTTCATATTTTGGGAAGGGATAGAATTTTTTTTCCCATCAAGGGCCAAAACAAGTTTATTTATTTATTTATTTATTTATTTATTTATTATTATTTATTTATTTATTTATTTATTTACAAAAACAAGTTTAAATGTTGGTCAAGTAGATCATGAAACGGTTCTATTAAAAAAGGGGCTGATCACAACATGACTGTAAAATGTTCAGCCAAGAACTCATGAAAAACAGAGTTGTGTAGTAAATTTAAAACATGTATCATTCCTTGTTTTTTTCATAGATTATAGTCACTCTAATTACTCTATTAAAAGTAATAGAGAAAATTGATATGACTTCCTGAAACTATTAAATCTTCATATCTTAATATATCTGAGAGTAGTAGGAGGGAATGTATCTGAAAATTATCTCTCCCCAGGTCAGACACCTGTGTAGAGGTGTGAAGGTGGCAGGATAAGTGAAAAGATAATGTGTTTGGGTTCTGGATTTGCTCTTACTGACTAAAAGTGACAGTTGAATGATATAGTGGAATGAAATGAATGATAGACTTTTTAAAAGCAACTATCGCCTAAAAAGGGTATATAAAGTACCTGCTCAAATAGACCTTTCTAAAAGACTTGGGACATTCTTCTTTAGGCAACTCCACATTATTTATTTTGCAAAGTATTAAAAGTTATCTTGGAAACTAGAAAGAGGAAAAACTACTTACCTGTGCCTAGTAAATACCTCAGCCCTGAAATAATGAACTAGGAGAAATGATAAAAATGCCAAAGAAAAGTGTGATTTCCAATATGACAACACCTTTAAGTATATTTTGCTTTTGAATATTTTGAATATTTATTTTATTTTTTGCCAACATTTTCTCACAAAGGAAATCACTCCTGGAAATGATAATTTGTATGAATGTATGTATAGCAACATATTTTCTTAAATATGCTGATATGATTTCAAAATACTAGACAAGTAAAAAATGAACTTACTCTGACAGAAAAGATAGAAATAGCTATTTCTTAAATGGGCTAAGAAAACCTGTATTTAAAAATCATTTTAAAACATGAATGAAAGATAAGTTTTGCACATGTGGGAACAGTCTCAACTATGTGCTTCCTTCTGCAGAACAAATGTCCAGAATATCTGTATTGTAGCTGAAGCTATCACTTGTTGTGGTACCACATTTGTAATACATTCTAGTCATGAAACTGACAAATATTTTGGTATCTCATTTTATAATGAGATATAATCTTACTTTTATGTTTATAATTAAACATAATTAAACATAAAAGTAAGATTAAGTTATGAAAAAAAAAAGTTATGAGTAGTCTAGTCTTTAGCATCCATTATCTAATGTAACAAGTTTAGAAATAGTCATTCTTCGTTTAAATATTTTATTTATTTATTTGAGAGAGAGAGATTACAACAGGGCGAATGACAGAAGGAGCGGAAAAGCAGACTCCTCACTGGGCACGAAACACAATGTTATTTGACTCAGGGCTGCATCTCAAGACCCTGGGATCATGACCGGAACCAAAGGCAGACACTTAACCAACTGAGCCACCCAGATACCTCTAGAAATAATCATTCTAATATCAGTTAAATTATGTGCTTTATTACTCAAATTTTCTGTTTTTGAGGGTGCTGTTATTACATGACTTGTAAAAATGACCAGATATTTTAGTTTAATGCTTTACATTGCTTCATTTGCTAAATACACACACTTAAAGAATATTCTAAATATGCTTGTATATTCAGATCTATCTGAAGTTTTATCTTCTTGCATCATCCTAAATTTTCTTCCTATACATTGAATGAAAAAGACATTTAAATATGCTTACTACAGTATATGCAGACAATACAGAGAGTCACAAAACATCCTGTCAGGGAGTTGTCCTAGTCTGAACACTATTCTGATAATTTTCTTTCCAGCCCAGCCTGAACTTTGCTATATTAACTAAGTATTTTGATGCTGAAGTGGATGGGTTCAGTTATATTATCACTTTTGCATTACCTGGAGTATATATTTTTCTTTTTGACTTAAGGAATTTTTTTAAAAGAAGTAAAAGTGAAGGATCAGTAAATCCGTGTTGAAGAATAAATTGCATATTAATCTGGTAACATTTATATCCATATTGTATGCTTTCATAGATATATATTTATATACAAGTATTAATTAACATATAATATACAGTATGCCTTCAAGATCATTCTGGCATTAATTTCCAAAACTGAGTAGGATAAATGCCTTAGTTCAGAGACAAAGTATTTCATCAGTGGATTTGGATATTTCTTCCCTTACATTGCTCTAATAATCATAAACTGCTCTTTGCCTCATATTGATCCATATCATTCCAGGTTACAAGGGTTGCCTTTTCAGGTCAGAGCTGAAATACTAATGATCACCAAAGCCTTACCTACTACCATTGTACAAAATTTAGTTCCTATAACTTAGTGACTTTAGACATTGACTGTATGAACTTTGGCAAATGCATTCATTTCTCTTGCTCAATATTTTTCTGTTTCCATTTGATATGCGCATAAACTCTGGCACAGCAAGAAAAGTTGTTTGTTTATACTCCTAATGTGAATGTGTTTTGCTTGTATTTTCTGTAAAATTTCTGCATCATACCTTTCATAAAAGACCTCTGATATTTATAAAGACCTTTGGCAGTTCTTGTGGAAGGGTTGCTATGAACTATGCTGGCTGATGCATGAAATTAATTATCTTAGGCTGATTGCTACCTGGAAGACTGTCCCCCGTTACCTTTCATCTCTTTCAGTGGCTTTCTATATTCCACTTCTGAAGGTCTTCCTGGATTTACTCTATAGAAAGAAAAACTATCAGCTCAGGACTCTTGGATTTTCCTCTTTAAATATGTATGGGTTTTACAAAAGGCTTCCCCAAATCAGTTATTTATCAATCAGTCATTCCTGGAACTGGAGAAAGATCAAAGAGCATATGTCCCATCTATACCTGGGACAAATGCTGACTTTTTGGACTCTTTTCAGTGAATTAAAGTAGAAAGAAATGATTGTCACTTAGTAAATGTTTAATAAAGACTAGTTAATATTATAATTAACATTTATTATTTAAACCATAAATTAGAAAAGTCATAAAATAATTTTCATAGTGTGGGGGTTTGTTTTTAAATGTCACTATGTGGGACGTCTGGGTGGCTCAGCGGTTGAGCGTTTGCCTTCAGCTCAGGGCATGATCCCAGAGTTCCAGGATGGAGTCCCACATCAGGCTCCCTGCAAGGAGTTTGCTTCTCCCTCTGCCTGTGTCTCTGGTGCGCTCTCTCTCTCTCTCTCTCTCTCTCTCTCTCTGTCTCTCCCCCATTGTCTGTCATGAATACATAAAATCTTAAAAAAATAAAAGAATAAAAAAGTAAATGTCACTATGTGTGCCATGTGGACATTGAATATGTCTAAAAGTGGTAGTAAGGGAATAAGAAATTGAGAGAGTAAAGATAGCACTATATTATTACATCAGACAATTTCCAAAGAAAAATCATGTCCAAATTATTAAATCCTGTCACTTATGCTTGTGAATAAGGAACTTCTATTAGTGAGAGAAGGAATTTTTTGTCCGCGTGGATTGGTAAACTGAAATATAAAGAAAATAAATATTAGCAACAATAAAAATAGCAGCAAAATATCCATTAAAATGACAGTATAAAAATATTTAGTATGTACTTCTATAACTGGAAGCCTGTATCTCCTACACCCCATTTTGCCCATCCTTCAATCCCTCTTCCCTCTGGCAACCATGAGTTCTATGTATTTATTGGTCTGATTCTGCATTTTTGTTTGCTTTTTCATTTGTTTTTTCTTAGATTCCATATGAGTGAAATCATGTGGTATTTGTCTTTCTTAATTTGACTTATTTCTCTTAGCATAATATCCTCTAGGTCCATCGGTGTTGCAAATGACAAGATCTCATACATTTTTTTATGGCTCTACACTATCCCATGGTATGTATATACCATATCTTTTTTATCCATTTATCTATCGACAGATACATAGTTCGCTTCCACATTTCAGCTATTGTAAATAATGCTGCAATAAACATTGCAGGGGATATATATCTTTTCTAATTAGTGTTTTTATTTCATTTGGCAAGTACTCAGGAGAGGAGTTACTGGATCCTATTGTATTTCTATTTTTAATCTTTTGAGGAAACTATACTGTCTTCTACAATGGCTGTGTCAATTTACATTCCCAGCAATGGCCCACAAGGGTTCCTTTTTCTCCACATTCTTGCCAATATCTCTTATTCCTTGCTTTTTTCATTTTAACCATAGTAATTATTACTATAATATATGTGTATAATATATAGGATATATAATTTGCCAATATCTTCTCTTATTCACTAAGTTGCCTTTTTGTTTTGTTGATGGTTTTCTTTGTTTTGCAAACCTTTTTATTTTGATGTAGTCCCAATAGTTTATTTTTGCTTTTGTTTCCCTTGCTAGAAGACATATCTAGGAAAATGTTGCAACACCGATGTCAAAAAAATTACTGCATATGTTCTCTTCTAGGGGTATCAGGTCTCACATTTAGGTCTCTAATCCTTTTTGAATTTATTGTTGTGTGAGAGAGAGTGATCCATTTTCATTCTTTTCACCTAGCTGTCTAGTTTTCGCAGCACTGTTTGTTGAGGACACTGTCTTTCCCCATTGTGTTTCTTTCCTCCTTTGTTGTAGATGAATTGACCATATACGTGTGGATTTATTTCTGGATCGCTATTCTGTCTATTGAGCTATGTGTCTATTTTTGTGCCAGTACAATATTGTTTTGATTACTACAGCTTTGTAGTATTCTGAGGCCCACATTACCCTGGTATCAAAACCAGACAAAGACACTATATAAAAAAGAAAACACAGGCCAATATCCCTAATAAACATAGATGAAAAATCTTCAACAAAATATTCACAAACCACACTCAATAATACATTGCAATGATCATTCACCGTGATGAAGTAGGATTTATTCTCGATGAAGTAGGATTTATTCTGGAATCAAGGATGATTCAATATTTACAGATTCCTTGATAAACCACATCAACAATATAAAGGATAAAAGCCTATCCATTTTAAGTGAAGCCCCAAGTATATACAGCCAAAAATCAGTGTCACATTGGAAGGTCTAGTTTATTTATTAAATTCAGGCTATTCATATACTTTGAAAAAAAGCCTCTTAGGGCTCAAATAATTTAATACTGCTTCATTTGACGATTTCAGACAAAAAGGGATTACAGAAGGCTGAACTGGAACTGTTTCTGTTGATGGCATAAGAATAGTTCACTAGTTGGGGTACCAGGGTGCCTCGGTCGGTTAAGCTTCATGATCCCCGGGTCCTGAGATTGAACCCCATGCCCAGCTCCTTACTTGGTGGAGAGCCTGCTTCTCCCTCTCCCTCTGCTGCTCCCCCTGCTTGTTCTTATTTTCTCTCTCTTTGTCAAATAAATAATTTTTTTAAAGTATAGTTCACTAGTAATTCTGTAGCTATGAGACTATTAGCATCTTGATTAATATTTAATTTTGAGTGGCAGCCTCAGTGGCCCAGGGGTTTAGCGCTGCCTTCAGCCCAGGGCCTGATCCTGGGGACCTGAGATCAAGTCCCACGTCGAGCTCCCTGCATGGAGCCTGCTTCTCCCTCTGCCTGTGTCTCTGCCTCTCTCTCTCTCTCTCTCTCTCTCTCTCTCTCTGTGCCTCTCATGAATAAATAAATAAAATCTTAAATTAAAAAAATTAATTTTGAGAGTAGTTTCATTGTTCCAAAGCTTGCTAAATGATTTTAAATTTTGCATAAAATGAAATTTCATTTAAATACCATATCCTACTTATTCTTACCCTTTTCCCATCTCACAATCCTCTCCAAGTTCTTTCCCTCTATTTCCACTTACATTATATCTTGGTGAATAAATTTGGTATCTTCTTCACAGCACACCTTACTGATTATCTCATTATTATATCTAAATATAATCACAGTCTTCATTTCCTACAAAATAAGAGTTAAAAGTCACTTTTCCTTAGAGTACTTCATTAATTTATCATTTTGCAACCTGGACAAATTTGAATGGCCAAAAGCATTAATCAGTTCTGCTCTAAATGTATATAATTGTTATTTTATTTCTGTGCTTTCTGGTCTGTTCTGTGGATCGATGTGTCTATTTTTCTGCCAGAACCATTTTGATTTGATTACTATAGCTTCATAATATAACTTGAAGTCTGGAATTGTGATACTTTCAGCTTTGTTTTTCCTTTCCAAGATTGCTTTGGCAATTGAGGGCGTTAGTGGTTCCATACCTATTTTAGGAATTTTTGTTGTTGTTGTTGTTGTTCTAGATATGTGAAAAAAATGTTGATATTTTAATAGAGATTGGATTAAATCTGTAAATTGCTTTGAGTGGTATAGACATTTTAACAATATTCTCCAATCCATGGGCATAGAATACCCTTATATTTGTTTATGCTGTCTTGAATTTCTTTCATCAATATTTTATAGTTTTCAGAGTTTAGGTCTTTTACCTCTTTGGTTAAGTTTATTCCTAGATATTTTCTTATTTTTGGTACCATTGTAAATGGGATTGTTTTCTTAATGTCTTTTCCTGCTTCCTTGCTATTAATGTATAGAAATGCTATGGATTTCTGTACACTGATTTCCTGTGACTTTACTGAATTCACTTATCAGTTCTAGTAGTTTTTTGGAGGAGTCATTAGGGTTCTCTATATGAAGTATCATGTCATCCGCAAATAGTGAGTTTGACTTCTTCCTTACTGATTTGGAGCCTTTTATGTTATTTTGTTGTCTGACTATGTGGCTAGAACTTCTAATACAATACTGAATAAAAGTGGTAAGAATGAACATCCTGGTCTTATTTCTGACCTTAATGGGGAAAAACTGGAGAGTTTCCTGGTATGATATGTGCTGTGGGTTTTTCATATATGGCCTTTATTATAAGCTGAGGTATTTGCCTCTAAGCCTACTTTGTTGAGAATTTTTATCATGAATGGATGTTATACTTTTTAAAATACTTTTCCTGCACCTATTGTAATAATCATATGGTTTTTATCTTTTCTCTTATTGAAGTGATATATCACATTGATTGGTTTGTGAATACTGAACCACCCTTGCATCCTGGGAATAAATCTAGCTTGACCATGGTAAATGATATTTTTAATATATTATTGGATTCAGTTTGCCAATATTGTGTTGAGAATTTTTGCATCCATGTTCATCAGCGTTATTGGACTGTAGTTCTCTTTTAAGTGTTGTCTTTATCTGGTTTTGGTATCAGGGTAATGCTAGCCTCATAGAATACATTTGGGCATTTTCTTTCCTCTTTTACTTTTTGGAATAGTTTGAGAAGAATAGGTATTAAGTCTTCTTTAAATGTTTGGTAGAACTCATCTGTGAAGCCATCTGGTCTTGTGCTTTTTATTTGCTGGGAGTTTTTTGATTACTGATTCAGTTTCATTGCTGGTAATCAGTCTGTTCAAATTTTCTATTTCTTCCTGATTTAGTTTTGTTATATGTTTCTAGGGATTTATCCATTTCTTGTAAGTTGTCCAATTTTTGGGATATAATTATTCACAATATTCCTTTATAATCTTTTATATTTCTCTGGTGTCAGTAGTGGTTATTTTTCCTCTTTCATTTGTGATTTTGCTTGAGTCCTCTTCCTCACTCTTTTTTTTTTTTAATCTAGCTAGACGTTTATCAATTTCATTGATCCTTTCAAAGAACCAGTTCCTGGTTTCATTTATCTGCTCTAAGGTTTTTTAAGTTTCAATATCATTTCTTTCTGCTCTAATCTTTATTATTTCCTTTCTTCTACTGGTTTAAGGTTTTGTTTGTTCTTTTTCTAGCTCCTTTAGATGTAAGGGTATGTTGCTTATTTGAGATTGTCCATGCTTCTTGAGGTAGGTCTATTACGTCTATCGGCTTCCCTTTTAGAACTGCTTTGGCCAAATCCCAGAGATTTTGTGCCATTGTGTTTTCATCAGTAGTCTTTTTTTAAAGATTTTATTTATTTACTCATGACAGACAGAGAGAGAGAGGGAGAGACATATGCAGAGGGAGAAGCAGGCTCCCTGAGTCAGGAGCTTGATGCAGGACTCAATCCCAGAAACGTGGTATCACGCCCTGAGCCAAAGGCAGATGCTCAACCACCCAGACATTTCCACCAGTAGTCTGGTTTGAAGTAGATCATCCAATTATAGAATCATGAGGAATATCATTACCCAATTCCAAATGTTCTAATATTTATTATTGATTTTTTTATAATTCTCTATATTATAGATCATACATAAAGATATTAATAGAGTGATATTAACAATTTATAAATATTTTCATAATATACTTATTACTACTCTAGGCATTCATTACTGATTTGGTTTTGTGTTGTATCTTCCTATATTGCTAACATTCTTGTGTGTTTATGTCTGTACTTCCAAATCCTATAGTCTTTAAAATTAAGTTACTTTTCTTCATGCTTCGCTACTAGCACCCACTGCTTCAGGCTTATGCTAAAGGCCTATGGCCAATTTAGAAGTAATTCTAAATAGACTAAATCTTTATAATTTACTAATGGATATTGATAAATTATATATTTTATTGGACTCAATCTGACAAATTATCTGCTCCAGTAAATAATTTATTTTTGCATAGCATCTATAAAAATAAGATTCTCTGTCTTTTCCCATGTAATAAGTATATGTATTTTCTCATTCCATTATTTGTGGTATTTTTCTTTTAAATAAAATTTCTATGTGTCTATTTGAAATAGCTTTTGGATTTACCTAGCAATTATATGGTGATTTTTCCGTTGTCATTGATTTTTCTGATTGTCTTTATTATTTTATTCCTCTTACTTTTTCTAGGTTTAATTTTGTTGATTCTATTTTCCTAGTTAAATTTAGTCCATTTCTAATTTTTTTTTTAATCATGAAATTAGGCTACATATTTGCCTTTGACTACAGTTTTGGCCATATGCCATAGACTAATCTTATTTTCATTATCTGAATTGTCATCATAGATTTGCTTTCTATAGTATATATACTTTTTAAAATTTTGAAATTGAATTAAATTTTTAAGCATTCTGATTAGTAATTTAATTAATGATTCGGAAACCATGGCTTATACAGTTCTATATTTTGGAATGTAAATATGTTTTTGGTGAATAATTATTTGATCAGCTGTTTTATGATACCTAAAAACATAGCATATTATATATTTGTAAATTGCAGTGTTTGATATGTATCTGTTTATGCAAACCTCCTGATTATGTCTTCATTATTTTGATCTATCTTCTCTATCACAGAAGAGAGAGATTACGAAATTCCAGAGAAAAGTGTGTTTCTGTTTATTCTTTCAAGAAATACTTTCTGATTGCTATGCAACACTCTCTTCTAATTAGATAAGACAAAGTCTTGAGCAAAATTAGTTCCATAATGCAAACAATCTAGTGCAAAAAATAGACAAATTAATATGCCAACCACCTTCTGGTTAGGGTTGGCCAATAGGAAGGCAGATGAGGTGATAGAAGGAAGATGGAGGGCAAGAGAAAGAGTGAAGCCAGGGTATTTCTTCGTCACTCTTTTTATCAGGTGGGTGAGTTTCCTTCATGGCTCCAGCCAGGAGATAACTGCTTCTTCATAGTCAAACCTGACCAGAAATGCCATCAGACTTCTAGTTTTTGCCAGAAGGCCATTTTTAACTGGTTCCATCAACATTACTTTTTAAATTTATTTTTCCAGTCTTCAGAAAGATAGTGCCTTCCTGTAATTAAAAATCTTGAGGTTTCTTCTCTTTATCTAATTGTACTTTCAGCTTTTCTTAATGTCTTTAAAATTATCTTATTAAATACTCAAGAGTCTAACTCTGAATACTTGAAATAAGAGATAAATTTGTTTCCAGTTTATATTGAAATAAGAGTTAAATTTATTTCCAGTTTAGATTCATTTTAAGTGACCTAAGATTTTTTCTTTCTGAAAATGAGTTGATACCAATTCAGAAGTATAAAACAATATGTTTTTTTTTTTCAAAGAAACATTGTTTGTTCATTTGTTTGTTTGTTCCTTTAGTAGGCTCCACACTGAGCACAGAGCCCAGTGCAGGGCTTGAACTCATCATAACCCTGAGATCTAGACCTCAGCTGAGATCAAGAGTTGAATGCATAACCACTAAGCCCCCCAGGCACCCCAAACAATACATTCTGAAAGGACAAATAATTAAAGTACTATCTGTATAATTCTGGCTTTCAAGATTTCTGGAAGATAATTTTTTTTTCTTCAGTATGCATGCATTTTATAATTAGAAAAGAGTGACTTGGGACTTTGAGTTTTACATATAGTCCCATAATTGTATTGTGTACTATTAGAGAAAATTCCTTAGATTTTTTATTTGGGAAGTATTATCTACCCATTAATTTCATTGGTAGTACTAAAAAATACATGTTCATAGGATATTCATATACTGGTTATATTTCGGTGACACAAATATTCTATAAATTCTCACTTAGTTTGCCTCTGTTGTTTAGTGAATATATTCATTTTCTGTAGGTCTCATTGAACATTGTTTTCGGCTTCAGGTTACAACTCTGTTCAACAGTAGGCTATTTTCCATTTCTCAGTATCATGATGAAAGGTGTTTTGGGATTTAATCATGGTTTAGCTCTTGACTTCCTTTTTTTAAAGATTGATTGATTGGTTGATTGATTTGACAGAAAGACAGCGAGAGAGAGAAAATGAGTGAGAGAGAGAGAGAGAGAGAGAGAGAAAAAGCAGGGGGAGCAGCAGAGAGGAAGGGAGAAAGAGAAGGAGATTAAATAATATTAAACAGTGTTAATAAAGCCTGCCTACTGAACAGTTAGCCCCAAGTAGGGCTGGATACCAGGAGCTTGGGATCATGACTTGTGCAGATGCGTAACTGATTGTGCCACCCAGGTGCCCCTTGCTCTTGACTTCCTTGATGTAATGGCTTGTTCCTAGGTTTGATTCCTTACAGTTACAGAGTGGTGTTTATACTTTCAGAGATCACATTGTAAACAAAAATAACCAGCCAAAGACAACAGCTATTTCTTGTTCAAGTTCTCATCTTTTCTTTTAAATATTTTATTTATTTATTTATTTATTTATTTATTTATTTATTTATTTATTTATTCATGAGAGACAGAGAGAGAGAGACAGACGCAGGCAGAGGGAGAAGCAGGCTCCACTCAGGAAGCCCGATGTGGGACTCAATCCCAGGACTCCAGGATCACACCCTGAGCCAAAGGCAGATGCTCAACCACTGAGCCATCCAGTTGTCCCAAGTTCTCATCTTTAGGAGGAAACACTTTACCCACAGGTAAACATACATTTCCCCCATAATGTCTAATTTTTCTAGATTGGGCCAAATTATCACTTCCTATTCCAGAACTGTAAAGGAAGCAAGTGAAGCAAATATTTGACCTTTCAATCTCTATATTTGGAGATGAGTTGTGATAATAAGAAGGAAGCTTTGTGTAGGATATAAAACAAATCCACAGTTACAATCAAGAGTACCTGCCACTATTCATCACTTTGGTCCTGCACAGACTTTTCCCTACACATGCCCAGCATGACTGTTTGTGTTCCGAAAAATATTTTTCTTCTTAAAATGAGACAAACTAAAATTGTCTCTAATCACTACATTCAGCTTTAGTATCAAAGTTTTTTTTTTTAATTTTAAGATTGTATTTATTTGAGAGAAAGGGCCAAATCCTAACCACTAGACTACCAGAGAGGGAGAGGGGAGAGAAGAGAGAGAGAGAGAGAGAGAGAGAGAGAGAGAGGTGAAGAAAGAGAGAATCTAAAGCAGGCTCTTTGCTCAGTGCACAGCCTGACACAGGGCTTGATCCCAGCATGGTGAGATCATGACCTGAACCAGAACCGAGAGTCAGAGCTTAACTGACTGAGTCACCCATGTGCCCCTCAAAGTTTTTATATGAAAGCCAACTAAAACAATTCTAGAGAATTTCAATAGAAAAAAAGTTTTATTGAAAGTATATGTGGTACCTCAAAGTGTCTCTAAAAGGACAAGAATCATGGTTGGAATCATCCAGGCTAGAACAGTGTCTCAAATCATATCACAAAACTGGTCCAGTGTAGACTTATCACTGTTGTCACTGGGATGAACATACAGCTGAAATCACCATCAGGAGATATTGCTGTCAGATTGCTGCCATTGTCATCTTTGGAAACCAGGTGTGTGTATTTGACTCTACGAGCAGCATCCTCATTAGAATGGAGCCCATGCTCTTTCTGCTTCTTCATAAAACTAGCTTCTGACCCAAAGCCCCAGTGGTTATACCTAAATGTAATGCCCAGGAAGGGTGCTTCCGCTGTGCTACAAGAGGTTGGGCAAATGAGTAGTTGGGATTTTGAAAGTGTATTTTATGAGGAGTGTTCCTGAAAAACTAAGTTACTCCTTAACATAGAAAAAAGGGTTCAAAATATGGACAACCAAAAAAGTATAACAAATATCTACTATAGTGTTGCTGAGAAAGCAATCTGAATGAAAGATATGAATAGTGTCTAAGAAAGGTATTATTATTCAAGACCAATAATATGACAATCTCACTAAAATCCATATTGATTACTGTTTCAGGTAAAATTCTAGTAGATAGGAAGGATACCTTTTATAGTACTGCCTACTAAGAATTACATTGTTCTTTGCTCATTAATTTAGAATCAGGCCTGATGTTTAAGATTTTAATTTTTAATTTACCTCATTAGCAAAAAAATAAGACCATAAACCAAACTGTAGTTGTTTATATTACTAAAAATTATCTTGTTATCCATTCAATAAACAATTTAAATTTTGACAATTCTTAAGAATGTTACACTTGGGACACCTGGGTGGCTCAGTGGTTGAGCACCTGCCTTTGGCTCAGGACGTGGTCCCAGAGTCCCAGGATTGAGTCCCACATTAGCTCCCCTCAAAGATCTTGCTTCTCCCTCTATGTCTCTGCCTCTCTCTGTATCTTTCATGAACAAATAAATAAAATCTTAAAAAAAAGAAAGAATATTACACTTAAGGTGGGTGGGGAGATGCATGAAATAGGTGAAGAGGATGAAGAGTACACTAATGATGAGCACTGAGTAGAGTATGCAATTTTTGAATTACTACATGGTACACCTAAAAGTTTCATAACACCATATATTAATGGGAATTAAAAAATAGAAAGCAGTATAACATAGGATTACAATGATCAATATAAATTGACAGATTTTTTGTTAAACATAGGTATATTAATTGCTGATAATGTATAAATTTTTGAATAAGTGTATTTGTAAAAAAGGAAAAAAAATGTTACATTTAGAAAGAGTATGCTGATATAAAATAAAAAGCAATAGTTCTTATAGATAGTGAATTGGTAAATAGATGGTCACAAAACCAGTTTTATGTATCTGTGCTACTCACTTAGTGTAGTGGTACTTGTTCAAATATATCAGCATTCTAATAAGACACAAGATGAAATAAACATTTTTTGTTACACATCATTAATCTTCCTTATCAATAAACAAGTTTCCAAAGGGACTTGTGAAAGTATGGAATACCTTAAGAATACATTTAAATAATAAAAGGAAAATGAGTTATTAAAAAAAAGTTGCATTTTTCTATTTTGCTACCAGTGATTAATTAAATATAGAATTTGGCTCAACTCTGCTAATTTAGTTTCTAGAGATCTTATTAAAGATTTCTGCTGTAGAATTGTTGTTTAAGTAATCTAGGTATTTTCTAAGATTATTGTTATAGGTTTTCAGCTTTTCATATTAATTTTATATATATGTATATATAACAAGATTAATTGCATATTACTTGAGCAGAAATTATTTCTACTGAGGTAGTGAATATTGACTCTATGTTCAACAATATTATTTCACATTCTGAAGTTCACATTTTCATTTCTCCATGTTTTCATATCACCGGATCTTTCTCCTCTAGTGGCTATTAGGAAAAAATGTTAATAAAGCAACCATCTGTAAACACATTTTCTAGTTCTGTAATAATATCTGTATTTGAATGCACCAATGAGTTAATGTTTTGTTATGCTACTTTATTTTAAGTCCCTAAAAAGCTTCTTTTGTTGCTCAAGTTTGGCATAAATAATGCTTTTTTGTGTAAATACTTATGTTTTGTGTAAGACTTTTAAGTTCTGTGTAAAAGGCTTTGGTTTGGTCAGTACTTATTTATGCATTTTATCAATGACTTCTCTTGGTGATGGGTTATGCTTAACTTTTCCAAGAAAACTGCATGTCTATTATCATATGATGTCATATGAAGGTTTCCTGGACACATTCTCTGAAAATTATTTTGGTGTGATTAATTAGGAAAGAGATAAAAATAATACTTTTAACGATACCTTCAATTACTTTTGGTAGTTCATTATTTTTCCCTTTTTTAGTTGTGATGTCTTTGGAGACCAGGGAGATAACAACTTTTATTGAGAATCAAAGACATGAAATTAGTTGTCAATCAATTAGTTGATTTTTCTTAATATTCAGATTTATAGAACTTGAATGTTTAGTATAGGGGATCAATGAACGAAAATAACAAGGAATAATAGAAAGGAAAGAAAAAAGTAGAAAGGAAAGAGCATATATTAAGCACTGAATGTAAAAAAGATTATATGATTAACCCTAGGTTACAAATAATAATTGGCATTTCTTGGATCTAAACTAAACTAAAAACAAATAAACAAACACAAAAATCAATAGAGCTTTTTCTTCTGTACCATTTTATAGTAATTTAGGTATGAGCTTCTATGAGCTTGTCTATGGACATATGTTGTTCATTTAATAGTTCCCTGTGCTCAGAATAATAGATGATCATAACATGTTGCCTAAATTGAATGATGATCATAGCTAATGTAAGAACAATAACAAAAGACTGAGTAACTAGGATCTTTTCCTTAATGAAGCACGGAGTATTAACATATGAATGTACATCAAATAATACCCCCAGAATTTCAAAGTTTGATAGAAAAATTTAATTCTCTTTCATTCCAGTCTTATATAGTTTGGGTGGCTGCTCTTGCTCACATTCTTATTTAAGGATGATTCAGGCACCTCCCTATTATAATACTTGGTCTTTTAGGTCATAATGGAATGGCAAGAGCAAAGATAGTAAGGCAGTGAGGTTAATGACCATCTCTGGAAGTAGTGTATATCTCTTTTTCCCACATCCTTTGGGCCAGAACTGAATCATATGGCCCCAACCTAAATACGAGGAATATTGGGAAATATGGTTCTGCTATGTCCTCAACAGGAAGAAACTGAAGTATAATTTTCCTCTACCATATACAGCCAACAAAGTGACTTAAAAAAAAAAAACAGAATTATCTCTGTATGATCTATAATCAGTATGTTTATATGGTAAATGGAATATAGACTGACTTAGAAAAAAATTACACTACTTCTATGGAATGTTTCTAAGATCTTAATCATATTTAAGAGAAATAAAACATTTTCTTTGATTCCTAAGTCTGCTGCCATTCTGCTTCTCCTACTATGACTGTTAATGAGATTCTGCATAAGATATTATGGTTACTGGGAGACCAAATTTTGTAGCAAAAATCATAGGCCAGATTTTAATAGATGACAATTCTTATATGATGGGGCCTGTAATACTGCCATTTTAATAAACATCAGTTGATACCACCTTAGTGTAAAACATGAACAACCATTATTTTATGGGATAATATATTTTCATTCAATAGTAATATATAAATTTGTATCACTCTTTGATAATCGTGGGTTTAAGTATTTTCTTAGTTTTAATTTTTTTTATTTATTTATGATAGTCACACAGAGAGAGAGAGAGAGAGAGAGAGAGAGAGAGACAGGCAGAGGGAGAAGCAGGCTCCATGCACCAGGAGCCCAAGGCGGGACTCGATCCCAGGTCTCCAGGATCGCGCCCTGTGCCAAAGGCAGGCTCCAAACCACTGCGCCACCCAGGGATCCCCTATTTTCTTAGTTTTAAATCAATTAACCAAGAGTCAGTTCCACTTCATCATAAGGACATAAAAACCATCAATTCAGTAGAATAACATCTTTTCTTGAATCAGAGCTGTGTGTAAGCGATGCTTACATTAGGTGTTAACCTTAGGGGAAACTAAGTAAATAATATATGGAAATTCTCTGAGCTATCATTGCAAATTTAATGTAAATCTGAAATTATTCCAAAATATAAGGTTTATTAAAGAAGAAATGTGCTTGAAATATGACATCATAATCTTAAATATGTCTTATAGCAGGACATTTCAATTCATAGGTATTTATTAGCTGCCTATATGGCATAGCAGAATATCAGTAGTTACAAATAGCTGCTGACATTTTTTTTATTCTTTAGTAATATGTATTGCAAACTGGAAAAAAACTAATAAAAAAGTGGATGAGGGATCTAATAACTAATCTTTCTAACTTGATTTTCTAATTTTAATAAGTCATTCACATAGCATCCTAAAAAATCTCTCTAAACTGCAACATTATTAAGTGATTAATAATCTTTCTGCCTACCTCTCCAGTCATCATCCCCTTACATTTTTCCCTTAAACACTCTTCTCCAGGGCAATGAAAATGATCATTTTCCCAAATATTTCATGCTTCCTCATGTCTCTAGGATGTTTGTTTATGATCCCTTAGTTCCCCATCTGTGATGCTGTGATGCTTTTCTCTCTACTCTAAATAGCCTGCCTCATATCTATTTTCATTTGTCCTTGGCTGGTTTCTATATGTCATTTGGGCCTGAGTTTCTATATTACCTTTTGAATCAACATGAACCCCTTTTGAACTATTTCAAGATCAGATTATATACGCTCTTCCTCAGTCTCTTTCAAGCATGTTTTATTATAGTATTAAAGTAATTGTTGATTGTATTGGATTTTCCCACTCGCTTGGGACATTTATGTAGAAGGGGTCTGCATTATTGTGTCCCCATTGGTAGCACAGTCTCTGCTCCATTGCAGGCCTTATTCACATTTGATTACTAAATGAATGAATGAAAAATTGCATATTATGCAATAGATTTTGGTCCTGAAGGAAAATATCCTGGAAGAAGCACATATTGTACTGAATTAAAGTTTAGAAGGTTATGATCTGTACCCTCTCTTTGTACTAGGACTTCTTGATTTAAAGCTACAAAGCAAGTAATGGTGATCTGTTGATATTTGGGAAGTCAAGGAAAAGAAGAAAAGTGCAAAGGGATAAAAGAAAGCAATATTAAGGTATAACAGAAGGGGTAGGTTATGAGTTTAATTAAATACATTTTTTTTAGTTGGAAGAAACCTTAGAAACTATAAATTTATATACATGAACATTTTGATTCAGAAATGTTCAGTGATAACTTAAAGACATATATTTGAGAAGTTAGTGGTAGAATGAAAGGGTTTTGGTTCTCAATTCACTTGAATTTCTTGATTCTCAAACCAGAGCTCATTTTCATTATATCAAGTTGACACAAGTTCAGTTTATGACTCATGTCATGAATATTTTGAAGAAAAGTTTTATATAAAAATATCTTCATCAGACATGTAAAAAATATATTAGGGACACATGGGTGCCTCAGTGGTTGAGCATCTGCCTTTGACTCAGGGCATGATCCCGGGGTCCTGGGATCAAGTCCCACATCCAGCTCCCCACAGGGAGCCTGCTTCTCCCTCTGCCTGTGTCTCTGCCTCTCTCTGTGTGTCTCTCATTAATAAATAAATAAAATCTTCAAAAAAAAATGTTAAACTGAGACTTAATGTTTCCAGGATTATCTGTTTTATATTAAAAAGTTAGAGCTTTGAAGATGTGATGAAAGCCCTAAATTCTATGCAAAGTATGATATATGATTCTAACCTTAATGTTTAAATAACAACTTTAGAGACTTTTACCAAATACACTTCACCTCTGATTTCTGCATCCAAATCAGTTGAAAAGACAAACATGTCTTGGGACTCTTAACATCCTGCAGAATTCAAAGAAAAAGTGTCAGTCCAGACAAAGTCACACTAGCAAATTTTTGGAATAAGAAAATTTTCCTTTTATCTCTTTCCTTTGAGTAATTTTTCATTTTCCTTATAAGTTTCCCTTTCACTATTCTCATAACATCCTCAATACTACAACCCTTTCACACTGATAATCCCACCCTGACCTTCTCTACCCTCATTTTAAACCCTTTAGAGGGCTTAACTAATCCAAAATTACTTTATCTACACAGCCATCATATTTCCCCTATCTTCACTATTACACCCTTTGATAGCTATTAAGAAGAAATTGAGAAAAGGACTTAAAGCTGTGTTAATGATTTATATATCTTTACCCTATTCTCCACAGTATTTATTGCCCTAGAAAGTCATATTTTAAATAAAGTATACATGTAACTTACACTTAGAGGAATCTCTAACTAGGCAAGTTTCAGAAAGTGAAATACATTATCAGAAAAAAAAAATATTTTTCATAGCAGTCCAATCATAGGCATAGACCTCTCTTGCGTGGAAATTTACCTGTAGGATAATTTCTCCTAAGGTAGTTGTTGTTCTTATCCAGGGGAATGGACAGGATTTGTATCAAAATTATTGATAAGTACTAGCATACTACAGTGGTTTGAGGTTTACCTTCCTCACTATTTCAAGATTAAGAACTGTCCTCTGTTAAAAATCACTTTTTCCAGCTGATTCTTCATATTGTATTTTTCTCTCCACCTACTTCAAAAACCACACTGTCCTCTAACTGACAAGGATGATTTTTAAACAGAGACCTTGATGTAATGAGCACTGGGTGTTCTATGCAACTGATGAATCACTAAACTCTACCTCTGAAGCTAATAATATACTACGTGTGAATTAATTTAACTTAAATAAAAATAAATAGAGATCTTTGAGATAGTGGTACAATGGCCTCTGCTCTGTGTGTGTGCATTGTGTGCATGGAGATATTGCTGTAAAGACGAAATAGGAGATTATGTGGTCATTTATATTTATTAGTTATTTATGGTCAACCCTGGTGAAGAAATCTCTAAAACTTGAGAGTTGCTCATAACAAAGTCTAGACACTTCGGAGTGTTCTGCAGTTTGAGTTCCTTATAACAAGATCATTTGTCACATTTAGTAGCAAATCTCTGTGGATGACCACTAAGCCAGACCTCTTGCATTTAATTGTGTTTACAGCTAATATTGTTAAATGCACAGAGCAAGTAAACAAAAGAACTACTATGATGAATCATCCAAATCATTACTGCAAAACAAGATAGTAAATTCTAATTCTATCTCTTCCTTTGGGGAGATTTAAAGTAAATTTTCCTGCATATAATGTTTTTAATGTTGCATTTTACACCATTTGCTTTTTTAAATCTTTTTATTATTTGAGCATTTTGTTATTTAGTACTCCTTTGCTTTGAAATCTGGTTTATTAAATGAAAAAGAATAATTCTGTACTTAAAAATAGGATATTTTTCTCTTTTCAGTACTCATTTTGAAATCTATTTGTGCTATCGTTTAGATTTCTTTTCCTCCACACTTTTCCCACCTTACCTAAGATTTCTTACCTTTTTTTTTTTCTTTTTGGATCTTATGGACACATATCTTTCTATTTTACCTGGATAGTGGGAAAAGCTAACACATAGAAATGGCAGTTAGCAAGAATTTTATACTGAAATACTTTGTGTTTAAAACCACCCCAGGTGTGAAGAGTGCTCTGAGATGTGTGTGACCATTTGTAGGTTCCTATAATCCAGTCTGCTATGGGCATAGTAGACTACATTTAACTAGATCGGTGTTCAGTGCCTGGTCTGATTTGATAGGCCCCTTCTGTTTTCTGAAGTGCCATATCGTTATCTCAAGAAATGTTTTAGACATGTTATTTTAACTACTCATTTCCATTCAAGTTTTGGAAGATTAAGGTTTCAGGGTAATAATTGAAAATCTTTCATCTCATAACTTTAGTTTTTAATACTCCATTCTTAATTTATTATACTCCCCAAAATATTGCTAGATCCTGATTGTAACCACGAATACAAATAAACTTGATGAAAATATTAGTAGCTGAATGATTATTCTTCATCAGAAATAAACCGTAGTATAGTACTCTAGGATACTGCTACTTTCTCACCCTATCTGAAAAGTAAATTGAATGTTTTATAGTAGTTGTTTGAATTGAATTGATTTTATTAAAACTTAAAAATATGTTAAATTAAATCTGATTTACATGGACATCTGAAAGCAAGTGTGCCTTTATATAAATAAGGGAATAGGTTTTGTATAACTCAATAGCTCTTATATTGCTTTAAATTATTTTTCTTGGAATTTCCTGTTGTTATTTTACTCAGATAATGGCAGGAGATTACGATATGGTTATCTTAACACATACCTACACTTCCCAATGGATAGGGTAATCAGAACTTTTTAACCTACCAGGTGAAGTACCTGTTCTATTTTTTGAAAGAACTGAGATTGCATTGTGTTAACATTTGATTTCTATTGACTTTTTAGTGATTATGCTTAACACTTAAATTCTTACTACATTATTAGGATAAAAATAAAATGGGGAAAATTATACCTTATTAGAAGGAGAAATGTGTAAAAGGCAAGCCAGAATTATATCTGATATAATAAGATGTTTAGAAAAGTATGTGTGTGCATGTGTGTGCATGAGCACTCAGAAGAAAAATAAAAAGGGAATGAGGAGCATCAGATTTAGATTGTAAATTTAGATAGTATGAACACAGCATTCCTTGATGAGAATACAATATTTGAAGAGTGAGCTATATGATTATCTAGGGAAAGAACATTCCAGACAGAGGAAGCATCAAGAGCTAGCATCCTGAGAAGAGAGTACACCTAACTTATTTAACAAAAAGCAAGGGATTCATTGTGGCCAGAGCAGATAAGTGAGGATGAGAATAGTAGTGAATGAGTTCAGAATGATGCCCACCCAGTTAATGTAAAGCCTTGTAGACCTATGTTAGGACTTTGGCTGCTACTGAGTGAAATGGGAAGTGAAGATTTTGAAGCAGAGGAGTGATATAATCTCATTTAAATTTTAATAAGAAGGGTCTCATTGAGAGCAGCGCCGTATCTCCAGATGGCTGTTTTCTCCTCGAGTCGAGCCCAGCCCACACAGAAGCAACTATGTCTAAGGGACCTACAGTTGGCATTGATCTTGGCACCACCTACTCTTCCATGGGTGTCTTCCAGCATGGGAAACTAAATAATTTTCAATGATCAGGGAAAGCAAACTACCCCAAGTTATGTCACTTTCACTGACACCGAACGATTGATCAGTGATGCTGCAAAGAATCAAGTTGCGATGAACTCCACAAACACATTTTTTGATGCCAAATGCATGAATAGATGTAGATTTGATGATACTGTCGTCCAATATGATATGAAGCATTGGCCCTTCATGGTGATGAATGATGCTGGCAGGCCCAAGGTCCTAGTAGAATACAAGGGAGAGACAAAAAGTTTCTATCCAGAGCAGGTGTCCTCTATGGTTTTGAAAAAGATGAAGGAAATTGCGGAGACCTACTTTGGGAAGACTGTTACCAATGCAGTTGTCACAGTACCTGCATACTTCAATGACTCTTAGTGTCAGGCTACCAAAGATGCTGGAACTATTGCTGGTCTCAATGTACTTTGAATCATCAATAAGCCAACTGCTGCTGCTATTGCTTGGCTTAGACAAGAGGGTTGGAGCTGAAAGGAATGTGTTGATCTTTGATTTAGGAGGTGGCACTTTTGATGTGTCAGTCCTTACTATTGAAGATGGGATCTTTGAGGTCAAGTCCACAGCTGGAGACCCCCACTTAGGTGGAGAAGACTTTGACAACCGAATGATCAACCATTTTATTGCAGAGTTTAAGTACAAATACAAGAAGGACATCAGCGAAAACAAGAGGGCAGTCTGTCGTCTCCGTACTGCTTGTGAACATGCTAAGCATACACTTTCTTCCATCACCCAGGCCAGTATTAAGAGTGAGTCTCTGCACGAAGGAATTGACTTCTATACCTCTATTACTCATGTCCAGTTTGAAGCATTAAATGCTGACCTGCTCCATGGCACCCTGGACCCTGTAGAGAAAGCTCTTCAGAATGCCAAGCTAGACAAGTCTCAGGTGCATTATTTTGTCCTGGTGGGTGGTTCTACTCATATCACCAAGATTCAGAAACTTCTGCAAGATTTCTTCAATAGAAAGGAACTGAATAAGAGCATCAAACCTGATGAGGCTGTTGCTTATGGTGCATCTGTCCAGGCAGCTATTCTTTCTGGTGACAAATCTGAAAATGTTTGAGATTTGCTGCTGTTGGATGTCACCCCACTTTCTCTTGGCATTGAAACTGCTGGAGGAATCATGACTGTGCTCATCAAGTGCAATACTACCATTCCTACCAAACAGAAAGAAACCTTCACTGCCTATTTTGACAAACAGCCCAGTGTGCTTATTCATGTATATGAAGGTGAGTGTGCTGTGACCAAGGATAACAACATACTTGGCAAGTTTGAACTCACAGGCATACCTCCTACCCCTTGTGGTGTTCCTCAGTTTGAAGTCACTTTTGATATTGATGCTAATGGTATCCTCAATGTATCTGCTGTGGATAAGAGCACAGGGAAAGAGAACAAGATTACCATCACTAATGACAAGAGCAGCTTGAGCAAGGAGGACATTGAGCACGTGGTACAGGAAACTTAGAAGTACAAAGCTGAAGATGAAACGAGTGAGACAAGGTGTCTTCCAGGAATTCACTTGAGTCTTATGCATTCAACATGAAAGCAAATGTTGAAGATGAAAAACTTCAGGGCAAAATCAATGATAAAGACAAACAGAAGATTCTTGACAAGTGTAATGAAATCATCAACTGGCTTGATAAGAACCAGACTGCAGAGAAGGAAGAATTTGAGCATCAGACAAAAGAGCTGGAGAAAGTCTGCAACCCCATCATTACCAGGCTTGTACCAGAGTACAGGAGGCATGCCTGGAGGAATGCCTGGAGGCTTCCCTGGTGGTGGAGCTCCTCCCTCTGGTCGTGCCTCCTCTGGACCTACCAGTGAAGAGGTTGATTAAGCCAACCTGATAATAGGTTTAGCATTGTTTTACACAACATTTGAAGGATCCAGATTTGTAGCAAATTCCATGGAAGCTTTAAGGTCAAGCTGCTATAGTAAGTGTACTGGGCATTCTTGATACTTGAATATGGAATATGTGCACAGGGAAAGGAAATAAGCACTGCAATTTATAAACACTGTATTATTAAGTGGAAAATGCAATGTCTTCAATAAAACTCTATTTGAGATTGGCACCATTAAAAAAATTAGTAAGATGATTCCACTTGCAAACAAGTGAAATGACAGGGATGCAAACAATGATGTCACAAATGGCAAAATATATGAAGTAACAGCTTCATTGAACATTGGGTAACAAAGGGCAGTGTTCCCTGATAGTCATGAAACAAATGAGGTGAGAGCCCTTTGGTTGCTCCAACTGTCATACATTGAAGTTCTTCCGGGCAGACTCCAGCTACCTCTCTAGTTGAATAGAAGAGAGAGAGCCGAATGTTCTAGGAAGAGGCAAAAGTAGATTGGGTTTGCAGGGAACAGGAATGAGGAGAAGAGAGCTGCACAAGGGCATCTGGATTTTACAGAGTAGACCTATTATTCAGATGATGAGAACATATTCTGAGGAAATACACAAGGCCGGATAAAAAGCTACCTATAAAGGTTATAGGGAAATAATTCACAGAATTATATAAGACTGGGTATTAAAAAAAAAAAAAAAAAGACTGGGTATTGTGTCTGTTCCTGTCAGCCAGAGTGGAAAACTTCAAAATTCACAGGTCAACCAGTAGACTTAGAAGTATTTTACCTTAGTAGTTCAGAAATGTTAGTCCTAGCCACATGCTGTTCTGATTCTGCTTTAACGGAGCTTAAAATAAAAACCAGAAAGAAACCACTTCCAAGTAACCACTGCACAAAACAAAAGTCAAGATTATTTATAAGCATATAAAAATATCTAGCACAGAACAGTGTAAAATCACAATGTCTGACATCCAATAAAAAACTGACAGCCATTCAAAAAAGCAGGAAAATGTCCATATTGAGGATAAACATCAGTTGATACTAATCCAGAAAATGGCATTGATAGAACTAGTAGACAATTAAAATAGTTACTATAACTGTATTCCATGAATTCAAAAAGCTAAAGGAGAGATTAGATATGTTTAGTAAATACATAGAAATTATACTTAGATGAAAAATATACGTCATGGGAATTATGAGAGGTTAGACATTGCACAATAGAAGATTAGTATGTTTGAAGTTATAGTAGTAGAAATCCAAAATTAAACAAAGGAGGAAAGGACTTCAAAAAATATAAACAATGAAAAAAAATATATAAACAATGCATCACTGAATCACGGGACGATTTCAAGCACCGTAAGATACATGTAACTGAATGTTCCCTGAAGCAGACACAAGAGAGAAGGGTCTAGAAAAAGAGTATTTGAATAATTATTGACTAAAACTTTTCCAGATCTGATGAAAACTGCAAAACCACAGGTTTAAGAAATTCAGTGGAACTCAAGTATGAGGAACATGAAGAAAACTCTGAGGCATTTCATAACCAAATTTTTCAAAAACGATAAAAATCTTCAAAGTAGCCAGATTTGTTTTAAAAAGACACACTATGCATACATAGACAAAGATAAGGATGAAAGCAGATTTTTCATCACAACACAAGCCATGAAACAGTGGAGTAACATCTTTAAAAAAGTGGGGAAAACAAAAAAACCTTAACCTAGAATTCTTTGCCCAGTGAAGATAACTTTTTAAAAAAGACAAAGATATTTTCAGATATAAAAAAAATTGAAAGAAAAAAACATTGAAAGAATTCATTTCCAGTAGACCTGCAATTACAAGAAGAAATAAAGTTCTTTAATAAGATGGAAGATGGGAATCTGAAACTACACAAAGGAAAGAATGATACCTACTTGTTCTTATTTTAAACTTTTCTTATTTTAAAAATTTTAAAAATAAAATTGCCTATCTATTAACAATGTGTTGTGGAATTGATAACACATGTGTAAGTAAGATGCATCACACCAATAGCAGAAAGGATAGGAGAGAAATGAAAATATACAGTTGTGAAGTTGTTATGCTGTAAGCAATGTGGTCCAATATTACTTGAAGGTAGATTGCATTAAGTTAAAGATATATATTTCTAATCTTCTAATAATTTCTAATTTCTAAAGAAAAGGCATAAACAGAATTATAGCTAATAAATAAATAATAGAAAATGGAATCACAAAAATAATACATAATCCAAAAGAAGGCAAAAAGAAAAGAAAGAAGCAATGGGAACCAAAAATGATGGGAAAAATAAAACACAAGAGCAAGGTAATAGATGTGCATTCAACAATATCAGTAATCATATGAAATATAAATCTTCTAAGTGCTTTAATTAAAATAGACAAAGAGTGTAATAATGTCTGAGAAAGCAAGAACCAAGTATATGCTTTTTCCAAGCAATCTTCTTAAAATATAAAGGCATAAATAGGTTAAAAGTAAAAGCATAATAGTCACAAAACACTGGGGTAGTTATATTAACATCAGACAAAGTAGAAAAGGAATAATGCCAGCAACAAAGGGACATTTCCTAATGATAAAATGGTCAATTCATCAAGACAGCATAATAATCCTAAACATTTATACACATTTCACAAGCAGAAAGAGACACATTCACAACTATATTTGAAGACTTCAGACCAGTTTTTCAATAATTGATAGAAAAGTAAAGAGAACATCATGAATACTTGATCAATGTTATTAACTAACTTAACTTAATATTTATAGAACATTGACCCAAATCACCTGTATTCTTTTTTTTTTTTTGAGGGCACAGGGAAATTCCCGAGGGTATACCATCCATAAAGTAAGTTTCGATAAATTAAAATAATGATTAAAATTACACAAAGTATTTGTTTTAAAAATTAAATTAGAAATTATAAAAGATCATTGGAAAAATTTGGGAAACTAAATTGGATACTTATAAATAACCCATAGATGAAGACATCGAAAGAAAAGTTAGTATTTTGAGCTGAACAAAAATATATGTGCAAAAATGTAGCATTGGATATTTATATCAAAAATGAGAGGTCTGGGGCACCTTGGTGGCTCAGTGGTTGAGCATCTGCTGTAGGCTCAGCTCATGATCCTAGAGTCCTGGGATCAAGTCCCATATTAGGCTTCCTGCAGGGAGACTTCTTCTCCCTCTCCCTATGTCTCTGCCTCTCTCTGTGTGTCTCTCATTAAAAAATAAAAAAATAAGTAAGTAAGTAAGTAAGTAAATAAATAAATAAATAAATAAATAAATGAAATCTTTTTTAAAAAATGAGAGATCTAAATAAATGACATGGCACTCACTTGACAAAACTAGAAAGAGAACAAATGAAAACCAAACTATAAATACAATGTAAGAAATAATAAAGACTAGAGCTTAAAAAAAGAAACAATGAAATAAGCAGGACAAAAAAGCAAACAATAAATCTGTGACACTAAAGCAATTTCTTTGACAAGATCAATAAATTGATAAACCTCTGTGATTATATATACATATATATGTTATATATATATTTAAGTATTTATATATATAAATACACACATATTTGATTTTTGACAAAGGTGCAGAAGCTATTCAGTGGAAAAAAGGATGGTCTTGACAACTAGTGCTAGAATAATTGAATATGTGCAAAAGTTAAACTGATTTATACCTCGCACCATAAACAAAAAGTAGCTTATCAAAATTTCTATATTCCAATTGAAATTATAATTTATTGAAAATAGTATAATCTGCATTAACTTTAAACCTATTTTTTACATACATAGATTTTTAAAAAATCATTTTAGTGGGTAACTAAATATATTTGCTGTTCGTTCATCCACTTATTAACTATCAATTGAGTTCTGACAGGAAATGCAATAACAATAGAGAACAAGATAAATATAGTCCTTCTCTGACCCTGTTTGAGGAGATGGATTATGTCCTCTATATATTTCCACAGTTGAAAATTAAATATTTGCATGACTAAATCCATCCAGATTTTATATGAAAATACATATACATCTTCAGAAAACATGCATGGAATATAATTATATTAGGTGTAGTTGCTTTAGAACCTAGTAATCTGAATGAAGAAAGCACTAGTATTGCCATAGATATAGTTTTGAATCAGTTTTCAGCAATAAGACTATAAATACTTCTCTCTTCATATTTAAAATGTGAGCTCTACATCCCCAAATGGTGTATAGTTTATTACAAGTCTTACTATTAAGTAAATTAAAATAAATAACACTCCATATCTATTTTGTAAGTCAACTTATATGTGTAATTAATTAAAAATAGATGACAATAACTTTATGGAGAAACAATAAAAAAGATCTGTGAATAAATAATAAAAATAAAAAATTTAAAATGATCTGTGAACAGTTGAAAGTTTCATAAATTATAACATAATTTGATGTTCAAAGTAAGCCAATTCAAATCTTGTTTCAGTGATTTATTTTAATATCATGTTTCTATAGACAAAAAAGTAAAATGAGACTTTTGAAATGAAATTGTTTATCAGGATAATCTAGGTTTCAACATCAGGATGGAAATAAACTGACGCTAAATTGGATACATAAATTATACTTCTGCTTTAGTTTTGTCTGCATTTCAGCTGTTTCATTATTGGATGAAAAATAAGCTCTCACTCCACCCTATTATGCTTTTTTGAAAAGTTAAATATGTTTGAAGTTGCTTAACTAATATTTTTTAAATAATGTGTATTGTATAACTTATAGATTACATACATACAAACACAAACTGTGAGTATAGCTCAATAAATTTTAACAAAATGAACAGACCTGTACCTGTGACCCAGGTCAGGAAACAGACTATTGCCAATACTCCTGAATATTGCTATCTGCCTCTTCCGAGTCACTGTCCCCATCAAAGATAACCAATATCCTGCTGGATCCAGGAAGAGCATGACAGACATGTGGAACAAAGCAGGGCAATTCAGCTGAGCCTAGTCTCCATCAGTTGATTACCAGATAAATGAGTGAGAACAGAACAAAATCTGCAGAACCACACAGCTAACTTCCGCTTACCCCTCAGCGATGTCACATTCCAAAACAATTGACAATTATGTCACCAAGATTTTGTTGATGAACAGATATGTGTAACATCTCCATCTTTCTGAATAAAGTAGAGAAATGGAATAATGAGATGTGTTGCAATTAAAAAAAATGAGATTCACCTATAGAAGTCTGATGACAAGATGGTAATAAAAAAAGAGCTAACCAGCATCTGTGAGAGGATAACACTGATCTTAAGAAGCTATTCTTAGCAACCAGAATAAATAGCTCTAGAATCCAGTAGACTTAAAAACCCATTGTGTTTTTGTTTGTTTGTTTAACTGTAACATATTTAGTGAAGTAAATATGTTCAATTCACTTAGAGCTTGGGAGTGCCAACCCAGAGGTATATGAAACTATGTCTGCATAATCAAAAAGCAACAAGTGTCATGATTTGAAGTCTATAAAAGTTTCACAATATAGGCAATAAAGGGAAAGCCGAAGTCTTTTTATTTCAGTTACAACTGGGCCATACGAAAATGTAATCCGAGATCTGTCACTCTTTCTTACCTTGTAATAATGGCCTACCGAATTCTTTATCCCTGGGAAGATTTTCTGACATTCTACTTCCTTTTTCCAGATTTACCACCCTAAACCTAATCTCTGATGGTTCATTTTCTTTTTTGATTTTTTAATTGCAGAATAAATTTGTTGAAAATAAAAATATGTTTCATGTGAATACAATTTTATAGTCTGCATTTTTATCATAGTTTTTCATTTGTTTTTCCCAAGAGTGTACTAAACAGCTAGATGAATTAAGAATTTTCAGAAAATGGGGAAATTTACTAGATTGCCCAATGTTAAATAGCAAGCAACTGGCAGAGCTCACTTTACTGCTTGAAGTTAGTGTTATTTCTGTCAAATATTGGTAACATGATAATCATTTGACGTTGCTATTTTGCCAAAATGCATTTTCGTTAATTCAGGGGATTAAGGTTGTGAGTGGTTATAGGAAATTCAGACATCAGGCCAAGTTGACAGAATGATACTGGGCAAACATACCTTTCAATGGTGTTAACATTTTTATTATTTATTTTTTTAAAGATCTTATTTATTTATTTATTTATTTATTTATTTATTTATTTATTCATTCATTCATTCATGAGAGACACACAGAGAGGCAGAGACACAGGCAGAGGGAGAAGTAGGCTCCATGCAGGGAGCCCAATGTGGGACTCGATCCCGCGTCTCCAGGATCACGCCCCAGGCCAACGCAGGCTCTTAACCACTGAGCCACCCAGGCATCCCACATTTTTATTATTTAGGGTAATAATAGTGGCTACTACCATAAACATCCTTCAGATACTGTTATCTTTAAATAGTCAAAGTTTTTATCTGTGCAATTCAGGCAGTTCCTCCCTAAATGGTGACTCCGGTTCCAAAGTACAATGTTGATATCTTTAAAACATGACAGGGAACAGGAAAAATGTGTGAATAATCCCGCAGGTGGTTTTATGGCAAGGTCTGGACTTAGTGTACATCATTTCCATCCACATTCATTGGGGCTGAGTCATATGGCCCATACCTAAGCACAAAGAAAGTTAGAGGATGTAGTATTGCTATGTAGCCAGGAAAGAATGTGGCATCGGGTAACATCAAGCCAATCTCTACTATGTCCCTGAAACAGGAAGAGAAGTATATTAAATTGGGAATAGAACAAAGTGTTGTAAGAGAAAATGGTGAGTCCAGTGTAGGGAGAATGATGAAAGAAAAAAAGAGACCAAGAGATTCAAAATCAAACACACATGTGAGCCAATATTCATTATTTCTTTAATGAGAAGAAACTGGAAGTTGATCTGATAATTAAATATATGTGCATGAGTGCACATGTAAAATTTTCATTATGGAATGTGGGTTAAGGTATTGTCTTTTTTAAAGATTTTATTGATTAGTGAGAGAGAGAGAACATCAGGACATAGCAGAGGGGGAAGGAGAAAGAATCTGAGCAGGGAACCAAAGGTAGGGCTCTTCCCCAAACCAGGTGGTCAAGACCTGAGCCAAACCAAGAATCAGAAGTTTAACAGACTGAGCCACCAAGGTGCCCTTGGGTTATGGTGTTCTAAATATGTTTTTATATAGTTTAGCATTTAAAAAAAATCCTTGTAGGAATTGTTAGAGGTAACTAGAATGAGAATTCTCTGCATGATTATTAAATTCAATATCCTGATGCCCCAGATGGCCCAAATGATGCTTTGTTTGAAATTGTTAATTTCTCTTTGGGTGTTTGCTAAAGATTACTGCAGTCTCTGATTCTGTGTTTTAGTTTTCTCCACTGTACTATGGAGATGCCACTTGTGCCAAAGTCATACTGAGCATTATGAGTTAATAATATGTAATGCATATATAAGTGCTTCACTTTTCTTATGTTTGCCATGGACTGAGATCTTAAAATTGAAAACTTAGATCATTCTAATCACTGGATCATTTTGACCACCTGGACTTGGTTTTATCTAGGGATCAAAATTCAGCTATAATGCTTATTTGCATATATATACTGACAAACTTGAGTTTAAAATGTGTCTTTAGCGATGTTTCTAAGTTTCTGAAATTATGATTCTTGATTTTTGTTTGTTTGTTTGTTGTTTTCCTTTCAAAATGGCATCTGGATCAAAGGTGAAACTATTATGCTTGAAATGGGTACTGCAGAAAAACCAGCATTCTCCAAGTGGCACTGTTTTGATGAATACTAGAGAGCTAACATAATTCCAACCTTACATTACCATCTTTTCTTTGGTGGGTCAGCAATAAGATTATGATAATGAAATACCTGAAGTTCCTCATTAAAGAAGTCACTTGAATTAGTCAAGTACTGCATAAAACTTTTTAGAACATTTGCTACGGTATGTATATAGTAATCTTGTATTTATATCAAGGTCACTGCATTTATTAAAGGCATTTTTGCTTTTATAAGAACTTATAGAAGTGTTAAAGCTGCATTTAGTATATTGACAATGGTATTATTCTGGCTGTTTCAAAGACTTCATTTCCTCAATATCTATCTACCCTTTCTTCATCCTCATGTAACAGCAATGATGACAACAACGACAACAATAATGACAAAACAACAAGGACTTTTGTGCTAAAACTTTGAAATGTGTTGAACAATTTGAGAGAATTGATGTAGTCAGCAAATTGGCCTGCCTGGTGCTTCACATGTTGGGCTTGTAATAAAATTGGCAACTCAATCGCAAGTAATCAGAAGAAATAGTGTTAATTGTTCTTTCCATTTTAAAAAGCATTATACCAAACTATTCAAAAGTTGAAGAGGATTTTTCTTCCCCCAAATCTACACAGAAGTCACAAAAGTTAGTTTCAAAATTGTAAACCAGATAGAATGATCAAAGAGGAAGATGAGTGGAAGTTTGAGGAGTTTTACATTGTAGTAATTTCTTGTTATTAACCTGTGACTCAGGAGAAAAATTATTTGCAAGCAAATATTTTATTTTGTCTTATTTCTAAATTGAAAGCATGTCCATTTCAAACTGACTGGTTATTCAAGGAGTTGTGGCATATGCAGGGAATGCTACCTTGTATCACAGCCCATTCCTGTTGTTCTCTGCTTATTATTTCTGCAGAGATCTGGCTTTTTATTTCTAGGGCTTTCATGATTATTTGGCCTATAGCCATATCCTGGTGCTTCTCAAATTTTAACGCCTGCAAAACATCTGGGGATGTTTCTAAAATGCAGACACTTGAATTGGTAGGTCCAGGTTAGGTCCTATGCATTTATAACAAATTCTCAAAGGATGCTAATCCTGCTGCACCCTGGACCACACACCGAGTCTCAAAACCATGGCCTCCATTATCATCTAAACTTTCTCAGTCTCTGACTCTTAATTTCTCAGGTCTCCTGATTCAAATCCATTATTCTTATTACATCGTCTACCTGGACTTCTGTCTCTGCATAAAACACTCTTGGTACATACCTGTCTCCTCTTTTTTTTTTTTTTTTAACTTGTTTGGCTCACTATTTTCACCAAATCCAATCCATTTATAAAATTCTTACCCTAAGCTCCTTCATTCTATGCACATTTTTTAGTGTAGCACCAAGAAAGAAAAACAAAAGAAAAGGAAATACATAAAGGAATTAAAAAATCTATGTAAGCAGCATGGCGTAGTAGGAAAAGCCATGGGCTTTGGGAGTCAGATTGATCTATTCAAGTCCTGATTTTGTACTTTTACCTCTGTGAACTTTAGCACCTGATCTCTGGACCTCAGTTACCTCACTGAGAAAACTAATATATGGAAGCATACTTAGTACGTGTACCTAAGAGGTTTGTCTAAAATGTGTATTTAATAGACATTCTTGCTAAAAAAAAACATATATGGGCAATGATAGTAATAATTCATGAAGGATATTGGCCTGCAATTCTTCTTTTTAGTGGGGCTTTTGTCAGCTTTTGGAATCAAGGTAATGTTGGCCTTGTAGAATGAGTTTGTAGGTTTTCCTTCTCTTTCTGTTTTTTGGAACAGTTTGAGAACAGATAGTAACTTTTCTTTAAATGTTTGGTAGTGGGACGCCTGGGTGGTTCAGTGGTTGAGTGTCTGCCTTCAGCTCAGGTCATAATCCTGGGGTCCTGGGATCGAGTCCTGTATCTGGCTCCCTGCAGGGAGTCTGCTTGTCCCTCTGCTTATGTCTTTGCCTCTCTCTGTGTGTCTCTCATGAATAAATAAATAAAATCTTTAAAAAAATAAAATAAATATTTCATAGCATTCTCCCAGGAAGCCATCTGGCCCTGGACTTTTGTTTGTTGGGAGATTTTTGATTACTGATTCGATTTCTTTGCTGTTAATGGGTCTGTTCAGATTTTTCTATTTCTTCTGTTTCCGTTTTGGTAGTTTATATTTCTAAGAATTTATTCATTTCTTCCAGTTGGCCCAATTTTGGCATATATTTTTTCATAATATTCTCTTATAATCGTTTGTATTTCCGTGGTATGGTTGTGATAATTCAATCTTTCACCATCCTTATTTATTAATGTTTGCAAGCAAATGGTAGAAGAACAAAATCATTACCTGATTAATTTAAAATCTAAAAATGCCTATCTTTGTCTTGTTGATTGTGTCCTCTACACAAAAGATTTTTGTATTAACATCTGGATAACTTTTGCACTTCCTTTTGAGGTCTTATATTTCTTCTTCCAAAAATTCACAAGCTTCCAGTTATAAGACATGTCTATTCATTTTCTCCCATAAGCATCTTTTGAAATAGGTTAAAATGATTTTTAGGATAGCTTAACCCATCCAGTGAGCTAATATGTAAGAAAAAAAATATTTGAGAGAAACAAAAAACAGGCATGAGCAAATAAAGAGAAAATCAACACAAATAATTTCCCTCAGTGCATTCATGACATAGTAGTCCCTGAAAATTGAGTGATGTCATAATATCCTTTATTCTTTTTTTTTAATAAAAAAGATTGAGCTACCCAGGTGCCCCTGTTCTTTTCTCTTGAGAAAAAAACAAAACAAAACAAAACTCACAGATGACAATCTCAGGTACAGATTTCAAATTATGTTCCACATCAGAGTTATATTAAAAAGGTGAGGGGGAAAGGCAAAGGGAAAAGTTGTTTTTCAAATATAAAATTATAACTGTAGTGTTCTTCTACTTGTTGACCTATGGGTCTAACAGTCTTTGGTGAAGTCTTTAGAGTTTTCTAATATATAATGTGTCATTTGCAAATAGAGACAGTGTACTTCTTCCTTTCTGATTTAGATTCTTTTTATTCATTTTTCTTGCCTAAATTCTCTGGCTAGGACTTACAATACTATGTTGAATAAAATGGCAAGAGTGGGCATCCTTGTCTTGTTCCTGGTTTTAAATGAAAACCTTTTAGCTTTATACCACTGAGTATAATGCTAGCTGTGAGCTTGTCATATTTGCCCTGCATTATGTTGAGCTATGTTTCTTTTATACCCACTTTGTTGAGAGATTTTTATAATGAATAGATGTTGAATTTTGTCAAATGCTTTTTCTGCATCTATTGTGATGATAATATGATTTTTTCAACGTTTTAATGTGGCATATCACATTAGTATGTTTTTAATATTTTTTCAACTTGACTATATGAAATTTGAAGCACTTGATACTCTTATTTTTCCCCCCTTAACATTGCCAGTTCACTGTTTAATTCACAGGTGCTCAAAATTATTTTTGTTGCCTAAAATGGAATTATGGATACCTGGTTTTGAGTTTTTTAGACTAAAACCAGAATAATAATCAATGAAACTGGTAACTGTTCAAAATGGTATTAAAAATAGTACTATCATATTACCTCATATAGAGTCTTATATTTTGAAACATTTTATCATGTCTGTGTATATGGACAAGTTATTTAAATGATTTAAATCTCAGTCATTTGTTTATAAGACCTATAGTAACACCTAGCCAATGCAATCTTTATAAAAATAAAATTAAGTAACCTAGGGAAAACCTTTTCTACACTGTTTGATCTATAGGAAAGTATCAATAAGTAACAACTATAATTATTTCTGTTAATAATATTTGATTTTTAGAAAGCATTTAAAATGAAAAACATAGATCAGCAATTATTTCTATTCTATGGAAGGGGTTGATGAGGTTAAGAAATTATTCTGTATAAATTGTAGATCTGGACTATACACTGAGTCTTGTGGATCTTAATTATAATAACTTTTAATTCCTCAATTATGAATATGAATAATAGAATTATATACAATATGGATAATAAAAAGTAACATGTGTTTTAGCAACATTTTTTTTAGATTTTACCTTATGCAGTCCTCAACCTTTTATGATAATCATTTGTCTTTTACAAATGAGAAAACTGAAGTACTGAAGGATGTGGAATTTGTTGACTGTCATACAGTCAACATACTAGCAGATGGTAAAAACAAGTTTTGAATCCAAGATATAGTGCAAGAGAAGCCAGGAATTGTCTAAGACTTAAATTCTATTCCATCACCTACTCACACCATTGAACTTTAATGTTCAATATATATTCAATTAAAGTCAGTGATTTTTTGAATGTCTATTTTATTCTAGGCATTACCCCAGGCAGTGGAGAGTTGACAAACAGGAAGTGGCATGATTTTATCCCTTTAGTAGCTTATAGTCTAGTTGAGGAGAAATATTTGTTTGTTTGTTTGTTTGTTTTTTTGAGGAGAAATATTTGTAAACATAAAATCTAGAACAGAACAATACATTATCTGAAAAGAAAATGTAAAGATAGAGATCAGTGGAAGCATGTTTACTTCCAATCTGGGGCTCATGGAAAACTTTTTAGAAAGGATAGCAACTCCTATGAGTCTTTAAATTTTTTTTTAAAGATTTTCTTTATTTATGAGAGAGAGAGAGAGTGAGAGAGAGAAAGAGAGAGAGAGGCAGAGACACAAGCAGAGGGAGAAGCAGACCCCGTGCAGGGAGCCTGATGTGGACTCGATTCCAGGTCTCCAGGGTCAGGCCCTGGGCTGAAGGCAGTGCTAAACTGTTGAGCCACCCAGGGATCCCCTCCTATGAGTCTTGAAGGATGACAGGTTGCTACCCAAGTGAGGAAAGAGGAGAAATACATTCCAGTGAGAGGAAAAACATAAGCAACCATAAGAGTCATTGATAGCTACCACATCCTGTAAGTAACAAGTTGGTCAAAATTATTTGGGGGAAGTATGAAAGAAAGAGGCTGGATATAAAGCTGAGCCAGGAGAGTTGATAAAGTTCTCTTAGCCCATGAAGAGAAGTTTGCATGCTGTTCTTTGAGCCAGCGAGAAGCTGAGTGCTTTAAATGGAGATGGGTGTACTAAGATTTCCATTTTATGTAACGCACTGTAGCAGCAAATTCAAGGATGAATTTGCAAGAGGGCAAAATTGGCCTCACAGATGATTTAGCAAAGACTATGGCAATAGTCCAGATAAGAAATGATGAAGATTAAACTAAAACGACAGTTCTGTTCTTGGGTAAGACCAAATAAGGACACTTGACCTTCTCTCCCACTGAATGCAGCTAAAATTTGGACAAAATGCATGGAACAGCTAATTAGGACTTTGAAAAGCAAAATAGTAGCAGTTGTGTTAAAGACCAGAATTCCAATGCTGCTGAATTGGTTTGCAGTTTATCACTTTTCCTTCTGTTCTAAACTCAAGGCAGCGTGAAACTCATGTGAGACCTTGTTGCAGACAGAGAGACCTCTAGAAGGATCTTTGCGGTTCTTGCTACAGAAGCAGGAGAGGGAACTTCTAACACTCAGAACGCAGAAAGCCCCTGCTTTTGGTTCTGTTCCTCCTTTCTCCATTCTCTTGTCTTCTAGCACCCCAGTCAGTCTCCTGGTGGCCACAACCACCGGCAGTGGCAGTAGTGCAATGAGATCCTACAGAAGCCAAAACTGTGAAGGAGGAGAACATAAATGAAGCTCAGGTCCTAAGGAGTTCTAGAACATATTAAAGATTTTGAGAAATGAACTTAGAGAATGTCGATCCGTTTCACAGATTGACCACTGGATAGTATCCCTGCAGGAAAGATATGAGTAACATTTCAAAGACTTTGAAATAGCATAGAATCATAGTCAACAGAAGATAAATTGGAACTTGTGGCCAGGACCAGGTTAATTGCTAAAACAGAAATTCTAACATATTTCATAGAATTCCAACAAGACCCAGCATCTGTTCTAGAATACTGATCATGTACAGAAAATAACTTAAAATTACTTTGTATGCAAAGAACCACGAATATCTTAATTGGCTTGATGCATATGTTGTCATTATCTAGCAAGGACTTTAGGGCAGCTTTTAAAAACAGTGTTTAGCAATCAACTATAACCATTCTTAAAATGCTTGGGAAACAAATAGAAAGGAGATTCAGCAAACACATAGAATATGTAAAGAAAAAACATGGAAATTTAAATTAAATAATAAAAATGACTGATTAATAACCCACATATTTGGTTTAATAGTAGAAGGGAGTTACAGAGGGAAAAAAATAATATCCTGGGGATAGACAAAATGTCCTCACACATGATATCAGTGAGTAGAACAAAACAAAATTTTGAAAATGGATAAACTGGGCTTTTTCAAAATTTTTAACCGTTGAGACTATCAAGGGTAGAAAAAAAAATAAGCTGTATACTGGGACAAAATATTTGCAAATCCCCTATCTGGTAAAGGATTTGTATCAAAAATTTATAAAGAACTCTCAAAATTCATCAATAAGAAAACAAACAAAATTTTTAAAAGCAGAGGGACAAATGAGATGAACATACATTTCACCAAAGAAGATATGAGGATAGTAAATAGTATAAGAGAAACTCCTCAACATTATCAACTATCAGAAGAATGCAACAACAACAACAAAAAAAAAGAATGCAACTAAATCCAAGTATGATATACGACTATAAACTTATTACACTGTCGACAGTATCGACAGTAAATACACACACACACACACACACACACACACAAATACCAAATGCTGACAAGGATGCAGAGCAACTGAAACTCTTTAATATTTTGCTCGTAGGAATGGAAAAAGGTATTGCCACTCCAGAAAATAGTTTGGCAGTTTCTTAGAAACATAATCATATGACCTAGAAGCCCTACTCCTGGCCATTTACTCTAGAAAAATGGAAAAGGCTATACATGAAAGTTATAGCAAAATTCTGTTAATTGCCATGAACTGGAAATTAACCAGATGTCTTTCAATGGATAAACAAATTGTGGCAAGTCTATGTAACTAAATTCTACTTAGTAATTAAAAGTTATAAACTATTGATACACAAAATTGTAGTGGAGGAGATCACACCGGTGATTACCAGTGCCCAAGGATAGGGAGAAAATATGACTTTCAAGGGATAACACAAAAGGATTTATTAGAGTGATGTAACTATTCTGTATCTTGATTGTTGTTGTGGTTATATAAATCTACACATGTATTAACATTCATAGAACTGTACAGCAAAAATAATTTTGTATGGTAATTTAAAAAACGAGTAAGAAAAAATCTAAGTTATAAACTGTAATAGTGTGGGAGATATCAGAAAGGGACACAGAACATAAAGACTCCTAACTCTGGGAAACGAACTAGGGGTGGTGGAAGGGGAGGAGGGCGGGGGGTGGGGGTGAATGGGTGACGGGCACGGAGGGGGACACTTGACGGGATGAGCACTGGGTGTTATTCTGTATGTTGGTAAATTGAACACCAATAAAAATTAATTTATAATAAAAAAAAAAATTTAAAATTCAAAAAAAAAAATAAATAAACTGTAATAGTTTAAGTAGAGACACATTTGAGAAATTTTTAGGCAAAAATTGACAAGATACAGTAAATACATTCATGAAAGTAAGAGGGTAGGGGAGAAAAAAAGGGACTTAGGATGATCTCCATGCTTCTGACTTAGTTGATTGAACACAAAGTTGTAATCTTATAATATGAATGAGGAACAGGTATTTTGGGAAAACGAGTTCAGTTTTGATATATAGAGCTTGAGGTGCCCCATAGGATAGCTCAGGCAAATATTGAAGGCTATAAAAGGAGGGCAAGATGAGTTGTAACCTAGGGGAAGTCAAGAACTGAGTGTTTTGAGAAATGTCATTGTTTAAGAAGCAGGAAAAAACAAGCAGCCAAGGAAGTGACTTCAGGATCATTCTGCCATTTTCACTTTACCACATATTGAGAATAGTTTGGCTCCCAATTCTTTGGCAGTTTGGGGGCATCTAATTATGGTATTGCTTTACTTAAACCTCTTTTGGGGCATCCCATCATTTGCATGATGAATGTGAACTATCTGGGGTTGATACTGGGCCTGGTCCATATTCTCCGACTAAGGAAACCACAAAAACATGTAGAAATGCATGTTGTTCTATATCCTCATATTGTTTTAATAGAATTGATTAATAGCAGTTGAATTAATAACTTTGTATAGTTGCCAGCACCATTTTTATCTAAGTCTGTTTACGTATGTGTTTTATTTGGTGCACAAAGACATATACACACACTCATACTTATCTCTCTCTCTCCTTTTTCTGTGTCGGTGTCCCTCCCTTCTTGGAATATATGACAAAAATTCCGCACCATTCTATTGGCCCACAATGACTTCCTTTTCCTCTGAGATCATGTAATACCTCTTGTCTCTTCAAGTTATCTCAAAATACTCAAATCAAATTTCTATTATAAATTTTTTTATGTGCTTACATCCTAAGTGGATTTTAAGATCCCCAAATAGGGATTTTATATCTTATATCAGACTATTCTTATGTTAACCTTCTTAAAATTTTTTACTTCTTCATTTTTTTTCTTGAATGGTACATTCCATGTATGTTTGCATAGCAGACAAGGTCCTTGATAGCCTCACCCAAAAGCACCATACTTTATTTCAGCTTTCCTTATCAGTCACAAGCATCAACCATGCTAAGTTAGTGATCTATTCTTTAAAATCCTATGATTTTTCATGTCTCTTATCTTTTCCTGTAATGTTGCCCTTGTTTGGAGTGTCTCCTCCTTTCATCCTTGGTGAATTTCTGTGCAAAATACATAGAATCCCTTTTCCCAGATAAAGATATCATTGCTTCCTCTGGCTTCTATCTCATCTTCGTAGAGGTATGCATCATCTTACACTATGTTGATGCTTTCTGACTGTCTATAACACTGTGGATTTTTTGATAGTAGAAACTGGTTTTAACTCTTCTTTGATGCTATAGAACCTATGTTACTACCATGTTAAAAAAAACAAAATAAATAGCTTTGAATGAAGAAATTCATGATTTTCTTCTAGTGTCTAGCAAAGTGTCTAGCAAAGTATGTTAGTCAAAAAAAGGTAATGGAAGACAGCATAAAATATGATTGATACCAAATATTTCATAAAGATGTAGATTTGAATCCAGTTCAAGCTTCTTAACAAATAATCTTTGTACATTTGATTTCTTCTTATGATTAAAAAAAAGGGATATGAATGAATACCATTATATCTAGGAAGTTAAATAATTTTGTATATTAATTATTTTTGTAGGATGTTAAATGAGGAACCCTAGACAGACAGATATGAATTAATTTTATTTAACTAAATTTTATTTAACTTTCTTTCTTCTTTCTTTCTTTTTCTTTTCTTTCTTTCTTTCTTTCTTTCTCTCTCTTCTCTTTCTTTTCTTTCTTTCTTTCTTTCTTTCTCTTTTTCTTTCTTTTCTGTTTCTTTCTCTTTCTCTTTCTCTCTTTCTTCAACAAATTAGATTCCTAATAGGAATAATAGGATCCCTTAGGACCCCAGGAGGAGGCCAAGGGGAACAGGAGACCAGGAATATCATCATTTTGCTCTCATATGCATACATATACACATAATAAATTTTGCACACCTTTGTATTCCCTGAGGCAGTTCTGCTAAAATATGAGGAACAAATGAAAAGTTATTTTTTTAAAATTATACAAAATAAAACTTATAAAAACATATATATGAAAGCAGCTGGTAAAAATAAATGCCAACTTTCAAACCAGAAAATGTAGATTAATTACTTATTATATTTATAGGACCTTTACAATTCACTTAGCCTTCTTAGCTACACTTTTTAAATATTTTTAAAGTATTTTAAGCCAATCCTAAATGTGAGAACAAAGATAATTTTTAAATTTTAGAAAATCTTATTACTATGAGGTACTACTTTTATTGTTATTAAGATTAGACAATGTGGTTTTCAATTATTTTTAATTTTTGTTTGTGGATGTTTAAAGACTATGGTAAGAAGGCATAATAAAAATTGTGCCATTTGCTACCAAGAGCAATGCCTACGTTCTTTCAAATCAAGAAGAAAGGGATGCCTGGGTGGCTCGGTGGTTGATTGTCTGCCTTTGGCTCAAGGTGTAATCCCAGGTCCTGGGATCAAGTCCATACATTGGGCCCTGCTTGGAGCCTGTTTCTCCCTTTTTCTGTGTCTCTGCCTCTCTCTCTGTATGTCTCATGAATATATAAGTAAAATCTTAGAAAAAAAAAAGCAGAAAATAGTAGAAATCATGGAATCATACACTTAATTTGCCTAGATGAAAATAAGTGATTTTGTCATTGTATTAGAAATATCCTAATCCAAAAAGAAGGAAGGATAGAATAATTCTAATTTAGTGACATGGTGTTTATGCCCTGATAAGTAGCTACCATAATTCTCAAGTTACATAGCATTTGTACAAAATACTGGACAGAAACTCACTTGTATATTTGGAAGTGTTGATGTCTCCAAGGATAAAAGCTTATATTTTTGACAATTAGTCTTTATGGTTCTACCATTATAAACCAGAAACAAAGTGTATTTGCAGTCTTCTGTTTAACTTTGAAGAAAAGTAAAGATCATAGGAGACCACTGATATTAAGAGCTAAAAAATAAATAATTCTACTGAACAATATAAAAATCAAGATGGGTTGCCTACTAATAAATGAAAAGAAATGCAGTAAAGGAGTCTGAAGTAAATCTGTGATTTTACCATGCCTTGGCAGTTACCGTACCCTGAGAAGCAATCTTTTTTTCATTGTTAAAAGACAGTGTGGAATACAAAAAGACTTTCAAGGACAACAGGAAATAGCTGCAACACTCTGCTTTATATTTCCCAAAAAAGCAAAAAGGGAAAAAAAAAAATCAGAACAACAACAAAAAATAACCCACCACAGTGACCTGATTGAGAAATGCTGGTCTGGGTTGGTAGCGTCTTTGACCCATTCATTTTCAATAGAAAAGAAGTGGTCTGAATAGAAAGATCACAGACAGTAAGAACATTCTCTTAATCATTTTCAGAACATAGACTTTAGCTGAAAAGTAGGCAATGAACTTTTCTACGATAATTCATGAATAAAAGTAAAGGGTCTGATATAGGAAAACAATTCTGAGCATTTCCCTTCTCCTTAGATATAGGAGAAATGATCTACATATTGAAGCACATCATAGAAAAGTTTGTAGTGAAACTGGTCATTGAGTAAGCACCATCAAGGAAAGAGAAATGGGAATCTAAGTATAACGCCATATCCAAATTTTATGGTGTGTTTTTCATGGTAGGCTGGGTGATAACTGGCTCATTTCACAGGAGAAAAATCAACAATTATAAATTTTTGTACTTGTCAAGATTGACATATGGGCAGGATACTAAACGTGTATAGAAGTAAAACAATTAAATTAGAGTAGCTTCTCTAGGAAATGTTCACCAGAGCAGGATGACCTCTGAGATGAGTTTTGAAGTGTAGATGAGAGTTTGTTAGATAAGAGGTGAAATCACCATGGAGATATGTAGTGAGTCTAGGGAACTACAAGTTGGGGGCTTTGGATAGAAAAAAGATAATCCAACAAAGATTAGAGAAGAGAATACAGGTTTGAAGATGATTCTCCACTATCCTTGCACATTTCTTCACATCTAAGTATTAACAGCCAGACCATGTACTCAGATTTATCTACATTCTTGCATATTAAAGATGGAAAAGCTTTCCCTCCAAAGACTTGGCCATATAGTAAAGATAAAAATGTCCCCCTTTCCTTCCTGGATATCTGCTTACACACCTGGGTAATAGACAATATTGCTCTCAGAGAGAATGGTCAGATTTTGCTTGCAGCCTCCTTCTGAAATTAGGGGTTTCCTGAACTCATTTCCTCAGTTGTGACATAGACACTGGGAGTGCAACATCAATCAAAACTCATGTCCACAACCCATATAAGGTATAATTGGAAAGAAGTCTTCAACAAAAAGCTATTGCAGCCTTCTGTTGTGATTAATAAATAGTTTATATTTATTTGAGCTCATGTCTCCTTAGCAGCCTAAGCTATGGAAGCATATATTGAGTCAAATTAAGTTACTATCATGATGCTGAATTAGAAACTGCGGGACCATTTGACAGTGGTAGGGATCGAGATACGGTAAGAAAGGCTAGATGAAGAGGATGATATATGTTAAACCACATGCCAACAAGTCTCTTATACAAAAGCCAAATCAAAGTCCGTTCCTACCCACAAATAAATATAGTTAGTTAGGTAGAATGCTAAATTTAGATATTGAGACTGATTTAGTTTAAAAGATTATTAGCAAAAAAAATAAGAATTTCATACTTTATGTTTAAGTAACCTATAGAATTACTCGGATTTGCCTGGAAAAGGACTAATATTCTCAGATCCTTGTTGGATAAATTTAAATTTCATTTTATTTCATTTATTTGTTTTATTTTAAAGACTTTATGTATTAATGAGAGACACAGAAAGAAAGAGGCAGAGACATAGGCAGAGGGAGAAGCCGGCTTCCTACAGGGAATCTGATGCGGACTTGATTCCAGGTCTGCAGGATCATGCCCTGAGCTGAAGGCAGTTGCTAAACCGCTGAGCCACCCAGGCTGCCCTAAACTTGAATTTTAAAATGATATGACTTCACAAACAAGTTGAGCAAAGACTTTGGGAGTTTTTAAAAATAAATTCCTAGGAGCTAAGAAAAGACCAAGCTATTGCTCTGGTTTTATTATGTATTAATAGATCAATTCCACAGTTTTGAAATTTTACCACATAATGTCCCTATTCTGAAAGCTGATGTTGAATTCCTTGAATTGCTTTAAGTTATAGTCAAGGAAGACTATAAATTTTTCATATAAAACACATATAGAATGCATTGACAACCTCATATTGGTGAGTAAGAGTTGTAGTTTGAGGTTATGATTGTCAGACTTTTGCTTTTGTGTTGTTCTATGGTGACTGATTTTTATGCCAAACTAAAAGGTGTATAAACTCTATGTCCAATTTACACTAAAAAAAGATAAGTAAATTTGGACACATAGCTTTGTTGACAGGTTTGATTTTATCATCAGTGTGAAAGCATATTGGTTATTTATAATGCTATTTGTTATTTGTACAATTTTGGTGAAATCATTATTTAATTTTCAAATATTCTATGGATGTTTTGATAACAGAATAATGCAAAATGCCAGCATTTAGCAGTTCATGATACTCATTTTGCTCACTATCTGAAATATAAGGCACTCTCACTTAGATTTCTTATCTGCAATAGTCAGTCTGGGGGAAAATATTCAATATAATGCAGGTGTGGCACTATATCAAAATAAATGCACTGAGCATATAATACATATATACAAATCCAAAACCTTGTCTTTTTTTTCCATTTAACATATTTTGTCAGTATAGGAGCTGACTCAATAGGATGTCTTCCTATCTAATAAAACACTTTGTATCTTAGACAAGCAAGAGCTCTCAGAATTACCATATATGTTGATATTTGATCCTTCTAAATCTAGATTTATAATACCTCATTTATCTGGAGCTCAGACTTCTGGTATCCTCATCTTAAGCCTCAAACTGAATATATATGGAAATTTTATAACTACTGCAAAACCACCAGTTGTAAAGATTATATTCATATGGCATAGTTATTAAGAGTTGAAGGAGATTTCAGAGACTATTAACATGACCATTTTCTATTGCTGATAAGGAAGCTGGAATTCAAAAAAAAGGTAATCATTTGAAGGTCATCAGCTTATTAGTAACTGAGACAGTAGAAGAATCCCAGCTTTCCAGAGGTCAACTCACTGCTTTTTTTTTTTTTTTTTTTTGGTCTAAAAATGCACTCATGATCACTCCCTACTCCTCAGATGCTTCAAATTAGATTACCTCATGCTAAAATCTCCACTTGAATCACAAGGATTTGCCTGAGCCCCGTGTTCACAATTTAATGGTCAGAGACAAAGGATTAACATCTTGCCCTTCCATTTACTCTCTGTACGCTGTAAGGTCATTAAAGAGAGCAACTCACAGAACAGTAACTAGATAAGATATGAAGACAACTTTATTATTAGCTTACTACCCTAATGTAGATCTGTCTTAGAAATCAGAGTAGAGGACCTAAACTTTAGTTTTCAGTGGAACCTGCCACTGCTCCTGAAATAAAATTCTGGATGTGCTGCATATTACAAGAACCTGAAAGCAAAACTATACCTAAGTGATCCTATGGAGAGGTAGAGTATTGCAGGAGGAAGGAAAAGAGAACACAAAGTAGTTAGTAGTTCTTGTGTAATTTAATAGATGATAATCGTAGTTCTGAGCAGTTTTTATGGATATACTTTCATTTAATAATTGCAACCCATTAAAATAAGTGCTATTATTTTCTATTTTGCAGATGATAAAAATGAGGTAGAAAAGATTAAGTATTCTGTCAAAGATCACACAGCTGAGAAAGATCACAGAGCCAGTGTTCTTAACCACTACATTCAATTGCCATATGTGTGTTGTGTGTATACATTTGTGTATATAAATATATGTAAATACATATTCATTATACCCCTATACTGAGAGATAGGGAGGGAGGGTCAATGAGGAGGAGGAGGAGTGGGAGGGGAAGAAAGGAAAAGATGATGATGATGATGATGATGATGATGATGATGATTGGAAACAAGCTGGATAATTAGCATGCCTCCAATGTACATCATAAGAAATTTATCCATCTAAAAAAATAATAATAACAATAAGAAGAAATTTACCCATCTAGCTATGTGAAAGAGAAGAAGAGAAAACATATTTAAAATATTCATTAACCATGGCCACTAGTAAACACAATCTAATCAATGTTGTGAACTCTGATCAATTATCTCATATATCTTCTTCTTAGAAACCAGCAAAGGGATAGATATTGATATCTATCTATCTATCTATCTATCTATCTATCTATCAACTATATATCATTGTGCAGTAAGATAAAATTTGTTTTCTGAGAATTATAGATGTGGGTTTGAAACTACTCCTGCAACTTTTGAAATTTATTAAAGTTTGCTGAGCCTCAGTTTACTTACCTATACAAAGTACAATTTTAAAAAGTTAGTTCTAAAAAAAAAAAAGGTTAGTTCTAATTTACTCCTATTTACTCCTCGGTGCCCTACAGTTAACAACCCCAACCCATCCACTACTGTAGCCATCACCAATAGCGCTACTACACTGAGAATGTTCTTGCGATTTCCTGACAATAAATAAATAAATAAATAAATAAATAAATAAATAAATAAATAAAGCTTTTTGCAGGAAAAAAAAAAGCAATTTCCTGACTGCATTTAGCAGTTTCTTGCATTTTGCTTTGCTCAAATTCATGTATCCACTACATGCTGGTCAACTCCATATGTCTCTCAGGTATCTCAGTTTAAGGAGCCTAAAACTAGACTCATTATCTTTGTTCTCCAATACTGCTTTCTTTTCTTTGTTGCCTGTTTGTATAGCATTACATTTATTCCAGTTACTCAATCTGGAAATTTGAGAACATACCACATTCTTTACTTTCATAGCTGTGCATAGTATTCTCTCATTGTTAGCTCCTTTCTTTTTTCTCCCATTGCTGCCACCATTATTTTTATACTGTATTGATGTGTTAGGTTAAATACAGGTCATCCTACTCTGATATTTCCCCTGACTTTTATGATCTAGCTCTAACAATTCCCAGAATGATGCATATACATGGAAATCGTATGTTATTGCAGGGCCTGAAATTCTTCAATGACTTATTGGAGCTTTCCAGATAAAGCTCCAACTTTTTGGTTTAGGATTTCTCACCCTTGGCACTGTTGACATTTTGGGCCAGATAATTTTGAGAAGGGGGGGTATTAAGATAATCTTGTACACTATAAGAAGTTTAGCAGCATTTCTAGTCTTCATAGATGCAGTTGCACATCCTGCCCATGGTGACATCTAAAATATGTGTCCTGGCATTGCCAAATGTTTGCTGGGTACATAATCTTCAGTGGTTGAAAACCTCTGATATACCTGCTCTGGCTATTGCATTTCCACTTCCCTGCAAAAATACATACCATATTTTATAATTTTTCTACACAAACTCTTCATCCCAGCCATCCCAACTACTTCCATTTTTCTAAGTATCTCCTGCTTTTCAATTCCACCAAGCTTTCCTATGACTCTGCTCATAGTGATCTTTTAGCTTAAAATGTCTTTTCCTTCATCTAGGTAACTCCTACCTATCAACTTAAAGACTCAGCACAGGCATTGCTTTGTATTTGGAGATCTTTCCTCTTATTGATCCAAATGAATTCTGAAAATACCTTTGTCAAAGTATTTAAACTATTAGGACTAAACAAACAAAAACACTAGTTTCTGTCATACTGGATATTCTTGACAATAAACATCATATCTTATTTGGTTTATACTCCCAATGCTTTACCAGAGATGACAACCTGATTGATGTTTGTTTTTGTGAATGAATATACTTCTCATAGGAATAAAGGAAAGCACTTGTGTAAAGCATCATGTTCAGTGCCCTACACATAGGAATCATGAGGTTAATGTTGATTGTTTTTTTGTTATGCATTTCACCTGGCAATAGGATTATTTATACTAGGTTACTAAGAAAAAAATAAGTCTTGGTTTTAGAGTTCTCAGATTTTGAAATTTTAGATAAGGTGCTATAGACTTATAGCTCACTTTTTAGCCACATACACTGTCAATCCAGTAAGACTGTTTTTTTCATAGTCATCTGTTCAACCTTGCTGCTTTCTCACACCAGCCTTTCATATTCTCTTCTACATAGCCCTCTGACCTTTCCACCTTTACAGATGGCCCAGAGGCCAACTCATCCCAAAAGCTTCTATGAAGCCTTCTCTTGACATTCTAGTTTATGTCATTTTTTTTCTATTATAAGAAAACTATGCCTTTTTGTCTTTTAATCACAAAATTCTAAACAAGTTTAGTTCATTTCCTTTTTTACCGAAATTAGTGGGAAAATACTGTGAAGAAGACAAAGACCCCTTAAAGTCAATCAACCAGAAAATACAGGTAATAAAAAAGAAAAATCCGGACAGCAAACATAGAACTATGCTGTTCAATAAAGTCTGCAACTATCTGCAGTGACTATTTCTCAAGAGATAAATGTTGAATAATTGCACTATTTGGGACATCATGGAAGTATATAGTAAATTGTAAAAGGTTTCCAACAAAAATGGTTAAAATCAGATTTAACCCTTGAAGGGACACTTAATAAAAATAATGCTGCCTTTTTGCAGCTCTTTATTATCCTAGGATGCAAGAAAAGATAGATGACCTGTGAATGTTGGTTTGTTTTCCAAAGAGTGTCTGCATAAAGCCAGCATCTGTTAAGTCTTCTAATTGTATAGAATTTGGAAACCTATCTCATCAAATTGTAGTATTAACCCTGAAACTGCAATAATGGCATTGCCTCTATAACCTCATTTGGAAAATAAAGAGACCTTTAATATTCAATCTGTGAGTTTAATGGTGTGATTGGTATTTTTAAACCATTTTCTATGGAGCTGCAAGGTTGCAAATATTCTATTTGTAGGAAGAGTTCTTTATTATTCAGTTTTCTATTCCCCCTGTTGAATGGAAGTCTTTGTCTTTACAATAGATTGCTCACTAGGGAAGGGAGAAACAACACCATGCTGAATAAAAGATTTGCTCTGGAAATATATGTGTGAAATTTTCAAATGAAAGGAAACTTACTGTGCTATTTTATATCTGCCATGGCTTTGGTTTATCAATAAACAGTCAGTAATTTCTTTCTATATAAAGAAACCAGTACCTGTGCTTTTGGTTATTGACATTATCTTTCTTTATTATTTAGACTCTCATGTATAAGAAAAGTGGCCTCAAATGCAGGCTTCATGCTTTTGTTTTGAATCCGTAATTTAGTAGCATTTATTACAAAGATTGAACAATATCAAATGCATAGAGTGTTTATTGAATATTAAATGAAAAGCACAAATAATACCCAAAGGAAACCTATTTCCCTCCCCAACATCTTAGTCTGAAGTAAATATATTTTCATTTTTAGATCTCTTGCTAAAATTTATTTTTAAAAATTGAGATCTGTAAGGGAAATAGAAAGAAGAAAGTTATTTGAGGAGTAAGAGTCTGAAACAATGTGAAAGAAGCAAAAAGTTTTTACCATAACCCCCCCATGTGCACGTGTTCACACACACATACACACACATGCACATGCATGTAGGAAGAAGAGGAAGAAGAAGACAACCAATAGTTGTCTGCATGGGCACATTGTGTACACTTTGAGAAGGGTTCTTTCTCTTTTTTTTCTTTTCCTTATAATTCTTTATATAAAAGCAGGAACGTTTATTTTACAAATTTATTTTATGATTAGTATTACTTGGTTGCTATCTCTGCTTATGCTATTTTTTGAGGGAGATTATGCTTGCTTGCTATTTATTTATTTATTTATTTATTATTATGCCATATGTTGCCATGGCATCTATTTTTCCCCTCTCATCTAGACTCTGGGTTTGTAGAACGGTTGGGAAGAAGTTAAGTAATGCTCTACTGGACCATAAAATTAGTGATGAGTGAAAATCTAAGAGGTCTAGAGGTTCAGCCAAGTTGGGGTTAACATCTAGGAGTCTGGATGTTTATTGGGAGTGGCAAAAGACCTCTTGAGCCTACATAAATGACCTGTGAATTTTGTGATAGAAGGCATTTTGACAAGTCTTTCAGAATTTCTTGCATTCAGAGAGAACAGGAATCTTTGAGAAGATCTATCATGCCTTAGGTCAGAATACAAGAATTTAGGGAACATAAAAGTAAAAGGACGGAAAAAAAATCAAACTTCTTACATCAGAAGAGTTGGGGTTTAAATTTAAAGATGTTTCCAGATTTCTCATTTTTTTTTATTTAAAAAAACCTGTTTATTTCTTTGGATCATTAAAAATAAAGAAAGATTTATTTCATACTTGGCTTTTAGATTTAAGAAATATGCCAGAAGATTTATCCCAGAGTTTCTATTGCTATTTTTTTTTTCCTTTGGAGGGGTGAGATTTAAGACACTGTGGAACTACATCGAGTGTTAAGTTTTAAGGTGGAAAAAATATAAGCAAGAGAACATGTCAGAGTTTTCAACTGTGTCAAGGGTTCATGTTTTGTCCTAGCTTGCTTTGCCTATTTCAGGAAAAAATAGGTAAGCCAACAGGGATGTTAGTAGTAGTAGTAACACAGCAGCAGCAATTATAACAATAGTTTCGAACAAAACAATCTTTGTTATTGTTGTAGTTGTTGTTACTGTAATCTCCAGAGTATCACACTCTGTGCTAAGCATTTTACACTATTATTTAATCTTCTTTATAATCCAAAGAAGATATTATTGTCTTTGTTTGACAAGGACAAAACCTACATGAAAATTTTCTCAGGCTAAAATAACAACTCATAATGCTGGGATTGTAATGCAGAGTGTTGAGACCCTACAATCCATGTTTTCCAGATATACTTTTTTTAAAATCAGTAACTTGGAAGGGGAGGTGCCATACCTTTCTATTATTTGAAATTAAATTCAAGATGTTTACAAATGTATATTTGTGACTCAAGGAATAACATCGTGAGAAGGGAATGATGTGAAATTGTGGTATAGAGGAGAGATTTTAAATTAATTAACATATTTGGTGAAAATGGTTAGCATCTTTGATTTCTACATCTTCTCCTATGCTCCTTAACAAGATGATATTTAAGGCATTGGGAAATATGCCATCTTACAACTCAATCTCATACTAAGGAGGGATATTCTTAATAGTTTAAGGGATGGTCTATGTAGATTCAAGAATCATCCTTTTCAGCTGCTTCTTCACAGAATTCAAAAAGAAAATGAGGGTAATGTCTTCTTTGCCCTCAGGTTATCCCCTAAACAATTTGTATACCTAGTGAGGGCTTGGTGAAATCGGAGGCTCAGGCTCTGATGTCTTTCTCTTTTCTTCTTCCCAAAATATCCCTATATCATTTACATAGATATTCTCTTTTGCTTCTCTTTATTTAACATTTATTACATTGTAGGGAAGCACATCTCTAGCACGGTATTGCTGTCATATGCTATTTTTGAAAAGTTATGTTGTCCACTCATAAAGCCTATTGTTTTGCTTAAAGAAAAACATGTCTGTCCTCTCTTGCCCTAGACTGATAAAATTCAGAGCCCAGGTTCAAAAGTAGAAAGTTTCTAGGGAACCAAGTTTTAAGGTATAAAAAATGCATTGGTTTAATATTTTCCAATATTAATATTAATTTCAAAAATTTCCAAGCTTCAGGGATCCCTGGGTGGCGCAGTGGTTTGGCGCCTGTCTTTGGCCCGGGGCGCGATCCTGGAGACCCGGGATCAAATCCCACGTCAGGCTCCTGGTGCATGGAGCCTGCTTCTCCCTCTGCCTGTGTCTCTGCCTCTCTCTCTCTCTCTCTCTGTGACTGTCCTAAATAAAAAAAAAAAGAAAAGAAAATATTTAAAAAAAAAAAAATTTCCAAGCTTCAGTAATCAATGCCACAGTTGACAAGGGGATCCCCACAGAAGGGGGGATTGCCTCCTATGAGCCCATGGAATGATGCTATATTGAGAGGAGGTGAGACATTTCCCTTACAAGACTAGAAACCAGAAGAACATACTGCTAGGACTAGTTGTGTGGCTTTGAATAAGTCATTACTCTTTATTTAAATTTTCTTCCTTATAAAATGTATTAGCTGTTTCCTACCATATGTCTAGATAATGGAGGTGAGATTGCTTTGTAAACTACACGTTTTAAGATATAAGTTTTTAGAATTCATTTTCATATTCTCTGAGACATAAAAGATCAATGGGGAAAAAAGTTACTGTTCATTTATTTACATCTTTGGAGCTATAAAAAAGATTATTTTTATGTTTGTATTCCAGAACTCTTTCTTTTCATACTTCTTAATGTAATTCAGAACTAACAGAAAAATCCCAGGTGTGAGCAGTAAGAAAGATCTAAATAAAATACTTGCCAGGATAACCTTATAACCTGGAACAGATGCTTCATCATAGGTATTTTGAAAAAAAAAAGGGTTATTTAGTGATTTATTAGATACTAAGATTATTATCTTCCAGATATATGAAGGCCCTTTCCATGAGCCTTATTGTCCTTATTATTGCAATGGTTGCAAAAAGGTTTACAGGGAAACAGAGACATAGAAACTAACACAAGCAAAAATTGTTCAATATATGGAGGAAATTTGTAAAAATATATATGATAGAAAAGTTATTTAAACCACAAGAGGTTATTTTATAGATACACCCTAGTTCATATCTGTTATTTTTATCTCCTGAGTTCTATTCACCATTTTCTTGCTGAAAGAATCAGAATTTTTTACTAAATGATCACTTCCCTACATACTCTACATTACTTTCAGTCCTCCTGAGGCCGACACTAAGACGAGAATAAACATGCAAGAGATTTATGTGAGGAGGGTACAAAATAATCAGAGAGCTTTCCAACTACCATAATTTCTGACACTCGTGAGAGTGAGCGAAGGAGAGAGGAATGGAATAGAAGTTTCATGTTGCAGCATCATTTGAAGAAAAAGTTAAGCTAAGCCAGTAGGGTTCCTTGAATTAATAGCATCCATTGAAAGAGTCCCTTGTGTTCTGAGACTGGTATCACATCAGTACTCTGTTCCTCCCGTGTGTCCGTACATATCTAGAATCAGCACTTGTTAATCATGGCCAAGGCATAAATGCAGTGGTAGATGGATCCAAAGGGAGTATTTAGGGTTGTCAGCCAGTTATGATCTGCTCACTAAGAAGTCTGAGTGGTCTACTTTCATAGCAGTCACAACTCCCAATTCACCTACTTCTGGAGATATTACTTCATTTCTGGCTCCAAGGGATGGACACATGGATCAGTTCTGGTCAATCAGAACTGATGTATTTCCATTAGCCAGAGATGTTGGTTCAGAAATGGGCATATGTGGTGCGTATAGGCAATGAGAAACGATGAACTGTTTTTGGTATTGTCGGAAGAGGAGCTTATATTCTCCTTTAAGACAACCTAAACATTTAGCTGTTGCAAAACTCTTTTATGGAGTGCTTTACCGCTAAATCAGGAAAGTCAGAGCTATGAAATAGAGAGGCTGAGCTCTGATGACATTTTTTTCACCCCTTGAATAAAGCTGTACCTGATTTCCTGACCTTTTAGTTTTATGACCAATGAATTTATTCAATACTTTCTGATACAGTGAAGGACTGCTGAAATGATTTGGATGACTAGATTTGGACTGACCTCACAAAGGCTTCAACTAAGAATATTGAGTAAGAATGTTGAGTTCCACAGCATCAGGACTGCCTTATATGTTATCCACAGATTCTAACACTGGCCTGCCACACAATATTTTTTTTTGTACCATATACTTTGCAGTTAATAAAGATTTGTTTAATGCATTAACAGAGCTTTCATCAAAGGACAAAGTTTTAGGAAATGAAAGAGGGAACCCTATAACAAAAACATTTTCTTTGGTCTCAGAGGCCCTCAGGAAATGAAGTTCTTCAGACAGTATTCTTAAACACAATTCTCACTCTAAATTCTTAGAAAGATCATGCAAAGGGCCCTTGTTATTCCTTACCTAATGTGAAACAAAGGTCTCATATATCATACCATTGAATTATTTAATAATAAACAATGGAGGAGCAGCTGTAGGTAGAGGTGAGTATGTTCTCTTTAATTTTAGTTGAAACAGCAAGTCCTGTAAGTAGAATGTCAAGAGAATGAGGAAGTACATCATAACTTTTCAGTTGAAAGTAAAAACACTGACTGAACAGCCAGTTACTTGGTGACATCTCTCCTTAAAGCATCTTAACAAACTGCCAACATACCACTGCCTGGGCAGATCCACACTGCAGGTTTCTGTAGGGTCAGAGGCACCACTGATCATTGCCTGCACTGGCTTCCAGGAATAAGAGAGCCTAAATGAGGAGAGAGTGTCAACTCACGGTAGGTGGCATCATTGATTTTAAGTCACACTTTTATTTTTTTTTTTCCTTTCCTATATCCCACAAGATTAAGGACAGAGAATTTAAAGTTTTAATCAAAGACATTCTCCAATAGTTTTTTTTTTGTCCTCTGTAAGAATTTATAATCCCATATGTTGTTATTTTATTTTTCTATTCAGTCACGCAGAAAAGTGATTCTAGAAGAACTAAAAATCCACTTGTAAAGGTGATCACAATGAAGTCAAAAGGTTGTCATAACTATTACCAAATGAAATGAAAATGAATTGACAGGCACTATTATGGCAACTTAAGAGGACCTCACTTCCTTTACTGTGAAAATGATTATGAAGTTTCATGATGAATTAATTCATTGTATAAAATTTGGCTGAAGAATCTGGCCATTCGGGTTATGGACTATGATCTAGAAGCATTGGCATCATCTGAAAACATATTAGTAAGACAGAAGTCCAGACCCCATTCCAGACCCATGGAATCAAAATCTGTCTTTCCACAAAATCCCCAGGTAATTTATATGCTCATTAAAGTTTGAAAAACACTGCTTTAGATCAGAATATCATAGGACCAGAAGATATTATTTCATATTAAAGTTAAAAAACCTAGTTACTTAGGATTTAGGTTTTCTAACCTATGTTATTGAGCCGTTGCATTCCAATTCTTCTTCCCCTTTTCTTATAATCCAGCAAGACAGATTTGACTCATGTATTACATGCAGCTATATAAAATTGAAACAAGAAAAGCACTGCAGGTTCCAATTTGATACACAGTGACAGACTATGGATCAAGAAGACTACATTTGACAACTGTTTTATCTACCTGAATATGCATGCAACAATTTGGCTAATCCCCAAAGTCAATGTTGGTTACAGTTGATTGATAAAAATGTGCTTCCTTATTCAAGGTCAAATTAATTTGTAAGAGTTTTCTTTTACTTACTGAGCAGCTTCCATGAGGAATCCCAGTCTGACATTATAGCTGTGCCGGCACTTTCTAAATGTATAAAACTGAATGTATAAGCCTAAATGTATAACAAACTTCCCCTCTGCTTCAGTGTATCTGATACATTATATGAAGACACACACACACACACTTTTCTGGAAAATTTCAGTTTATTCAGATTTGCCTCTCATGACCTGAAATAATTTAAAATTACAAATGGTACTTGAAAATGTCCTGAGAGTACTTTTATACAAGAGTGGAAAACAAAACTACTTTTTGGAGACTACATAATGTGCCTGATTTGACAATGTTGATAGTTGAAAAATAAAGGTATTTGGGTTCATGTAAAACAATGAAAAATAGGCTCTTAGTCTCAAGAATAACCATCTTTGTTTATTGTATTATAAAATCCTCAGTTTGCTCTACGAAAGTACACAATATGGCCCTTAGATAGTAGAAGTGCTGTTGAAATATATGTCAGTATCATTTGATCTAGGGAAAAACATATTGCGAGTTTTTGATTTTTTTCAATATGAAGCCTTGTCTTGTTAAACAGAGGAAAACTGAAGCAGTTTAATTTTGCTGAACTATGTTGCATTATAAGAAAGCTATAGCAATACTGAAAAGCTGCTCTCCCCTTGGGGTTATAATGAATGTTAGTTTATTACAGTGATACAGGTTTTAAAGAAATAAAAACACATGGGCACCTCTTCTAGTTATAGTTCATAAGATTTGAAAGAGGGAGCTTTTATCAGCTGATTTTTAAATAAAACATTTGTAAAAGCAATCATCTAATCTCAACAAATAGAAACGGATGAGATTTACCAGTTGATTTAGAATATTTTGACAAGTACAGAATTGGTCCCTCAGAGAAGCTCTGGATTACTTAAACCAACCTTGGAAATAGAATTCTTATTTCCATACACAAACTTCACAGACATTTCTTATGCCTCTTCCAAGTCTTAATCATGACCTCCATTTCTTGGATGTTTGATGTGAAAGCCAATATCTGCACCTTTTGAAAGAGCCATGAGAGAGAGTAAAGGCTTCTGTTATAAATGCAAAGTGAGAAAACTTTTCAAAGAATTCTTCCTTCCTTTACTGGCCTCTCTCTACCACTTCCTATTTGTCAAAAAAAAAAAATCAGATTTAGAGTTATTTTAAATTTGATCTCTTTATGAAAACCAATCCTAAATCGTGTATATAAAAGTAATTCTTTACTTCATTCTAATAAGCCAATTCTTATCTCTAATCCTTAAAATTTCTTATTGCTTTGTGCATATTTCTGTTCATAGTACAGTTTTCTGACTTGACTGAGAACAAATGACTAATTTATGAATCTTTGTATTAATATAATTCCTAGGTCAGCTGCAAACATTACTGATTTAATTAGTGTCTGTCAAATGTTTCAGTAATAAAATGGATGAATCCAGTTGATCAACATAAATCCAATTTAGAAAATCCAGGTTTAGCCTGGCAAATATCAGCAGTTAACTATTAGTGCTTTTTGACAGCCTGAGGTATCTACAGGGTAAAAATCACTCAGATTGATTACTATGTTAAGTTTTAGCAATTCAAGCATTCACAAGGAATACCACTTGGCCTTCAGGGTAATGCTGAGACTTCACCACCTAAAAAATGAACATAAGAGAAAAAAATATTACAACTATTAAATACTGTGTTAGGTTATTTTTCATGGTTTATCTTCCTAAATTTTGACAACATTAACTTGCTATGCAGTTATTAATATCTCCATTTTTAGAGAAGGAATTAAGTTATCTTCTCTAGGGTCAAACTAGAATAACAAATGGCTAGCTAGAACTCACACTCTCTTCTGACGTCCAAGTACATCCTCATTCCAATATTCTATTCTGCTTTGAAGATCATCTTCAAAGGAGACTGTTAGGGACTAAATTGGGCCTTATCCTACCCCCTCCAGCTCTTATGTTAAAGCCCTAAGCCCCAATGAAACTGAATGTAGAGACAGCACTTTTTTTTAAATATTTTATTTATTTATTCATGAGAGACACAGAAAGATGCAAAGACATAGGCAGAGAGAGACACAGGTTCCCTACGGGGAGCCCGATGTGGAACTCAATCCCGGGACCCCAAGATCACAACTGAGCCAAAGGCAGATGCTCAACCACTGAGCCACCCAGGTGCCCCAAGACAGCACCTTTAAAGAGGTAACTTAGGTTAAATAAGATCATAAAGCAAGGCTGAAATCTAATATGGCTGGTGTCATTATAAGAGAAAGAAAACACATCAAGGATGTACATGCACATTTAAAAGGACACATGGGGGCACCATGAGTAAGGAGCCAAATGCAAGCAAGAAGGGAGCCTTAAGAGAAACAAACTCTGCCGACGCCTTGATCTTGGCCTTCCAGCCTTCAGAACTGGGAGGAAATAAATTTCTGTTATTTAAGCCACCCATCTCATGGTATTTTGTTATGGAAGCCTTAGTAGACTAGTATAGAGATACGAGTAAAAATTTAAATCATGCAATAAAGGAAGAATTCTTAGGTCTAGAGACTAGGAAATTATCTCGAGATAACAACGTCTTCATGCTTTGTGTGGCAGCCTCATGCAGTCATATCAAAACAAGAGGTAGTCATTGAATAGTTGCTTCGCCCCTACCACGTTATTGCCAAGGGCAGGCAGTAAGGTTTCTGAGGCTCTAGATTTGGCATCTCTTTTTAATCTCTACAATTCCCTTTTGTAGACGTACCTTTCTAGCTTATAGATTAATAAAATTTGGCATTGTTTCACTTGGCCAAATACAAACACTGCCAATTTCTAAAACCAAACTGCCTAGTACTTACTGTGAACTCTGTTTTCCTAGAACTATGATGAATTACAAATGAACAGTGTGGCAGATTCTGTTACTGAGGATATATTACAGTCTCCCAGTTACTCATTTCCCTCTTTTTCTCTGTATACCTCTTCTATGCCCAGAACATTTTTTTTTTTGAGGTTATGTGTGTCACTTTGTCCCTCAACTCTGGGAGACTGGAAAGATATTTAATATGAATGACTGTTCAATCATTGTTTCTAAGATGTAGTTCCTTTCCTCATTTTTGCCCTTGACTCTTTATTTTTTCCGGGTGCTGCATTTTTAAATTATTTTATTTACATAGTATTTTTTCAAAGGTGTTGCTCTCTTTTAAAGTGATACGATAGAAATGAAAAGAATATTGAGAACTCTGAACTGAAAACGTGTTGCTTTCTTGTTTCAGTCTGAGTAGTGGGATAAAAAGTTTGTCATGGTAATAATTCTGTTAAATGACAAGGCAATCAAGCCCTCAAACTTCATTTTTCATTTGAAAAGACAAACTTACAACTAGTATTGTGGGAGGCATGACATCTGTAATCAAAGGAGCTTGACTTTAAAAGGAAAAGAATCTTATTAGGCTATCCAAGACAGAAGATTATTCTTGTCAAAATCATTAGCTCCCCATTAAGTTCAAATAGAATAAAGCTTTTGTTAAATTACTGAGAGATGATTCTCTTGTCAGAATCTGATCTCCTGTCCAAATTCCCTGGGAAGGAACAACAGTGATACAATGGAGTTTGAAGTTTGTTACCATTAAGCATTATGGTAGAAAGTCTTTTTTTAAAAAATGAATCTTGGTCACAATGGAAAAAAAAAAAAGACAATAACCAGAAAGTCTTGTAGATGCTAATGTACAGATGTAAAAGGAAAGCAGGGTAGCAGTTGGAGGATTTTCTGCATTTTGCAACAGTATCTTCTATCTTGCAATACCAGGTAATACCAGGGGGATTAAATTTAAAAATTCTGAAAGGCCCTTCTCAGGGTAAGTGTCAGGCCAGTGAATTTCATCTCTGATCAAATTTGAAGGCCCATCATGATCATAGAGCTTTCTCTTAGTTTATTAGACTCTTTCCTTTTGGATGAAATAATTAGAAAAATATTCTAGGGATTGGCTTTATAGGGATTTGTATGTGATAATAATGTATGTATAAAATTTAATGATATACAGTAGTTCTATAACTGATAATAATCCTGAGTGAGAATCTCTCTTATGATCATTTTTTAAATTTGTGGAATTCATAAGGTTATATCTCCCATCAAATAAGGGTCAGTGATAGGCTAAATCTGTGTTCCTTTGATTCTAAATTCAGCATCCTTTGTGAGGGTACCATAACAGCTTCAACATGTTTATCTGGATATCATGACATAAGCTAACAATCATTTTTCACCTCTTCTTTTTTCTTCTCCTTCTTCCCCCCACTTCTTTTCTTCCCTTCTCCTACATTGATTGATTGATTGATTGCATTTTTTAAAAATTCCATATGTAAACTTTAAGTCTCAGGCTATTGAAGATAGGTCTAAATTTCCTAAAGTTGTCTTATGGATCATTTTTAAAAGTCCTATTAAATCATAATTTAGTTGTTTTGCAAGAAAAAGAAAGGTTCCTGATTTTCTTTGAACTATACATCTGCTAGGGGACTTGGAATTTTTTCCCCCACAAATTAAGCAAAATGTAGTTGATTTACAGTTAGATGAAAGAGTTGGTAACCATAAGATTGTATAGTTGCATGTATAAGGAAGAGAGAATTTACATCTCTAGAGAGCTTCAAAAAGAATGCCATATTCAAAACACAAAAGTCTTAGACCTCTCATTTGAAGACAGATATACCAAGTAGCCTCTGGAAGGTCTTTAAAACTCACTGTCCTTAAGAATATGGGTTTTGTGTTTTTTGTTTGTTTTGTTTTTGCTTTTGTTTTTTTTTTTTTTTTTTTTTTTTTTTTTTTTTTTTTTTTTTTTTTTTTTTTTTACAATCCATGATATAGAATGTAGGAATGATTATAGCCACTGTATAGCAGCTTTTATTTTTGATTAAAGCAGAAGTGAAAATATAAAAATGCTGAGAAAGATAGCAGTTTTGTTTTTTTAATGCTAACTCAGAAGGCAACAAGTAAAAAATTAATGAGAAATCTAATGAGTAGAGAAGTGTCCTAACAGAGTTAAAGGCAGAATTGATTTGGAAATGATACATGAAGACTTGCAGAGAACTTAAGGTTGAGGGGGTGGGAATTAGCAAAAAACAATACTGATATCTGAAGGAAAAGAACAGGAGAGAAATCTGGGGGAAAAAAAGACTGAGACTAGATAGAGGAAAAGGCAAAAGGAATCCAGAAAGCAATTGCACATATATTGTTATTAAGAGCTCAGGTTTTTTTTTTTTTTGGTTATTTTTTACATGTTGCTGCTTCCAACATAACCACCTACTTCCAGTGACCACTAAATGTTCTTACTGAGACTGATTTTTCCCTGAAGTGCCTCTTTTGGAATTTAAGCCGACAGTAATTGAGTTCTGATGTTTTCTTACTCCAAAAATATTCAGAATCTAGGAAAGAGTAAAAGAGGGGCAGGAAAAGAGTGCTTCTTGGCTCCGGGGTTTTGACCTAAATTCCCTCAGCTAAGTATACACTGCCTATTTTAAAAGAAACAAAACAGAGCATACTGTTCTTTGCTGATTCTGAAAATGTCTCCATTCTATTTTACATCCTCCCCATCTCTGAAAGCTTTCAGTGTTCCTGTAATTTAAAATTACTTTTCTTTCAAGTGTCTGTTCTTTTTATAAAATTGTGAGAAACTAAAAATTTCGAGGGAGCACCCACGTGGCAAAACTCTAGCATGTATAACATTTTATAACTTAATCAAGGGGGGAAAGAAAGTAGACCGGTAACGGATTCATTTATTGTTACTGCCCCAGGAAAATGGAAATACCTCTATGTTGGTTAATCATAAAGAACAAGGCAAGATAAATCTCTGATTTTTTTTAGGTAAAATTGACACAACATATTAGTTTCAGGTGTACAACATAAAGATTTTATATATGTATACATTACAAAATATAATATTAGATCACTGTAAGTCTAGTTAACATGCATTACCACACATTTTTCTTGTGATGAGAATTTTTAGATTCACTCTCTTAGCAACTTTGAAATATGCAATACAATGTTATTGAATATAGTTTCCTTGTACATCACGACTTCAGGATTATTTATTTTATAACTGGAAGTTTGTACCTTTTGATCACCTTCACCCATTTCTCCTACCGCATTCCCATCTTTCAAGCATCAATCAATTCTATCTATAACGTTTTTTAAAATTATTTTGTTTTAGATTCCACATATAAGAGAGATCATACAGGACCTGTCTTTCCCATTTTACTTAGCATAATACCCTCAAGTTCCATCCATGTTGCCTCATATGTCAGGATTTCCTTGTTTTATGGCTGAGTAATATTCTATTGCATATATACTAATTTTTCTTTATCCATTTATTCATCTCTGAACACTTAGGTTGTTTCCATATCTCGGATATTAGAAATAATGTTCAATGATAATGGGAGCGTGGATGAAATATCTTTATGAGTTAGTATTTTCAGTCCCTTCAGATGAACATCCAGAAGTAGTAATGCAAGATCTTATGGAAGTAATATTTTTAAGTTTTTGAGAAATTCCTATTCTGTTTTCCATAATGGCTGCACTAATTTAATTTCCACCATTATAAGCTAGTTCTCTTTTCTCCATATTCTCAAACATATTTCTTATTTCTTGTGTTTTTGATACTAGCTATTCTGATAAATGTAAGAGAGTATCTCATTGTGGTTTTGATTTGCATTTCCCTAATGATCAGTGAGGTTGAGAATCCTTTCATGTGTTTGTTAGCTATCCTGTATGTTTACTTCAGGAAAAGAAAAAAAAAAGTCTATTAAGACCCTCAACCCAATTTTTGAATTTGATTGTTTTGCTATTGAATTTTATGAGTTCTTTTGTATATTTTAGATATTAACCCCTAATCAGATATATGATTTGCAAACACTTTCTTCCATTCTGATTGCCTTTTCATTTTGTTGTTGGTTTCATTTGTTGTGCAGAAACTATTTAGCTTGATGTGTCCTACAATGTCACCAACTCAAAGAATTTGCTACTTCTAGGAGTTTTATGCTTTCATGTCTTACATCCAAGTCTCTAATCCATTTCCAGTTAGTTTTTGTGTATGGTATAAGATAGTGGTCAAATTTCATTCTTTTGCATGTGGCTATCTGGTGTTCCTAACATTTATTGAAGAGGCTATCTTTTCCCCATTGTGTATTCTTGGCTTTGTCTTAAGTTAATTGACCATGTATGCATGGGTTTATTTCTGGGCTTTCTATTTAGTCGCACTGATCTGTGTGTCTGTTTTCATGCCAATACCGTATAACTTGTTTATTATAGTATCGTAACATAGTTTGAAATAAGGAGGCATGGTGTCTCCAGCTTTCTTCTTTTTTCTCAAAATTGCCATTGCTATCAGCTCTTTTATAGTTCTATGTACACTTTAGGATGGTTTCTTTTATTTCTGTGGAAAATGCCATTGGGATTTTGGTAAGGATTGCATGGAATGCATAGATTGCATTGGGTATCATGGACATTTTAACAATATTAATTCTTCTGATCCATAAGTACAGAATATCTTTCCACTTTATATCTTCTTCAGTTTCTTTCATTAATGTTTTATAGTTTTCAGAGTACAGGTCTTTCACCTCCTTAATTAAATTTATTCTAAGGTGGGCAGCCCTGGTGGCTCAGGGGTTTAGCACCATGTGCAGCCCAGGGTGTGATCCTGGAGTCCCAGGATCGAGTCCCACATCAGGCTCCCTGCATGGAGCCTGCTTCTCCCTCTGCCTGTGTCTCTGCCCCTCTCTCAGTGTGTGTGTCTCTATGAATAAGTAAATTTAAAAAATCTTTAAAAAATTATTCTAAGGTATTTTATTCTTTTTGATACAATTATAAAAATCATTTTTTAAAATTTCTCCTTTCTGATAGCTATTATTGACATATAGAAATTCAACTCCTTTTTTAAAATATTGATTTGTATCCTGTAATCTTACTGAATCCACTTATTAGTTCTACCAATTTTTTGGTGAAGTCTAAGATTTTGTCTATAATAACATGTCTTGTATATGTGGTGACAGTTTACCTGATCCTTTGTGATTTGGATGCTTTTTATCTCTTTTTTCTTGCCTAACTGCTCTGGTTAGAATGTCCAATACTGTGTTGAATTAAAATGGTGAGAGTGAACATCCCTGTTTTGTTCCTGATCTTAGGGGAACAATTTTAAAATTTTCACATTGAGTGTGATGTTAGCTGTGGGCTTATCATAAATGACCTGTATTATGTTGAGCTACCTTCCCTCTAAACCCAGTTTAATGAGAATTTTTTGTTATAAAGGAATGTTGAATTTTGTTAATTGCTTCTCCACCTATTGGGATGACCATATAATTTTTATCCTTCATTTAAAAAAAAAGATTTTATTTATTTATTTGAGAGAGAGTGAGAAAGCAAGAAAGCAGAAGAGGGAGAGGGAGAAGCAGACTCCTCAACTGAGCAGGGAGCCCAATGGGGGATTTGATCTCACAACCCCAGGATCATGACCTGAGCTGAAGGCAAATGCTTAACCAACTGAGCCACCAGGTGCCCCTATCCTTCATTTTGTTAATGTGGTTATTGATTGGACAACATCTCATGGATATTGAATCATGCTTGCATCTCTGGAAGAAATCCTATTCAATCATTGGGTATGATTTTTTTATTGCATTGTTGAATTCTGTTTGCTGATATTTTGTCTTGAACTGTCACATCTGTGTTCATCAGGGATATTGATCTTTTTAAAAATAGTATAATCTATTTTAGTACTTAAACTATGATCTATGTGTGTGCTTGCATGCACACACAAAGAGAAACATCTCTACATAGTTATCATTTACAGTAGAAATTTGTATAGAAAGCTATTTTATTTGAACTTATTTTTTTTTAAGATTTTATTTACTTATTCATGAGAGACATAGAGAGGCAGAGGGAGAGGCAGCCGGCTCCCAAGGAGCCCAATGTGGGACTCCATCCGGGACCAGGATCATGCCCTGAGCTGAAGGCAGATACACAACTGCTGAGCCACCCAGGCATCCCTATTTGAACTTATTTTTTAATAATAGAATTAACAATAATCTTCACAACCCTGAAAAATAAGTAGATTGCCCCTCATAAAGGAATTACTCACTAATATAACACCTATACCTCAACTTTGAAAAAACAGATTCAGTTCACTTTATAAAAAAAACATTAAGGTAGCCGGTCCACCCATCCTCATAAAGGATTCGAGAAATTGTGAAATAATGTAAGGGGAAGGACAGTGGATTTCTGAAGAGATTTGGTCCAAGACCTAGAATTTAGTTTGATATTACTAATTTGCCCTCTCTAGTAAGTTAGACTGGAGAAAAGAGGTGATAAAAAAGAAAAGCAGTGTGTGTGTGTGTGTGTGTGTGTGTGTGTGTGTCTTGGTATGCTACAGAGAAACCAGAAATGACAATAGAGACAAATTAGTCAACACCTTTTATTTCATATATGTAACACTCTAGCTTACCTAGTAAGATAGATACATAAAGTGAGTAAAGCCTGGAATTTCTTTATGCAGTCAAATGCTTCTCAAAAGAGAAATGCTTGTAGGAAACAGGGGTTAGATACTGGAATAGCTTTAAGAAAAGGACTATGAATCAGAAAGAAGGTGAGAAGGTCTTGCCATGCTTCTTAAAAGAGGTCATGTTTTCTGTTGAGACCAAGATGTAGAGCAAGATTCTGTTTTCATCCCCAAAGAAGTGAAAATGAAAGAACGAGTAAAAGACTTGAGCGGTAATAAGATTTGACTTTTCCTTTCTTTTCTTTCTTTTCTTTTCTTTTCTTTTCTTTTCTTTTTTTCTTTTCTTTTCTTTTCTTTTCTTCTTTTCCTTTCTTTTTTCTTTTCTTTTCTTTTCTTCTTTTCTTTTTTTCTTTTCTTCTTTCACTTTCAAACATCAAACTTTTCAATGTCTTTCATATAGTCATAGGCGTCAATGTTTTTCATAAATCTTTCATTTTTCTTTTTCTAATTTATATACATTTGTTTTGCCCAAGGCATATTAACAAAGCATAACAACTGTCTCTTGTCTTGAAGTTTAAAGTTCTGTTTTTAATTGTTCAATCATGTGTTTGTGTTCAGATATTTATGTGAGAGAGACAGAGAGTTGTCTAGCAGTTTCTCATGTTCATTTTTAATTATTTATGTTATGATCTCCAAGTGTCACTTGCCAGAATTTTGACTCTGCAACCATTATATAGAAGACTTAGTAGGGGTGCCTGGGTGGCTCCGTGGGTTAAGCCTTTGGCTCAGGTCATGATCCCAGAGCGCTGGGATTGAGCCCCATGTTGGGCTTCCTCCTCAGCAGGGAGCCTGCATCTCCCTATCTCTGCTTCTCTCCCTCCTCATGCTCTCTCTCTCTCTCTCTCTCACTCACTCATTCTCTCTCAAATAAATAAAATAATAAAATATTTTAAAAAATACTTAGTAAATGGAGGGGAGAGCTCATTATATGCTACAAAACTAGGCTAAATATTTTAAACAGATGATTGTGATTGATCTTTACAATAAGCCTATTAAGTATATTCTAATACTGTCTTTTTACAAGAGTCATAGAAAAGTCAAGTAATTTGTGTAAGATCCCAGTTTTCATAAAGCTACTTATATGAAAGACTGTCTTTCATGACAGAGCTCAGTTTCTTGGCTACTATAATTGTTAACGTAAGAAATGAAAATGCCATAAAATGGTTGGACTTTACGTCATGAGTCTCATTTCTTCTGTACAATCTTACATGCTGTTGCAAAGTGAGACTATATTGGCCATCTTGTCTACCCAGTACACCTAATTTCTTCTTCAAGTTTCCATTACCTCTTTTGAAAGTGTGCTCCTTTCTACCCACCACATCCAATTCTACCTCTTCCCCATGTTTGTTAAGAGAAGATAGTAAATGAATAAAATCAAAGCAATCAGAATCTTTTTGTGGAATTTTTAAAAAAGACTTTATTTATTTATTTGAGAGAAAGAAAGAGATAATGAGAGAAAGCATGAGCAGGGGCAGGCAAAAGGGAGAAGCAGGTTCCCCACTGAGCAAGGAGCCCGATACAGGGCTAGATCCCAGGACTCAGAAATCATGACCTGAGCTGAAGGGACTGAGATGCTTACCTGATTGAGACACCCAGGAACCCTGGAATTTTTAAAAGTAGAGCAGAATAATTACTGATGTTCATATTTCCTGATATTTAGAGGAAGCTAATTTATAGTTGAAGATAAACAAAGCTGGAGGCAACAGAAATGGGCAGAAAATAATGACAGTGTCTTACATGCAGTTCCAGCCAACATGCTAAGATTTGACAGAAATAATATCATGTGGCAGAAAATAAATTCTCAGTTGAGAGTTGGATGATCTGGATTTGAATTTCAGTTCTTCCATCTTCTTAGTTTTGATCATCACTGTTTGATATCTTAAATGATAATAGGAATTATAGAATCTCATATCGTCTTTAGGGAAAGTTAAATTATACAACATGCTAAAGTCCCTAGCACATATTATATAATAAATAAAATTATTACCTTAGTTTCATATGAGTGAACATGAAAATTTGATAACACGTCGATGCACAGATCTACATGAAGGAAAGATATGCTGAGACGGTAATTTTTTGAAAAACAATAATTTGATGTTTTCTATGTTGAATGTTTTAGAAGTTGTGCTGTACAGTTGAAGGATACTCAATAAATCAGAAATTTATCCACTTTTTTTGCCAAATATTTTTTCAAACTTGTATAATATCAACAAATATGTTAAATGAATTAACTGGTTCTGGGCTCAATGAAATATATTTTGATGTTCATAATAAGAAGTCTTAGATGACCTGAACATATTAACAAACACAAAATAGCTGTACCTGTTATATATATATATATATATATATATATATATATATATATATATACACACACACACACACATATCGTGGCTATTGGCCCAGATAAAGGCCCAGGATGGCTGGTATTTATAGTTGAAGATATCTCCTGTTATCAGTTAGAAATGACTTGCTTGCAACAAAAACTTTTTTTTAGCATAAAATAGGATTTTTTTTTTTTTTACTTATATCATAGGAATTCCAGAGATGTGTTTGGACTGAAAAGATGGCACCAAGGCCAAATTTATCACCAGAGTTTTCTACTGGATTGGCTTTATTCTCCTTTCTAGAACCCAGTATTCTTCTGGGGCTCAAGTCCTCATGCTGGGGCTTGCATTTGCATCTCATGGACTGCTAAGGTGATGTGCCCTTACAAAGCCAATCACCATGACCAGAGGCATATAATGCATTAATTAGGCCTAGGTCATTTTTGTACCTTGAACTAGTTCAGGAGACACACAGAAAGCACATGTTCCAGAAAGAGAAGGTTTCACTGTGTCCAAAATTACCACATGTCCACTACCTCATTTGTTCCAAGAAGTGCCAATATTTATTATTAAAAGCATGCAATATCACTTTTGAGTCATTCACTTTTTAAAAAGATATATCTGTAATTATCACACAGGAATTGAGATGAATATGGAACATGTCTAAGTTTGTTGGTCCTTAATAAACATCTGTTGGTAGAGTTTTGATTACCAATTAAATACCATTTACTTATTTCTTAACATTCATTATATGTCAATCTCTTCCTATTCATTCTTCAATTGAAAGCATACGGTAAAAAATCAGTTCTTGGATTACAATTATTTTTTCTTAATTAATAAACTAGCAGTTTGCCAGGTAGGAGTAAAGCCATTTTATCTGAAGTGTTTAAATCATCTATAACAGAGATCATCTAAGTAATACAATCCAAATAGTTTTGACATTGAGGTATGTTACAGTTATTTAACTTTATAGGTTTTGATTTAGTTATAAAGATTTTGAAGAAGAATAGGTATAAAATAAAACAAATGACGTAAGTCAACATGATATACTAAAAATGAAAAGAGACTGGTAACAATAGAGCTGTCTTTTGTTTTTAACATAATTAAGAACATTTTACATGTTCTGTGACCAAAGTGAGCAGTTAGGAAAAGGAGAATTACCATTGTGGAAGAGATTAATTATATAATCTGAGAAAGGATAATATTGGGGTAGACTTAGGGAAATAAAATATTTTGAGTAAACTGATTTTGTACAACTTACCACAGGTTCTAATTGCATTCTTATTTATGAATAAATTGTTTTCCTTTTGAGTTAACATAGCTATTTTTTTTTGCTTTGCTGTTATTTCTATGTATTTATTTTTTTAAAGAGATTTTGAATTTTTTTTTAATTTTTATTTATTTATGATAGTCACACAGAGAGAGAGAGGCAGAGACACAGGCAGAGAGAGAAGCAGGCTCCATGCACCGGGAGCCCAACGTGGGATTCGATCCCGGGTCTCCAGGATCGCGCCCTGGGCCAAAGGCAGGCACCAAGCCGCTGCGCCACCCAGGGATCCCTATGTATTTATTACATACCAAATATTTAAAAGGATGATAGAACTGTAATTTTGTCTCCTACCTGTGAAAGAATGCTGGACTTAAATTTTTCTAAGAGTTGCTCACACCTTTATTTATCTTCAAGCTGTTCTGATTTTTTTTTCCGGAAATGTCCTATTGCTTATTTTTGTTTTGTTGGTATGAATGATTTGGGATTTGGGGGGCTTGTTTTATCATTGTTGTAGCTATTTTTTCCCTTTTATAATCAGCCAAGAGAATTAGCACAAACAGACTGACCCTTAAGAATATATCAGGTTTGAAGCAGTAAGAATTCTATTTTTTCCCCTAGAAAGGGTCTGTTCTTTTAGGCCACTGATTTATTACTTTGCCAGAAGCCTAATGATTAGGCCACTGAGTTGTGTGGGAGGTCTATGAAAATGCTGCAAGCTACTCACATGTCTGCAAAATGTGAAGTACGTTGAAACAATCAAGCATCCATGTCAATATATGTATGTGATGGATAACCAGTGATATTCTCCTGAGGCAACAGCACTGTTCAAGAAGTGAACTAATATAGACCCAAATTGGCCACTTGTTTTCTGGAAGTGGCAAGTCATTCAATTTCTGTACGTTTCAGCTTTTCTATTTGGAAAATGAGAATAATAAAGTATGCCTCACAGAGACATTATGTGCCCTTGGAAACACACTGAGACACTCCATATACTATAGAATGGAATTAGATTTCAACTAGTTTTCCCTTATTGCGATGTTTTCCAGAGATATTCTGTAAAGTAGAGTTGGCTTCCCACCTGGGCCTTCAGAGAATAAAAAGAACCTTGACAGTACCTTGACAGCAACAAGGCTGTGGGTGTAGTCTTCAAGTCCATAATAACAGGAGTTTGATTCTGTTACTGTAACCATAACTTGTTAAAAGATCAACACATAAAACTGGAGGCCAGTTCATGATTCATATAAAATATGTATGTTCAGTATTCTGAATACTCATGTATCTCTGGCATACCCTGACTAATGTTTGAGCCCTGGGAAGTCAAATAAGTGATAATAAAGCCACCCCAATGTGGAATAATAAGTAAGGAAGATGGAAAATTCTGAGGTATGATTTTTTTAGTCTATGTTAAAAAAAAAAAAAACTTTACACAATATCTGTCCCCATTTACACCAATGACCCCAGAGTCTTCTTTCACTTGGAGAGTAATAAACAGGGAAAAATTCTTACTCTGGCATGTTTTTGTTAAGGCATCCTTCCAGCAGAATAATCCTTTTTCAGGCATCATATAATACTATTGATTAGTTTCAATTTACTGACTTATAATCACATTTCATATAATGAGTGATTCCAGCAAAGCCCTTTCCTATATTCAGACCTGGCCCTTAGCCCAAATGTAACCTCGATTGACTAAAAGTCAAAGGAAAGATATTAAAATTTGTATGAATTTATTCAAATTACCTGGGGAGTCTTTCAGTCCTTGGTCCTCTCTTAGTATGAGGAGCATACTCAAAGCCATGCTGCCCAATATAATTACCTGTTTTTAAAACTATCAATCTTGGGCCCATAGACTAAACATTTTGATTAATCCATATAAGTATTAGTATTACTAGTTTTACATTACTAAATAGGTACCACACAGGGATGTTAGATTGATGAATTATGGAATGACATTTTGGGGTTTTAGAATTTTGTTTCTCAGCTTTAAATATAGGACTCATTCTGTTCTGAGATATTGTACATATAATCATTGCCAGGAGAGAGGAAGATGGATGGTATTTCAATGACCTATGATTCTGCAACTGTTTAATTGACTAAATTCATAATTAAATGGAAATTTTGCTCTGACCACAGAAGGGGACATCTAAATTATAAAGCTATGTAAAAGTGAATATTATCATTAAATTTCAAGTACCAGTTCTTACAGAGGTCACGCGTTTAAAATAAATAGTAGTATGATATTTTCTATCATATGGAACCTAGGTATTCTGTAGTAAGAACAATGTATTCTGTTATTAGGGCAGGTGATCATATTAATCACTTCTTAATATGTATTCTTCAAATTAGCCTTATGAGGTCCTCTAATATTATTTTAAAATTACGGATAATGAAATTAAAATCTGAGAGGTTAAATGGCTTTGCCAGAGTTATGATGTGATTTGCCGGGTGGGGGCATAACACACCATAAAATGTAATGCAATCTGCTCTGCAAGAATTATTTAGCCTCCTATCCAGAGTTAGCCAAACTGTGACGGTTGAGAGCAAAACTCTCCAGAAGATCACCCTTACATCTAACATTATGTATAAGTTGGGGGGGGAGTCCCAATACCTACCTCCATTTTGATAATTTACAATAAGGATTCACATAACTTACTGAAAACTATTATACCCAGAGTTACAGTGTTTTGTAGGGAGAGGTTTTAGATTAAAATCAGGCAAAGGAAGAGAACGTAGAGTAGAATCTAGGAGGATTTCTATTGTCGCACTTCTGTTGTTATCCTCTATAAGACTGATCCTTCTAGTATTAGTGTGCAACAATAGAATATTTTCAACCAGGGAAGCTCACCTGAGTTCCAGTGTTCAGAATTTGTATTGAGTCTTCATTATAAAATCTTAATGATTGCCCACATAGTTGAACTCAATCTCCAGGTCAGCTGATATCACAATACCCAAAACTCTAGCCTCAATTACATAGTCTTCCTGGAGTGCCCAGCCCCTACCGTAAACAGATGCTCTTATCAGGTATGACATAGATTTCCTCCCAGAAGGCAAGACATTCTTTGAAGAAGGCCAAATTCTTTGCTATATACCTCCCAATGCTCCATACAGTCATTTATTTCTGTTTATTTAATCAAAATTCAGTTAGTCACTACCCTGTGACAGACACATTGCTAGATGCTGAAAGTCAGTGAATAAAATAGATATGGTTCTTGCCCCTGATAATATTTTGTTGAGTAAATATTAACATTGAATCACATAAATGATCATCTAATTAACATCACTGATAAAATAGATGAGAGAAAATATAGTATTTCATGACTGAAAAAGGTCAGGGTCTAATTTAGATGCAAGACTCAAGGAAGGCCTTATTGAGAAAAGAATAAAGTAATATTTAATAGCTGCATTAGCTGAATCAAAATCAGATTTAGTCATGTTGACCATAGACTATTTTCAGATTATACTTAATACTTGACCTTTATATTTTTCTTAAAATAATGATAATAATTGTTTCTGGTTCTCCCCTGAAACCAAGACTTATAAAGCACATCAGCTCATACTTAATATGCTATTTCACACATATCATGTCAATTTTGTAAGAAATCATATATTGGACAGCTACCATAATCACTATTCTAGGCAGTGAACAAAATAGAACAAAACCTTCTTCCTAAATAGTTCCATTCTAGCGATTTAAATAATAGTTTAAACTCTGCAGGTAGTTATGGAATAGTAGCTTAGAATGTTGGATCCCAGATTAGGCTGCCTATTTAAGACCACAAAGTATCTGTGTGATTTAAGTAAGCAATCAATCTCTCAATGCCTAAATTTCTTTATATGTAAGATATGAATAATGAAAATTCTTATATTTTACAGTGATTGTAAAGACTATAATTTCACAACTTAAAAAGCAACTTTGGGTTGCACATAGAAAGTGCCCAATAAATATTGGGTATTGTTATTGTTTGAGAAAAAGAATGCTTTATTAGAAAAGTTCTTGCAAAACAGGTGAAAGGACATGAGAGAGGAGATCAGTTATGGAATGAATATGTCCTGGGAATAAAAAACACAGCATAAAAAATAGTCAATGGTATTATGATAGTGTTGCATGGTGACAGATGGTAGCTACACTAGTGGTGAGGAAAACATGTGTTTAAATTTGTCAAGTCACTATGTTGTATACCTGAAACTAATGTAACATAGTGTGTCAACCACGTTCAAAAAATTTTCTTAAAGAATCTATGCAAAAAAAAAAAAAAGAAAAGAAAAAAAGAAAAAAGCTAGAGGGTAAATCAGTCCACTATTATTTAAAGGTAAAATGTAGTTTGATATAGCCTTTGTGTTTTACTAACTTACACAATGGCTATGGTGTACTTCACATTTCTTGTCCTCTGTTTCCTCGTTGAAGTAGGATAGGTTATCATTAAGTCATTTCAGTGTATATCCAATTTTACATCTTTAAAATATTCCATGATTTTTATGACAAGTAAGCTCCTAAAGGAAAGGTCATACTTATTTGCACTAAACTTTGAGGAAAACCTAGTGTGAAATAATGACTACCTTATACTTGCTTTCATTATGTGTATTGAAAACTTAAAATTATTACCTAGCCAAAATTCTATGTCTATTATGATAGAATTAACCTCTGTGTCTATGGTGGAAATCAACCAAGAGCACAGTCTCAGCTAATGAGTTCTCATGGAGAAAGGCAATTCATTAAGGTGCTACCAGAAAGCTGCACTTTGAAAAATGCCTTATGAAGTCAGCACAGAAGCGGATGTTAGTGGCCCCACAGATTTTTGTTGTTGCTTTTTTCCTTCCCTCATAGTAAAAGTTGTGGGGAGTTGGCTGGCAGTTCCCTCTTGACAGGAGATGAATAAAAAAAAAAAAGACATCTAGAAATTGCTTTCCTATAAAGATAAAGTAAAAGCTAATTTACCACTGTCCTACTGAATGCCATGCCTCACTTCAACAGATCAAGGTAGAGTTAGGTGATCAGAGAAATCAAATGCTAAAGAGATGTTAGGAAGACAGGAAGCAATTGCCCTATTGACTGCTACTGATTCCAATAAAATCAGTTCAGACCACTAACTTTTTTTTTCCCTTTCCTAAATTGTGAGATGAATTAAAATCCAAGCCATTATTATTAGATGTTTGTGCAATCTAAAGAAGACTGTGGTTTACAAGAAAAGTGATGAAATAAGTCATAAACAAAACAATGAAACAAAACAACTTTCTTATTCTTCTGGAAGCAAAAATGTGAGCATTTTTAGAATTGCTCAAAATCTTAGAGGCATACTAGTTTGAAATGAAATGGAACAGGAATTACACCCATGATTACATCACCAAAGAAGGATGCTTGGAAAATGCATTTGTAGAAATATATAATACACATTGACCATGAAGAATTGAGAACCCTAGGAAAGAAATATAATTTGATATTAGCACAGTGTCAAAGTGTAAAAATATTGAACAAAAATCCTTAAAGGCAGATGCGATACTAATGAGGAATATTAATTAGCCATTTTGAAAAATTTAAGATTGCTAAGCCAATAAAAACTGAGGAAAACATTTAAAAGGAATCTATTTTTAAAGATTTTTTTACATAAATAAGAAGTAATAACAAATCTATTGGCCAAATTTATTTACAAATACACTTAATTTTAAAAATCATCTCACTAAGAACAAAAAATTATAAATAAAGATCTTATTTAGTAAAAAATTTTATTTCTGGGAAATATTGCAGTGACTCTTCATACTGGAAATCAAATTTTGTTCTAGATTTCATAGCAACTTAATTTGTTTTGTGATAACCTCTATTATAAAATTAAAACATTTTATTATGTGTTTCTTTAAAGCCTTTTTGATTTTCCTTAAGGCAGACTATGTTAATACTAATTCAGAATAAAATTTTCATAACTCTTAAATGTTGGAATCAGAATTATATATTGTATTATTTTCTGTATATTGTATATTCTCAAATCAATGATTAGTCACAGGTCAAGAAACTCCTTATTGTGTGTGTTTTCTCCCTTTTAGCTAAAGCACTTTCTGGAGTTTAGGTTATTTAAATAATATATAAATCTATATTAGAAAAAGTAAAATTTCATGTTAGAAAAAAAATCAGGAAATGATTGTTGGTGTCAGTAATTTAAATTTATAAAGGCAATTGCCAGGTACCTTTTCATTTTCCTGAGCAGTACAGTTTCAATATATGCATAGTAACTATTCACTGCACTCAGTTATCCAAAAGCTGTGCTACATTCTACAGAAGATATCTGATTCTTCCAACAGTCCTTATAGACAGGCATTGTTACCCCATCTCAAACTAATAATCACAGGAATCAAGATCTCTGAGAGAACAAATGACTTGCCCAAAACCACATAATTATTGAGTGGTACAAAGAAATATTTTTGAGCCCAAAGTGAAAAAAAAAAAAACACTGCAAGATACCAGATGTATGTTATGATGTATGAAATTTGAGTCATATTAGCCTACTTGCTATTTCTCTGAAAAGTCATTCTTTCTCTTTGCTGTGAATTTACACATTCTTCTTTCTGGATATATTCTTCATACCAGAAAGTCTTACATACCAGAAGGCCCCTCTTCTCACCATTTAAAACTCTGCTTTAGTGATGCCTTTAAAAAATAGATTTTAATTTTTAGAACAGTGTGGTGAATAGTTACCAATGTATACATTGACGTAATGATATATTCTTGTTAAAGTTCATGGTTCATTAAGATTATCCTAGTTTTTACCCAGTGTGCTTTATCTGTTCAGGATCCCACCCAGGATTCTGCACTGGACTTAATTGTCATGTCTACATAGGCACCTCTTGACTGGCAGTTTATCGGCCTTTAATGACTTTGACAGTTTTAAGGAATATTGATCACATGTTTCTAGCATATCTTATTATTGGAATTTGCCTGATGATTTTCTCCTGATAATTCTGGAGTTCTAGGAAGACCACAGAGGGAAATGCAATTTTTACCATATCATATCAAAGGTCCATTCTATCAACATGATTTATGAGTATTGATATGAATTTTGATCATCTGGCTCTGCAGTAAAGTTATTCTTTTGACTCCCATTCTATCTTGCACTCATTGGAGTTAGCTCTTCTCTTTATCCCCAAGAACATTTATTATCACTTAATGGGGAAATAGGGCCTGATTTTCTTTTCTTATTATGCTCAAGACAGATTATTTCTATACTCAAAGCACTTATTAACCAGTACGTTGAATAAGAAACATCCAAGTAAATATTTGTTGAATAAAGAGATGCTTAATAATAATTCAAAATTTTTAATTTAAAATAGGTTTTAATTAGCCAATATAGCATATTGGGCAATATTTTGAAATAGGTCTTTCCATAAAATTGAGATATAGCCTTTATGTGACTTCAGTTCCACATCTTTACAACATAGAGCGTTGAAAACAGACTGCTCATGTTTTTAAGCAGTAGGATGATTTACCAAAAAGAAAAACAAAACAAAACAAAACAAAAAAACAAATAAAACAACAACAACAAACTTGAAAACTCAAGATACAAAACAGGAAAAATTGAGCAACTGTTCATGTCAAAGTGGAAGTATATTTTCAAAAAGATGAAAAGTTTTAGAGAAATTCTATACAATTATTAATAAAAGCAAAATCTCTTAATATTGATTTATTCAACATGATTTCTTCTCAAAAAGTAAAATAGCATCAGTGAAATGAGTTTGACCTGTAGAGTAGAAGTTTTCTCTAATATTGCTATCTGAGGTAAAGAATAACTCATCTAAATGTTGCGTATAATCCTATTAGAAGAGTTTCATGTGTCTTGCACTTCTATTTTGATTCTAAAATTACACTTGAAGATTTTTTTCCTCTCTCAAAAGTGAGAGTGGTAACATTGCCTTTGAGATAAGTGGTCTTAAAGAGAGAAATGGTTTGCCTTATCCTCATGAATTGAGATAAAGTTCCTCAGAGATTTTTCTGTTTCACTTGGCTTGAAACATGGCATTTTGCATTTGTTAGAAGGAGGGCTCATCATGAAGACAATATTTGAACTTATTCTGTTATGGGCTTTGAAATTAATCATCTGTTACATAGTAAAAACTCTCTAACATGAAGTCCTTTTCATTCCCAAAGTGAACATTAAAAATCTCCATGTGTCATAAGTCTGAAAAAAACTAGCTCTATTTTTCTTAGTTGTTATTTGCTTGTTTATTTGTTTGTATTGGTTCACTGAAACTGTTTAATATTTGCAGGTACAAATATTTCAAAGCTGAAACCAAATGAAGAACTGTTATCCACATAAAACCGCTTCCTCAGAATTGTACTTCTATTTTTCAAGGCTGTGAAATTTATTGTTATTCAATTGCCTCATACTCTATAATAAATATAGCACCGAATAAAGGCAAAAAACAATAGCCATTATGTATTACTGAAGTTATATACTACGTAAACAACACATTATTAAATTAATACTTGTCTCATATCCAAAATGTATATTTTCAATTAAAATATAAATAACACTAACATTTTCTGGTATTATTTTAGAACACTTGGTAGATAATATTTTAGTTTTAAATCTCTTTCTATGATAATTATCTAATTTGTTAGATCCTCCATATTTGTTGAAATTTCCATCATGAAATAGAGCCATTACTTTCTAGATACAAAAGAAATTTCACCCAAGTTTATCTTTAGATATCCTTCCTATTCTGTGTTCCTTTTGTGAAGCAGGAGGTAGAACTGTATGCGCATTAGCAAAGACTGAAATCTTACAGAACTTGCCCTGAATTCTAACTCCTTCATTATGACCTTGGAGAAAGAGTACAGATTACTCAAATTCTCTGAGCCTCAATTTCTCCCTCCATTAAATGGGAAAAGAATGAATTCCCCATATGGATTTGCACTGAAGGTTAAATGCAAATATTCATTTAAGAAAACAGAATTTGGCATATTGGTAATGCTAGTAGATAGCAAATATATAAAAAGAGAGTAGGGAGAAATAAACAAACGACAAACAAAAACTCATATATTCACTTTCTACAGACTCTACAGAGAACCCATGATCCCATAACTATAAATACATTGTTCCTTTGGGGCTCCCCTGTTCTGTCTTTGCCCAGTGTAAGTCTTAGCCTTTTAGAATCTTTAAAACATAAAGAAAAAGTGCATACATACTATCTATCCATTATATATATATATGTGTGTGTGTGTGTGTGTGTGTGTGTGTGTGTATATGAAAGGGAGCATTAGAGATATTTTTTCTTTCTTTTTAAAAAAATATTTAAATTCCAGTTAGTTAATATATGGCATAATATTAGTTTCGGTAGTAGAATTTTGTGATTCATCACTTACATACAACCCCCAGTGCTTACCACAAGTGCCCTCCTTAATACTCATCACCCATTTAACTCATCCCTCCACCCACCACCCCTCCAGCAAACCTCAGTTTGTTCTCTATAGTTGAGTCTGTTTTATGGTTTGTCTGTCTTTTTGTCCTCCCCATGTTCATCTGTTTCATTTCTTAAATTCCACATATGAGTAAATCATATGATATTTGTTTTTTTCTGACCTAGCATAACACTTCCTAGCTCCATCCATGTCATTGCTTATGGCAAGATTTCATTCCTTTTGATGGCTAAGAAATATTCCACTGTATATTTATATCACAACTTCTTATGTGTTTCATAAGCAGGGCTCTTTTCCTTTGCTAGTGTAATCAAATGTCTGAAACTCTGTGATGAATATATGTCGCAAAATTAAAGATTAAATTCAAAAGTAAACTCTATTGGTGGGTGCAATAAATGTAAATAATGTTGAAAGTAACACTATATATTCTAGTACTATTTTACAAATTATGTGATATTATTATGCATGCAGATATTTTCATGCATTTGAATTTTTCAAAAGATCTACAAGTACTTATTTATCTTTTTTTATATTGCTTCAAAGTATTAGTCTCAAAAATTTTCAGACATAATGAATAAACAAAGCAAAACAAAACAGCAAAAAATGCACTTAATTTCCAAATTACATGTGCAAATACATAGTTTTCAAGTGGTTTGGATCTCATGAAATTGAAGGTCACTTTTTAGTGGTCCTAAGGCTTAAAACTGCACTCACATGGGTAACTAATCTGAGTCAAATATGGTGAGGACATATGAATAGAAGCCTTCCCTCTGCGAGGCAGGCCATAAACGTCAAGACTTGTTCTTCTGTCCCAATGAAGTGAATTCTGCTAGAGCAGAAAAATGTGTAGATTCATGATACAGACATTTGAGAATTGTGAGCATCTAGTTAGCTGAATATCTTAAGTAGGTAAAATTAGAAAAATAAGTCAGAGACATATACTCAGATCACTGAATGTCGGTTTTAGACAACACAGAGAACTCACAGGATGCAACCTGCTGCTTATAGAACTTTTACTTAATCATTATGCCCCTCAAAACACCTACCATAGTATCTTGATCTCCAACACATACACAGTAATTACAAATAAAAGTTTATTCAAAAGTCACTGAGGTTGTTTTTCTCTTGTATTTTCTTTCCCTACTCCACTCATTTGAAGTTCTGATATATAGAAATAGATTTTCTCACCACTATGTGGAAAAAAAAAATGACTGCATTCTTAATCATGATTAATGCTACCCTTTTTTCTGGTCTTGTTATCTGAGTGCATTTAAATTTTTTGTTTGTTTATTTTATTTTAATTTCTTTTTTTTTTTTAATTTTTTTTTTAATTTTTTATTTTATTTTATTTTTTTTTTTATTTTTTTTTATTTTTATTTTTTTTTATTTTAATTTCTGAGAAATACATAAGATAGTTGAAAGCAAAAGTTATTGTCCTTTCAGATTTATCACATATGTAGATGTAAAACTGGCAAATGTAGCATTAGGTATTGGGAGGTAGAAGAGTAGATGGACCTATAGAGTTGCAAGAATTCTGCTTTTTTTCTGAACTAGTAAAATATTAACTCTAAGTAAACTGTGAAGACTTAGATATATACTGTGTCTGTAGAGCCATTCTCTCTCTCTCTCTCTCTCTCTCTCTCTCTCTCTCTCTCTCTCTCACACACACACACACACACAAGCAAAATAGAGGTCTAGTTTAAAAATAAAAGTCTAGATTAAATGGAATTTTTAAAAAAAATTCATCCAATCCAAAAGAAGGCAGAGGGTTTTTGAATAAAGATTTTATTTATTGACTTGAGAGAGAAAAGAATGATTGGTAGACAGAAGGAGCGGGGGAGGTGGCAGAGGGAGAGGAAGAAGCAGGCTCCCCACTAATCAGATACACAGGACCCAGTCCTGGGACTCTGGGATCATGACCTGAGCCAGAGGCAGACACTTAACTCACTGAGCCACCCAGGTGCCCCTGGAAGGCAGATTTTGAGGAACATAGGAAGAACATATCGAGGAGACAAACAGAACCCAAATAATATGGTAGTAGACCTTAATGCAATTATATTCATAATAATATTAAATCTTAATGTGTTAAATATTCCAATTAAAATTATTAAAAAGATAAAAATGCAACACCCAACTATCTGCTATCTGTAAATGATGAATTTTAAATACAAAGTCAAAGAGAGGTTGAAATTAAATTGATGGAAAAGATATACCAGAAAAAAAAAAGATCATAAGGCTGGCATGGCTAAATAAGTATCACATAGACAGACTTCAGTAGAAGGAATATTACTGCATTTAAAATGGGGCATTTCTTAATGATAAAGTTAATTATGAGGACATAGTTACAGATATTTTGTGCCTATTAGGCACAAAGCTTCAAAACATGTGGAACAAAACTAGCAAAATTAAAGGTAGAAATGGATAATTCCCCAATTACAGATGAAGATTTTAATACTTGTTTCTTATAAGTTGATGAAAAATTGGAGAAAAAAATCACCTAGCTGTTGCATAATTTACATACACATAGATAGGCCGTGTACTGTTCCTTAAAAAAGAAAAAAATCTTAATTTGTTTAAAAAGACTAAATCATGCAGAGTATGTTTTCTGACCACAATTGAGAGATATTAAAACCAATATCACTAAGATTATCTATGACTGCCCCCAATATTTGACAATTAAACCATGTTTCTAAATGACCTAATGACCAAAGAAGAAATTAAAAGAGAAATTAGAAAATACTTTAAATGAAAAAAGAGAAAAAAAAATCATCATTTGGACGTAAGTAAAGTGATACTGGGGAAAACTCAAAGCTTTAAATGCTTATATTAGAAACAAGAGTCTAAAATTAATGATCTAAATTCTCCCTTAAGACTCTAGTTAGGGGATCCCTGGGTGGTGCAGCGGTTTGGCGCCTGCCTTTGGCCCAGGGCGTGATCCTGGAGACCCTCGATCGAATCCCGCGTCGGGCTCCCGGTGCATGGAGCCTGCTTCTCCCTCTGCCTGTGTCTCTGCCTCTCTCTCTCTCTCTGTGACTATCGCAAATAAATAAATAAATAAATAAATAAATAAATAAATAAATAAATTAAAAAAAAGACTCTAGTTAAAGGATAGCAAAGTAAAATCAGAACAAGTAAAAGGGATTAATTTAGAAATATAAGAATAGAAATCAAGGAAATGAAAACAAGCAACAGAGAATATTACAAAGCCAACAGATGGCTATTTGAAAAGTTCAATAAAATTAAAAAACTCCAAAGGAAACCAATGAAGACAAAAATAGAACATAAAATATCAGCATCAGGCAAGAAAGAGGTTATCAATAGAGATTTATAAATCTTTGCTGTTCACCATGATTTGCTCTAACCATATGTAGCTACTTAAATTATAATTAATTAAAATTAAATAAAATAAAAATTTCAATTTTTCTGTGACTCTAACCTCAAGTCCTCACTAGTCACATATAGCCAGTGGCTACTATATTGGGCAATGCAAAAATAGAGCATTTTCATCATCACAGACAGTTTTAATGAACAACATCAACATTGCCCATTAAAAGGAAAATAAGAGAATGCTATAAACAAGTTTATATCAACAAATTTGACAACTCAGGAAAAATGGACAAATTCCTTGAATAACACAATTCACCAAAACTGACACAGGATGAAAGGAAATCTGAACTGTAGGGCGACGTGGGTGTCTCAGTTGGTTGAACGACCAATTCTTGATTTCAGCTCAGATCATGATTTCAGAGTTGTGAGATCAATCCCCAAGTCAGGCTCTGTGCTCAGCACAGCCTGCTTGTCCCTATCCCTGTGCACTTCCAGCCCACTCCTGTGCTCTTTATCTCTCATAAACAAACAGTCTTTAAAAGGGGAAAAAACACAAAGCAAATCTGAATTGTGATATATCTATTAGAGATGTTAAATTTATTTCAAAACTTCTCACAAAACTCTTGGCCAAATTACTTGTTTAATTTTATCAAACGTTTAAGTAAGACAACACAACCTTACACAAGCTTTTTCAGAAATAGAAGGAAACACGTCCTAACTCATTTTATGATCCTAATACCAAAACCTGGCAGAGACATGGAGAGAAAAATTACAGGCAAATTGTCCTTGTGAACATAAATGTAAAAATCCTTCAATATGTAACAAAGATAATACATTTTAATAACAAAGAGTTTATCCTAGAATAACAAGGTTGTTTTAATATGTGAAAAATCACACAGTACAGTTGCATCTATTAACGAGATTTTTAAAAATGAATGTTTCAAAGGTCCAGTAAAACAATTTGACAGAATTAAACCCATGATGATAAGTATCTCAGGAAACTAGAAATATAACTCTCTCTTCATATCGCTAACATCACAACAGCTTTTCAGAACCACCTAACTAATCCCTGCACCTCCTATATGTTCTTCCAGTCTCTTTGTCACATTACCAATGGACAAATCATTCTAAATTATTTGTTTATTCAAGTTATTATAAAGGTTTTTAATGGTGCCTCTTTTCCTGCAGGTCAGGTTATTATTGTTCACTAAAATCCAGTGCCTAATCGAGTTTATGGCTTCATTCATTCATTTATTCATTCAAAGAGTTGAGTCTCTAGGCCATAATTAATCCATTTGTGTGCCAGTTTTTGCTTTTCTATTGCACTACTGGAGGAAAAAAAATGAGGTTTACAATGTGAAATCATACAAGATGCAATCATACAATTAAGACCACTCTCTATTTTTATTTTCCAACCTCAAAGAACTACCTCAGTGTTTTCTGACTCAGCAATTATTTGTGTTTTCCAAAAAGGTTATTTCTAACCTCATTCTTTGTAAACCTCTGACTGTGCCACCTCCTCCTTAATTGTCAGCATATGACATTGCCTACTCTGTCCAAGGAAAAAAACAGGAGCCAAACAATGAAAGCTTGATAACTTAGCATTATCTAAACCAATAAAAATGCCTGCAATTAAATCCATATTATTCTCTTTTTTTCCTGTGAGAAGAGGTGTCATACTTTTTTTTTTAAGTGTCTTTCTTTGGCTCTGCTCTGTCATCTTTCTCATTTTCCCTTGACTTCTGATCTGTCATGTCACCCCCTAAATCCTGCAGTGATTCCTTAATACTTACAAGATAATTTTTAAACTCAAGCTTGTCTAGCTTTTTCTTTCTTCCTTCATAATCTATTTTTGTCAACCTGAATTTCCCTCAGTTTCCTGATTATGCTGTGTTCTTTCTCACTTTTGCAACTTTTTCAATTCCTGTTTCTCTTTAGAGAGCACTCTTTCTCCTGACTCTGCCCATATATAATTTCTATATAGCATGGAGGTCTCAATTCAGATGTAATTTACTTCAGGAAATCTTCCAAAACATCACTGATATTTTTTTACTCACTGAATCCTGCATTTTCCCTATCATAAAACATATAATTTGGTATTGTAATTACTTATTTACTTGTCTTTATCCCTTGAGTCTGAAATGCCATTAGTAGAGATAGTTTGTGGATAAAGTGGAATAAATGAGCCCTGAATGGCTAAAGAAACCATGCCCTATGCTTGGCACTTGGATAGGGAGATGAAAGGCAAAATCTCTGCTCTCAAAGCCTTAATAGTCCAGTAAAGAAGACAGATAATCTAAAGCAACAATGATGATATATTAAATACTATACAATGGTATTTGGCCCCAGTTTCCTCTCAATTTTATTTCTGAACACTTAGAAATAAACCTATCTTATGCCTTTTTATTCCTATGTTTTGTTTATCACTTTGAATCTTTCCAGAAATTATGAATACTTCAACAATCATAAACAGAATTCACACAATTTTCTCAAGCTACTTTGTACCATAGTGTTGTCTCCTTCCCCTGAACTTCAATAGCACTTCTAGTACTACTATCCACTTGGTAATTATGTAGTGAGCCTTAGTTAATTATTTAGTTATATATAATTATATCTTCTTTCAGACTTAGAACTTTTAGAAGAGAGAGATATTATACAACTGTGTCTATACATAAAACCCTTGAAAGACCCATCAAGGAATAGAAAAATACTTTGTTTATTGAAGTTTCATTGTGATTGATTTTCTAAAAATTTATGAGCTCTGCTATCACTTCTATTTTTATCTTATCGAAGCCTATGGATTCATTATCTTTTCTCCATATTTGCTTTTCATAATATACATCTCATTTGTCCTGAACAGTTGAAGACTAGTGTTTTATTTGTAATATTGACTAGCTTTACATGTCTTAAGAATTGTGCAGGTAGTTTATACATGTTATGCCATTTAATCTTTCTAATAATCCCATGAGACAGGTTAAATGATAGCTCTGTTCTTCCTCAGAAAAAAGAAATGGATCCAAATAGGTTCAACTATTCAATTATTATTCAACTAATAAGTAGGAATCCTAGGATAAATATCGACTCTAACTTCTTACCCACCACCATATTCTAGTCATCGATAGTGTGTGTGTGTGTATAGTATATATTGTATAATATAAATCCCATCATATAGTATATATATATATATATACACACACATAGCTCTCCTGATTCTTGCACATCATGATAATGAGCAAGTATCACTAGATAATTCCATAGACTCAAGAAAATTGTACCGGTGCTATGATGTACCTTTTAAAAAGCCTACAAATTCAGAAAAGTATTATTTACAAGAGGCAGAACATCCTTGGTACTTTATTAACCTTCTATTATTTTTTTCCTGCAAAACATGTTAGATTAATATTCCTATGATCACTTCACAGAAAAGAAACTCGAGAATTAGGTCACGAGAACTCCTCAGAGTAGCTCATATAGCTATTGAATAGCGTGCTGTGGATGTGAACCAATCTATTTGTCATCAAATATTATGCTTTTCCATACTATAAAACACTACTTTGTTAACCCCTTATTTCTGTACATCTCAATTTGTGTAATATCTCTTTATCATTGGAATAGGGTGCAAAATAGGAATGTGCACTGAGTTCTGTTTAAATTTCCTGGTTATGTTCTAGAGGGCTGGTTTAACAGTATTCTGACTTTGTACTATTTATAAAAAGTGCCTGAGATACTATAATTTTATCATATTTTATATGACATTTATACCAGATATGTAAATATATAAAATATCAACATATTGTAACTTTTTATTAAGTATATGTGGTCAAGTGTATGCCTTCCTGGTGTATCTGTTTTATCTAGAATTAGTGAGTAGTCTGTTTACATTGAATTCCTATTATATTTTTACCCATGTCTACATTGTGACTCTTGTCCAGAATTCGCAGATGCTTTTCCTGCAAAGTCTATATTCTATAATGTAGACAGAATTATGGACCCACGTGGGACACCTAAAATCATTACATTTTTGTCACATTCTTTCTCATGTAATAGGTAAAACTAATAAAAGGCGGTACTAATGTAAGATAAAAGCCAGCTGCATTATTTCAACTCAGCAATTGAATTCTATCAATCAAGGTACCCTTTGCTGTCAGAAAAGAAAGTTAGAAAGTTCTGTATGGATGAAAATAAAGCTTAGGGTAAAAGCTTGATCTATAAAAGAAATATACTTCTACAAATTTGAGAATAAGAATGAGGAAAGGCAAACACCGTTTGATAAGGCCTGTCTAGACATTGGTATCTTGAATGTGAATATTGAATAATAAAATTGAAATGAATACCATTATGATACCATCACCGTAAATTCACGAAAATATAAATCAGCAAGAGAGAACAAAAACGCTATGGCACTATCATTTTAAGGACTGAATACAAATATGGGTGGGATCTTTATTTGGCAAACTCTCTAATCAGCTGAACGTTTTATGATGCCTACAGTGAAAATCACTATTCCTTTTCAATTTAGTTTTGTTGTGAATTTTGAAAAACTACCTTCACCATTTGGTATTCTTAATAAAATTCACTTTAATATTTATTGCCATAAAATATACTCATTATAAAAATTTAGAAAACTTAGGAATATGCAAAGAGACAATACATTTTACCAGGTAGCAGTTATTCTTAGTGAAGCATTTTTAATATTTTGACTCTTAGGACTTTAAACAAGCAGATATCAAGCATTTTCTGTTCTAAATGAAATTATAATGAAAAATTTTTCCTTTGTCTACATACTCACTGTTTCTAGAAAGCTTTTTGTTTATTTTTAACATTATATATGTAATATACATATTCAGCATATATTAGATATTTTCAACATAGTATATTTTAGAGGGAAATATTAATAACATAAAAAGGCCTACCTGTGCAAAAACCCACAAAATGTGAAAGAATACTAATTTTCATGCTATTTGGTCTATGTCTTCCACACTTACATGAAACCAAGTTAATGGTCAAATTGAAGCTGGAAAGTTTGCACTCATTTCATCACAACCTGTCTTGCTAGAGCTATGTGGTCACTTTGAGGAAAGGCAAAGTAGCTCAGGGCTCATGCATGTATAGGTCTTTAATTCACAATTTGGAAAAGTGACATGAGGTGTTAAAAGTTAACACTGATTCCCCAACTTTTTAATTCTAAAAATGACCGCAGTCATAGTTTTCTTTCATCTGAAAGGATTTACACATGCTTACTTGGGTTTTGCTGCTGAACTCTGGAGGAGTTCATCTACTCCAGTGGAAGAAATAGGAACACAAGGTCTGTGAGCTTGCATTAGCAAAGGAAAAGAAACTATAGTTTTCAGTTGGTATAGTATCTGGCTTGCATTGAGAAATTAACTGTATCTTCAACTTTTTTTTTCTGTAAAAAACAATGTATTCTATTATCCCTCCCCTCCCAAAATCAAAGCTACTTAAAGTGTGGTACATGAATTATCAGCAGGGGCCTCTCCTAGAAGAGAATGTCAGGCATCACCTAAGGTATTCTGAATCATAACCCACACTACATCTTAACAAGTTCCCAGGTCATTTGTTCTATATCAAATTTACCCTAATAAATCAGGTCTCAAGTTGTATAGCCTTCTTGAGGAAATCGTCAGGAATATCTCTGAATATGCCCAATGCCCTTATTAATTCTCATAGCATTAAGTCTCTCTCATCTGTAGTTCTTAGAGCACAATTTTATATTTATCAGTATATCATTTGATTTTTTTCTCCAGTAGACTATTAGCTGAGGATGAAACTTGCTTTTGATTATCATGGGATACCTGGCATTAGTGTATGTATTTATACACTAATAAATACCCATAGTATTTATATAATAATTAGTTAAGCTTGATTGACAATTAAAAAAATGTCTGTACTACTAGCATGTATAGTTGATTCCAACTTAAAAAATAGCTTTCAGTTTCAGTTGTCATCATTGCTATTATTGTACATATCAACTCTTTTTGAATGGCTAATGTAAGAAAGCATTGTGCTGGAATTTGAAGTTACACAAGAATATGATAAGATATCACCTTCGTGATTCAGGAGCTTACAATCTTGTAGAGTTGTCAGAATTTTCACTTGGAAAGACAGATTATAATTCATCACTTGTATATATTAAGAGGCCAAGGGATGAACAGTATCTTACTGAGAGAACTGATTTTTCTAAGCTTTAAAACAAGCAATGAAATATTTTAAAATTTGTTTTATTTTTTTTTAATTTGAGTATAGTTGACACACAATATTACATTACTTTCAGGTATACAACAGTGATTCAGCAACTCTACACATGCTGTGATCACCACAAGTGTACCTTCTATCTGCCACCTTACAATGCTATTATAATATCATTAAGTATATTCCCTGTGCTGTGCCTTTTATTCTCATGACTTATTCATTTCATAACTGAACACGAGTATCTCCCACAGCCTTTCATCCATTTGCCCATCCTCTTATTCCCCTCCCCTCTGACAACCCTCAGTTTGTTCTCTATTTATAGATCTGATTCTGCTTTTTATTTATTTATTTGTTTTGTTTTTTCGATTTCACATGAATGAAATCATGTGATATTTGTCTTTCTCAGTCTGACTTATTTCACTTAACGTATACCCATTCATATTGCCCCAAAGGCAAGATCTCATCCTTTTATGGCTGTATAATATTCCATTTTGTTTACTTATTCATCCATCAAAAGACATTTTGGTTGTTTCCAAGGTTTTGGCTACTATGAATAATGCTGTTATAAATGTTTGTGTACAAGTTTTTTAGTATTTTATCTTGGGCATACATATAGGAGTAAAATTTCTGGAAAAATGATAACTTGATGTACAGTTTTTTGAGGAACTAGCCAAAATAGTTTCCAAAATGGCTAGATCATTTACATTTCCACCAGGAAAATCATTCCAATTTCCCTACCTCCTCCCCAACAGTTGTTACTGTCTGTTTTTATGGTTATAACCACCCTTATAAGTATGAAGTCTTTTCATTGTGTTTTGATTTGTTTTGGACCTGATGAATACAGATGAGTATATATTCATGTGTTTATTTTTCATTTGTATAACTTTGGAGAAATACAGATTCATATCCTTTCCCTATTTTTATATTGGGTTGTCTATTTATTATTGAATTATAAAAGTTATTTATTAGAATTATAAAACTTGTGAGTATTTGTTTCAATACAAATCTCTTACCAGGTGTTATTTGCAATTATTTCTCCCATTCTATGAATCATCTTTTGACCTTCTTGATGGTGTTCTTTGATGCATGCATTTTTTTAGTTATGATAAGTGCAGTTTATCTGATTTTTCCTTTGTGACTTGTGCTTTTTTAAAATTTACTTTTTATTTTTTGTATATTTTTTATTGGAGTTCGATTTTGCCAACATATAGTGTAACACCCCATGCTCATCCCGTCAAGTGCCCCCCTCAGTGCCCGTCACCCAGTCACCCCATCCCCCCTCCCACCTCCCCTTTCACTACCTCTTGTTCGTTTCCCACAGTCACTTGTGCTTTTGATGCTATATCTAACAAGATTTTAAATATTTACTCCTATATTTTTTTTCTAAGAGTTCTCTCATTTTAGCTCTTACACATATACTTGTAATCCATTTTAAGTTCATTTTTTAAGTGGTATAAGGCAGAAATCCAATTCATTTTTTTCTTGATGCATGTGAATTTCCAGGTGGCTTTTTTTTTCTTGATGCATGTGAATTTCCAGATCCATTTACAGAAGAAAAACAAAACAAAATAAAAGTATGGAAAGAAAAAAAACCTGCACCTTCCCTATTGAATTTTTTTGGAAGCTCACTAAAAGTCTATTGAACATAGCTGTGAGAGTTTATTTCTGGACTCTCAATTCTGTTCCATGACCTACATGTCTTTCTTCATGCCAGTTACATGCTCTCTTGATTATTACAGTTTTGTAGTAAGTTTTGAAATGGGGAAGTGTGTGTTCTCCAGCTTTGTCTTTCATTTTGATATTTTTTCCTTGCTATTCTTGCTATTTTAGATACTTTGCTTTTCCATATGAGTTTTAGATCATCTTATCAATTTATGCAGGAAAAAGCAAGTTAGATTTCCCTAGGGATTTCTTGGAATCTGTAGAACAATTTGGGATGTATGGTCATCTTAACAATATTAAGTCTTCTAATCCATGAACATGGAATTCCTTTCCATTAAATATTCTTTAATTTATATCAATTATATATATATATATTTTTTTTTTTTTGCTGTGTAAGTCTTATACTTTTTGTTGTTGTTGTTGTTGTTAAATGCAGCCCTAAATATTTTATTCTATTTGGTACCATTTTTTTTCAAAAAAAAATTTTGGTTTTATTTATTTTTTCATGGGGGGCGGTGTACAGAGACACAGGCAGAGGGAGAAGCAGGCTCCCTGCAGGGAACCTGATGTGGGACTCCATTCTGGGTCTCCAGGATCACGCCCTGGTCTGAAGGCAGGTGCTAAACCTTTGAGTCACCCAGGGATCCCCCTATTTGGTACGATTTTAAATGAAATTTCACTTTTCACTTTCAGATAATTCATTGCTGGTGTATAGAAATAACACACACACAAAAACATATATACACACTGAGCCATTCTCATTGCATAATCTATTGTCATGTTAACCAACTGTTCTGTTGGCTCAAATGTATTATGGAGCCCTTGTAGCTATTTTTTTTTCCATTTTGGCTGTTCTTATTTTCAAATCAGCATTTTCCAGTCGATTCACTGTAATGAATTCTGACTTTCTGTTTATGTCTTTTTAATAAGGCACTGTCAGAGCTTCCTTTACTGTTTTTTTCTTTTTTTTTTCCTGTGATAACATACATTTGACATCAAATTTACTATTTTAACCATATTTTAGTGTACAGTTCAGTGGATTAAGTACATTCACCTTTTTATAGAACCATCACTACTATCCACATCCCAAATTTTTCTACTTTCCAAACTTGAAATTTTAAACAAATTTAACAATAAATCACTGTCCCCTCCCTCAACTCCTGGCAATTACCATCCTACTTTGTCTCTGTGAATTTGACCACTTTTAGTACCTTATATAATTAGAATCATACAATATTAGTATTTTTGTGACTGGCTTATTTCACTTAGCATTATATCTTTGAGGTTTATCATTATTGGAACATCTTCCAGAATTCCCTTCCTTTTTAAGGCTGAATTATATACCATTTTATGTGTATATCACATTTTGTTTATCTATTCATCATCATGTAATGTTGATATACATTTAGGTTGCGTTTATCTTCTGGTTATTTTGAAAGCTACTACCATACACATGAGCTTACAAATATTCAAATCCCTGCTTTCAATTTTTTTGGGTTTATAGCCAGGAATAGAATTGCAGGATTGTATGGTAATTCTATGTTTAATGTTCTAAGGAACCACCATACTGTTTTCCATAGTGACTGCACCATTTTACATTCCTACCAGCAATATACAAGTGTTTTAATTTCTCAATATCCTTGCCAACACTTGTTATTTTCTGTTAAGCTGGGAGAGGGGCAGAGGGAGAGGAAGAAGTAGGAATCCCCACTGGGCACAGAGCCTGACGCAGACCTGGATCCCAGGACCCTAAGATCATGACCTAAGCTGAAGTCAAACACTTAACCTACTAACCCACCCAGATTTCACTGTTAGCTTATTTTTTTTTTTTTTAAGAACAGCCATTCTAATGGGTGTGAAATGTATCTCATTGTGGTTTTGATTTGCATTTCTCATTGATTAGTGATTTTGAACATCTTTTCATTTGACTATTGGCAATTATTATTATTTTTTTTTTTTGTAGAAGTATCTATTCAAGTTCCTTACCCATTTTTTAATTGGGTTGTTTGATTTTTGTTGTTGAGTTGTAGAAGTCTTTATAATTATGGTTATTAATCCCTTATCAGGTATATAATTTTAAAAAATATTTATATGTACTTTTTTCTATTCTGTAGATTGCCTTTTCACACTGATAGTTTATTTTGATGTAAAAAAGTTTTTAATTTTGATGAAGCCCAATTTTCCTTTTGACACCTGTGCTATCACTATCATATTCTCTCCTTCTTTAAGCAATTTTTAAAAAATCTTTGAACATATTTTCAATAGTTGCTTTGAAATCTCTGTCTGCTTATTTTCACATCTAGGCCCTCTGAAAGGCAATTTCTTTTACCTATTTTTTTCCTCACTTGTGTACAATCACAGGTTCCTGTTTCTTTGCATGCCTCATATTTTAGTTGAAGACTGGGAGTTTTAGATAATAAATTTTAAAAACTCTGGACATTATTCTTCTCTGTCCCTAATTGTAGTAATTGGTGGGTTTTGTCTCTTTGTCTTGCATGTTTTAATTTTTTATTATCTTGACTATTTAGTTCCCACACAGTGTGGGATCTCTGCTGTTGCCTCTCTATGCCCCTAAGGGTATAGCCCTGGTTATGTGCACAGTCACCTTGGGATAACAGTGGCTTTCTAAGGGTACTCTTTGATTGTCTGTTTACCTGATCTATTAAGTGTGTGCCACATTGGTATTGCACTCAGCAGTTAGCATACACCAATTTTATTGTTTTTCAAATAAAAAGGCATTTTGGCATAATTTCCTCCACAGTTTTACCCAATAAAATATTGTCCACTTTTCAGAAGTAGACTTTGTTCCAACTCTAGAAAGTTCTTCTTAGCCATCTTTGTCCTCCAACTCTAGCTGACCTATGTTTTAGTTTATTGCTCCCATGGAGCCATCATCTTTATCTTAATTAATTGCCATCAAAATCTCCATTGTCTTGGACACCACCTTTTAGGCTTGAACTTCAGCATACTCTGTTCCAAATAAAGCCAGTTAATTCTCTTGGGGAAAATAACAGTTCTTTTTTCAAGCCTGCCATTCATCCTGGGAAGAATCTCTGCATTGCTCTGGAGCTGAAGATGGGACAGTGCGCCACTTTCTTAGAGTTATAGCTCTGCTTTACTAGTGGCTTTCTAGGTGGGTGTGGTTGCCTTTGATTTTCTTGGTTTGGGACTTCTGCCTTGGTGAGTGATCTGGATGAAAGCAATTGTAGCCCAGAATTCTCCATCTATTCACCTTCTGTGTGTATTACTCCTGTTTTTAATGCTGTTCCTATAATTCTCCAGATAAGAATTGGTCTAATTCTGTCTCTTCAGAGAATAAACCTTCAGCTGCAAAGAGGGGGAGATATGGAAGGTGTCACTTTTCCTTTCAACCGATTCAGTTTACATCCCTACCTGACCTTTATTCCCACTCCCACCCCTTTCAGAGATAGGAGTTGTCTTTAGTTTTTGAGGCTTTCCAGGATTTTGGTGTTTTATACACTTGTGTTTGGGCTCTGTTCTGAGGGTTTCCATGTGGCACAGATTGAGTTCCATTCACATCCAAGTTTATTTTAGTAGTGTCCCCTAGAGTTGTGCTGTGCACAATCTATGTGTTTAGAAGACAGCAGCCTTGATCATCATCATCATCCCTCTCATTTATTTCAATCCTTGGCTTAGAATATTTTACTCCTTAGGACTATGAAGGGCTAAGTTAGTGAACACTCATTTTATTGCTTCTTTGCTCCTAAAGTTTTGCTGCCATCTTTTGTCTGTTTTAGTCTTTTTTCTTTTTCTCTTGCTTTTTGTGGGTGTGTGCCTTTCCCATCCCTTTCATTTTATTGAAGACTGCAAAGCACAGAGGTGAATAGGAGTGCTTAATTGCTGTGTTTAACATATAGAGAACTTTTTGACCTGATATGTGCCAGGCACTGTGTGGCATTTTGCTTTTTTTGTTCTCATAGCGTTGAACTCGTTATTGTTGCCTCCTATGGCCTGGGACTAATATAATGATTTAAGAGGACAATGTTAAAAAAAAAAAAAGGAAAATATTTGTCCTTTAAAATGAAAACAAGTCTATCTTCACTTTCCAAATAGATTTAGTTACAAGTACTTCTTACCTACTAAATGTGCAGAAATTGCTAGAAGTTATGAATTTCCTGTACAAAGGATGTTTATTTATGCTGCCTCACCTCTTCTAACCCAATTGCTACTTCTACCTCCATCTTATTATATTTGTCTTATATAGGTGTGTAATACCCTTATATAATTTATATGTATATTGTCCTTTCACTGTGTATTCATTTTTTTACTCTTCTACCTCCAGACATGAAAAACCCCATTCCTAGGTATCTGCAGTTTCTACTTGTATTCTTCTCTGGGCCTTATGGTAAATTTGCTTATTTTTTTTCCCTCAAGCATAGTTTTTCATGGTTGAAATTAAATATATTAAACCAGACAAAGACTTGATATTGGTTAGTTTATTATTAATAAATCTAGTGTGCCATCCTTACTGTAAAATCAAATGCAAAGCACTAAAACAAGATGTATAAGCCAAAAGACAGTTTGGCTTCATCAATCCAATACACCTAGAGTTATTAGCTTTCTCTCCCTTACCTCTCCCTATGCTGGTCCAAATTTCATCATTTACATGATACTCTCCAATTTATAAAGCATGTTTACAGTCACTGTGTCTCTTAATATTCATAAAATCTTATCAAGACATTTTCTAGTTTGGAAACTAAGGCTCAGAAAGGTTAAGAATCCAGTCAATAGTTGTGGTATCTCTGAAGAGATACCACTAATAGATCTGTGTTTTCCACCATTAAGACTAAAGTACAATTCAAGATACCATGCATCTCTAATCTCTTCTTCCATATAAATAAAAGATGGAAGTGAAAGTTACTGGATTTTATTGGTGTAGATGTTGTTGATGATTATAGTGGCAATAATATAACTGCCAATGTATAATAGGTATTTACTATTATAGTAAATAATATAAGTGTCAGACACTGAACACTTCTGTTGAATCACAGTCTTTAAACTTCACATCATCCCAATGAAGTTAGCAATGTCATTATCCTTTTACTGTTCTTTTTTTTTTTAATTTTTATTTATGATAGTCACAGAGAGAGAGAGAGAGAGAGAGAGAGAGGCAGAGACATAGGCAGAGGGAGAAGCAGGCTCCATGCACCGGGAGCCTGATGTGGGATTCGATCCAGGGTCTCCAGGATCGCGCCCTGGGCCAAAGGCAGGCGCCAAACTGCTGCGCCACCGAGGGATCCCTCCTTTTACTGTTCTAAGAAGAAAACCTTACACAAGCATGTGTTGCTTTATCTTCTCATATCTTTTTATAGATAAAACTTAGGTAAACATTTTTGTTGTTGTTGTTGTACAAACCCTGCAGATTATGCATTAATTAGTTAGCAAATTTTGTCAGTGGCTATTTAAGCCAAATCTGTCTTTTCACAACATAAATTAATCTCTCCTCATTTGATTGTACCTTGGTAACTAGATTTTAATTTTCTATATGACACAAACTTTAAAAATTTTGCATATTGAATTTTAGAATGCTGGATGCCATCTATAGTGAAGAGTTTCAAAAGAAATGAGAACTTAAAGTTGCTAAATTGTTAGAAATGATTTTATTTAAAGATCCATAAGAAACAGCTCTTTATTTAGTGTTATCCAATGAGTTCAGATAGTTGGAACTCCTTTACTAAGTAAACCCTTGGTTTGTAGACATAATATAAGATGTAAAATTCTCTTAGCATTAGTGCAGTACACTCTCAAGTTGCTGTTGTTACTTTAGTTTAGCTTTTATTTATACATTTCAAAGTATACATGGTAGCATATCTCAAAGTTGTATTCCTGGTATAGATGGAGATGAGAAAACAACAGTAAAAGCAGAGCAGTAAAATCCCTTTCCAGATAATAAATAAGAGAATAAAATATGTATGCAGAGAAGACATGCACTCTTAATCTTCTGATGTAGATGTAGTACAGACCATGTCCACACATGTTCCAGTGAGAATTAGTTATAGGACCCTAATCAGTACAGAAGGAAGTGTAAAAAAATAATTGTGTGTGTATACACCCCGCCACATATATATACACACACATATATATACACATTTATATACACATGTATATAATATGTAATATATCTAATACTATATAATAAATGTATATTATTTATTTTAGGGAGAAAGTATATGTGATCAGGGGTAGGGTAGAGGGGGAAAGAATTCCAAGCAGAACCCCCCTCCCGCCAAGCATGGAACCCCATGCCATGCTTGATCCCATGACCCAGAGACTACAACTTGAGCCAAAAGCAAGAGTCCAATGCTCAACTGACTGAGCCACCCTGGAACCCCATAAAAATATTTTTTAAACATATAGTTATATTTGCCATATAAACTAGATGTGTTTCAGCAGGGAATTGTCTCATTAAATTACTATTTATCCCTAAATGGAATAATATACAACTACCAAAAAGGATGTTGAGTGCACATGTACACACACATGAACATTATTGAAAAGAAAAAGAAATATGCAATCTGTTATAAACCCCAGACTCAGTTCACAGAATATTTTCTCAAACTTCATGTTTAGCCTATAGGTTCTGCCTCATAATAGTACATCTAAACTATAGAGAATTATGCTTTTCCTTGTTAAAAGAGTAGTAAATCCTTATGTAGTATTAACATGAAAAATTAAAATTAGGAAATGACAGCTTTGCCATGTTCATTTATTAAATAGGTGAATATATATACATATTATAATATATGTATATTATATATATTCCTTCTCAAAACTCAACAAGAAAACAACCTAATAAAAAGTGAGTAAAGAACAGACACATCACCAAAAATATATGAATGAAAAGTATGTGAAATATCTGAAAAATATATAAAAAATGGAAAACTATGAAAATATACAAAATATATGAAAAAATGTTCAATATCATTAGTCATTAGGAAATGCAAATTAAAACCACAAAAAGTACCCTCACGAATACCTAATAAAGTGACTAAAAATTAAAATTAAATTGAAAGCTGATGATAACTTGTATTGGGCAGAAAGCCAAGCAACTGGATGATTCTTCATATGTAATGGTAGTAGGAATGCAAAGTGGAACAGCTACTTGGGAAAACAATTTGATAGTTTCTTATGAAGTAAAACATCATTTTACCACATAAACCAACAATCTCAGATTGACTCAAATGAAATTATAAACTGTATTTACATGAAATTGCATGTGAATGTTTAGAGCAACTTTATTCAAAATTAAAAGTCACTTAAATATCTGCCACTTGTGAAATGGGTAAATAAACTGAAATACATTCATACAATAGAAGAGTGTTCAGGAATAGAAAGGAGGGAACTCCAGATAAGGTAATATGGCTGAGTCTCAAATACATTATGCTAACTAAAGATGCCATAAGCTGGATGATTCCATTTATGTGACATGGTAGGAAAGACAGAACCATTGAGATGAAAAACAGACCAGTGATGCCAAATCTGGCAGTGGAGAAATGAGTTGACTACAGAAGGGCACAGGAAAATATTCTGGGATCATGGTCCTGTTCTGGATCTTGATGGTGGTATTGGTTATACAACTAAATGTGTTTTTCAAAACTCATAGAACTGTACATAAAAGGAATGAATTTGTATGTAAATTTATACCATGACAATAAAAATAGAAATAATAACAAAAAATGCCTTAATGTTGTATCTTTATATATGAGAGCACACTGAAAATTTGAAGCCAGGACTGTGTAGTTTAGCACTAGGCAAAGAATTCTGAAGACATCCACATTGGTAGTCATAAGCAGCAGCCTAATCTCTGCAAGCCGGCTCACACTGCATTTTACTAGGCCAAGGAAACAGGGGTGAGAGGATGAATGATGTGACACAAATTATCACCATTCTAAATATGTCATGCATACGTCCTGCTGACAAGAGGGACTGTCTGGCATGGTAAGTAGCTGCATCAGCTTTTCAATCTCCAAATATAAAAAGTGGGTGAAATACTTTTTTTTAATGTGGTACATAAGGAAATAATATTTTTCCTTATAACTATGATTATAGTTGTTGGTTAAGTGGCATTTTTGTAAAAGCCAAATTCAAGGAGTGATTTGATTACTAAAATTAGGAATTAAACACTATCCCATTTTGTAAAATAATGTCTCAGATAACTTATGAATTTAGAAAGTGCCTATATTTTTTGGTATTTCCAAAGAGTTAATAAAAGTTCTAATTTCTTCTCAGGGAGAAACATATAACCTAGAAGCACATGAATAAAACAGCACAGTAGTGTTCTCACTGTCCTGCTAAGTCCAATACATCAATGTGAATTGTGACCAATGTGAATTGTTCAATTATAGATCATAAAGGTAGCCAGCATAATGCTATTGACTGCACCATGAATGAACCAATGGCTACACATACAAGCTGGCAAACAGTGGTTCTCTGGCTTAGAAATATTTATGTAAACTATAAACTAATGAGGGGAGAAACCTCCCACCAGTAAAAACTTGTAATTTTTGGTATCTGGTTATCAGCTTCAAATCACCTTCTCTACTGTCTTGTTTTTACTCTGAGGCAGGTTAGCAAAATTTATCTGTGTTTTCTAAATCTTAAGCCTGCATACATTCTGGAGATGTGTTATAAATCCCAATGCTGTCAAAAAGCAAAACCACCCCTAAAGACGATGCAAACCAGCATAAGTGCTTGATAAAAATTTCTTGTCTGATTTACTAATTGGTCAGTCCGTATGTAGCAGATTAAGTATGCATGCACATTGCTTCAGAGAGCAATCTTCTTCATATTTCATAGAAACCAGTTAGCCAGTATAGAAAAACCTTCTTTTTCTATGGTTAGTGTTCCCCTGTTGGTGATTTTTCATTCAGGTAAAGACTTTAAGAGAATGAATGAATGAATGAATGCACCCCCCCCCACCAAAGGCATCGAAAGATGCACAAGTAATTTGAGGGCAAAACTAGATAGAACTAAATGTCATATAACACTCAACATTAAAAGCATGAAAGAGAAAGTCATTCTATTATAAAAAGAAACATACCTCCAAATGACTTGAAAATTATATAAATTATGATGAGAATACTACAAGTTAAATGGTAACATGCTAGTGGAAAATAAAAAAAAATGCAAAGAATTGCGTGTGTCAGGCAATGTTTTAAGAACTTTGTATGATTTACCTCATTTAAGCATCTCAACCACCCTATGAGGGAGCTTCTATTATTATCCCCATTTTAGAGATAAGGAAAGAGAATTATAGATAACTTATATCATCTGCCCATCACCATAGTATTATGTAAAAACAACCCTGGTACTTCAGGGGTTGAATGCATCAAAAATCCAAATTTTCACTCACATCAACATCCAAATGAGTCATCAGTGGATGTTTGCTGTTCAGCCTCCCTTCAGTTTAGGACTATTGGCACAAGGTTCTCTGGGTCTTCTGCTGGCTTCTTTGCATCTAGAGGGCTGGCAAGTAGAGAGTAGGAGAGTGTCAAAATGCTCTAGAGCCCAGGTCAAAAAGTGGCACACACTAATTTCGCATATGTTGCATTATCTAGGTGCCAGATACATCATTCCAACATAATGTAAGTCAACTGGGAAAATTAATCTTTTTATTTGCTCAGGAAGAGGAAACAGGATTGGTGAACATTAGCTGTTTTTTTTTTCCCCACACTCACATAGCCTGAAATTAATAAAACCAGGGTTGGAACTTAGGTATTCTAGCTTTAGCGCTTAAGGCTTTATTTATAGTATTCTACCATGATTTAGAAAAAAAGAACAAGTAGTGAAAGAGATGTAAGATTTAGCATGAAATAATTTTCTATCCTTCTAGAATCTCTGCTACTATTTATTAATAATACAAATCCAGAAATCTATTTCTAAGTTAAAGAATGGCTTAGGAGCTTAGTGCCTCAAAGTTGCCCATTACTTGTAAGGTGTTCACTTGCATTTGATAAGGAAGATATATTCACATTTTTATAATCTCCTCTACAACTTCAAAAAAAAAAAGGCATAGAAAAGATTCCTTAAATACCATAGAATGGAGTGAGTCCGTGTTAGGAGAGTCCTCATCAGTTGAATTGAGTTTGATTCCTGAAATAATAGCTCTCTCCATTCATTAAAAAAAGACACTTTTCTTTTATGATAATGCTAAGAAATACAGATCAAATACCATGTTATATATCTGGATTCAGACTTGCATATTTCATCACCTTAGATGCTGGTAGTCTTCCTACTTTAACCAAAGATCCAAATCAATGATAATGTTACATGAATCAATGACCACACTTCAGAGCACTCTATGAAGACAGATAATTCAAGTACAGAATTTCTGTTCTACCCAAATAAGCTTTCTAACAAAATTAATCTGATGCATTTTTAATTATCTACTTAAGCATTATAGTGTTGCATGTAATTAAGCATAAATGGTAAGCAGCTCAAGTAGATTACATTACAGTAATTAGTATTGCTTTCCCAGAGTTAAGCCAAATTTTAAATTTTAGTTTTCATTTTGTTAGTTCTTCATAATTCTTCATGGCGTTAGAAGAATCACCATTTACCATTTCATCTGATAAAATGCTTTCAATCTCTTTGCACATGCATGAGTTCTCAAAGAGGATAAATTTGATGAACGACAAACTGAGTTGCCCTTGTCTCTTGCTTTTTTCAACCACTAGATCCCACCTAACACTCAAAACCATGTGTGAGGTCTGATCTTTCATACCCAGTTTTTCCCCAATTTCTCTCATTTTTTCTCAATTTTCCTCATCATTATCCCCATGCTGGTAACAATTTTCAGCAGGCATATTCCAGATATTTAAAGTTTGGAGAGAGCAGAAAGATGAAACCAATGGCCTGTGGATTTTGTACTTTGAATTGTGAGGGCAAACAAGGAATTGGCCTCAAAAATTATATGGAAAAAAATAATACATTTAAGGTACTGAGCTAACATGCCTGCCTTAAGGTACCAGACTAAATAAATTCAGTCAAACCTCTATCTTTATTCTCTTTATTTCATAATATATTTAATTCTTTTCTAGGAGAAACCTTTCCTATTTCCTCTTTCTGCCCCAATTCCTTACTACTACATTTATCTCTATTCTCTGTCCCACTGAAATCTTTTTTAAATGTCTTAATTGACCCTATTAGAAAGCCCAATATATGTTTTAGTATTCATCTAATATTCCCCAGGGATTTAACATTTATTGTTATCCTTACTTCCATGAACTCTTCTTCCACCTTAGATTTTGTCAAGTTTTTCAGCTTCTCCCGTATATAAATTTGATAATTTCTTGGGTCTTTTTGTTGATGGTTCTTCTTCTGCTTGCCTTTCACATATAAAAATCTCTGAGGTTTATTTGTATTACAAATATTTCTTACAAGGGATGATTCTCTCCTTTTTTAGGCTTTAATTTCCTACTTTATGTTTATGACTTCCAGAGCTACATCCTAGTCGAACTTGTCTTCTTAGATACACTCAAATTCTCAAGTCTCTCCTGGCCTTTCTTGTCAATATTTGAAACTAAACAGTCAAAGACAAACTTACTATTTTCCCTCAAACTGTGGTCCTCCTGTTATTCTTGATTCATTTTATTGGTACTATTAACTTATTGTCATTTTGCTTTCATCAAGTGTTTGGCCATCCATTCACATAAAGCTTCATAGTCTTAATTTGTGCCTTTGCATGTCTAGGCCTTCAGGTAGCTTTTCAGGATATTTCACTCATGTTTTGCCATGCTATTAGGTACTATCAAACACTTCTGTCCTCAATTATTAACAATGACTCTCATTATCAAAACTAAAAAGTCTACTTAATTTAAGAATTAATCCACTTTGACTTGGCCCCAAACAAGAATGCTAGGCCCATTTCCTACCACTACAAACGCTATGGTTCAGCCACGTAGTTATTTATCATTGTATTTCTTGTATGCTTTCCTGTCTTTTCATTTATTTTTGCATATTGTCTGCTTTATCTGGGATGCACTTCCATAAATTTTGTTCACTGAACACTTCTTATCTTTTAAATTTCAGCTTAAATTAAACTTTTCTCACAACTATTTTCCATATTATCTATGCTCATTTCCAGTCCCTGGAGGATTCCCTCTCTTCCTAGCTCATGTCACTTGTATTTTTATTTAGCATTTCTTATTTTCTGCTTTTAATTATATTGTTGTTTACATTGTTTTCCTTCCCACCTAACCCCACCCACTTCCACACTCATGTTGTAATTCCTTAATTTGTCTAAAGTAATGTTGCATGTGTAGAACCCCAGCAGAGTGCTTAGCATTGAGTAGGTGCTTAATCAATGTTGAACTAAAGTAGCATATATATTCAAGGCAATTTTGGACTGATTCCACCATAATCAAACAAGATTTGACAACTCAATTACCTAATTTGAAGATGTAAATGAACTATCTTTAGGACCTAGTTTAATTTAATGGACTAGAAATGACACCTGGGAGTGTTAATCCTCATCCTAGAATTAAGCTATTTCATTGATTCATTCATCCTATAAAAATTATAAAACACTTTATCTATAGTGCACTACTAACCAAGAATGAAAAATAAAAATAAAATACACCATGTTCTAACCATCACTGTATTATACTTTGGGAACTAGAGGCAGTATTAAAAATATAGGCTCTGTAGGCAGACTGACTTTGTTTTGAAGGGCAGCTCTGTCATATATTTGCTGAATAATCTTGGATTAGTTATCAACCATCAGTTCCCTTATCTGTAAAATGTAAATTACAATAATATCTGGAGGTTTGACTGTTATAGGGTTTCAAAGAGATTGCATATTTAAAGAACTTGGTATATGTTCGGCTTATACTTTGTAGCTATAGATACTAGTGAGGGAAACTAACATGTAAATAGCTACCATAATGCAAAGCGAAAGTTCCATAATTTCCAAAGAACCATTCATTCCATATTTTCTATTAATAATGTGTTTTTACAAACCAAAATCCTGGTCTTTGTACATTACCTAAATATTAACATTGTATTAGCATATAATTAGCAACGACCCGAAACTCAAGCCTACAAATCAGATATAATTGATCTGCATATTGGTTGAATCTATGTCAAGGAAACAGAAATTGTTCTGGTATTTCAAGGGGAAAGAAATTTAGTATAAAGTATTGATTGTAACGGAGAAATGGAAATTAGAAGTTTAAGAGAGCACAACTAGCTTTCAAGTTATGGTACTGGTAGTTATGTTCCAACAAAGGGGCTGTGAAATAGGAGGAAAGTCAAGAGTGTGAGTTCTAGAAGCAATGCAATTAATGTGTATCAGGAAGTACTTAACTGTCAAATGCTGCTGATAGGTAAATAAGATGAGGACTGAAAGAAGGTCATTGCACTTATCAACTTCAAAGTCATCAAAGACATTTATGTAAGCAGTTTCTGTGGAGCAGTGTAAGTGAAAGTTCGATGGAGTGGGTTAAATATAGGAACAGAGAAAAGCAAGTGTATGTATATTTTTTGTAAGTTTTGTTACTAAGAGGAACAGAGGAATTTTGCAAAGGTGACTAGTAGAGGGAGTGAGGTCAAAGTTTTTTGGTTTTAAGTTGGGGAAAGAGAATGCTTGATGCTGAAAACAAGCTAGTACAGGGGTCAGAAAACTTTCTGTAAGGGGCTATGGTAAATACTTAGGCTTTGTGGGTCAGAGGTCTTTGAGACAACTAGTCACCTATGCCTTTGTAATGTTAAAACAGCCACAGGCAATATGTAAACAAATAGGCATGACTGTATTCTGTAAATTTTTAATTGTCAAAGAGAGACGGGCTCTTGTTTGATTAATATAAATTATTTAAAAATGATTATGAGAATAAGCAGAGAATGGCTGAAGTGATATCCTTGAGTAAGTGAGAGGGGATAGGATTTGTGCACAGGGATGGGAGGTAGGCTTTGATTATGAATTCAACCAAGTTTGAAAGGCAAGGACAGGAATATGCAGAGGTAGGTAAATGAGAAGAAAACTCTGTGGAAAATCTCCTTGATTGCTTCAGTTATCTCATAAAAAGTAGGAAGCAGGATCAAATTATGTGAGTGACCATTAGGAAAAAGATTTGGGGTATTAAGGGAAGATGCATGGAATAATTGCATGAAAGAGATGGAAAAATAATTTGGTTAAGAAAATATTTTAGATAGTGAAATAGCAAATTTTCTATTTAGAACGCTCTAGCTGTTCTTTTCCACATTGGAGCATTAAAATATTTTTATTACTATATATATATATATATATATATATATATATATATATATGTGTGTGTGTGTGTGTGTGTGTGTGTGTGTGTGTATTTTCTGAAGCACCAGCTAAACTTGTACCATTATCAACATATCTTGAATCATTTAATTTTAATCTTCAAAACCCTTATTTTTCTCCCCAGGAGAAGAGATTGTTGCAATCCATTAATACCTTCATTTTCAGACAGCAAAATCAGCCACACATTTTATCCATATATTTTTCTAGTTTAGCAAATTTTATTCCTGTTAGAAATTGTGCAATGAATATGCCTCTGTCACTTCATCTCTGTTTCATGCATTTATCATATTGAATTCTAATCTATTCTGAGGGTTTGCTAACTTTTGCTTCAATGATGTATTTGCTCTGAACGAGTTCAGATATAATGAAATATATTATGTCCAGTATTTGTCTAATATTTTGTCACCAATGAAAAATAAATTATTGAAATGGAATATATTCACATTGATTGCTATGAAGGTTACACATGGATTATAAATCAAAACAAGTCCTCAAAAGATAGAAAATCAATTGATATGTCAGATAAGAAATGTATAAATGTTGAAATTAACCACTGAGTTGACATTTTTCCTCTTGAAATAATTTAATTCACCAGAATTTGAAAAGATTTGTGACTTTGAACATACAAAATAAGCTAAAAGTGAAAGACTGAACAGATCTGAAATTTTGTTAACAATACTTCAAACAAATACAAGCCAACATATTTTAGAGGGAGTAGATATCATTTTTTTCTCTCAGCCACTCACATAAATTTTCAAGGAGACCAATCAGAACTGTATTATTGTGGTTATGCCCTGAGAAATTTTAACAATATTTAAATTTAAATAGGACATATGTGTGCAGTTATATTAACATAGTGTCTCTGTTTTTCTTCTCCAGAACTATTACCCAATTGCCAGCTGTTGAATTGTCAGTATAAATGTGCAGTGGTCAGAAATAGTACAAGATGTTACTGTGAGGATGGATTTGAAGTAAAAGAAGATGGAAGAAGCTGTAGAGGTAAGTAGAATATTTGACTCTTTTTTTCCTTAGGAGAGGCTTAGTTAATGGACATTTTAAAAAGTATCTTTGAACACCTACCATGTGCTTCACACAGTGTTTAATTGTTTGTTTGTTTGTTTCTTGAGTTTTAAAAGATGATGCTCCCATATAAATCATACACATAAGCATACCAAATATGCATTTTCACCAATCAATTTTCAAATAGTATTGCAATAATGTCAAATATGGGGAATGTTAATGATGGGAAGTAGTTTAGGTTAACCATGAAAACACTGGATTTAACAGTCTTAACTTCCCAAATGTTTCCTGCTAGTTATACAGCTGCATTATAGTAGACATCTGCTATGAACTGAGTTCTGTTAATAATATCATGCAATATTATTTATATTTTTTTTCATTTTTTGCACTGGTAATTCTGGAAGTTGGCATTTTACCAACAGCAATAATGAACATAAAATATTTATGTATATTTTTAATGTAATAATTCTTCATTTTTTGAATGCTCTACAGCATATGTTTACTCTGAAATGACTCGCCTCGGCCATACTGAACAAGTTGCTTCTCCATTCTATTAACTTCTATTATATATATGCTAGAATATGTATATAAACCTGATATATCTGTAATATGAGTAATACATTATTTTATATGGTACTTAGAGTCTATATATACAAAACATAAAATATAGACTCTATATATAAAGTCAAAGAATATCTGCATTGCTAGAGCCACTAATAGACTATTTTACAAAGAAATTGGTGCTTTGCCAATTACTTTAAACCTTTGCTTTAATATTATCAGTTTTGCTTAGAAACAGAATCTTAAAGTTGAAAGAGTCCTCAGAGAGAATATTGTTCAAAATTCTAATGACAGAAGTGAGAAAAGCAAGACCCTGAGAAATTAAGTGACTTACTTAAGTCCTACACATCTTCTCAGTAATAGACTTGAGGCTAAAGCTCAGGTCTGCAGAGTTCACTTATTCTTGTCTTGAAGACGTTCCTCGCTTTTTAATGTACATCTGGGGCTTGAATTTTTCATTTGTTGCTTGTTTTCTGCATAATACAAATATTGTAGAAACACTTACTTTTAAGTGCTTGTCAAGCTCAGAGGCTATTTAATCTGACAATAGATGGACCAAACTAGTATATTTATTTGATTCACACTATTTTTAAACCAACATTTAAAAATCAGAAGATTGCATATAAAAGTTCAGACTTTCTGAAAAAAAAATCAGAAGATCTGGCAACATTAGACACCTTATAATCACAAAAGTCAACCAACCATATATGAATAGTACTTCTGCATGCATGCACACATACATGCAATTCCCAGTTCAAACCAGCTCTTTCCATTCACACAGGGAAGGCTAATATACCTACACAGCATCCTTACTCTTTTGCTGCAACTGAATCCTATAGGAATCGGGATTTTCAGCTCCTTCTGCATTGATCTCTTTTTCCCTAATCTCCTAATTAAATCCATAAAAGTAACGATAATCAATATCTTCTTTTGAACATTAGTAAGGAATTTCACATCAGCCAGTCTAGAAGGTCACTACTGAAAGAAGGGCTCTTTTTACTTTCTCTGCACTCCTGGATGGCCAGATTTGACCATCATTTATGCTCTCCTGAAGCTGTATTTCCAGGGTATTTTCTGTCCTTAGAGGGAAAAGAAAGGCAGCATTATAAATAATGACATGCCTATTCCTCTGCGGCCAATTTTCTGGAGTTACATGAATGTCATAGCAGTGCATTCTGGCTAAGAAAAACAACAACAAAAATCATGACTCATATTGCTCTCTGGATAGCATAATCATGTCAGAAAAACTAAAATAGGAATCAATAAAATTAAAGTTGAAAAATCTGTGAAAATGGAGGAGAATCATTTCTGCCATTAGGGGCTGGATTTTACCAAATGCAAGATTTAATTTCTTTCATAATCACTGTAAACTTAGCTTCAAAAACTATTCTTTTTATCTCCAAAGCAACTTACTTCAAACAAACTATCCACGAATGCAAGCTGTTATATGAAGCCAAAGAATTCTGAGAAAAGTGCAAATTAATGCCATACAAATGCACAGTTTCCCAATTTAAATGGCCCCTTAACTACTCAGGAATATTTTTGCTTTTCCTTAGTAAACTCTTTTCTTAGCTCAGTGTTCAGAGGGTGGGCTGAGTTCCCACCCTTTAATCATGTGTCTAGTCTTTCTGGTGTGGAGCCCCCATCCTGGCATTATCTAGTGGTCCCACCCTTAGTCACCTCATTGCCATAGACTAAGGTACATTCCAGAAGGGCTCCTAAATAACAAAAGACACTCCTATTGTTAAGAAAATTGCAAGAGCTTTAGGGATTCTGTGCCAGAAACTGAAGGTAAAGACCAAATACCTATTTTTATTATGCCGCTTATTCTTATTTTAGTATAGCACCATTCATTGCCATCTATCCAGTCTTCAAATGTCTCTTCGAGTTCTTAAACATTTCACTCCATTCTCTCTTCTCCATCTCTCCTACCACTGACTTAGTTCAAAATATAATGGGATTAAAATACAATTTTTGTGAATTTAGCACATAATTATTTTTCCAGGATCTCTTCTCTACATGCACCAATCCATTTTTATTTGTGTTTATTTAGTTTTAAAATATAAAGTTGATTATATAGCTCATCCTTAACGCTTTCCCAATGCCTATATATAATGTACAACCTTTTACTTTAGCATAAAAATAACTTCATTATCTGTCTCCAGAACTGCTTTCCAGTGCCATCTCTTATCCTTCCCCTTATCTGTCCTTATTCCACTTGACCCCTTATATTTCTTTCAAATCCCTACTATGTCATCTCAGTATCATGTCATATGCTATTTTAACTGGAATGCCCCTTTCCATCTTATCCCTTCTTATTGAATCTGAGAAAATCTAAATTATCCTTTAAATCCAAGTCAGGATGTAGCCTTCACTTAATATTCTCCCTCTAATTCCAAGCAGGTTGACTTCTCTGAGTTTCTATAATAACTATAGTATGCCTCTATTATAAGGCAATGCATAGAATTAAAATTATACTTCCCTAGACTTGTTTCACTTAGAGATAGGAACCATGTTTTATCAGTTTTTTGTTTCTTCAGGGATTAGTAAAGTACATGGTACACAGGACAAACTAAACATACATTTGTCCAAGTTATTACCTGACATATTTTTTATTTGCCTTGTTGGCTAAGAAGCATTAAGTATTTGCTGTTTATAGAGATTTGAATGAGATGCAGGAGGGAAGAGTAAAAGGACAGGGGGCATGTAAGAGAAGAAGTAGGAACGTAGATATTAAAATAAAATTTAAGATGAAATGTTTCCTTTCAACAAGTGCTTAATAGTTTCCTCTTTTTGATCAAGTGAAGGCTCAAAACTCTTAATATGTTTATTGAAAACCATGTTATCAGGCTAATTCTTTATAAAAATAATTTAAAGAGTCATCAACACTAGAACTATTCAACAGATATTCTGTGGAGTGCATTTTATGTTTTCGCAAAAATATCCAAGGACTTCTAGCCTTCATATTATCTTTTAAAATAAAAGATTTAAAATAAAATATTAGATATCTTTTAAAATAAAATAAAAGATCTAAATATTAGATATTATCTTTTAAAATGAAAGATTTAAAAGATTACATACGGTCTTGTATCTCTGTACTATCAAAGCAACATTGAATTTTGGCTTTCAGTTACTGTAGTTTTGAAAAGACTTATGGACTTGTGTCTTTCTTTCTGAAATTGTTTCCAAAATTTGAAAAAAAAAAACAAAGTTTCTTCAAGGAGAAGAAAAATGCCCAACAATAAATCTACTTAGAAGTGATTCTCATTTTCTTTGTAGATCACGATGAATGTGCTATTTATGGCACATGCAGCCAGACCTGCATAAATACACATGGATCCTATGCCTGCAGTTGTGTGGAAGGCTACATAATGCAGCCAGACAACAGATCTTGCAAAGCCAAAAATGGTAAGTTATCTTTTTTATTTTTTTGTCCTTCTAGAATTTCTTACTTCCTTTTTGTAGTTCCTTTTCACTGGAAATCTAGTACAGTAATATGCACTTGGAAGAAATAGATTTTTTTCTTCATTTTAGCTCAATGATCCATACCTAAAAATCCAGAGCAGTTATTTCAGTTGTCACCAATCAATACAAAACTCCTTCCACTACAGGAAGTTTCTAGTTTGAAAAACCTGTTCAAAAGAAATGGATTAATTGAATTATCCATCTCTCTCCTGGACTATGCAATAGATTCCTAACTGGTTTCTTTGAGATCTTGCTTTCCCACCAAAATCACACACAACATGAAAAGTGATCTACTAAAATATAAACCGAATCATGTCATTCTCTTGCTTAAAATCTCCCAATTACTTTCACTCCTCTTCAGAATAAAATCCAAACTTCTCACAAGACGTGTAAGGACCTAATGTTCTGGTATCATTTATCTTTCCCATCTCACTGATTGCTACTCTCTTTGTTCATCACACATCAACTTTGTGCTTCTTCAACTACATTGCTCTTATCTTGAAGTCTTTCCTTGCTGTTTTGTTTGCCTGCAATGCTTTTCCTTATGATATTCACATTCTTACCATTCAAGTCTTAGCTAACTTAACATTCAGAATGACCTTCACTAACCATTCTGCTTAATAGTATATACCCTCTCCATTGCTCTTATTTCCCAATTTTATTTATGCGTTTCTACTCAATCACTAGATGATTTTTCATTTTAATTTTCTTTATATCCCTACCATTTGAAATGAACTCATAAATATTTGCTTATCATCTGATTTCTCCAGAATAATGAAGTGTTATGAGAGTATTGAAACTTGTTAGTTTTGATTACTGTTATTTACTGAGTTCCGATCATATCCTGGAACACATAGGTACTCAATGAATATTTGTCAAAGCAAGGAAGGTAGGAGGGAAGGAAGGAAACAAAGAAAGAAAAGAAAAAGAAGGAAGAACTTTTCTTTTTGGTTAAAATTACTAATATCAACACTCCACTTTGAGTAAAATTTTTTAGTAAATTTTTTTTAGTAAATTCAAGTGTTTGAATTTCATGTTTCAAAACTGTTCCTTTTACCTGTCCCTGAGAATAAAGCCTATAGTTTCTACACAGCATTCAACCTACAGCAAATATTGATGATTTGTGAGTGAAATAGCATTGAGATGTGCTAGTAACAATAGGATAATGCTAGTAACAATAGGATAATTTTTCTGTGGGCTTGATTAAGAATAATACAAGGAAATTCACATCCTATTCTATCTAGCTTTTGACTTTACTCAAATCTGGTTTCAAAAAAAATCTGGTTTAATTTGATGAATGTTCAAATTATGATGTTTTGATAAATTAATGAATGTCCCCACCCCCCCTTTTTTTAAGATTTTATTTATTCACAAAAGACACAGAAAAGGCAGAGACACAGGCAGAGGGAGAAGCAAGCTCCATGAAGGGAACCTAACATGGGACTCCATCCCAGGTCCCCAGGATCACGCCCTGAGCTGAAGGCGGCTCTAAACTGCTGAGCCACTCAGGCTGCCCCCCACCCTCTTTTATTAGCGATTAGAAAATTAAGCATGGATGGGATTCTCTTTTCCGAAGCCAGATTGAGCAAAGCATTGGATTTTCTCAGTAAACTGCCATAGCCATCTCCCTTTAGAGCTTAACCTCATGCTATACTTTTAACAATTTCCCTGAGATAGTGTGTTCAATTATTTACAAATCATATATGTATACCAAATTAGAAAGAACTTCTTTTACTTCTTAGTTTACTTCTTTAAATTACTGACTTGGTTTATAGAGCCCTATTTATGTTTCAGGGGCAATCCTTGAGAAAAATTAAGTCAGGTTGCCTGTTCCTTTTCTCTACTACTGAGAGTTCTGATTTAAAATATTGATGGGCTAAATAAGTAGAAGGCTTGTCCTTTGCTGTTTATATTGATCCACACAATATTGCTGTGGCTATACAGGGACAGTGTAATGTGATAAACCCTATAGAGTGGTACTTCCTCTCTTTCTACACAGAGAAAGTATCTGCCAATAACAGAATGTAACCAGAGAGGGATGGTACATGATAATGTAATACTGCATCAAGGAGATTTAATGACTCTAGAATTGATAATGGAACATATGGGACACCTGGGCGGCTCAGCAGTTGAGTGTCTGCCTTCAGCTCAGGGCATGATCCCAGGATCCAGGGTCGAGTCCCATATCAGGCTCCCTGAGAGAACCCTACTTCTCCCTCTGCCTATGTCTCTTCCTCTCTCTCTCTCTGTGTGTTTCTCATGAATAAATAAATAAATCTTTAAAAAAAAAGATAATGGAACATATAAAAGCCTCCACCTCTTAGTCACTGGCTTGATGACAGTATTGGTCTACAGAGTTTAAAAATTACAGATTTTATGGAAATGTTCCTAGGCTTTGTAGTTTTAGAAAAATGAGTTGCTAGTAATATAGTAAAGGCACAAGTGTAGAAAATATACTTACTGATTCTAAAGGTCACATAGATATTTGAACCAATGTATTCATACAAATTCGAAAGGGAAACTATCAGCTTTGCTTTAGCTTTCTCAAATTGATAACAAATAAACCAGAAGATATTTTGGATTAGTTATATGTAAAATGTTACTTAACACATCAACCTTACATTTTGTGGCAATTTTTTCATACTTTGGTGTTGCCATAACTGATGGGTGCTAGGAAAATGTTTTAAATTCAATCACATTTATCTTAAAATTTTGCCAGTCTTCCTTTCCATTACCTGGCTGCTTAGATTGGCCCCTCTTTTTTCTTCCTCTACAATCGAACCCTACTGGACTCTAGAACCTAACTTTTTCTCCAAGTCAAGCCAGACTTCCAGGCATCTTAGAAGTTGGGTGCATCGAAAACTATGGGACGTTCAAATGGGCTGGCTCAGAACAGTGGATGTGTATAAAAGATCAATAGGCTGTAGAAAAACATATTTTAAAAAAAAAGGAATATCAAACTCAAAGGATACAATGAGAATCTAGAACTAGACTCAGGAGGGTTCTGCAAAGGCCTTACAAGAAGATAGATGAGAAAATAGAAAGATTCTTAGGAGAAATAGCCTTTTATGTGAAGGCAGAGAGAGTCAATTGGCCTGGAAGCGGCTTGTAAATTTCAGCACAGAATGATATTGTGGTCACTCCCCAATTGCTCACTCTAAAACTTGCCTCGGGATCTTGTTTTCAATATAATAACTGATAGTAATTAGGTAAATTAATTGATTAGATAAGTTAATTGATTATCCCTCATTTGTAACATAATTCTGAATCCAAGCAAAATTCACAAGCCTTAAGAGTACCTTTAAGAAATAATTCTAATAAGGGGGAGGGGATTTTCAAGCACTGTGGCAGGTGGGGGGAAGGAATTGATATTAGGCAGGAGGCCTTTTCATTCTTGTTAATTCATACAATGCAGACAAACTCTTTTCTTTTCTAGCCTTTGTAAGATTGACCTGACTACTGAAATGTAGAATCAATCATTCAGGGTTGGGAGGAACTCAAAAGTAATCTAGTCCAGTTATCATTTGATATCAAAATAAATAATTTTGAAATGGAAGAAAATTTACAATGTACATTTAAAAAAAATTTAATGAGTACTAGATCATACTGTGTAAGAGAATACATACTGGAATATGAATGTCATATTGGAGTGTTCATAACTGGAATGGGACACACATTAAAAGGTAGTGATTTTTTAATTAAACATTAGCGTTTGTCATTTGAAAAAATGTTTTATAAATAATCATTAGAATATCTATATGTATCCAGTAGAACTTCCTGTATATTCTTTATACTTTTTTTTTAGATTAGAGTTCTAAAGAGTTGTCATATCTTAAAATGAAGGGTTTTTTATTTAATTTGTCTTCTTTTAATTGATTTAGACCAATTTTGATGTAGAAATATTAAATATATGCACCCAGAGCTAACAGTGGGCTTTTGCAAAACCTGTAAAAATGAAAGTAATGGCCAAGAATGTCTAACTTACAAACTGTTGCCAGTTTTACTCCCGATAAATTCAGGCTCATTGAACTGTACTTTTTAGTCTCCTAACTACTTGCTGAAGGCAGGCACTTAACCCAGTTTACAATTCTGCAGGACCAGTAGGACTCTACTGATTGGACTAAAGCAGTCCTAGGATAAAGAGCACTAAATAATTACATGCTCATCAGTGTAGAGGCACTGCAATAAGTGGCACCATGAGAGAGAGTGTGTACCTCTTTGCCACGTAGCAACTATAGTAGTGAGAAAAGGGAGCCCATTAAATAACTTTAGGATTCTATTACAGTTTATACTGTGCTATTCACTGATTGGAATGATGGGGAGACCATTTAGGCAATGGTGTTAGAAATACAAATCATAATCCCTGTAATCGGTGGAAGCACAACCCTAGACAATGCTAGGGAGAATTTTCATACCACTCACTGTTATCTTTGCTGTAATTCTTAAAAAGAAAGAGAGAAAGGAAACAAAATACAATGTCCTATGGCTCCTACATGTAACCTCCAACTCTATTATTATCTAATGTATATTTTAAAGTTTTCTTTTAGAGGGCAGAGGAACCATTCATGGTTTTCTGCCAGGAGTGCTTCTGCTTGTAGCGAGAATAGGCAGATGCCTGTACAGAGAAGGAAGAGTTCTTTGTTTAGAGTATCAGAGTCTCCACAGCCCCTCGAAATGCTTGGAATTCAGTTATTGCAGTATAATTGCCTCCCTCTTTTTCTTTCTTTGTTAACAAAGCACTCTATATTAAAATGTGAGTATTCTTAGAATAGGTGACACAGTAAGTCTTAGTAACCTTGATAATTTATGAGACTAGTGGATCAGATCTGTTTCAGTATACCATCTGGCTAAGAATGGCTTCCTGCAGAATGAAAGGTGATTATGTCTTGACATATGAAGATTCACTATTCATAGTTTTTACTATTTTTAGGGAGTCCAAAGGTATAGTTTCTGAACAATTTGTCATTTTATTGAGACATAACTGAGAATGGCATTTGATGACATGATGGTATATGAGACTTTGGGGTAGGAGTGAGCTTAATGGACCATAACCATAGTAACCCAGATTTGTTGTTCTTTACTCAGACAACTATGCACGGAGGAAATTATAGACACTATGGCAAATAGTAAATGGCAGAGAAGTAGCTCAGTGTCTAGAACAGAATATGGAGTATGTGCTTGGTGAATGTTTTTTGTGTGTGTGTGTGTGTGTGTGTGTGTGTGTGTGTGCTTTAAGCAATTTTGTGAACGTTCAGGAAGCAGAATTAGGGGAGTGGGATTTTGAGTATTAATAAAAGAAATGTGAAAAGGCTGGAAGAGATTAAAAAACAGTGATTTTACTAGTTTCATCCTGTTATTCAGGGCTAATGATACCTTTGCCGTAGTATTGACATTGGAGTGGTTTGGGAAGATGTGCATAATCTCCACAAATGTGACCTCTCCCCCAAGGCCTTCCTCAGATAAACATGTAAACCTAGTGTGCTTACTATGCAGATATAGTTGCAGAACAAGCTACTGTGCCTGCAATTGAGCAGTATTGCCTAAGTCTCTGTCCTAGAAAAACACTAAAACTTTACAGGGTGCCTTTGAAAACCTAGCCCTGGCCATTGAATATATTTCTCTATTTCCTGGACTCTTCATATCCTACATCTTTTCTGGCTCTTTACTTAGTTGGAAATCACATTCCATGACAGAACAAGACAATGATTTCTGAAAGAATTTCCATTACTCAAATATCACATTTTTTTCCACCCAGACACTCTTAATGAGTATGCTGTGTTAAGATATTAAAGTACTCATGAATATTCTATGTGTGTTTTTCTGTTTTGTTTTTGTTTTTTAAAATTTATTATTATTATTTTTTACTAGAGGGCATTACTGTCACAGTCTAGTACCTTTCTTGACATCTTAAACAGAAAATGTAACCGTGGTGTCTTATGTGTCATGACACCTTTGATTTATCGAGAGTTTAGGAAAATATCAGACACAGAAAAAAAATGCATGTCTTCCATTTGCTTTACTAGTTAACATCATAGCTGCAATCTTGCTAAGGACTTCTTTGTATGGGTTTAAAGAATCATAGGGCCACATTTATGGGCTCTAGATTTGACAATTGATAAAATTTATTTTTATAACTGTATTTATTTATACCTATACAACATAGGTATAAATTTCTATCCTACTATTTTATTTTTTTGTAGAATAGCTATGGAACTATTAATTAAATTCTCAATTTAGAATAAGTGATGGGTCGTACATGTTCTCCAATTAACTCTCTTTTTTGTCTCAAAACTGGACGTATAATGAAAATAGAAAACAAATGAGGCACATTTAAATTCATAAAAATTACAAATTGTTTAATTTTAAGATGAGGCCAGGATGTACATATGTATGTAACTCCTCTATTACTTTGTTTGGGAAAAGTAGAAGTATATAGCTATTAAAATCCTCAGGGAAATAATAAAGCTGAGAAAAAGAGAATATTTTGTCCTTTCTAATAAGAAAAAAAAATCGGGAGTGCCTTCAAGGCATCCTCTGCATCAATAGCAATCAACAAAGAAATAACCACAGTTAGGGAATACCTCTCAGGCACTCCTCCCCCTAGAGTCCATACTAGTCCTTGACTTTGAGGACTGATATCCTGCCTATTCTCCTGAGTCAAGCCTTTTAGAGTTATTTTAGTCTTGAGAAAAGAAAATTTGTTGTATTGGTTGCATCTTTTGAATGTGTGTGACTATTTATTCTTAGCGCGAGGACTCACAGACCCTCCATCTGAGCTTTCCCTGACAGATAACACTTGCCAAATTATTAGATAAATTATATTTTAATAATCTTTAGAAGTTTAGAACAACATACCATCAAATTTCAAACAATATATCTAGTAAAGTAGCTCGAAGTTTGGTATAAAATCACTATTGAATACTTAGAACTAATTTGTCTTTTTAAAAGCAAAGTAGAAAATCAGTGTCTTAACTCTAGGTTGTATGTTTATATCCTTTGGCAACCCTGTCAGAAAACAGTGAAATACTGTTTTATAAGGGCTTTTTCCTTCCCTGCCTCCAGATAATGAATTTTCATATATCTACCTACTTTCTCCTTATTCTAACATTATGATTTTTATTTCATATTTACTTGAGAAAATAGAAGTAACCAAAAGAGTACTTTCTCACTCTGAACTTTATTAAACCTACCAATCTGTCTGAATCTAGAACTAAATGTTCCATCTTTGTCTCACTTGAATGGAAAAATACACTGCACTCTCATCTAAGGCCAATCCTTTTAATTGTGCATCAATTCCATCTTCTCTTGTCTATTCAAGAATTAGACTTGTGTAATTGCCTTATCTATTCCTTGAATCATCAGTATTTTGACTTCTGATGGATGATTTCCATAGGTCTACAAGCTTGTTGTCTTTACAAACAAAAACAACAAAAGACAAAACGACTTTCCTTAAACTTATAGTCCTCTTCAGCTACCCCTCCATTTTTCATTTCCCTGCATAGAGAAACTCACAAACTCACAGAAAGGATTTTCTACTTTCTCTACTTCCTCTCCTTCTGTTTTGAACCCACTTTACTTGGTCTTACATTCTTATGAGTCACTTACACCTCTACTGTCAGGGTTACCAGTGACGACCTGTTGCCTAATTACTCAGTTATCAATTCTTAGGACACAATTGATCCTTGTCTCCTCCTTGAAGACTCTCTTTTTTAGAGTAGTACATTTTAGAGTTTTCCTTAGCTGACTAGGAATTTTTTTTTTCTGTTTATTTTGCTTCATTATCCTCATTATTTTTGACGTGACCTCCTTCAGTTCTTTGGACAGCTCTTCCTTTATTGATTTCCTAAGTACTCTCATACTGTATCACAGCTTTAAAAATAGAGCCTCTTCCATGGTTTTATAAAACATCTAGAGACTGAGGCTCGTAAATTTCCATCATCAGCCCTGACTTCTCTGTTGAACACCAAACTCATTTGAATGTTAAACTCCAATTCAATATCTCGTCTGAAAATTTAACAGGAATATCAAACATTTTGTGTCCCAAAGTCTTGATTCTCTCCTCAGACAGTAGTATATGTCACCCTCCACCCAGTTGTTCAAGCCAAAAGATTGGAGTCATTCTTGACTCCATTATTTCTCTCAAACTGTTTGTTTCAAACTTTTAAGGCATTCTGAATTGGACTACTCTAAGAAGCAGCCTGCATCCCAATTTCTATCAATGCTTTATCTTTCTTCATAGAATTTATTAGTGCAAACAATATTAAATAGTATTTGTTTGCTTGTTGTCTGCTTTGTTCACTAAAATGTAGGCTCTCTGAAAACAGGGATTTTATAGTTTTGTTAACTGCTACATCCCTAGCATCTAGAGCAGTACCTGGCATAAGCTAGCCATGTTCAGAGAGATATTTGTTAAATGAATAAACATGAAAATAACTAAAACAGTCTTTTCTTTTTCGGGGACAAATTAAATGTGGCTTTTTTTTAATAGACTCGTTCTTTAAAACAAGAACTATTTATGAATAGGAGTTATTTAAATGCAATTTTAAAATGATCCAATATATGTTATGTTTTAGTGTCAATGATTAACAATTTATAACTTAGAAGGACATGTGTAGATTGAGAAAAAAAACAAAAACAAAAACACCTGTTTCTAGGGATGCCTGGGTAGCTCAGCAGTTGAGCCTCTGCCTTTGGCCCAGGGCATGTTCCTGGAGTCCTGGGATCGAGTCCCACATCAGGCTCCGTCCATGGAGCCTGCTTCTCTCTCTGCCTACGTCTCTGCCTCTCTCTCTGTGTGTGTCTCATGAATAAATAAATAAATAAATAAATAAATAAACAAACAAATAAATAAATAAAACTTTAAAAAAGTGTTTCTATAGCTAAAGTAGTTCTGATTTCCTATAATTAGAAAGATGATGAAGAGATTTGAAAGTAGCCACCTCTCAGTAACTTATGTTAATTGACATCCCTGGACCATCTGCTACTTCTAATATTAATGTAATAACCTAAAATTTGAATAAATTAACCTTTGAGCATTTGAAATTTACTAATATAACCCTTTAGTTATCAATTAAATGTCTTTCACTTCCCTGATTGAAAATCACTATGTTATTTATTTCATTTTACTTACTGAAACTAGAATACACTATCATTCTTAAGTGTGAAAATTCAGTGAAACACCTTTAGAAACGTTAGAGACTCCCTGTTCAAGCATTTTTCCATGTGTCATTCATTTATTGAATGCTGAACATGTGCCAAGTAAAGCCTTCCAGATAATAGGAGAAATACTTCCTTGCTCTGATAGACTAGTTCTTTAAGAAACAAAGAAATTGTGAGGGCTGGTCATTTGCAAAATGAAATGCTTTTTTGTGTACATAGTGCAATATTATTGACTTTAATTGTTTTGTAAAATTATCCTTATTCCTCAGAAACAGAATATCTCATTGATTTTCAATCACCACCTTTCAAATCAAAATATACTCTAAATGAAGATACTTGCATTCATTTCAGTAATAAAGTGTAAATAACAAAAAGTTAAAACTGTTTAGAAGTCTATCATTAATGCAGGTGAATAAGTAGTTTACCTGATGAGTTTTTATAATGCCAAAGACAAGATTACAAAACACAACACTATGTTAATAATATGCCAACACTAAATTCATCATCATCTCTTAGAACTGACTCTACTTTCTTTCCTGTTTCTTTTAATAACTTATCTTCCTCATCACCCAACACTAAAATTTCTGCATAATTTGGACTCCATATCCCTCCTTGTCTATAAAATTTAGAACTTCTACTTCATTACATGAATCCATCTCTACTGAGGAAGTCAAAAACACCTATTTTAGGTTTTTATTACCTATTTTCAAAGAAATTAAAATAGCATTTCTATATCAGTAATCCAGATATCCAATGCCAATGTCCCACAATTGTTTTTTTTTTTAATTTGCATTGCCTTTTTCTCAATTAAAAATAAGATTAAATAACAGTGTATATTCATACAATGGAGAACCTAATATGTTCTGAGTATTATCTGGGGCTTACATTTCTTCTGATGATGTCAGTTTCCAATAGGAATGTTGGCACACATGGCCATTCTTTCTTTTTGCACTGCATCAATGTAAACAGGAACAAAGCTACCTTTTCCTTTCCCCTAACTCCTTTCCAACGTCACTTCAGAGTGCTACCACCAATGCAATATGTATACAAGACTTTTACATATTTATTACCTTATTGTTGGATAGAATTATACTATAACACTTAAAAAAAGATTTTATTTATTTATTTATTTATTTATTTATTTATTTATTTGAGAGACCAGACAGACAGACAGAAAGAGCATACTAGTGGGGGTGGAGCAGAAGGAGAAGCAGACTCCCCACTGAGCAGGGAGCCCGACTGGGGCTTGACACCAGAACCCTGTGATCATGACCTGAGCTGGAGGCAGATGCTTCACTAACTGAGCCACCCAGGCACCCCAGAATTATACTATATACTACTTTAAAAGTAAAAGTGAAAACAATGTAAAAAGTTCAGTGGGAAATCCACCCATTATATTCTACTCACCCATATAGTATTCTAAGAATCATTTCCAGCTTTGATCTTAAAGCACAGTTTTGATCACATTATACTTTCTAAAATGTACACTGGTTTCTCATTACAACCCAAATTAAAAATAAGTTTATCACCTTGATGTTCAATAACCTGTTTATACAGTCTTTCCTTAAAATACTTTCTCACCTACTGTAAGCTCTGAGTTTGAATCCAGTTCTTTTCACTAAGCGGCAATGAGATCTTAAAGTTGCTTAAATTCTATGTAACTTCATTTTCTTATCTATAAAATGTGGTTAATATTAGCACCTGATTAATAATATGTTGTGAATAAACTAATAAATACAAAACATGCATTATAGTATCTGACTCCTAAGATATAGTCAAAAGGGGCTAGCTATGTTACTGTCATTATGAAGTATTTCACCATTCATATATACTCTACCCTCCAGAACACTGGAAACTGAGATCACTACTTTCCAACATATTCTAGTTTTTCCAATATCTATGCTTTCATCAAAACCACTTGTTCCACCTGCATTTGCATCCCTACATTTCAATACCCGTTCCTCCATGAAGGCAAAGCTGAGATCAAATGCCATTACCATTAAGGGATTTTTGACACTATTAAACAGATAATTGTTATTCTATTTGTGTTGCTGTAACAAAATATCACAGTCTGGGTGGTTTATGAACAATAAAAAATTAGTTCTCAGAGTTCCAGTGTCTAGGAGTCTGAGATCAGGATGCCAGGATGGTCTGGTGAGGACTACTGGGTCAAAGACCTACTGTATTCTTACATGGTGAAAGGGGCTAAGCATCTCTGTGGAGACTCCTTTAAAAGGTATTAATCCCATTCATGAAGGCTCCACCTTCATGACTTAAGTCTCTCTCAAAGGCCTCCCCCTTTAATACCATCACATTTGGTGGTTAGGATTTCAACATATGAATTTGGGGGGACATGAACATTCAGACCATAACAAGATATAGCTAACCATTCTTTGAAACACAATCCACTATCTATCTTTTAGAAAAGGTGTCAAACTTGACTTAAAAAATATAGACCTTTGTATATACATCTTAATCTTTCTGCTAGATTATATTTTTCTTGAAGGCATATGTTTTACTGATCTCCTTCAGATTCTAGTTGGGTACCTTAGACCTATAAATACTAAATAATAAAATAAACATACAATAAACAAAGCGTTTTCATTCAAATAATAGTTTATCATAAATACATTGTGACAGTAAAAGTAGTGCTAAGATAAATTATAGCAGAGTTATAGCAATATGCATTTTTTTACTTAGCTCAATACTTATTTTTTTAAAAGATTTTATTTATTTATTCATGAGGGACACAGAGAGACAGGCAGAGACACGACAGAGGAAGAAGCAGGCTCCCCACAGGGAACCCAATGTGGGACTCGATCCTAGATTCCAGGATCCTTCCCTGAGCTGAAGGTAGATGCTCAACTGCTGAGCAGTTTTTTTTTTTTTTTACATTTTTTAAAATACATTGTCTTACTCTGACTCTTCATTTTATATATTTTACATGTGAGTCATTATTTAACTCTTATCCAGTTGAACCTGAGACTCTTTTTGTCTTTTGTTTTTTCATCTTTGATTCAACACTGAACTTAATTCACTGGAGATAAATGATCTTTGACTCAACACTGAACTTCATTCAGTGGAGATAAATGTTCAGAATTATGGGGAAATTAGAACACAATGTAACTAATTAATAAACATGTGCATATATATATTCATGTATATACATTTGTTCTAACAAATATTTATTAGGCTTATATTTATTTGTAAATACCTGAATCCAAAATTCTAATCATGTAAAAAGAAAATAGCTGAACTAATATTCTTAGAATTGAATGGAAGAAAAAGTTTAAAGGAAATCTTAAAAATAAGTTTTATTCACACTGACAACACTCATTTAGCATCAGCCATCTGTCAAAATCATATTGTTTAAAGTATATACATATACATTTAGTATATTCTTGACTATGAGAGGATAAGGATATATTTGCAAGGATGTGGTTATAGTGGCTTAGAATTTAAATAGGCATTTTTATGAATCTAGTTAGATGAGCTTCTTTGTACTTCCAAGTTTCTCTTTTTAATTCACAGTTTCCTAATCAGTCTTCAAAAACTGTAGCACTGATTAATATAACATATATGATAGGAAAAATATTTTCAGATCATAGAGAGCATAAATACACATCTTCCTAACTGTTAGGGGGAGAAAATACCTATTTTTAATGCTGTTGACATATGGTGAATGGTGAAGAAGATGAGGACAATTTTCCTCCCCCAGCATGACTCGATTGACAGCCTGTTGGGGAGGTTTACTCAAGCTGAGTCTTCATTCCCTAAGTTAGAATATTCATTGAATGCTTTCTTATGCTTTGAACTCTTCTATATGGAAAGTTAGAATTTATTACTTCTAAGTGTTGATATAGGTATTCCTTTGACTAAAGTCTTATAATGTACTTTCCAACTATCCCTTTGGGAAGACTGTCCACTGGCTCTAAACATGACATTTTTTAAAGAACATCATGTTTATTCTGGTCAGATTTTTATCCTCATTACCCAAGCTAATGGTACTCTTTCATTGACATGTAGAAACTCAAGGTAATGATGCACACTGGAAATCAGACATAGTTGAGGTTGAGGCAAATTATCTATGCAGGCTTTCATGAAGTAGAACAACAACAACAACAACAACAACAAAAAAGGTTTATATCCTTAGCCTGATTATTTTTGTGGATTCTTGTGTTTCTCAGGCTTCTTCCTACCCCCATAAGTAGGCCTTATGTTATTTGTGTATTATCATAGTTAATAATTATCTTAGACTCATAAGTATTATTTCAGTGAAGCATATTATAGCTAACAAGTATCTTTCTTCCAGTATGTCATGTGAATTTTGTGTCATTATCAAATCTAACTACATCCAATTGTGAAGCATCTGACTTTAATTTTCTCTTTATCAGAAGGTATAAAATCAGTAGTTCTAATGTTTTGTATTAGAAGAGTCAACTGGTTCACTCAAAAATCAACTACAAAAATCAAATAGATTGATCAGTTATGTCAAGTAAGCTTTGTATGTGTTGACCATTAATTCATTTTCATCTCATTTTCTAAGGGGAATCAGTGTTCCTTCATATTCTAGCCTCATTCCAAAGAATGCTTATTACATAAGTACATTTACTGACTAGTAACCAGTTACAAAATTATTGTCTATATCTGGACTTCTCATAAAGCTTGGAAGCAAAGAAGCTTTCAGTAGTGGTTCACTTTTTATGTGAGTCAATTTCACTAAAGATAGTTTCAATTGTCAAATGAAGACAGTAAGCACCAACAGCCTGACAGTATATCTTTGTTAACCTGATAACACAGCCATCTAATAAGATCCCTTCATAACCTGAGAAATCTATGATCCAGCAGGTTTCAGAAGTTCTAAGATCAACTCGAAAACAACAGAGCTAGGAGTGTTGAAAAGGGGCCAGATCTGGACTTCCAAATTAGGGAAAGGCGAAGGCAAGCATTACATAATTCAAGATGGCTTGAAGAAGTTAAGAGAGAAGCCTACTAGCTAACCAAGCTATGATGTGGTCCCTTGACAAGGTTACGTCAAGCAGAGATAATTCACAATTTTACAAATTCTTCTTAGAGAACTCTTTATCGTGGAAATGATCTCAGAGTTTTTGAGACTTCCTTTTGTTGAGCTAATTAATTTTATAATCTCATTGAGAATTTTTGTTGTTTGTTTTGATGTTTTTATTCAGTCAAAAGCTTCTAGTGTCTTTCTGAAGGTAGAGAATTTTATGCCTCAATTGGGTTAATTTCTTAGGGGATAAAAATCCAAATAATGTTCTGAGTAAAACACAAGGAATCTGATTTGTAGGGCTTGCAATTCTCACAAAGTAAAGGGGTTAGAGAAGTCTTCACCAGAAAGGTTACATTAAAATAATACCCGAAAGGAGTCAAGTAAGTCAGGCATTCTGATATATGGGGGTGATTACTCTAGGAGCAAGGAAGAGCCCCTGAGATGGAAGCTTATTTGGCTTGTTATTCAAGAAACAGTAAGAAGGGCAGGGTGTCTGGAGGGAGATGACAAGGGTGTGAGTAGTAAGAAGATAAAGGAAATGAGGTCAAACAGGTAATGGATATAGATTATAGAGGGCTTTAGCAGCCATTATAAAGGCTTTGATTTTTACTCTGATTGGAATGGGAGCCTTTTGAGGAAATGGGCAAAAGAGTGACTTGATTGACACTAACATTTTACAGGTATAACTCTGCCTATTGTGTTGAGATAGAGTAAAGAGGAGGAGGACACTGATGAAAGCAGAGAAACCAGTTAGAAGGCTCTTGGAATGATCTAGTTGACAGATGATGGCAGCTTGGAGCCGATTGGTAGTAATAATCACTGACAAGAGGCAGGATTACTGATATGTTTGGCATCAGAATCAAGAGTACTTACTGATACTTTGTATGTAGCACAGAAAAAAAGAGGAATCTAAGATTTCCAAATTTTTCTTATATCCTAATTAGCAAAAAATCTACTCTGATTATGACTGTGTAGCTAACCTCTTTCAATATTAATTTTACATGAAATTTTACTGTTACCTTTAAATCTTAACAGGTATTGAAATTCATCAAAAACTCACTAATACTAACACAAGCAAAGATGAATTATTCTAAAAAATGATATTGAGCAAGTCTCTTTTACCTCTACAATCTTACTTTCCTGGCTGTAGAGAAGGAACATGGAAAGAAATGGCTCAGTAATCATAATCTAGGCATTACGGGAATGTGAGTTGGTCAAGGAGTCAGTATGGCTGAAGTTACAGGTGCTGTTTGTATGGGCCTATAGGCTTTGCATGTTCCATTCCAGAAAATCCATTTCTGTTTCATACATCCACCTCAAAAAAGCATGCCCTTGTTCACAAGGGAAGACTATAAAACTATATGGAGGGATCCCTGGGTGGCGCAGCAGTTTGGCGCCTGCCTTTGGCCCAGGGCACGATCCTGGAGACCCGGGATCGAATCCCACGTCGGGCTCCCGGTGCATGGAGCCTGCTTCTCCCTCTGCCTGTGTCTCTGCCTGTCTCTCTCTGTATGTCTATCATAAATAAATAAAAATTAAAAACATTGTTTAAAAAAAATAAAATAAAACTATATGGAGAGGTCAGTCCAGAACCATCCTCATTGTTGAAACAAACAAACTTCCTCCCATAAAAACAAACAAAACAAAAAACTCACCGAACTTACTTTATCATGAAACTTACTTTATCAACAGTGAAACTACATAGCATTTACACAACACATTGCAACTAAGAATACAAATGTTCAGTAGACTATGTTTTCTTTAGAGAAGTGAAATGAAATATATATAGTTAATGAAGCATATATAGGAATTATTTTTTAGGGCTTCTCTGCATAAACTTTATTATTTTTTAATTATTTTCTTTGTTTTTAAAATTTAAATTCAATTTGCCAACATATAGTATAACACTAGGGCTCATCCCATCACCTGCCCTCCTTAGTGCCTATTACCCAGTTACCTCATCCCCTTGCCTACCTCCCCTTCCACAGCCCTTTGTTTGTTTCCCAGAGTTAGGAGTCTCTCATGTTTTGTCTTCCTCTCTAATTTTTCCCCACTCAGTTTCCCTCCTTTGCCTTTTAATCCCTTTTACTATTTCTTACATTACATGTATGACTCCAGTTCTATCCATATTGAAGCAAATAGTGGGTATTTTTCCTTTCTGATGGCTGAGTAATATTTCATTGTATACATAGACCATATCTTCTTTATCCATTCTTCTGTCGAAGGACATTGTGGCTCCTTCCACAGTTTGGCTGCTGTGGACATTGCTGCTATGAACATTGCGATCAAGTGTCCCAGCATTTCACTATATCAGTATCTTTGGGGTAAATATGCAGTAGTGCAATTGCTGGTTGTAGGGTAGCTGTATTTTTAACTCTTTGAGGAACTTCCACACAGTTTTCCAGAGTGGCTGCACCAGTTTGCAATCCCACCAATAGTGCAAGAGGGTTCCCCTTTCTCCACATCCTCTCCAACATTTGTGGTTTCCTGTGTTGTTAATTTTCACCATTCTCAATGGTGTGAGGTGGTATCTCATTGTGGTTTTGATTTACATTTCCCTGATGGCCAGTGATGTGGAACATTTTTTCATGCACTTGTTGGCCATGTTTATGACTTCTTTGGAGAAATGTTTGTTCATGCCTTCTGCCATTTCATAGCTCGATTGTTTGTTTCTTAGGTGTTGATTTTGATAAGTTCTTTATAGATCTTGGATACTAACCCTTTATCTGATATGTCATTTGAAAATATCTTCTCCCATTCTGTAGGCTGCCTTTCGGTTTTGTTGATTATTTCCATTGCTCTGCAGAATCTATCTATGAAAAACGCTTGGGACTTAATGAAGTCCTAATAGTTAACTTTTGCTTTTGTTTCCCTTGCCTTCAGATATGTGTCTTGCAAGAAGTTGTGGTGGCCAAGTTCAAAAACGCTGGTGCCTGTGTTCTCCTCTAGTACTTTGATGGATTCTTGTCTCACATTTAGATCTTTCAACCATTTTGAGTTTAACTCTGTGTATAGTTAAGAGATTGGTCCAGTTCCATTTATCTGTATGTAGCTGTCCAATTTTCCCAGCACCATTTATTGAAGAGACTGTCCTTTTTCCAGTGGATATTCTTTCCTGCCTTGTTGAGGATGAGTTGACCATAGAGTTCAGAGTCCATTTCTGGGTTCTCTATCCTGTTCCATTGATCTCTGTGTCTGTTTTTGTACCAGTACTATGTGGTCTTGATGATCACAGCTTTGTAGTACAGCTTGAAATTAGTTATTGTGATGCTACTAGCATTGGTTTTCTTTTTCAATATTCCTCTGGCTGTTTGGCGTCTTTTCTGATTCCACACAAATCTTAAGATTATTTGTTCCAACTCTGTGAAGAAAGTCCATGATATTTTGATAGGAATTGCACTGAATGTATAAATTGCCCTGGGTAGCATAGACATTTTCACAATATTTATTCTTCCAATCCATGAACATGGAATGGTTTCCCATCTCTTTATGTCTTTCTTAATTTCTCTCATATGTTTTCTGTAGTTTTTAGAATATAGATCTTTTACCTCTTTTGTTAGGTTTATTCTTAGGTATCATGTGGTTTTGGGTGCAACTGTAAATGGGATGGGATTGATTCCTCAATTTCTTTTCCTTCAGTCTCTTTGTTAGTGTACAGAAATGCCACTGATTTTGTATCCTGCCATATTGCTGAATTACTGTATGAGTTCTAGCAATCTTGGAGTGGAGTCTTATGGGTTTTCTACATAAAATATCACATCATCTGCAAAGATGGAGAGTTTGACTTCTTTACCAATTTAAATGCCTTTTATTTCTTTTTGTTGCCTGATTCCTGAGGGTAGGACTTCTAGTACTATGTTGAATAGCAGTGGTGAGACTGGACATCCCTGTCGTATTCCTGATCTTAGGGGAAAGGCTCTCAGTTTTTCCCCATTAAGAATGATATTTGCTGTGGGCTTTTCACAAATGGCTTTTATGATTTTGAAGAATGTTCCTTCTATCCCTACACTTTGAAGAGTTTTAATCAGGAATGGGTGCTGTATTTTGTCAAATGCTTTCTCTGCATCTATTGAGAGGATCATATGGTTCTTGTTATTTACTTGTTGATGTGATCTATCACGTTGGTTGTTTTCCAGTGTAGAACAAACATTGCATCCCAGGGATAAATACCACTTGGTCAAGGTGAATTATCCTCTTAATGTACTGTTAGATCCTAAAACAGTATCTTGTTGAGAATTTTTGCAGCCATGTTCACCAGGGATATTGGTCTCTAATTCTCCTTTTTGGTGGGATCTTTGTCTGGTTTTGGGATCAAGGTAATGCTGGCCTCATGGAAGAAGTTTGGAAGTATTCCCTTCCTTTAATCCTTTGAAACAGTTTTAGTGGAATAGGTATTTCTTCTTTAAATGTTTGATAGAATTCCCCTGGGAAGCCATCTGGCCCTGGACTTTTGTGTCTTGGGAGGTTTTTGATGACTGCTTCAGTTTCTTCACTGGCTGTTGACCTGTTCAGGTTTTATTTTTTTTCCTGTTCCACACTTGGTAATTTGTGAGTTTCCAGAAATGCATCCATTTCTTCTAGATTGCCTACTTTGTTGGTAAATAGTTGCTCATAACACGTTTTTAAAATATTTTGTATTTCCTTGACATTGGTTGTGATCTCTCCTCTTTCAATCATGGTTTTATTAATTTGAGTCTTTTTTTTCTTTTTAATGAGGCTGGCAAGGCGTTTATCTATCTTATTAATTCTTTCAAAGGACCAGCTCCTATTTTTGTTGATGTGTTCTGCAGTTCTTCTGGTCTCTATTTCATTGATTTCTGCTCTAATTTTTATTATCTCTCTTCTTCTGCTTGGTGTAGGCTTTATTTGCTGTTCTTTCTCCAATTTCTTTAGGTACAAGGTTAGCTTGTGTATTTGAGTTTTTTTCCAATTTTTTAAGGGAGGATTGAGATCTATTTCCCTCTTAGGACTGTTTTAGCTGTATCCCAAAGATTTTGAATGGTTATATTCTCATTTTCATTAATTTCCATGACTCTTTAATTCTTCTCTAATTTCCTGGTGACCCATTCATCTTTTAGAAGGATGCTCTTTGACCTCCATGTTTGAGTTTCTTCCAAATTTCTTATTATTATTGAGTTCTAGTTTCAAAGAATTTTGGTCTAAATATGCAGGGGACAATACCACTCTTTTGGTATCCTAATCATGTAAACTTGAGAAGACTGGGTATCCAGTTGCATTAGAGTGGAATGTTCTGTTATATATCTGTGAAATCTGTTTGATCCAGTGTATCATTCAAAGCCCTTGTTTCTTTAGTGATGCTCTGCTTAGAATATCTGTCTTTTGCTGAGAGTTCTGTGTTGAAGTCACCTACTATTAATGTATTATTAGGTAGGTATCTCTTTACTTTGGTTATTAATTGATATATTTGGCTGCTCCCACATTAGGGGCATAAATATTCATAATTATTAGGTCTTCTTGTTGGATAGACCCTTTAGGTATGATATATTGTCCCTCTTTGTCTCTTATTATGATCTTTGGTATCTAATTTATCTGATATGAGGATTACCACCCCACCTTTCTTTTGAGGACTATTTGAATGGTAAATGGTTCTCCACGCCTTCATTTTCAGTCTGGAGGTATCCTTTGGTCTAAAATGACTCTCTTGTAGACATCATATATATATATAGGTCTTGCTTTTTTATCCAGTCTGATATCCTGTGTCTTTTGATGGGATCATTTAGTCCATTTATATCAGAGTAACTATTGGAAGATATGAATTTAGTGTCATCGTGATACCTATACAGTCCATGTTTTTGTAGATTGTTTCTTTGGGCTTCCTCTTTCTTTTGCAGGGTCCCCCTTAATAATTCTTGCAAAGCCAGTTTGGTGGTCACATATTCTTTCAGTTTCTGTCTATCCTGGAAGCTCTTTATCTCTCCTATTCTGAATAATAGCCTTGTTGTATAAAATATTCTTGTTTGCATTTTTTTCTCATTTAGTACCCTGAATACATCCTGCCAGCCCTTTCTGGCCTTCCAGGTCTCTGTGGAGAGGTTTGCTACTAATCTGATATTTCTCCCCTTGTAAGTTACGAATCTCTTGTCTCAAGCTGCTTTAAGAATTATCTCTTTATCTTTATAATTTGCAAGTTTCACTATTAAATGTTGAGGCGTTGAACGTTTTTTGTTGATATGAGAGAGGGACTCTTTGTCTTTTCCATCTGAATGCCTGTTCCCTTCCCCAGATCCCTTTTCTCAGCTATGATTTGTTCAAATATACTTTGTTCAAATATTGTTCAAATATATATATATATATATATATATATATATTTGAACATAAATTATATATATATACACATATATATACATATATATGTATATATATACATATATATACATATATATATGTGTATATATATATATATTCTGGAACCCCAATAAGATGAATATTATTCCTTCTCAAGCTATCATTTATTTCCCTAAGCCTTTCCTTGTGGGTTCTTGTTTCTCTCTTTTTTTTTCCCCTCAGCTTCCTTCCTTTCCATCAACTTGTCTTCCATGTCACTCACTCTCTCTTCCACCTTGTTAATCTTAGCAGTTAGAGCATCTAGTTTAGACTGTATTTCAGTTAAAGTATTTTTAATTTTAGCCTGATTAGAAATTAATTCAGCAGTAAGAGAATCCCTAGAGTCCTTTATACTTTTTTTTTTTTTGTGAATTATTCCTTCTAGTCATTCTGTCCAGTGCAGAGTGGCTGTATGAGCAAACAGTCAAGAATATCAACCATGACCTATGTAAAATAGACCCTAGGTAATTCTGAAGATTTCAGAGACTAGAAAATAAAAGAAAAAGAAGAACAGAAGAAAATAAAAGGACCACTAAAGCGAAAAACAAATTTTAAAACAAATTAAAAATAAAACAAAAACAAAAACAACAAAACAACAACAAAAAAAAAAGGAGTGGGTGGTGAGAAAGTGCTGGTGGAGACAGAATATAGTGTCCCCAAGGGGATGTAGAGAATTATCCTCTTGGTTCTCAGTGTATTTTGTTCTGTATGTTAGCAGATGCTCAGTCCCAAATTTATAAAAAACAGAAAAACTTATATAGAGACCCAACATCAGCCAAAAAAGAAAGAAAGAAAGAAAGAAAGAAAGAAAGAAAGAAAGAAAGAAAGAAAGAAACAAGATAAAATAGAGGAGCAGAATGGTAAGAACGAGATTATAGTCTCACAGAATGAACCAACAAGGTGTTACACCTGGTTCTGGGTGTATTTTGGTCCATGTGTTAGAAGGTACTAACTTCCACCATTATAAAACACAACAAGACAGAAAATTAAAAAAACAAAAAACAAAAAAAACATTACTTGTACATCACCAAAATTAAACTGAATATGTTGAAGGGAATCCAAAAATGAAAATTATAACTAATATAACTAAGACATGTAATTGTAGAAATATGAAAGTCAAAAAGGAAAAAGCTTCAAAATATGAAGAGTTTGTAAATATTATATTTAAGGCAGGAAAAGAGAAAATATATTGGAAATTTTTAACCTGAAATATAAACAAATTGTAATGAAAAAAACCCTCTAGTTCTATATACTATTTTCCCTCAGTCCTGGAGCTTTCCAGTTCTGCTTGGTCAGTGAACTTGGTCTTCCCTTATTCTTCCAGCAGTTCTTCTGCAGTCGGGGTCTGTTGTACTGATTCCTGGGTGTCTGTGCCGGGGCAGAGCTGCCCCTTCTCTTATTGGGTGCTGGGCTCATATGAGCTGTTTATTCTTTGCAGCCTTTGTTCTAGAGGTTCTGCCTCTTCCAGGTGAAAGGCAAAAAGACGGAAAAAAAAATTAAAAATGGTGGTGGGCAGATCTTCAGCTCTAGAGCCAATTGCTTCCCATTAGTACCGAAACACAGTCTTCCAGTCCACAATGGCCTAGATGTTCCTGTGGGCAGGCACAGGTGCACTGATCTGCATAAATTGAAGGTCACCCAGTGATGGGAGAACCTCACTGTCCTGTGCCCTCCCAGGTCTGCCTCTCCTGAAGGGCATGGTGGATAGCCAGTCTTGTCTGCTTCAGTGCCCTTGGATCATCATCCCTGTGCAGATGGACCTGTGCTCCTGGGATCTGCCTCCGCCAAAGAGAATGGAGGACAGCTACCTCCATCCATTGCCAGGTTCTAGGGTCAAGGGAGCTCCAGCGCCTGCCAGGATAACCAGCCAGCTTCTCCAAATGCCCCAGAGGGTTGCAGCATTCCAGCCCTTTACCACAATCTGACTGAGATTTGCGACGAGCCTTTTCCTGGGTGCCCCTATTCTTATTGTGTCTCCAGGAATATTGAGGCTTCACTGCCCCTCCTGGGATTTTTCCCTATTTCCCTGCTGAGCACTTTTCAGTCAGGAAGACTCAGCTGTGGATTTTTAAAGTTCCTACTTGGCCAGGGCTCAGCTTTTGTGCCCAAGCTTGCTTCAGCTTGGCTTTGCTTCTGGGCCCTGTTTGCTGGGCTTGCCATGGCTCCTCTCCCCACCTCTTTTCTTTGCCTTCCTACCGTCTCAGAAGCTATCACTTTTCTCTCTTTAGCATTCCAGCTGTGCTCTCTTTACATCTCAGGTTGAATTTGTAGGTGTTCAGAATGTTTTGAAAGTTCTCTAGGTAAGTTTGTGGAACCAGATGAATTGAGGACCCCTACTATTCCATCATTTTGCCTCCTCTCCCATAGGAATTATTAGTAAATACTTTTGCAAGCAATTTTATTAGTTTAGAGATATGTTAAAATATAGAAATAAGTTTTTAGTAAGTAATGCAATAGTGTGAAAAAAAATTGCCTTTTATTGAACTCATGTCTCTTTCTCCTTTATTCCAGAACCTACAGATAGGTTGCCTATGCTTTTAATTGCAAATTCTGAAACAATTGAAGTTTTCTATCTTAATGGAAGTAAAATGGCAACCCTGAGCTCAGTCAATGGAAATGAAATTCATACTCTGGATTTTATTTATAATGAAGACATGATTTGTTGGATTGAATCAAGAGAATCTTCAAATCAGCTCAAATGTATCCAGATAACAAAAACAGGAAGACTAATAGATGAGTGGACAATCAATATTCTTCAATCCTTCCACAGTGAGTATTTCAACTCATATTATATGTCAACTCATATTATATGTCGCCCTTTAAGGATTTCATTTATAGATCAGTTAACAGGATTCTTAGATTTTTCTAACATAGTATTTGGCATGAGAAACCTATATATGCAAATATGAATGTACTTATATAAATGTATCCACTCCCTGTTTTGAATATACAGACACATACACACATGGTTTCACTGTTTATGTAAGTAGCAAGTTACGGAGTTAATTTTAATTCTTCTTTAATGCTTATTACAGTGTCACCTAAATGAGAATTATAATTTGCCACTGAGTGATAGTTCACAATGTGATAGTGAAGGTGGAAGTTTTAAAAAGTAAGAAACAGAGTTGATAATTATAAGCTCATCAACTGTAGTGTTTGTTAAAATGCCTTAAAAACTATTAGATTTATGCTAATTGGTAACAACTACCTGTGTTTGTTGACTTTTTTCTTAGCAGATCAGAATTTTAATGTATCTTCCAAAAGAATGACTTGTGATTTTGATTTATTTTGATTTCTTATGCCAGAAATTTACAAACTAACAACTGTACTTCCTGCATATTACTGTAAATTTAAATCACATTGTTACACGAATACACATATTAGTTCTTTCTTTTAAGGGGGTGCTCGCTCTCTCAATGTCTCTTTCTCTCTCTCTCTCTCTCTCTGTCCTGACCTCCACCCCTTTAACATAGGAGTATAAATTTTATTTGTACTTGCCTGGGGAATCTGTATGCATGAGAATTTCAACATGTGTCCATTTATTTTATGATTTACAGAATAAAAATTATTCTTCCCAATGCTGCTAACATAAAAATTGGTAGAAAAGTAAAGAAAAATGTGCAGTCAAGTTAAGAAGCAAAAAAAAAAAAGTACTGTGATAGAATAAATGTATTTTTCAGATGTAGAACCTTTGGCAGTTTGGATTCAATAATTATATTTCATTAATATTTTTGGCATACAATTAAAATTATTGATTATTAATTTTATTAAACATAAAAATATCATGTAATATGTAATAAGTATGATTATATTAAATGAATCAGTAGCAAAAATTATAAAAATGGAATATAAAGGTATGATCGTATATAGTTGAATGAACATAAATCAATGTTTAGCAAATCAAATCCAATGATTTAAAAATCCCCTTAACATAAATAAAACAATTTCAAAAGCTATTTATTGTGACACTGAACCAAAATACCTAGTGAAAGTGGTAGACATTGGCTATTTTCAAGGATTCTTTGGAAAATGTTAATTCCTAATAAATAGTAAATAATAAGTGGTGCTGGCACAACTAGTGCCACTGTGTGATTTGAGTATCTCAGTCATTGGCTGAGCCAGCTGTTGGAAACTGTTCAAACAAAAGGTTCAGTCCCTACCATATTAATGATTACTTCAACTAATTCAAATGTATTTGTCTGTAGCAAAAGGAATAAATATTAGCAGTCAAATAGCTAAGATATTCACTAAGTTGCCAGGTAAAATTATTTTCCAGGTTTACTTAAGCAACTTTTCTACATTTAATATGCTCTATTAGTAGAAGTAATTTCTTCTGTAATATGTATTTTGAAAACAACTTTTTTTTACTTTAGTAAATCTGGGTATGGTCAAGCAATTACACATTAAAATATGTGTAGAATATAATTTGTAACTTAGATTGCATTTGAGTTAAAAGACATTTCTTGGCAAATCTAGAAAACTAAAGATATTTTTGTTAAGTAATTCACTGAAATCCTAAATAGAACATTTATTTTGAACCATAAATAATAAATGCAATGGAAATCTTTTAATTAGAATAAATATATTTTGACAAAGGCACATTTAAGCTGTGCAATTTCAGTCACTGTAGAAAAGTGATTAAATGTGTGGAAGTAATTTAATGATGGGAGTGGGGCAGAGGTGTGAGCAGGGCTAGGTTCCTCTGTCATTGCTTGCAAACCATGCATTTCATCAACTTGTCAGAGAATAGCTGCCATTGGATATGGTGGGCCCTTCATTCACCATGACAGTTTTTGAGTTGATAATGAAGTTGGAATATTCCTTGCATGTATAATTACATAAAATCTCTCTTGTACTATATAAACAAAAATAATGAACTGCTGGGAGTATTCCTGAATACCTGTCACTATCCACTCTTCTGTACATGCTTTTCTCTGAATTTACCTTGAGGAAAGAATTCTTTTTGAAAACAAAAATTATTATTTTTTAAATTGACAATGAGGAGAAAAGGAATCATTATAGATCAAACTGACTTGCATTTAAAATCTGCATGATGATTTATTCAAACAGCTTAGTGCAATAATTTGTGTTTAAAATTTGTATTTTCTATCTTACCTCGTTGTATACATACCACATTTCTGTATGCACTTCCCGTTTTGTAATAGAAAAAATTCAGCTACAGAACTCATATATTAGACAATATTGAATGCCTAAAATGAAGGCAGAGATGTGACAACTAAATCTTATGTTTTTTCTTCTACGTTAGAAAGACAAACACTGGTACTTTCAAAGAACCTCCCAAATCTACCACAAATAATATCTATGAGTTATTGAACGTACTAAGTGACTATATGCATTAGGAAAACCTAAGTATGCCTCTTATGCTGAGGGAGAAATTGGGACAGTGAGAAACTGGGTAAAGCACACAATGAGTACTGGCTACAGGCGTGAATTGGGTCCGACTTTATTAGTCATTGCTAAACACCCCACTGCTCCAGTGGGTCTCGGCTTTTTTTTTTTTTTTTGCGAGCCAAAACTAATTATGTACACTAACTTTAGGAACCATGGCTCAAAAAGACAGTCTCTAAATGGAAGAGAGGTATAAGAATCTTGGAAGGAAAGTAGACAAGGTAAGATGTGGAAAGCTATTTCATTTGAAAAGGCCCACCAGTTGATCCTGATGTATATTCACTTACAAAGGCCTACCTTTAACATTGAGAATCACTCCTAAGCAACAGTGTGAGAGTTTGAAGAGTGATAATAATATACTCAATTATATTAAACAATGCACATTGGGGAAAATGCTAGAGATTATATTTCTTATTTAAAGATATCTGATATTTATTATCTAGTGTTTTAGCTTGAAAGTTGTAGACTTTGGAGAAAATTTTGAAGTGTTTTGTAAGCAAAATTGGTTTTCCAACAAAGTATTCACACAAAGCACATCTGCAGCAACTCATTATTTCCCCCGATTTTTCTTGGAAAGTGCTGTCTGTAGTAGGGACACAGATACCCCAAATAAACAAGAATTATGGGATTCAAATAGCCATGTCTAGCTCTTTCCTCAGGAGAAAGCACACAGAGATGATTGAAATAGGAAGAATAGGAAGTTAATCCCTTCTTAACCAGATGATTCAGGACCAGATTTTTCTCTCCTAGATGGATAGTAGATACTTCTATTCCATTTTTATGTATAATCCTTCAATATTTTGCAATATTTGTGTATGACTTTTAGGATTCTAATATGGACTTGACCAGCTTGTCCTGATCCATTCATGAACTCAGCTCTAGTCCAGCAGAATATTCCTGGACAAAAATAAAAGAATCACTTATTCTTTCTAAACTTTGCTTCTGAATTAGCCTCATTTACTGGCTTTTATCTTCCTCTCTCTCTTTTCTTTTTGGCCTGTTTCAGTGTCAGTCTTAGCTCATTTTCCATTTGAACCTCTGCCTAAATACTTTAAATGAAACCCTTGATTGGATAATTTAGGGATTTTGACACTTTATTTGTCCTTTATAAATTTTACTCCTTTCTCTTGAGTTAGCAACTCTCTAATAATCATGTTGAACAACACTGACCGAACATTTATTTTATAGGTTAAGAAATTCTACCTATAGGGGAGGAGTTAAGATGGTAGAGGAGTAAGAGGACCCTCAGCTTGTCTGAGCCTCGAAAACAGCTAGATAGTTATCAAGTTATTCTGAACACCCAAGAAATCAGAGAACAAATGAAAGAACAAAACTATCAAGTCTATAAGTAGAAGTTTAAAAATGGCCACCTTTTCAAAGGTAGGAGGTATGGAAGTTCACTTGGGGGAGACATAGCAGACATAGCTGTGGTTGTGCTGGTACAGTTGGAGCTTGCTTAGGGAGGCTACCCCAAAGTAATAGAAGTGGGGGAGCACACAATATGAACTTTTAAGTTCACTACCATGGGGGATGTGCCTGGATTAAAGGTGCTCAGGTGGCAAATGGGGCAGGATCCCAGAAGTGACAGAATGGTCTGAGGATCCCCTGGGTTGCAGGAAGAACAAGTGCTATGCTGTTGCCAGGCATAGATGCTGAGAAGCCAGCAGAGAGCAGTGGGTCTTGGTGTTGGCTTTCTGCTATAAACTGCAAACCACCATGAGTGACTACTGATGCGACTGGCTGGCAATTGTGGGGACCCCTCCTCTGAAGAATAGTGTGGGTTTACACCCTGTGTTCCTAAAATTTGGAGTTTTGCAACTTGGTCCACACTTGAGATAAAAAAAGGCTCCAAGAGGGGCAATGTGAATATAGAGTTCTGATGGAAATTGAAGATACACAGTGATTGAGTGCTTTTCTGTGGGGGCTCACTGAATAATAGGTAATATGAACTTTCAGGTCTGAGGCTAGAGAGCAGGGTACAGCCATTTTCATCACTCAACAGTGCTGAAATCCTTCAGGGAGCAAGAAAGCGCCATCTCATGGAAGCTGGAGCTTTGTACATGTCGCATCCCCCTGGGCTGTGGAGAAGCATTTCCTCTTAAACAAGTCAGCCTGAGAGTCAATGCAGCCCACCCCCCACCCCCCGCAAACAAACAACTAGCTCACACCAAGGTTATTGATGATAAAGGGCTGCAAAGCTTCAGCTCTAGGGAAAACAGGATTGAGCTTCCTTTTTTACTTTTATTCTTTATTTCTTTTATTTTTATATATTTATTATATTTTCCAATTCCTTCTTTTAATGTTTATTATTAATTTTTAAAAATTTTATATCTATACTTTTCATATATATGTTTTATTTTTGTCTACTTAAATTAAATTAATTAATTAATTTTATTTTTGGATCTAGAGTTTTAACAAGAAAGCTGAAAAACACCCAGGATCTGGGGGGGTTGGGAGGGGGTATCTTTTTGTTTTGTTTTGTTTTGTTTCTTTTTGGTTTTCTGATTTTGTGTTTTGTTTTCCTTGTTGTTTTCTTTTTATTTTTCCTTTGTTGTTTTTTTGCTTTGTTTTTGTTTTTTATTTCATTTTTGTTTGGTTTTGTTTTTGCTTTTCTTGTTCTTCGTTCTTTTTCTTCTTCTCTGGGCAAAATGATAAAATGAAGGAATTCACCCCAAAAGAAAGGACACTAGATAGATCTCACAGGCAGGGATTTAATTAATACAGATACAGTTAAGATGTCTGAACCAGGATATGAAACAATTATTAGAATACTAGCTTGGCTTGGAGAAAGTATAGAAGACACTATAGAATCCCTTACTATAGAGATAAAAGAACTAAAATCTAGTGAGGTCAAAATTAAAAATGCTATAACCAAGATGCAAACACAAATGAAGTCCATAAAAATGAGGATAGATGAAGCAGACAAACAAATCAGTGATATAGAAGATCATATTATGGAAAATAATGAAGCCAAAAGGAAGTAAGAAAGAAAGGTAATGGTCTCCACAAAGGTAGATTTGGAATATTCAGCGATTTAGTAAAACACAATAAACTTCATATCATAGGAGTCCCAGAAGATGAAGAGAGAGATAAATGGGCAGAAAATTTATTTGAACAAACTATAGCTGAAAACTTCCCTAATCTGGGAAAGATCATGGACATCAAAATCGAAGAAGCACAGAGAACTCCCATTAAGTTCAATAACAACCAGCCTTCACCAAGGCATATCATAGTCAAATTCACAAAGTACATAGACAAGGAAAAAGTCCTAAATATCCTAAATATTTAATTGTGCACTCAAATATATAAATCAATTTATAACAAACATTTTTAAAAAATGAAGAAATTCTACATATATACTTCATTACCATCATAAAAATGTAATCTGCATACTGTTTGTAATTGTCAGTTTATAGATGAGAAAATGAAATTAACAAAATAAATATTATTTGAGGTTAATAAGAAATCTTTACCTTTTGGTATCAATAGGTACTAAGCAATGATCTTTCTTGATTATGAAATGTGCACTTTTGCCTTAACCCAAACTAGGAATTTCATAGCCTTTACTGTTTTGCAAGCTTCTCCAGGATAGGCTCTTAGGATATGGCTGGATAAGAATGACCAGGTTGTGTCTCTATTGAAATATAAGCACAATCTCGAGACAAAATAATCCGCCTGTAGTAGTAGAAATGCTGATCCCAAACAGTGGAAGCTCATGTGAGTCTGCACTTTAGAATATGATTATGGTTGTGGAACTTTGCAGCAACATCCTAAGATCACACAGTGTCACAATGATGAAGAGATAAATCATCATAGAACCTTGTTATACTTTATTACAGGACATATGCTCAAATATTGAATTTAAAAAATATTGAATTTTTATGAACTTGAACTTTATAATTATTGGTTAAAAACCATTCTTGTTGCTTTAATTTGCCTTTTTAAAATGATTGCTAGTGAAGTGGTCCACTCTGCGTGGACTTGTATGTTCATTCCAATCGCTATAATTCTGCTACAGTGGCCATGATTCTCCATTACTTAAATGCAGAATCACTTGATGTAGATTCTTTTTTAGCTCAGGTTAAAATAAGACTTCATCAATCTGGCTTCCCTGCAGGCAGCTAAACTGCCCAACCTCTCCTTACTCAAATCATATGTTCTACCTAAAAATAGTACTTATACGTCCTTTAACATACATCATTTTTTCGTTTTCATGTATGTTTGCATATGCTGCTTCTTTATCTTAGAACATAGGTTCTCCTTCCCTATAACCAAGCACCTCTTACTCATTTTTAAGGTGTCATATTCTTTCCAAAATTTTTCCATTTGATTTTAACAGCCCTTCTTATGTGATATGTGATCTTATGACATCATAAAACAGGTGCATTATATTTGAATTTTGTGTTTACCTGTTAGTTTCACCAATGAAAGATGACTCCTTTAAGTTTAAGATGGGAGGGAAGGGTGAGGACAGAATTAGAGAGAACAAAGTTAAAGCCAACTTCCAGAGAAACTATACCAGATCACTGCCAGAGACATTTAGGAAACCAGTCTGCAGAATGGCTAAGTAAGATCTGATCTGTGTCTAGATAATAGCCTCACCTATTAATCTTAAATATTTCTGAGGCACTGAGTCTTCTCAATGACTATTGGCTTTTATGGGCTTAGTCTCTGACTTCCCCAAGGTATATGCCTATAGTTTTATTTTGGGTCCTAATCTCAATGATCATAGGAGCAACTTGATCCAGACCTTTTAGAGTCTCACCATCCGGGACGCTTGGCTGGCTCAGTGGTGGAGCATCAGCCTTCAGCTCAGGGTGTGATCCTGGTCCAGGGATAGAGTCCCGCATCAGGGGGACTGCAAAGAGCCTGCTTCTCCCTCTCTCTGTCTCTCTGCCTCTCTCTCTCAGTGTGTCTCTCATGAATGAATGAATGAATGAATGAATGAATAAATAAATAAATAAATAAATAAATAAATAAATAATAAATAAAATCTTAAAAAAAAAAAAGAGTCTCACCATCCTAAGGCAATTCAATTAAACACTATTGGAGCCAAAGCTCTTAAAGTAGAGGTCAATTATTTTTTAGTGCAGAGATTAAATAGAACAACATAGTGTGAACTTTTTAACCCTTTTCCTTCCTGGGTCTGATTAAATTTTTTCTCTAGAGGGAAATTCTGTTGTCCTATATTTAGGTCCTTGAATGCATAAAATGGTGAATGTGTTTCTTATCTCAAGTATATATACTTAGTTATTATCAGGGCCCCAGATGCCTTTTATGATAATAAGTGAAGGAGTCAGGATTTCTTTCTTTTTTAAAAATATTTTATTTATTTATTTATTTATTTATTTATTTATTTATTTATTTATTCATGAGAGACACAGGCAGAGACACAGGAAGAGGGAGAAGCAGACTCCCTACAGGGAGCCCAATGTTGGACTTGATCCCAGGACCCCAGGATCATGACCTAAGCCAAAGGCAGACACTCAATCACTGAACTATCCATATGCCCAGAGAGTCAGAATTTCTTTCTATTTCTCAACCCCTGAGAAACTCTGTCAGCTACTTCAAATGTGGGGTTGTATCCTTTTCATTCTTCATCAGAGGTGATGTCTGTTCAAAAATTGATCAATTTTGGTTCTACCATTCCATTAGAAAAAGTTCAGGAATTATTCAACTCTTAGTTGAATAGCTGAAGAAGAAATGTCTAAGACCATCATTTTCTTATAAATTTATGAGCCTTTTAAAGAAAAACTGTCAAGATTTTCCTCTCTCTCTCTCTCTCTCTCTCTCACACACACACACACACACGTTTGTTTTAGTTATTTAGAATTCAGATTTTTTCTTTTTTTCCTTTTTGAGAAAGAGAGATAGAGATTGAGCATAGATTGGGGGAGAAAAAGAGGGAGAGGGACAGACTCTCCACTAAATGCAGAGCCCTATGCCAGACTTGATCCCATGACCCTGAGATCATGAACTGAGCTGAAATCAAGATTGGATGCTTAACCAGTTGAGCCACCCAGGTGCCCTTAGAATCTAGACTTTTTGATTAGCGTATCTTGTGGAAATATAAATCTTAACAAAAATCTTGTTTGTAATAACTTGTTTTATAGTATTCCCTATGATACATCTGTGACGAATCTAAAGCAAATCTTCCATAAGGGTATTATAACTCTTTATTCCTGGATACGCATTTTTATTAACTCTTGTTTTAAAAGCAAATACATGCTTTGTTAAATTCTTTATACTTCTTAAAAGCTTCTCATTTTATGTTTATCATATTTATATAACTTTTTTCTGAGACGTGACTGCTGTGTGTGTGTGTGTGTGTGTGTGTGTGTGTGTGTGTGGCTACTTAATACAGTGCATTCCTGTTGGGACCTGGAATTTTAGCAAAGTGATCAGGCCATCCATATAATGATAAATAAATAAATAAATAAATAAATAAATAAATAAATAAATAAATAAATAAATAAAAATAAATAAAAGAGACAGAGAGAGTTAAAATTAGCAAAAATGTTGACCTGAGGACACATTGCCAGAGCACTTTCAGAATTCCCTTTTTGATACCATATGCTTAATGCTGTAGGCAGTGATGTTAAATTATGTCTTAATTTTTATATCAACATTAGATGAATTTATATTTTGAAGTACCCCATTCTGATTTGCAATAAGAATGCAATCATAAAAGACTATCCTGAATGCCTAGTAAAAAGAAGAGAAGAAGGAGAAAAGAATACTCTTAGCAGTGTGTTCCATAAATTTGTCTTCATTGTTAGTTCAGTTGTCAGGCTGCAAAGGGCTAAATTACTTTTTCTTGTCATTTGGCAACATGCTTGAAACTCACCAAAGCAAATATTAACAATGTGCTAAGCTTCAATTTTTGGTATTTTTCCCTATGAATTTTGTGAAATATACCTTACATGCTAGCTATGTATTTCTCTACAAAATTTGCTTGGTATTATATAAAATTTTTAAATCATTATTCTCATAGTATTTTTTTTTGTCTAGATTCACATGTCTGCTTGCATCATTATGGATTTTAATAATCAAAGTTGGGCTGTCTTGATGATCCCATCATGATGCCATACACTAAGTAGGCCAAAGTATTTGGCAGATTTTCCTAAGCTACCAATCTGAAACTTGAAAGTTAAAATGCCCTTTTTATAATGAATAAATAAGTCATGGACTATTTTTGAAATCCATGACATCTAATTACTGAAACCTGTGCTTCTGTGTTAATAAGCTTTATCGTCATAGCAGAAAGAAGGAAATGAGGGAAAGAGGAAAAAGAGAAGGAAAAAAAAAAGAGAAGCTATTAGTTTTATGGCAAATAGCCCTAGTAAAATAATTTCTGACTTAGTATTTATATGATAATTTTCACTATAATTATAATTGTTTACTTTAATTCTTTTTATTTTGCATTTCCTTAAAGGATTGTCAAGTAAAATGGGCATTTTTTTCTCCTCATATTCCTTGACAATTAAAAGTTTTTACTGTTGTAGACATCTTTAGAATAGGAACTTAGCATCAAATCTAAAGACAGTGAGAAGTCGGAGCATAATTAAACAAAGTAGTAAAACTAGCATACAGCATTTCAGGTTTTGAATAATTTTGTGGTATTTATAATTTTATTTTTTTCAGGCTGTAACATCTTGTGACTTGTACACTTATTTTAACACTGGTTAATGTTTCTATCACCACAATAATTGGGGTAAAAGGAATGGTGAGTTGATATGGTCCTAGCTCTGACATTAACTGGCTATATGACCTTAAGCAAATCATTTAAAATTAAAGAACTGGGGTGCCAGTGGGTTAAGCATCTGCCTTTGGCACAGATGATGGTCCAGGGTCCTGGCACTGAGCCTCACATTAGACTCCCTTCTCAGTGGGGAGTCTGCTTTCTCCCTCTCCCTCTGCTTGCCACACCCCCCTGGTTTGTGCACTCTCTCTCTCTCTGATTAAATAACATAACATAACATAACATAACATAACATAACATAACAAACTTATTCACATAACTACTAAGATCCCACCCAGATTTAACCATATTTCCCCTTCTATTACTTTGTGTTTGTTTTTCTTATAATTTGAGATATTTCTGGGCATGTGTGTTTGTGTGTCCATGTGTGAAAGAAGAGGAATATTTGTTTCTTTTCTTTTTATCCCTTTCTTATTTTTCTGTCCCTTAATCATTTACAATAGTTATACTTCAACCCTTTTTTAGGGACACTTGGGTGGCTCAGTGATTGAGCATTTGCCTTTGGCTCAGGTCATGATCCTGGGTTCCTGGGATCGAGTCCTACATCAGGGTCCTTGCAGGGAGCCTGCTTCTCCCTCTGCCTTTGTCTCTGCCTCCCTCTCTGTCTCTTGTAAATAGATAAATAAAATCTTTAAAAAAATCATTTTTCAGTACAAGTTCCTAAAATATGTTCCTTGTGAAACCAGTTCTATAAGACATTTTTGTAAAAATCATTTTGTAGTCAAGCAAATTTAGGAAATTCTGCATGCTATTGAAACTTACTGGATTTTATATGTACATAACATGTTAAATATTATTCAAAATCCTTCAGTAAAGTACTTGTTTAACTTTGTGTAGCCCAGAATTTTCTTTATTTATTGAGACTGAACACTTGAATATTTTTGTGGATGTGTCTGTATGTTTCTCTGGAAACTTGTTTGTAAGGAGGTGATATGAGTGTGTGTGTGTGTGTGTGTGTATATATATATATATATATATATATAATCAGGTATACACCTAATATGTATTAATATCCCAAATAGCTAGGGTTTTATGTTATCCACTTTGAGAAATATTGTTTTAAAGGTCTTAGGGAGAATCACTCAGATTGATTCTCTCATTACTTTTTTATATATTTACTGTCTGTGGCTAAACCTATATAAGCTATTTGTGTAAGAATATATAGAGACTTACTGTAATCACAGTTTTCTGGCTATTTCTTCCTAATGGCCCAACTCCTTTTACTCTATACACAAAGGAGATAGGATCCACATACAAAATACTCTGAGATTATGATAACAACATCAGAGTCTGTTTCAGAATTAGAGCTGACGGGAATTAGACGTGGAATAAAGATTTGTACATATGTGAAATTCATTCCAGGAAAAGGGCTAGCCTAAAAGATGATTTGTGGTTGAGGATGGTAGCAAAGAATATATTTTGGAACTAACTTTAAAATATAGACAATGTCTGTAACTTCCAATTTAATTTTAACATTTTTTCCAGAATTAGATAAGAGAATGAGGACAAAATCTTTTGATGATAGAAAAGCAGTGTCAGTCAGAGAAAGACAAATACCATATGATTTCACTCATATGTGGAATTTAAGAAACAAAACAGATGAACATAGAGGGAAGGAAGGAAAAATAGGATAAAAACCGAGAGGGAGAGGGAGAAAAACTATAAGAGACTCTTAACTATAGGAAACAAACTGAGGGTTGCTGGAGGGGAGGTGGATGGGAGATGGGCTAATGGGTGATGTGGGCTAATGGGTGATGTGAATTAAGGAGGGCATTTGATGCAATGAGCACTGGATATTATATGCAACTGATGAATCACTAAATTCTACCTCTGAAATTAATAATACACTATATGTTAATAAAATTAAATTTTTAAAAAAGTAATGTCAAATGAAGACATGATAATATAGATGGTGAAATATTTTTTTACAAAATTTGTGAAATACGGGTCTAGATTCAAATAAATAAAGGGTGTGTAGGAGGCACATTCATAGGTGTTCTGGTTGTCAAAAAGGTACCATTCTGGGATCCCTGGGTGGCGCAGCGGTTTGGCTCCTGCCTTTGGCCCAGGGCGCGATCCTGGAGACCCGGGATCGAATCCCACGTCGGGCTCCCGGTGCATGGAGCCTGCTTCTCCCTCTTCCTGTGTCTCTGCCTCTCTCTCTCTCTCTCTGTGACTATCATAAAAAAAAAAAAAAAAAAAAAAAAAAAAAAAAAAAAAGTTTAAAAAAAAAAAAGGTACCATTCTATAGTGTAGTCCTGATAATTTTCTAAGTATCTTATAAAACTTAGAAGACCTCAACTCCATTATATGGAATTTCCTTTGCTTGGATTTTGTGCTTAACAAATAACTTTCAGGTTTGGTTTCTCACATACCATAAATTCCTCTAGGGAGGAATTTGTTAGAAGGGTGCCTGTTAGTAATTGTGTCACTGGAGCATCCTATCAGTAGGTGTAAATTAACAAATTGACATTCTGGTTGATCTCTTAGTCTCCTGGGTGTCTGGTAAGCATGAAATAATTCCCCAAAGCCTGCTAATCCTTTGGTGAACAACTCAAACAGTGTTTCTGAAATTGCAAATCTAATGATTAAATGTAGACCTAAGATATTTTGTAAATCGTTATCATCTTAATGACAATATTTACTTGATAAAGTCATATAAGTTTTCTAAGCAACTTTTGTCATTTTAGTGTGAGGATTAATCCATAGCATTTTAATCACCTGTTTTAAGGTAATGCTAAAGAAGATGTGTCTATCTCTATATATTGTTATTATCCTGTTTAGTTTCACTGAAAAATAAGTAGTTATACTATATTTCCAAAACTAAATGATAAGGAAGTCCTATGTACTACTATTCAACAATGAGACTAATTTCCCAACAAATCCATATAAAAAAATAACAGAACCCAAAATTGTGCTAGAGTGTTGTTAATCCTGAAACTTCACAAAAAAGGACAATAATCCTATAGCCAAAGAAGTTTCTATTTAATTTTTGTTGTTGTGAGATATTATTTTGTTTACTAAAAACAATGACAGCAATAATAGTAACAAAAACCTTTATTGTTTTGTGGCTTGGTGGAACACTTCCGCTTACCTGAATTGGTAAGAACAATTTATTATCCATTTAAAATGCCTCACCTGGCCTTAAGACTTGGTTGGTCATTTGTGTTTTTTAAAAAATATAGTTTGGACGGTGAGAGGTAGATGAAATAAAAATTATTAGAAAGTGTCTGATTTCTCCTTTATAGAAGACTTTCTATGTCTGTTATTCGAAATAATTTTTGATACATCGGTCCAGGTTTCGTGCAGGGAACAGACATCTCACTGTTTGAATAAGGAAGGGCTTTAATTCAGAATGCTCTCAAAATGATGGGAAGAGATAAAGGAGAGAATTCTAGAATGTGCCTTTGGAAATGAAATCCAGATAACACAAAACTTTCGGGACTACTGTGATTCTCTTCACCAGAACTATGCTGGAAATAAGAACCCACTACTATTGCTACAACTGCAGTGTCAGTTGTCTTGGAAACCCTGGAAACTGGGGACTGGATGTCCCCAGCTACAATCAGGAAGTGAGAATGCTTATGATGACCCTGAGACCACTACTGCTGCACCCATGCTGCTTCCCATGAGGAAGCTGGATGACAGACACTGAGGACTACACCAAGCAAATGTCTTATTTACAATTGTCCTTGTCAGTTGAAAAGGTTAGAATTGGCAGGAAAGTGGCCTCCAACTTTTCCTTCCAAATTCGAGTGTCTGTCATATTGCTTCTAAAAACTTAGCTTGAGTTTTTGTGGAAAAGATAGTTTAAGGCTTTTCAATTTTGTCAAATGGACAAAAAACAGAATGAGATTGATAGAAACAATCAAGGGTATCCAGCATAGATTTTTTTTGGTGTCTTTTATTTAAAATAGTTCATACCAATTCTTTTTTAGTTGAAGATGTTTTTTTTTTTAAGGTTTAATTTATTTATTCATGAGAGACACAGAGAAAAGGAAAAGACATAGGCAGAGGGAGAAGCAGGCTCCATGCAGGGAGCCCAATGTGGGACTCAATGCTGGGACTCCAGGATCACTCCTTGAATGTGAAGGGAGATGTTCAACCGCTGAGCCACCCAGGTGTCCCAGTTGAAGTTATTTTTTTGCTGTTATCATAGTTACTTACAACTGCAGTAAAACCAGTATAGGAGCTGATTATTACTATGTTTTGTTCTATTCCTTTGAGAATTACCATTATTTATTCACAGTATGTCACAGTGTACTTTCCATAATTTCCTATCTTTCCTTGGAATCATCAATTTATTTAAAGGAAAGACTCCCATATTTTCTCCAAAGTGCCCCATTAGGTCTATTCTATTATTTGTCTCCTCTCAACTGATTTCAGGAGCTCATCAAGTATTTCATCTTCCTTCATGGACATCAATAAAAAAGGGGAGGGAGTTATGTCTGTCAGGAAGAAAGATGGCAACATTGACTTCTACTGACATACACTATAAAGGTTTTGAAAATAAACGGTCTTTTTATGTTTACTTTTGTTATCACAAAGAGAGATATTTAGTTATCTCTGAAGTTCTGAACAGGAACAACTATCAGTTAGATTTTTAAGAAGACATTTAAAAATGAAATAAAGGTTTCCTTTAAACTTTTCTCTGTGGGATCCCTGGGTGGCGCAGTGATTTAGCGCCTGCCTTTGGCCCAGGGCGTGATCCTGGAGACCCGGGATCGAATCCCACGTCGGGCTCCTGGTGCATGGAGCCTGCTTCTCCCTCTGCCTGTGTCTCTGCCTCTCTCTCTCTCTGTGTGTGTGTGACTATCATAAATAAATAAATTAATTTTAAAAAATTAAAAAATAAATAAAAAATAAACTTTTCTCTGTATCATATGCAAGTTTTACTGTCTCTTAGAGTTTTGACCATTTGATTTGTTAGAAGAATAGAACTGACTAAATTAGAATTATCATGGGTATCTCCACAAAAATTTAGAATTTGAAGGAATGCATTATGATTGTGATTACTCACACAAAAGGCCACTGGGAATTACTGCAGGTACTCAGATAATTTGTGCAAAAGATGTTTGTTCCTAAACTACAGATAATTGAGGCAAAATGCTTCTAATGTGTGCATTATGCAAATAATCATCTCAATGTTCCATCTCATTCTATGTTAAGCCTGAGCTTTTATTTTGGGACTCTCAATTAATGTTGTCCATTCCATTTCCATAAGATGAGATACACAAAAAAAATTACATGAAGAATCAAGGATTATTTTGATAAACACAGGCTCTATTTTCCAACTTTTTCCCTCTTGAATTGTAAAGGCTTATCTTGAACATATCCAGTTCAGTTCCAGATCACCACAGTAGAGTGAATATCACAATAAAGCAACTAAATTTTTTTTTGGTTTCCCAGTGAATATAAATGAAATTTTATACTATACTATAGTCTATTAATTGTGCAATTAGCATTATGTCTTAAAATATAAGGTACATATCTTACTTAAAGTATACTTCATTGCTTAGGCACCTGGATGGTACAGTTGGTTAAGCCTCTGATCCTTGGTTTCAGCTCCGTCATGATCTCAGGGTTGTGAGATCAAGCCCTGCCTGCTTCTGGCTCTGCTATCAGTGTGAAGTCAGCCTGAGATTCTCTCTTCCTATCCCTTGGCCCCTCCTGCTTGTGCTCTCACTCTCTCTCTAAAAATAAATAATAAATAAATAAATAAATAAATAAATAAATAAATAAATAAATCTTAATACACACACACACACACACACACACACTTTGTTGCCAAATAATGCTACCTAACACCTGAGCTTTCAGTGAGTCATTGCTTTTTCTGGCAGAGGGTCTTGGTCTTGCTTCACTGATGATGGTTGCTCACTGATCAGGATGGCAATTGTTGAACACTGAGGTGGCCATTTCTTAAAATGATAACAGTGATGAAACTTGCCACATCAATGGATTCTTTCTTTTACCAACAACCTCTCTGTGGCATGTGATGCTAGTTGATAGCATTTTGTGCCCAGCAGAAATTCTTGGAAAATTGGAGTCAATCCTCTCAAGCCCTGCTGCTGCCATATCACCTAAGTTTATGTAATATTCTAGATACACTGTTGACATTTCACCAATCTTTGCAGCATCTTCCCCAGGACTAGGTTTCATCTCAAGAAACTAATTCCTGTGTAACTCTTTTTCTAATTCAAGTTTTATCATAATAATGCAGAATGGACAATATGTCTGCAAGTATGAAAACAACATTAGTCTTGTTGTACATTCCCAGCAGAGCTCTTGGGTGAGCAGGTGCACTGTCAATGAGTTGTAATATTTTAAAAGAAATCTTCTCTTCTTTTTTTTTTCTTTTTCCTTTTTTTTTTTACTTTTTTTCTTTTCTTTTTTTTTTTTTTTTTTACAATAGGTTTCTACAGTGTTCTTAAATTATTCAGTAAGCCCCGTTGTAAACAGATGGGTACTGTCATCCAAGCTTTGTTGTTCCATTTATAGAGCACAGGCAGAGTGTGTAATGTAATTCTGAGGGCCCTGGGAATTTTTGAATGGTAAATGAGTATTGGATTTAACTGAAAGTCACCAGCTGCATTAGCCCAACATGAAATCCGGCTATCTCTTAAATCTTTGAAGCCAGGCATTGACTTCTCCTCTCTAGCTATGACAGTACTAGATGGGATCTTCGTCCAATAGAAGCCTGTTTTGTCTACATTGAAGATCTGTTGTTTTCTGTTGCTACCTCCATTAATGATATTAACTAGATCTGAATAAATTGCTACAGTTTCAATATCAGTACTTGGTCTAATATCTTGCACTTTGCAGCTTTCTTACCTCTCAGTCTTCATAGAATTAAAGAGAGTTAGGTTCTTGTTCTGGTTTAGGCTTTAGTTTAAGGGAATGTCATAGGTGGCTTGATCTTTCATCCAGACTATAACTTTTTCTGTATCAGCAGAGGTGGTTTCACTTTCTTATCATTCATGTCTTCACTGGAGTAGCACTTTTTATTTCTGTCAAGAGCTTTTCCATTTAAAACTCAGCTAACTGGTGCAAGAATCCCAGCTTCCAGCCAGTCTTGGCCTTTCACATGCCTTCCTCACTAAGGTTAATCATTTCTAGTTTTCTATTTAAAGTGAGAGACATGTGACATCTTCCTTTCACTTGAACTCTTAGAAGCCATTGCAGTGTTATTTATTGAACTAATTTAAACATTGCTATGTCTCAGGGAATAGGAAGATCTGAGGGGGGAGAGAGAGAGAGAGAGAGAGAGAGAGAGAGAGAGAGAGAGAAATGGTGGGCTGGTGTAGCACTCAGAGCATTCACAACATTTATTAATTAAATTCACTGTCTTATATGGATGCAATATATGGTTCCTCGAATCTATGACAATAGGACATTATCACTGATTACAAATCACCATTACAAATATAATAGTGGAAAACCTCAAAATACTGGAAGAATTACTAAAATGTGAGACAGAGACATGAAGTGAGAAAATGCACTTGGAAAACTGTCATCTAGAAACTTTCTTGACATAAGGTTGCCAATAAACTTCAGTTTATAAAAAAATGAAACATATTCAAAGTACAATAAAGCAAAGTACAATAAAATAAGGTATCCCTATAAATTGAAAACCTTCTGGAAAGTATTTATTAATCTGAATGCTATTTAAAACATTTGTGATTCATGGGAAGAGGTCAAAATGTCAACACTCACAAAGTTTGGAAGAAGTTGATTCCAATGCTCATGGATGACTTTAAGGGCTTCAATGTATCAATGGAGGAAGTAACTGCAGATGTGGTGGAAACAGCAAGAGAACTAAAATTAGAGTGGAGCCTAAAGATGTGACTGAATTGCTGCATTATCATTATAAAACTTGAAAGGAAGAAGGGTTACACAGGAAGTGGTTTCTTGAGATGGAACCTAGTCCTGGGGAAGATGCTGCAAAGATTGGTGAAATGTCAACAGCGTATCTAGATTACATAAACTTAGGTGATATGGCAGCAGCAGGGCTTGAGAGGATTGACTCCAATTTTCCAAGAAGTTCTGCTGGGCACAAAATGCTATCAACCAGCATCGCATGCCACAGAGAGGTTGTTGGTAAAAGGAAGAGTCCATTGATGTGGCAAGCTTCATCACTGCATCATTTAAAAAATGGCCACCTCAGTGTTCAGCCACTGCCACCTTTATCAGTCACCAACCATCGTCATTGAAGCAAGTCCCTCTGACAGAAAAAGCAATAACTCACTGAAAGCTCGGGTGTTAGGTAGCATTATTTGGCGAAAAAGTATATTTTAATTAAGGTATGTACATTGTTTTTTTTAAACATAATGCTATTGCACACTAAATAGACTGTAGTATAGTGTAAAAATAACAATTATATGCACTGGGAAACCAATATATATATATATATTGGTTTATTGCGTATATATATATATAGGTTTATTATTTTATATATATAATATATATATAATATATATCTTGCAATACTTGCTTTGCTGTGGTGGTCTGGAACTTAACTCACAATATATCCAAGGTATGTCTGTAGTTCATATTGAATGTAGCATTTGATTTATTTCTAAGCATCATTATATAAAGTTTAAAAGTATTGAAAGATTATTATAGCCAGGTTTTCAACAAATACATAATTTTCTAGGGTTTCTTTTTTTTTTAAGGTATTATTTATTTATTCATGAGAGACACACAGAGAGAGAGAGAGAGAAGCAGAGACACAGGTGGAGGGAGAGGCAGGCTCCATGTAGGGAGCCTGATGTGGGACTCGATCCCAGGTCTCCAGGATCAGGCCCTGGGCTGAAGGTAGCGCTAAACCGCTGAGCCACTCGGGCTGCCCTTTCTTAGGGTTTCTGATGTATTTAAACAGCAAACATTACTTGAAGACTAATATTATTGATATTTTGGCTTAAAGATCAAGTGGTATTAGAATATGACAACCAAAATTTTAAAAATTGATGTTGTCTAACCCCAAATTAAACCTAGGATGAGCACTGAGCTATTAGGTAATGTATATGCCTTATATGTGCCTATTTATTTATTTATTAAATTATTTCAACAAATATATATTTTCAGAATTTATTGTTAGCAATCAATTTATGTGCTTATAATTACATTTTGAATGGAATATTTCACGTTTTGAATGCTAGGAACTGAATGTTTGTGTATCCCCAAATTCATATGTTGAAGTCCTAGTCCCCAGTGTGGCAGTATCTAGGTGTATGGTCTTCGAGAGGTAATTAAATTCAGATGAAGTTATAAGAGATTCTCTTGATGGGATTGATACCTTTATAGAAAAGGCGGTGACCACAGATCTCTCTCTCTTCCATGTGGGAACACAGAAAGAAGATGGTATCTAAACCAGAAAGAGAGCTTACTCTAGATACAGAATCAGTTGGCACTTTGATTTTGGACTCCCACAATCAAGAACTGCGGGAAATAAATGTGTTATTTAAGATATCCAGTCTATGATATTTTGTCATAGCCACTCAAACTAATACATTCTCTTTTCTTCATTCTAAAAATGGAAGTACATTTACTTCTTAGTGTATCCCTCTGGAGTGTCATAGTTCGAATCCCCAGAAAAACAGACAAACAGAAACAAACAAACACTCTTTCTCCATGTTTATGGGTCTCAGGCGAACTTTAGATGTCTGAGGTGGAGGACTGTAAATTTGTCATTGCAGAGATTGACTAAATCTGGATTTCTCCTATGTTATTCTTTAATTCAGAAATCCTCTCACACTTTCAGGATGCTTCAGCGTAAATCCTAGAAATAATCTCCACCCATTTCAAATAAATTAAACTGATCACTTGTGATTGTTTTTGACTCCTGGGATTAACTTTTAAATTTTTTAATTAATAAATAAAGACAGTCCAAAGGTATTTTTTATTTTTTTATGTACATGTCTCCGAAGAACGCATGCCATTTCATTACCGTCATGTAATTAATCCTAACAGTAGAGTAAATTTAATCTAAAATGTTTGCTAATAGTGAGGAAGCATCTTACAAATATTTGGTCTTTGAGTTTCTCACTTGAACTTTTTTTTATCAGACCCAATGCAACCAATAGCATCATTCCAACTGAAAGTCTATTTACAGAATCAGTCCACTAGAAATACATCAGTACATTTTCTTCTCTAATTGCACATTGGAAATAATGACTCAGGAAGACACATCATTTTTTGCTTATTTTGTTCCAGATTGAGTAGATTAAGGAATATGACAAATATGAATAAAAACAATAATAATATTGTAAAATGATAATATATATATAAGATGATATATAATTGCATTATGTATAAAATACATACATAGTAGTAATCATCATTTAATCAAAAGCTTGTGTTTTATGGATATGAATCAAAAGGTAATCTAAAATAATCTAATATGCAAACAGAGTAAGTCAAAGTAACCAGTAGTTTCAGAAATAAACCGTGGCCAACGTGCCAATAAATTCTTTTTTTTTTTTTTTTTTTTTTTTAAGATTCTACCTATCTATCTATGAAAAACACAGAG